>NW_027507718.1:447829828-448452328 GCF_037356315.1 Lithobates pipiens | reverse complement strand
AATGACTGAGTTGGGTGGAAAAGTATCGGCTGAACATCAGATGCAGTAACGGTTTGGCAGCGCAGCTGTATCCACCCAGCCACAAGTGCCACACTTACCCAAATACAATGGAGATTCCATACTATGATTGTGGATGGGGAAATCTCTTGCCTTTCTCTTGTGGCCTTGAGAGACGATATTTAAAGCGGAGCTCCACCCATAAGTTCCGCTTTAAGGCCAAATGGCACTTTTTTGGGGCTCCACTTTAAACCCTCTAAGTCTTTAACTAATGCAAAAACCTGTCAACAAAATTCAAGCATACATCCTAAAAGTAATAGAAAACCCGTTACAAAGAATAGGAAACATACAACATGTGACAGTATTTAAGATGGATATTTAAATTCTGGTTAATTTATGGTAATTTTTTATTTCCAAATCTCTATCAGTAAAAATTAAAAGGGAGAATCTGATTGGTTTAAAAAACACCATCAGAAAACTCCCAGAAATTCCTAAAAAGACAATCTCTTGTGTCTTACATGCTTGCTATATGCATATATGGCTGTGTCTCAAGGGGTAAGACTATTATAATAGTTACATTATGGTGTATACCATTTCAGGGTATAGAGAGTCTTTTATTTTATATTTTTTTATATATTTTTTTGGACTGTGACTTTCCTATTGGGGAAAAGGGCTTTGCACAAGTGCCTGTATTTATGCACTTGAACATTGATGTGCTGGCCGGCTTAGCTCTGAGGAAGGGGATGCGCCGCCAAAACACGTAAGCTTGTCAGTAAAGTGTGGTGTTGTTGAGGCACACGTATCCTGCACTACATCTTCTGATTTACATGTTCTTACTACTTGTACTTTTGCGAGTATCCATTTTTTAGCGATTTTACATCTTTCCAATAAAACGTTTGGAAATGCACTAGGTGCTTGCACCTTCCCGGGTTTGTTCTGTTGTAGTTTTACATTGGATTCCCCTATCTGAGGAGGGCTGCTTTGGCCAAGCATTCCAGATGTACCCGTGAAGGACCTCTGAGCACTGGGAGTGACCGCCTGTTTGTGTATTAACAAGTATTAGCAGAAAATCGCATTTGTTTGCGACACATCACGTGTACTAACTTTGGAGGGGCCACTCACTTCACAGTTACCGGAATGTAAACGAAATCTGCAAGCAACCAGACGCCATTCTAGTTTCATAGCCAGACTTCAGTCTGCCAAACACAGAGAGCAAGATGGGGGTCCCAACGTTTACAGTGGTAATCACACAGCCATCAAACCCCATCGCTGCAGCGAAGGAACTTTACTGCTACATTTAGCTGCATGTGCTCATGAAAGCTGCTGCCAAGAATGGGGCTTTCTGAAATTACAGTTCAAATGTCACTGGACCCTTGTAGAACAACACTCTGCTGACAGCAGGGTCAGCACTTAACAACACCTGGCCAGATACTTGATGGCAGGGAATATAAAAAAAAAAAAAAAAAAAAGCAGAACAAAATCTCTGCGGATAATGGCATAGGACACGCCAGACAGAGTTGCTGTAAGAAAAGAATTGTCTGGAAGCGAGAACTAGGATGAAAAGGTGAAGTATAAAGAGGATTTGATAATATAGCCTTCCAAAAGTTTCTCCATGAAACTTTTCTATCATGATGATATACTATCACAAAGCTAGATTTCTGAATTGGTTTGATGCCTGTCCAATCCTACGAATCAAGCGGGTATCTGGGAAAAGTGGGGGTTTTCTGGGTGGGAGTGTGGAGAAGTGGAGATCCATGTTGTCAGACAAATGTACACACAGTTGTGCTTAGAAGTTTGCATACCCTGGTAGAAATAATGGAATGTTGGCAAGGATATTGAAAATATGACTGATCATGCGAAAAACAACTTTTATTTAGGGACAATGTTCATATGAAGCCAGTAGCAGTTTTTTGGTTCCTTTTTAACCACCTCCTGCCCTCATTTTCAAATAGGCGGGCAGCGGCTCTCTCATTCTGGACAACATCATTTAATGTTGTCCAACCCTGACGCAGGGACGCAGTGCGGTGATTGGTGGTGCACTATGTCCCTGGGACACGTGCATTACTGATCTCGGTAAAGATTCGATGACGAGGCTCTTTACCCATGTGATCAGCTGTGTCCACAACTGATAAACAAGGAAATGGCAGTTATTGGCATTCCTTTCCTCACACTGACAGCATGAGAGGAGAGCCGATCAGCAACATTTTCTCACAAGAGAACTCTGCACTGATCATCAGCGCAGCCCCACCAGCGATGCCCATCAGCGCAGCCCCACCAGCGATGCCCATCAGCGCAGCCCCACCAGCGATGCCCATCAGCGCAGCCCCACCAGCGATGCCCATCAGCGCAGCCCCACCAGCGATGCCCATCAGCGCAGCCCCACCAGCGATGCCCATCAGCGCAGCCCCACCAGCGATGCCCATCAGCGCAGCCCCACCAGCGATGCCCATCAGCGCAGCCCCACCAGCGATGCCCATCAGCGCAGCCCCACCAGCGATGCCCATCAGCGCAGCCCCACCAGCGATGCCCATCAGCGCAGCCCCACCAGCGATGCCCATCAGCGCAGCCCCACCAGCGATGCCCATCAGCGCAGCCCCACCAGCGATGCCCATCAGCGCAGCCCCACCAGCGATGCCCATCAGCGCAGCCCCACCAGCGATGCCCATCAGCGCAGCCCCACCAGCGATGCCCATCAGCGCAGCCCCACCAGCGATGCCCATCAGCGCAGCATATTAGATGCCGCATCATCAGTGCACATCAGTGAAGGCGAAAAATAACGTATTTATAGAATTGTAGAAGAAAAACTTTTCTTCCCCTCTTCAATTTTTGGTCTTTTTTTTTAGCAAAAAAATAAAAAAAACCCGTGGCAATTAAATACCACCAAAAGAAAGAAAAATACAAAAAAAATCTAGTTTGGGTACAGCGTCGCATAAGCGCACAATCGTCAAAGTGTGACAGTGCTGAAAGGTGAAAATTGGCCTGGGCAAGAAGTGGGTAAAAGTGCCTAGTAGGCAAGTCGTTAAATAATAAGGAGGATTCACCCAAAATGGTCCTGATCAAAAGTTTACATACCCTGGAATGTTTGGCCTTGGTAAAAACACACAAGGCAACATACACAGGTTAAAATGGCAATTAAAAGGTTAATTTCCCAAATATGTGGCTTTTTAACTTGCAATTAGTGTCTGTGCATAGACCATCAGTATGCTCTCGCATAGCTGTAGAGCCATGGGGAGCAGAAAAGAACTGTCAAAAGACCCAGGTAGCAAGAAAATGGAACTTTATAAAGATGAAAAAGGATATAAAAAGATATCAAAAGCTTTGAATATACCAGTCAGTACTGTTCAATCACTTATTAAAGTGGTTGTAAACCCTTAAAAAAATAAAATAAAATACATAATAAAACAAATTCCAAAAGAAATAAAATAAAACCCTGCAAGACAAAGGCATAATGAGCTAGTATGCATAGCATACTAGCTCATTCCGAAAACTTAGATTGAAGCCCCCGCAGCGGTCCTCGTTCACCGCTTTGGCGCTGTAATTGCCTGGAGCCGCAATGACATCACTCCTGCACATGTGCACGGTAGTTGCAGGTAACAGCACAGTCTAATTGAAGCAATGGCACGTATGTACCGTTATAAAAATGATTTTCTTACATCAGGGGACACGGAGCCATAGTACTTACTATGTGGGATGTCCCATAGCAATGGCAACTGAAGGGAGGGAGACGCAACAAAAAAGTAGGGCAAAAAGGAGGCAAGAGGACTCATACTGCAGCCTGCAGTACACTGCGCCCAAAGGCAATATCCTCATGACCTTTAATATCGATTTGATAAAATCTGATAAACGTATGAACCGAAGACCAAGTCATGGCTTTACAGATCTGAGCCATAGAGGCCTGATGATGCACCACCCAAGAGGCACTAATCGCCCTGGATGAGTGTGCTCTAACATGAGAAGGAAGAATTTCTTCTTTAAGCTGAAGCTTGATCACTTGACAAATCTATTTGGAAAATAGTGGATTTTGACCCTGCCTTCCACATTTTGGACCCTCTGGCAGTATAAGCAAAACATGTGTTTTGTGAACCTGAGCGGTCGCCTTTAACCACTTCCCACCCGTCCAATGTACATATACGGCCGGGCCGGGTGGGAGCCGCCTCCTTCTGACTGGACGTTCAGGAACTTCCATCAGGAGGGGGATCGCGCACGTGCCCGCGCAGCGGCGCGATCCCGATGCGCCCGTGTCACCCGGACACGGCGCATCTCGGATCGGCAGGAGGGCTCTGTGATTGGCCCTCCTGATCACATGACGGCCGTGTCTAATCACAGCCGTCATGTGATGTAAACAAACAGCCGGTTGCTAGGCAATCGGCTCTGCTCTCCTCACACGGAAGTCGTCGCTGAGGAGAGGAGAGCAGATCGCTGCAGCCGGCTGGTGATCAGTGAGTATGAGCTGTTTTTACAGCTTTTTACTCACTGATCACTAGTCTAGTGTAATACACACATGTCCCCAAAACACATGTGCCCACACATCTCCCCAAATAATAAAAACACATGTCCCCCACATATGACTCACTAAAATCGCATGTCCCAATGATTATCTGCAAACATATGTACATGATCATTTGCGTACATATGTCCGTGATCACACAAACCAATTATTATACACTTAACAGAATTTTTTTTTTACCAAAAACATGTAGCAGAATACATTTTGGCTTAAATTTACGACAAAATTTGATTTCATCGGATTTCTTTTAAAATAGAAAGAAGAAAATATTGTTTTTTTTCCTAAATTTCCGTTTTTTTGCGCTTATATCGCAAAAAATAAAAAACGGAGTCGTGAATAAATACCACCAAAATAAAGCTCTATTTGTGTGAACAAAAGGATAAACATTTTATTTGGGTACAGTGTAGCATGACTGCACAATTGTCATTGAAAGTGCGAGAGCGATGAAAGCTGAAAATTGGGCTGGGAAGGAAGGGGGGTGAAAGTGCCCTGTATTGTAGTGGTTAAATAGACTCTGATCACTCTTACTACATCAAGGGAATGTAGTGCCTTCTCTTCCCTAGATTGAGGCTCTGGGGAGAAAGGAAGAGTATCTTGGTTTAAATGAAAACCCGTTACCACTTTTGGTAGGAATTCAGGATGAGGACATAAAACCACCTCATCCTTATGCATGATCAAATATGGCTCATTACAAGACAGCTGCTAGTTCTGATAATCTTTCTGGTTGCCATTTCTTCTGCTAGAAGAGTATCTCAAAAGAACCAAGGGAATGTCTCGTAAAGGCTCAAACGGCTGATTCAGCAAATTTAAATCCCAAGGATTTAGCGGTGCCTTGATAGGGGAATTAATCCCCATTACCTCTCGAATATGCTTTGCACCAAGATTGGGAAGTAAGAAGCCATTGAAAAAAAAAAAAAAACGGACAATTCCAGGGTCTGGCCTTTGATAGAAGTCAAGGCCAGCTTAATTTCAGATCCCATTTGCTGGAAATCAGGGACCTTGCCTATGACATACTTCCTGCGGTGCCAACACCTGGATCCACACCAAGAAACATATGCCTTCCAGACTCTATAGTAAAATGATTCTGGAAGCTAGCTTCCTGGCATTAATCAAAGTAGACACTACCGAAGGAGATCACCCATGATCCTTTATAAAGTGGGATTCAACAGTCAAATCTGTTAAATTTTTCGTCCGTATGGTAGGATGGAATACCGGACCTTGTGCGAGAAGGTCTGGCTATAATGGCAGAGTCCGAAGGACTCCTAGTGCTATCTTTATGATCTCGGTAAATCAAGATCTTCTGGGTCCCTCTGGGGCCGCCAGAATCACCTTTCATTCCTGCTTGATCCTGCGGAGAAGGCGTGGAAGTAGCAGAACTGAAGGAAACGCATAGATCAGTAAAAAACTGATCACAAGTGAAGACTAATGGGTCTGTTCCGCCTGCTAGCGGATCCCTTGTTCTCTACACAAAGTTGTTGACTTTGTTATTGAATCTGGACGCGAATAGGTCCATGTCTGGAATACCCCATCTATGACATCGCTAGGAAGATGTCGGGGTGAAGATTCTCCCGGAAATAATTGTTGGTGACTCAAGTAATCCGCCTGCCAGTTCTCTATTCCTGGAATTAAAATTGCTGATGGGCAAGGAATGTTGTGGTCTGCCCAAGCTAAAACATTATTCACCTCATTTTGGGCTGCAAGACTTCTCGTGCCCACCTGGTGATTGATGTAAGCCACAGCCGTGACCTTGTCGGACTGAATCCTGACAGGACTGTCCCGTAATCTGACCGTCCAATATTCTAGGGCCAGACGTACTGCCCGAAACTTTCAAAATGTTGATAGGCAAGGACCTCTAACCTGGACCATCTCCCCTCGACAGAATCTTCTTCCAGGGCTGCTCCCCAGCCTAGAAGGCTGGCATCTGTTAACACTTTCTAGGATACAGGTGGAAAAGATTTCCCTTTTGCTGGATAACCACCAATTTAAGCTCTGACTTACATCGCGAGCCAAGCATATTTGGAAAAAAACAAGGCCTGAATCTTTTTATTCCAGACCGACAGGATGGTGTTTTGAAGCAGTCTTGAGTGAAAACTGCACATAAGGGACGGCCTCGAAGGAGGCCACCATTTCCCCTAAGGATCTCATGCACAGCTGAATGGAAGGATTTTTCTTTGTTTTGATAAGTTGAATTAGTCCCACAATGGAATGGATTCTTGTCTCGGGTAAGAATACCTTCTTCTGTATGGCATCTATAACCAGCCCGAAGTACTGTAATCTCCTTGATGGTTTTAAGGCGGATTTCTCTAGGTTGAGTATCCAACCCAGAGATTCCAGGTAGTTTACAGCTGTGATCAGACTCTGGTTTAGACCTGAGACTGAATGATCTATTAAAGGTAGGTCATCTAAATAGGCTAGGACCATTATGCCTTGAGCCCTTAATCAGGCTAAAGGTGGTGCCAGAATCTTTGAGTACACCCGTGGTGCTGTGGCTAAACCGAATGGCAGGGCCACAACTGACAATTATGATTTTCTATTCCAAAGCGTAGAAATTTCTGGTGAGCGGGAAATATTGGCACATGGAGATATGCATCTTTGATATCGACTGAAGCCAAAAACTCCACTCCTTGCAGGATGGACACAACCGATCGGATTGACTCCATGTGAAAGGATCGGATGTATAAGTGTCGATTCAGACCTTTGAGATCTAGAATGGGTCTTACCTCTGTTTGGTTTTGGAACCGTGAAAAGGTTTGAATCAAAACCTGTGCCCTGTGTTCCACTAAGGGAACCTCTGATATCACCGACTGGGATAATAGACGATAAAGAGCCAGAAAGAGACTTCTTTTTCTCTGGATCCTTGGGAACATTTGACCAAGAAAAAATGAGGAGACGGAAACTCTCGGAAATCTAATTGTAACCTAGAGAAAACTGCAGAAGCCACCCATCTGTCCTGACATTGTTCCCCTTTGAGAATTGCAGGAGCCTAGCCCCCACCCAAGCGACCGGGGGCGCACCTTCATGAGGAGGATTTAGCATCCTGCTTTGTGGGCTTTCGGCCCCAAGATCTCTTCTGACCCTTGGGGTCTTCCCCTTGAACCTGACGGTTGAGGCCGTCGAGACTGCCTAGAGGCTGATGCCCCTGGCACAGGAAAGGCAGTACGCTTAAAGGAGAAATATTTTAACTTCTTTACCGGTAAAAGAGCTTTTGCCATTAGAGATCCTTTGGATGTATTGTATCCAGCTCGTTTCCAATAGCCGTTCACCATGAAAAGGGGAAACTGGCTAGGAGCTTTTTACAGGGTGCTTCGGCTGACCAATTTTTTCAGCCATAGGACTCTGCGAGAATGCATAGGATTGCTCCAGTGGAGCTCAGCACAGCACATCTTTACTCCTGACCAACACCTTAGACACTGAGGTACTCCTGATATGGCAGGGGTTATATAGGGAGGCAACTTCCTGTTTAGTGTGTGCCAGTGTCCAGCACCTAAACGTGGCCTATAACCCACATAGTGGTTACTATGGCTCTGTGCCCCGTGATTCAATTAAAGAAATGCCTGGTTTCACCATCCCCAACACCACTACATGCCTCACAGCTTCTAGCACATTGTAATCTTGCGGGCGAGACCAAAATAGAGCTTCATGGTCATTAACGGCAATGTTTGGAGAGGGGTCAACAAGGCCTATAGGGACAAGAATACCATCCCCACTGTGAAGCGCGGTGGCTTACTGATTACCTGGGGGTGTGTGAGCATGGGTAATCTTGTGAAAATTGATGGCAAGATGAATGCAGCATGTTATCAGAAAATATTGGCAGACAATTTGCATTCTTCTGCATGAAAGCTGTGCATGGGACGCTTTTGGACTTTCCAGCCTGACAATGACCCCAAGCACAAGGCCAAATTGACCCTCCAGTGGCCATCTGTCTCCTGACCTTAATATCAAGCCACTCTGAGGATATCTCAAACAGGCAGTTTATGTAAGACGACCAAAGACTTTGCATGACTTGGAGGTATTTTGCCAAGACAAATGGGAAGCTCTACCACCTGCAAGAATCCAGGGTCTCAGAAAACTATTACAAAAGACTGCATGCTGTCATTGATGTGAAAGAAGGGAATACACCGTTTTAAGACCCAAGGGTGTGCAGACCTTTAAACAGGGGTAATTTTCTTTGTTTACTTGTTCCCAGATTTTCTTTATGGCCCCATTCACAGTTGTACGACAGCAAAGTTGCATGACAAGTAGTTTTCCATGATTTCCAACGATAACCATTCATACATGTGAGACTTCAAAAGTAGTCCCTGTACTACTTTGGTCCGACTTTAATGCGAGTTGAAGTCCATTGACCTCAAGTTTACACATATTCCCTGAAATAGCGTCAAGATCACGTGACTTAAGTTGTAGCAGTCTGAAAGGGGGGTCTTAGGATTGCGCCGTTCTGTTAGGATCTACAGTTTGAATATGAATCCCATAAAACTTGGTTCACACTGCTGCAAAATGGGATCTGACTTGTGAGACCCCAGGTCGCATGACATGTCAATTCAAGGTTTCCCTACTAGAGTTGTCTTAAAGTGATACTCCTGCCGAGTACCCTAACAGCAAGCAGCTAGCTATGGGGGAACACGAGCCGAAGCTCTGTGTGTACATTCATACATTGAGCAGTGGCCATGATGCCCCTCCCCCTCATTGGCTCACTGATTTTGATTGACAGCAGTGGGAGCCAATAGCGCTCTGCTGCTGTCTCAGCCAATGAGGCAGAAAAGTCCTGGGCAGCCAAGTCTCTCCTGCAAAATCGCTGGATATAGATGGGCTCAGGTTAGTATCAGGGGGGCTGGGGAAGCTGCTGCACAAATGCATAAAGATACAAAAAAATAAAAAAATAATTGCCTTTAGAACCACTAACTGTTACTATACAAGTTGCTTCGACATTAGAACAGGTGCCTGCACTACTTTGGTCTGAGTTGGGTGCAATTTCAGCTCTTGTACAGGCTCCTAAATAGCATCCAAGTTGGACCAAGTTGGAAGGAAGTTGAAGGCAAGTCTTACGACTCTGCTGTCGCAGAAGTGTATTTCAAGCCTAAGAAAGAAATGTGTTTTGCCTGATCATTCATGTTTTCTTTAGAAATGGAACATACTGTATATTACCAATTCTCCAAGGCTATGCAAACATTTGAGCACAACTGTAGATTTGACTAATCAAACACCCTTTTGGGAGTACAACCAAGCAAAAGGAACGTGCAAATAAAATCTAGAGCGATTAGAGAAATGATGCGGATAACATAAATCACAGCAATGTTACAAAGGAATAGTTAAAGAATGATAATCCATCCTCTCCATTTAAATGACAGTCCACCATGGAGTTGTTCCAGCTGCTGAGCTGCAGGTAATTTCAGGAGCCAAAACAAAACCCTTATGCCGTGTACACGATCAAACTGTCCGCTGGACAATCCACCTGTGTGTGGACTCCGGACTTTTCCCAAAAGTTCGGAATTAGAAAGTAGTTTTGACTCTAAAATTGTCCACCGGACTGCGAGTCCTGCGGACAATCTGGGCGTCTGTGTGCTAGTCCGCCAGACTTTTGAAATGAACGGACTTTCCTGCACAAGGCAGAAAGTTCGTTCATTTTGAACACCGCTCCAGGTAGATGGGCCTAGCGAAGGAGGTCAAGAGATTGACAGCGTTGGCCCCGTCACCTGGTATGAACTCAAAGGGGAAGCGCTACGCTGAAAAAACAGCGTGGGTTTCTCCCCCCCCCCCCCCCCACGAGTCCATATCAGACCCTTATCCGAGCACGCAGCCCAGCCGGTCAGGAAAGGGGGAGGCCCCAAAGCACCTTGCCCCCATGTTGATGAGGACACGGGCCTCTTCCCGACAGCCCTGGCCGTTGGTTGTCGGGGTCTGCGGTCGGGGGGCTTATCAGAATGCAGGAGCCCCCTTTAATAATACCAGCCCCCCCACCGTATGTGAATAAATATGGGGTACCCCTGACCCCTACGATTTTGTAGCAATTTTACTGTGCTCGTTGTGCATTTTTCATAGGTCATGCGACTCGTGTTATTGCTGAATTTTCAATGAATGTCAACGAGGAGGTGCAGTTTTTTTTTTTTACTAACCAATAATGCAGCAAGCAAGATTTTTAACACAACAGAAGTGCAACAGACCAGTCTGAACACACGCATAGAATTTAAAGGGATGCATTTTTATTGAGCTTTTCTTGCGCTAAAGGTGCCGATAATGGCCAACAATTCATTCAAATTCATGATATTAATTAAAAAGTTGAATACAATTCAAATTAATTAATATAATAATATACTATTATAATATATATATATATATATATATATATATATATATATATATATATATATATATATATATATATATATATATATATATATATATATATATATATATATATATTTATTAAAACTCATTTTCAACATCTGAAAATTTTCGGTTTTAGTACCAAAATTTCCATTCAGTGCACCTCTACTTGAAATACAATTCCAAAATGCTCAGTGTAAAATGCAGTCTTGGGCTGGGTTTCACACTATAACACGAAGCGGCTCACAGTAGGAGTCCGGTGCGTCTCCATACATACATTTCAAGTCCGATTTCTGCCAGAATTTGTGGCTGAATTTGGACCTGAAATGGACCAAAAGGTGTACAGGACTGGGCAAATCGCACCAGAGATGCTGCAGAGACATGTGAACCAACTCCATAGAGAGCCAGTCAATCTCCTGCTATGTGAATTGGATGCGGGGAAAGCCGCATCCAAATTGCATAGGTGTGAACCCAGCCTTAAGGGTAAGAGTACCTGTGCTTGGTCCCCATAGGTTATCCCCATTTTTCTACAAAGTAGCTCATCTTTGACTGCCTTCTAGTAAAAAAAATAAAAAAAAATAAAAATAAAAAAATTATAAAAATAAAACAGATGACAGATGTGAAGCTGAATTTCAATTTTTTTTGGGGTGGATCATTCACACAAGTGTTGCCCTCTGAAGAGTGATCTGTGGCGAGTAATTTTGTTGCCCGCTTACCACTTGTTTTAACCCCTAAAAACCCACATTGGGTTACGTTTGGTGGGTGGTACTGCCCAAGGAACCAAATTGGGAGTTCAATTCTCTCTGAGGATGAGAAGCAAAGCATTGTGGCCGTGGCATGTCTAAACCCCTAGCAGAAACACAAACCCTCCTGCGCACGAGTTACCAGGTGGACTAAGTTCATGCTGGAAGATGCTTCAGA
This sequence comes from Lithobates pipiens, assembly GCF_037356315.1. Lineage (NCBI taxonomy): Eukaryota > Metazoa > Chordata > Amphibia > Anura > Ranidae > Lithobates > Lithobates pipiens. Next base: position 448,440,582 of record NW_027507718.1, on the reverse strand, counting down.
ACTTGCTGCCCTCAAGGATAGGGAAGTCCCAGTGGTCAGAACAAGAAGAAGGTGATCTGGAGATTGTATTTGCAAACTCTTTTCCATGTTGCGAGTAGTATTTTTACCTTATTTTTAATAAAAAAAATAAAAAAAATGACTTTTAACCACTTAAGCCCCGGACCATTTTCCTGGTTTAAGACCAGAGCACTTTTTGCGATTCGAACGTTTTAACCGACAATTGCGTGGTCGTGAGACGTGGCTCCCAAACAAAATTGTAGTCTTTTTTCCCCACAAATAGAGCTTTCTTTTGGTGGTATTTGATCACCCCTGCGGTTTTTCGTTTTTGCGCTATAAACAAAAGTTATAGCGTTTACAAAATAGGGGATAGTCTTATGGCATTTTTATAATTTTTTTTTATTTTTTTTACTAGTAATGGTGGTGATCAGCGATTTTTATTGTGACTGCGACATTATGGCAGACACATCGGACATTTTTGACACATTTTGGCACCATTGTCATTTATACAGCAATCAGTGCTATACAAATGCACGGATTCCTGTGTAAATGACACTGGCAGTGAAGGGGTTAACCAGGAGGTGGCAGTGTAGGGGTTAAGTGTGTCCTAGGGGCGTGGCTGTGATTTACAGATCACTGATCTCTGCTCCAATCACAGGGAGCAGAGATAGTGTCACTTGTTGCTAGGCAGAATGGGGAGATGCTCTTTACATCGCATCTCCCTGTTCTTTTTTTTTCGTTTTTTATTTTTAATAAATTTGCAAACATTTCAAACAAACTTCTTTCACGTTATTATGGGGTACTGTATGGAGAATTTTGAGGAAAATAATGAAATTAATCTATTTTGTAATAAGGCTGTAACATAACAAAATGTGGAAAAAGTGAAGCGTTGTGAATACTTTCCGGATGCACTATATGCAAAGTTGCATTCAATTTACACTACATGATTACACTAAAAATTGCATCAAATCACATTGCAGCAATGTGAACTGAGCCTTAATTGCACAGAGACTAGGGCTACTTTATTTGTTATAGCTAGCGCCCAAAATAGGAAAAGCCTTTAAAACCAATGCAAACATTGACCAACTGAATGTTAAAGCGGAGTTCCATCCAAAAGTGGAGCTTCCGCTTATCTGATTGCCCCCCCCCCCCCCCCCCCCTCCAGTGCCACATTTGGCACCTTTCAGGGGGGGGGTTGCAGGTACCATTTTTTTTTGTTTTGTTTTTTACAGGTACCCTGTCCCCACTTCTAGGAGTCCAGGCCATAGGGAAGTACGTCAGCAGCTCAGTCCCCTCCTCTTCTGCCAGGCCAGTAGGGACCTGGCTGTTAAGCCGAAAGGCTACACTGCTGGGTTCCCTTACCAGCAATGGCGGCAGCAGCACCCGACCAGCTGATGTAAACATTGGCTGCAGTGCCAACATCGCTGGACCCCTGGACAGGTAAGTGTCCCAATGTTAAAATTAAGAAGCTGCAGTATTTGTAGCTGCTGACTTGATTTTTAAAAGGGGGTGGGTGGGCGGAACTCCTCTTAAAAAGGGCATGCTCCATACGTTAGAAAGCAGGTATTTCAAGTTTGCAGGATGAAAACAAAGACATGAGGGGTTTGGGTTAAGTAGAGCAGAGTATCTTTTGTATACGAAACACAATAAGCCTCACCACTGACAGCTGCAAACAAATATGTGAAAAAGGAGCCTATGAAACCCTGGAATTATTTTCTAGATGTTTTTTCGCAATCAAATATGTGATTTGCTGCAGTAATTGCTTCCTGGTTAAAAATAGAGAATTAACACTGAAAATATCTGTGGCTTGAAAGCATTTTTACATATTTTAGTCCAGGCCAGACTTACACTGTTGCAGTGAGCCAACATGCACAAGATTACATGCATTGGTGTGCACTGCATTAAGAGATCAAGTATTCAGAATCAGCTGTCAATGCACAGCAACACGCACACAACACACATTGTTCCTCAATGCAGCTCACCATAATCTACACCAGCCTTTTTCAAGCAGGGTGCCTAGAGGTTTCTTCAGCAGTGCCTTGGCAAAATTCCTAAAAATGTATCAAAAGTTGTACACAAGCCAACAGGTGGGGGAAGATGGCCTTTTAGTCACACAAAGCCATGGGTTTCATTATGCACCATTACAACATTCTAGACACCGGCATCCTAACAACCAATGACGTTGTCTGTTAATAAGGAGGACATCTTTTGCCTCCACAGCATCCTTGTTTGACCCTCCCGTGCCCGTCTCCCTCAGCACTAGGGTGACATTAGCAGACTGATGAAGAAAAATTGAGGGAGAAGAGAAACATTGGAATACTAGTCAGTACCGGTGTTCAAAAGTGTATTTGCTTAGGAAGAATAAATCGCCTCCAACATTGGGTGTCCTATATGTGGATGTTGCTGCATTATGTAAAGCTACTCTATTAGAACAGTGTTTTACATTTTAAGAAAGGGGTGCCTCGAGACTGTCCATAATTTTAAAGGGTGCTTTGAGATTGTCAAATTTTTTAAGGGTGCCTTGACTGAAAAAAGGTTGAGGAACACACATGATCTACACACAGTCCATATCTGTGCAGTTTGTAGGAGCGCTGTTTTCATGCAAAATTTGCTTTAAATTTATAAGGGCGTATAGGAGCGTGTAAAGAGATAAATTGTTAAACAAAATAACGTATCCGTGCTTAGGCCAAAAGGGGAAATAAGGTGTGCAGCCTACCCTGCTAAGTCCCCAATAGGGGACTAGAATGATAATAGTGCAAGTATAAAGCAGGGATATGCAATTAGTGGACCTCCAGCTGTTGCAAAACTACAAGTCCCATCATGCCTCTGCCTCTAGGTGTCCTGCTTGTGGCTGTCAGTGTCTTGCTATGCCTCATGGGAACAGCTGGGAGGTCCACTATTTGCATATCCCTGGTATAAAGGTAAGTGGCGCTACCTATATATTGAAAGGTGACAGACCCTGCTCACTTGTTAGGGGCTATGTGCCTCTATAGTGACTAATAAAAATGCATATACCAATAATGCAATCCTAATAAATTACCAATGTGCATACCTCACTAGGTTGCCAAATAAATATGAACTTGATATAAATAAATGTTTAAAAGCGATACATAAATATATATATATTTATTATAAATGTCACAAAAATGTAAGACAAATAATAAAAAAAATAGTTCAAATGATATAAAACAACCACAAAAAATTAGCGTGCCAAGTCCAAAAAAAAACACACATAAAAAATAAATAAAAATAAATCAGTCCAACCAAAGACTTGTGATAATTAAGTGCTTGGTGACGATAAACACAGGAACAAAATCCAGGTGGCTTAAGTGTTCCCCCTCTTGGGTCTCCACTCACCAGCTCCAATAACCCCTACAGGGGTATCTCGCATAGCATATAGGCTTAATGTACCAATACGGTTTCCCAAGATAGATCATCTAGCCAGGCGCCAACCTTTCCAACTAGTATCCAGCTCCTATGGACTTTCCAAGGATATCCCGCAGCTGGACCGAATTAGGTGTGCAAAAGATCTCTCTCCATTGGAGCAGGTGAGTGGGGACCTGAGAGGGGGAGCACTTAAAAGTCACCTGGATTTTGTTCCTGTGTTTATCGTCACCAAGCACTTAATCATCACATAAGTCTTTGGTTGGATTGATTTTTTTATGTATTTTTTGGACTTGGCACGCTAATTTTATGGGGTCGTTTTATAGAATTTCAACTATTTTTTTATTATTTAATATTGGCCTTACATTTTTGGGACTATTTTTATATATACATTTATTTTTATTTATTTTTTATATACTTGCATTTTTGTTATTGGAATATCATGGTTTATGTAACACTTTTAAACATTTATATCAAGTTCATATTTATTTGGCAATCTAGTGAGGTTTGCACCACTGGTATATGCACATTGGTAAATAGGATTGCACTATTGGTATATGCATTTTTATTAGTCACTATAGAGGCACATAGCGCCTAACAAGTGAACAGGGTCTGTCGCCTTTCATTTTATAGGTAGTGTCATATACTCTTATACTTGCACTATTAAGAGTTAAATTGTTTGTGGTTACCCCAACATTTCATATTTCCGATATGTGCCTGCTGTACCATTCACTTGTATGGGAAAACATACTATTCTCTTTGTATTTGTTCCTTTGTATGAAATCCCTGGTGTTCCTGCCAGTCCCTCTGCTTTCCTATTAAAAACTGACCACACTAAGCAGAACACACCATGGTCAGTTCTCTAGCAGGGCTGTGTACTCAACTCCAATGATGAGACTTGTCCTGGGATGTGTGACATTTGCCTAGGCAAGAAACCAGAAAGTAACGGGAGAAACTTCAAATTTTTGTTTTTTAACAAGCAAATATGATATACTTTCCCCATCGACAGTATTTACTAATGCTAGCAGCATGAGGATGATTAAAAATACCGTATATACTCGAGTATAAGCCGAGATTTTCAGCCTCTTTTTTGAGGCTGAAAGTGCCCCCCTCGGCTTATACTCGAGTCATCGCTGTCTGCCCGCTCGATCAGCGTGTCGAGCAGACAGACAGCGGCCATTCTAGAATTCAAAAGCCGCGCCTCCGGCTCCGCCTTCGCCTGTGATAGGCGGAACACTGAATTTCCCAGCAGCCTGTGTTCCGCCTATCACGGGCATCGTCTCATCCTCGTACTACGGACGAGGATGAGACGATGCCCGTGATAGGCGGAACACAGGCTGCTGGGAAATTGAGTGTTCCGCCTATCACGGACATCCGATAGGCGGAACAGCAGTCAGTGGGAAATTGAGTGTTCCGCCTATCACCGACGGAGGCGCGGCTTTTGAATCCTAGAATGGCCGCCGACGAAGAGCTGAAGGACGGAGGCTCGGGCCGGGACGGGACGCAGGCTGGACGGGACGCAGGCTGGACGGGACGCAGGCTGGACGGGACGCAGGTAGGCTGCACGGACACACACACACACACACACACACACACACACACAGATGCATGGACACACACACACACACACACACGGATGCATGGACACACACACAGGGATGGATGGACCCACAGGGATGGACGGACACACAGGGATGGACAGGCATGTCTCACCCTCGGCTTATACACGAGTCAATAATTTTTTCCAGTTTTTTGGGGGTAAATTGGGGGCCTCGGCTTATATTCGGGTCGGCCTATACTCGAGTATATACGGTAATCAATATTGGGAGAGTGAAGTTCCATTTTAATGTAGGGAAACAGTTATACCGGCGATTCGCTTTCATGTAAGAAGTATTCCTGAGCGGCTGGGCAGCCGCTGCAAAACTTATACAGGTGGCGGAAAGGGGTCCCATCCCCCTCCTGCCAACATTATCAGGCTCTCCCGAGCAATCGCATGTCCTCACAGTGAGATGAACTGAAGTCTTTCTTCCCACTGTGTGACATCAAAACTGACATCGACCATTTTGGCATTTTTGGCCATTATGGCTCTTTATTTATTGGCTACATAGCGACCAGTTAAGCAGCCGATCAGACCGATCTGTGTCTGATTGGCTGCAAAGGAGAGATGGGGGGGGGCATATCTCTGCATAAAGAATACCTTTCATTGCTATCAACAGGGATGATTACATTCCTGTTGACAGCAATAAAAGTGATCACATTTTTTTTTTTTTTTTTAGAAACACCAATTTACTTTTTTTAAAACACTTAAAATAATAGAATTTTTTTTTTAAAAGTGCTCCCGACACCCTGTGAAGTATCACCGTGAATATCAGAGCGAGAGCAATAATTCTAGTACCAAACCTCCTGTGGAAATCTAAACTGGTAACCTGCAAATGCTTTTAAAGCTTAACCTATGAATTATTTTAATTCATTAAAGTGTATTTGTTCCCAAAAAATAAACAAAAAGCATTTGAAAGACCCTGTGACATAAAATATTGCAATGACTGCCATTTTATTCTCTAGGGGCTCGTCTTGAAAAAGTGTTCTAAGTAATTTCCTGGTTTAAACTAAAAAAAAAAAAAAAAAAAAAAAAAAAAGGTTGATTTATTTTATTTTTTTCTACATGTTTATGAGAAGTGTCAGAACTGGCCCAGTAGTAGGTAGTTAAATTGAATGAGGAGTATTCATTGTGCTGGTGGCTGCTCTGTTTGTTCCTCTTCCACACCCCGCCCCCCCATACCCCCACAGCTGTAATCTTCCAGTGCTGTGCGGATAAATACAGTGAACCTGTCACAGGCACTTTTGAAAGTGCTGACTATGCCCATCCCCGCGGTCTATCCATAAAGGCCAATCTATCAGTTCCCATAATAAATGGAGGACAAGCAGATGATGGACATGTCCCCTCCTCTGTTTATAGCGCACATTTCATTGTAGAAGCCAATAGTGCTCTGGGGGTATTTCTCGGGCGCAGAGGACTGTAGATTTCAAGCAACATAGCATTCACCAGCACAAAGGTTACTTTTCAATGAAAGCCCATCTCCAGGTAAATTTTTGTTTTTTTTCTCCCCATGCAGTGGGGCTGTACTTGAACCATGCTTCCCATTATATTGCTAACGATTCCTAAATAAAAGTAGTGACACACACATGTGTGTGTGTGTGTATGTGTGTATATATATATATATATATATATATATATATATATATATATATATATATATATATATATATATATATATATATATATATATATATATATATATATATATATATATATATATATATATATATATATTTTTTTTTTTTTTTTTTTAAACACACACACCCCCCCAACCATACATACACACCAACCAAAACACCCCCCCCCCCCCCAACCAAACACACACAAAGGATATTTTGACACAAATAAAGCACGATTGTTTTAAGAAACATCAGACCCACCAATACAAAGTTCATGTCGGAATGGTAATCACCATACAAGAGACAATATTTATCCACCTAAGCCTATATAAAAGTATACTGCCCATTAGAAGATCAGATGAGATAAATTGTTTTTGTTTATTTACCAAACAAGTGTTTGTTTCTGTAGTAAACTGAAGTTCTACCTGGAAAGAAGTCAAGATATAAAGATAGAAGAATATGCTGAGCAGAGTTCTATCTCCATATGGTGCAATGAGATAATCTTAGGAGCATGTGTCAGTGAAGATCACTGTGCACTTATCTCCCCGGCTCAGCTGTCTGTCTGGACTGTCAAAGGAACTCTACCAGTCCAACTATTCTCCGATATTCTGACCTTAGACCTCCATCCCCCAATAAATGAAGGAACTCTTCTAGAACTATTTCCATCTTCACTGCTTAACATGGACTTTCAGAAAAATAACTCATTCTAAAGAAATAAATACTAGCTACTTCTTACCAGCCATAAGTGTTAACCACTTGCCTACTTGGCACTTTTACCCCCCTTCTTGCTCAGGCCAATTTTAAACGTTCAGCACTTTCAATGACAATTGCGTAGTCATGCTACACTGTATCCATATGACATTTTTAGCTTTCTTTTGGTGGTATTTAATCACCACTGGAAAAAAAAAAAAAAAAAAAAAAGAACAAAAATGTTGAAAAAAAAATATTAGTTTGTTATAAAATTTTGCAAACAGGTAATATTTCTTCTTCACTGATGTGCGCTGATTAGGCTGCACTGATGGGCACAGATGAGGCTGCACTGATTGGCAGCATTGATGAGGAGGCACTGTTGAGACTGCACTGATAATTAGTGCCCTGGTGATCAGTGTAGATGTCCCTTTCACACAAGCCAGTTATCCGCTCTCCTCACACTGAGGAAAGGAATGCAGACAACCCGGCTTGTGTTTACATCCTGATCAGCTGTCATTGGACACAACTGATCACATGGTAAAGGGCCGCTGTGATTGGCCCTTTACCCTGATCTGTGATCAGCTGTGTCCCAAGGACGCAGCGAAATCAGAGCGCACCGCAGGGGGCACATGTGCGGCACGATCATGGGAGGACATACATGGACGCCCCCTCGGTAAAGTAAGCCTATGCTGTATTTGTCTTTCAGCCATAGCGCAAATGGGAACTGGTTAACCACTTAAAAAGACTGGCCACCGCATATATACTGCAGCAGGGTGGCACTATTGCGTGAAACGAGGTACCTGGGGAGCCGATGTGCAGGTCCGGCAGCTGCGATGTCTGCTTCTCAGAGGCAGAAAGGGGATCTGTCTATGTAAACAAAGCAGATCCCCGTTCTGACAGGAGAGTACAATGAGATTGTTGTTCCTGATCATTAGGAACAGACAATCTCTCTGCCCTACAGTTAGAAACACCTCCCTAAGACACACTGAAGTCCTTGATTTCCCCCTAGTGTTAACCCCTTCCCTGTCAGTGTCAATTATACAGTGATCAGTGGATATTTTTAGCTCCGTTCACTGTAATAATGTCACTGGTCCCAAAAATTATATATATATATATATATATATATATATATATATATATATATATATATATATATATATATATATATATATATATATATATATATATATATATATATATATATATATATATATATATATATATATATATATATATATATATATCAAAAGTGTCCGATCTGTCCGCGACATTGGCACACACTCCCACCGAAGATCACTGACATTACTAGTATATAATTAAATAGAAAAAAAAACCTTCATAAATTTCCCATTTTGTAGACGCTATAACTTTTGCGCAAACCAATCAATATACGCTGATTGGAATTTTTTTTACCAAGAATATGTAGAAGAATACATATTGGCCTAAACTGATTAATAAATTGTTTTTTTTTATTGTATATGCATTATAGGAAAATATTAAACTATTGTTTCTTTTCAAAATGGTCACTTTTTGTTTATAGTGCAAAAAAAAAGCAGTGGTGATCAAATACCGCCAAAAAAAATCTCTATTTGTAGGGGGGTAAAAAATAAATAAAAAGGACATCAATTTTATTCGGTTACAATGTCACATGACCGCGCAATTGTCAGTTAAAGCGATGCCGTGCCGTATTGCAAAAAATGGCCTGGTCATTAAGGGGGTAAATTTTTCCAGGGCTGAAGTGTTTAATGATGGCGCAGACACAGAATGCCTTCCTATTAACCCAGGTAATCTTAAACTGATAATGAACATGGATGTAGGATTTAGATCTCACTGTACAGCCACTCATATCACTTTTACATTGTAGAGAAATGGTTGAATCAGCAAATGTGCATGTGTATATAAAATCTAGTGGTCACAGCGGCACGGGTGATCTTTTTCAAAATAAGTCTCGAACATGCCTCCAACCCAGAAACCATCATCATATTCCAAAACAGGAACTCAGAGTGTAAAACTATACAGCAATGCTAATTTACTAAAGAAATTCCATCCATTTACACATTTCTAACTTGTAAACTGCAATCTAAAAATTTATTTCAGCCCAACTCCGGCCACATCCACTGAGTGCAAGCTCATGCCCCAGCGTGTGTGGTAATGTCACATCAAAGGCCCCGTCAGACTATTGTGAATGCTATATATAATATATATATATATATATATATATATATATATATATATATATATATACATACATATATATACATACACATATATACATACACATATATACATACACATATATATATATATATATATATATATATATATATATATATATATATATATATATATATATATATATATATATATATATATATATATATATATATATATATATATATATATATATATATATACATACATACATACACACCCACACACCACAAATGTGCATTTTGCAGATTCAATATCAGCAATTATTTCTAGCGAGTGATCTAGTGACCGCGGTGGTGGTTTTCAAACACTGAAGGTGGAGCATGCTATGAGTGTTATTTCTTTGGAGGTGGGATTGCTTCACATTTCTTCAATTTGGAAGCGATTAAAGCGGAGTTCCACCCAAAAGTGGAACTTCCACTTTTAGCACTCCTCGCTCCCTGACATGCCACATTTGGCATGTCTTTTTGGGGGGGGGGGGGGGGGGGCGTGTATACACCCTCTTTTTAGTGGGACTTCCTGACTCCTCCTCTCACCCTGCCAGCGATCTTCTGGGACACAACACAGGTCGCAGATGATCGGCTGGCCAATAGCATGCGCAGTGCGCACCTGGCCGTGAAGCCGTAATCTGTCACGGCTGGGTGCCCACAGTGGTTATGACCGCACCGGCGGAGAGGAAGGAGAGAGGAGCAAGGCTCCGGGCGGCCGCTTTGCTGGACCCATGGGACAGTTAAGTGTAGGTTTATTAATAGTCAGCAGCTATGCTTTTTGTAGCTGGTGACTTTTAATAGACTAAAAAATGTGTGGAACTCCCCTTTAATCGATTGCGTGGGACACTTTTTATTGCGAAATTTAAAATGAACGAATTCACACTTTAAGGAGCACAAGACTATTATAAATGTATTTTTTTTTTTTTATATATAACTTGCACAACTTATTAACTATGAGCACTTTTCCAAAAAAGTTATGTATTGATTTTTGTTTTCCATGGAATATAAGTAACACCAGATGTTTTTTGTAGGAGTTTTACTGAAAGATGAGCAATTTTTTTTTCTTGATTTTGATATTAGTGCGGTTTACTCGCTTTTTTTATTATTGGATTACATGTGTGTTACCGCACACCTTGCAACCCACTGATTACTGTAAATCCAGCTATAATAGTTCAGCAGCTCAGTAGAAACATCAACTTTGAGTGTGATATATTAATACTGAAGTCATATATTTATTATTATTTAAGGTACTTGTATAGCGCTGTAAATTTACACAGCGCTTTACATATACAATGTACATCAACATCAGTCCCTACTCTCAAGGGGCTCACAATCTAAGGTCCGTAAACTCACGTTCATACATATACTAGGGCCAATTTAGACAGAAGCCAATTAACCTACAAGCATGTCTTTGTGGGAGGAAACCGGAGTAGCCGGAGGAAACCCACTTTGGCACAGGGAGAACGTGCAAACTCCAGGCAGGTAGCGTCGTGGTTGGGATTCGAACCAGCAACCCTTTTTACTGCTAGGCAAGAGTGCAACCCACTGTGCCGCCCATATATACACTGAAATCATGTGATTAATTCAACTGTGCAGTTAGACTCTGAAGAGAACATGTTAGGCTAGGAATAGTTGTGCAGTCACTGCAGACTATTTTTAAACATGCAGGTTCCAAGGCTGTGCGCAGCGTGACCATTAAGTACATTTTTAATTTGCAACAATGAGCGGCCTTCCCCAAGTAGCCTTTTCCTTCCTGGGAAACAAAGCCTTGGGGTCTTGTCCACCAATTATCAGCATGACCAGGACAAATATTAGCATAAAAAAAAAAAAGAGCACAAAACACAGTAGCATGAAGCAACAGTGGAAGGGACAGAATCCAGTCACTACTGACCTTCTCAAGCTCTCTGGGTATTCTCAAGCAGGTGTACACCCGCTCTCTTCTTTCCTTGTATTTTGCTTCATTATGTTCCAGGAAATAACCCCGTGTGAGTTCAGCGCTGATAAACCTGAATAGAGAAAGATCTGAAAGAAAAAACAAAAAGGAAAAAAAAAAAAAAAGTCAAAAAAATAAATAAAACCCACAATTCACTAGCCTGATATCCTTGTATAAAAAAGGGGGCCTAAAGCCAGCCATAGATAGAGCGATTTTTCTTGCAGGAAAGAAAATAAATAAATTGCTTGATTGCCCCATCTACACAGTCTCAGTGATGATGTGAGAATCTCTCCCAGCAGGCAGAGGGGGCTTGCAAGGAGCTGTTCCGGATTATTACGCCAGCTATTCATAACATGAAAAACCCGCCATGCTGGTTGTACCCAACTTAAGTACAATCAGCCTGCCCATAAATGGTTTGAATACCAAACTGGCCGAGATTCGAACCATCTATGGCTGGCTAAAGAAAGAAGCAGTCACTGTGGATGATACCGCCACTTCTACCCGTTTTCATAAATCATACTGGACTTTCTACCCCTAGACCGCAAAAACTAAATAAATACGGTCACATTTTTAGTTAAAGTGGACTTTTCTGGCAACATTTCACTCACCAGCATCAAAATCTTATCCCCTGGCACAGTCCAAATAAATTAAAACTTTTGTTAAATTTTTTTGGTTCTCCAACCATTGTTTTCTGTAATTCTCAGTCCAGCATGTCCCTTGTCCCCCCCCCCCCCCTCCACCAGGCAGCACTGCAGGAGTATATATCTAGCATGCGTCAACATGGGGTTTGCGAGAAGCACCTGAAAGAGTTGGCTTGCAATGACATAGGAGAGGAAGGTGGCGTTACTGGATTGTAAAAAAAAAAAAAAAAACACACCACACACACACATAAAAACAGCCAGCACTATATGCAAAACAATATTGTAGCTGCTAGCAATATAAGTTTAATACATGAACACCCAATTCATACAAACAGCGTTACCAATGATGAATAAACACTCCTTGTCAATAACACCAAAAGTGCTTTCAGTGATAACAAGACTGTTGTGAAAAACTCCTCCACCCAGTGAATAAATCAAACACTCACCAGACAGTTTGGCTGCCAAGTTATAAGCAGCATACACACTCCCATCCATTATGGCAAATGATCAGCTCTACCTGGAATGCCAGATCCACGCACACATCATCAGCTCCAAGACTACTGGATTGGTGTGCAGCTTACAAGATCACGTTAGATTTGCTGGGTGTGCGAGTAGGTTTATTGAGTATAATAGAGTAAATGGGGATTTAAAAATAAATAAATAGTATTTTTATAACAGCTTACCTGTAAAATCCTTTTCTTTTGAAGTACATCAAGGGACACAGAGCCATAGTAGTTACTATGTGGGTTAAAAGCCACCTTCAGGTGCTGGACACTGGCACACCCTAAACAGGAAGTTGCCTCCATATATAACCCCTACCATACCGGGAGTACCTCAGTTTAGTAGCAAAGCAATACACGTGTATACTAGAAAGAGGGGTGGGACCTCCGTATCCCATGATGTACTTCAAAAGATAAAGATTTTACATGCAAGCTGTTCTAAAAATCCTATTTTAACATTACATCACGGGACACAGAGCAATAGTAGTTACTATGTACAATAGCAATGCCAACTGAGGGGATTGAGATACAACAGAATTAGGGCAACATAAGACTAGAGGAGTTATACTGCTGCCTGCAGCACACTACGCCCCAAAGGCAATATCCTCATGCCTTTTTACATTCACTTGATAGAATCTGGTAAACGTATGGACTGAAGACAAAGTTGCGGTCTTGCAGATTTGAGCCATGGAGGCTCAGTGATGCACTGCCCATGGTGGACCAACAGCCCTAGAGGAGTGCGCTTTGATTTGAGAAAGTGGAATCTACCTCTTTAAACCATAAGCTTGAACAATTACTTGTTGAATCCACTTAGAAATAATAGATAAGATTTCAATACTGCCTGTCCTTTTAGGACCTTCAGGAAATACGCACAAAACATCAGTTTCCCAAATCTGATCAGTAGCCTTTAAGTAGACTTTGATTGCTCTCACCACATCAAGAGAGCGTAGTGATTTTTCTTCCATAGAACAAGGTTCTGGAAAAAAAATAAAAATAAAAAAAAAAAATGGAACAATATCCTGGTTTATATAAAAACCCGATACTACCTTTGGTAAAAAGTTATGATGAGGACGCAATACTACCCTATCCTTGTGAACAACAAACAATAACGCTCTTTACAAGAAAGAGCAGCCAACTCTCATAGCCTTCTTGCAGAAGATATGGTTACCAGAAAAACTAGTTTCCTTGTCAAAAAAAGGACTAAGGAAATATGTCGCATCATCTCAAAAAAAGATGTTTTTGTAATGCCAACAGAACTAAATTCAAGTCCCAAGGGTTCAGGGGTGACCTAACCGGAGGATTAAGCCACGTTACTCCCTGAAAAAAAAAAAAAAAAAAGACGAACCAGAGAATGCAAAGCAAGTGGTCGTTGAAAAAAATACAGATAAGGCCAAGACCTGTCCTTTGAAAGTACTCAAGGCTAGATTTATTTCTAACCCCATGACCTATTTTCTGGGGTGCCAACATATGCTTTCCAGACTCCAGAATATATGATCATGGAGGAAGGCTTCCTTACATTAACCAAGGTAGATACCACTGAACCTGAGAGGCCACTTCTCCTAAGAATGTGGGTCTCAATAGCCAAACCGTTAAATTTTGCGTTTGAAAAAGTAAGATGGAATACTGGGGAACTTGCGAGAGAAGTTCTGGACGTGGTGGTAGGGTCCATGGGACCCCTACCGCCAACCTTACGATCTCTGTATACCAAGATCTTCTGGGCCACAAGAATCACCCACTTCTCTTCCTGCTTGATCCTGCGAAGAAGTCGTGGATGCAGGCAAAAAAAGAGGGAATGCATAAAACAGTAAAACGGATTCCACTGGAACACCAAGGCACCTGTTCCGCAAGCTAGCGGATCCTTTGTTCTTAACACAAAGTTGACAATCTCTTTGTTAAAACTGGACGCAAACAGATCTAAGTCTGGAATCCTCCTCATGTTTGACCTATTATCAGAAGATATCAGGGTGAAGGAACCATTCTCCCGGGAACAACTGCTGGCGACTCAAATAGACCGCCTGCCAATTTTCCTAGAATGAGAAACTGGCAATAGGCAAGGTACATTGTTTTCTGCCCAAGATAGGATATGACTCACCTCTCCCTGGGACGCTCAACTTCTTAGTAATTGATGTAGGCCACTGCTATGGCATTGCTGGATTAGATACTGACAGGACAGCTCCACAAATAAAACGTCCAGACCCTCAGGACCAAACGCTCTGCCGGAATATGTAGAATGTTAATGGGCAAGATCATTTCTGATCTGGACCATTCCTCTTGGACAGTTATCTCTTTCAGGACTGCTCCCCAAGCTAAAAAAAGGTTGGCGTATGTTACCTCTTCCCAGGTAACTGTAGGAAGGATTTTTCCCTTTGCAGTTTTTTTAGTTATTAACCATAAACGGAGGTTCCAGTGCACCTTTGGAGTCAGACACATTGGGAAATCTAGAGCTTGAACCCTCTTGTTCCAAGCCGATAAGATACTATTGAAGCAGTCTTGAATGAAACTGAACATAAGGAACAGCCTTGAATGAAGCCACCGTCTTTCCCTCATGCCAGCTGAATAGAAGGATTCATCTTGCCTTGACCACTTTAATCAGTTCCTTTATGGCGCTGGTCTTTGCCTGGGGCAAGAATACCCTTTTCTCGGTGTATCTATGAACAGACCCAAGTATTTTAATCTCCTTAATGGTTTTAAGGTAGATTACTCTAGATTGAGAATCCAACCTAGGTATTTCAGGTAGTTAAATGTGGTGACCATACTTTGGTCTAAGCGGGCTACCGACTGGTCTATCAAGAGCCAATCATCTAGGTAAACTATAATCATTACACCTTGGGCCCTTAGTTTGGCTAAAGGCCAAAACCTTTGTAAACACTCAAGGTGCAGTAACTAGACCGAAAACAGACCTACAAACTGAAAATGAAGATTTTCTACCTTAAAAAGTAAATATTTCTAGTGGGTGGGGAAATATGCCCATGGAGGTATGCATCCTTGACGTCGATAGACGTAAAAAGTTCTCCTCCTTGTAAGATGGAGACAACTGATTGGATTGACTTCATGCGAAAAAGAGCAGATATTCAGGGAGCAGTTTAGATTCCCGAGATTCAAAATGGGTTTGACATCTCCATTTGATTTTGCTGTGATAAAAGGTTTGAATAAAACCTCAACTCCAGCTCTTTCATGGGGATCAGCATGACCACTCTTCATCTGAACTCGCACCATTTCATTACCACGTCAGTCCCGAATTATGGGGCAATTTCAGAGACATCATAGATGTCTATTGAAATCGCACCCTAAAGTCACCAAAAGTAGTGCAGAAACTACTTTTGGGAATTGTTGCGACGCTGTATTTGGACGGTGCCATTGCCGGCAATGGCATGCCAAATTGCTGCAATGTGAACCAGGGCTCACAGATTGATAAAAAGGTCAATGGTGTCAGTGGAACCTTATCTGAGAGGTTGAAATTGCTCAAGGAACCCCTTAGCAACCATCTCGAGGAACACTGGTTGACAAACTGCTCTACCCATAATTTCCCATGAGACGTAATGCACTAGAGATGGACCCGAGGGAGGAGACGACCCTGTTCTTGTTTCCATTTATCCTTTTCTCTACTCATCCCTCATTATTGCCCTTTTTTCTGCCCCCTCTTAGCATATATTATTTTTCCATTCTTTCCTCAACCCTATCCCTCCCATTGTCACACATTTGTTTCCCACTCTTCTTAAAGAATAACTACATATTCTAAAAACTGTATTAACGTTCTATCTTTCTTACCACTGTATTGGTGCCAAGTCCATAAAATGGTATATATCTATCTTAATGTCCTCCTTGTCGGAACACCAGGACAAGTTGTAACATAATACAGTCATGTTCCTGGCAACCACTGCAAAGAGTTCAATGTCACCTCTTCAAACTCATTCATAGGCATCTCTCATTAGGCTGAGCAAATTTTGAATTGTGCAGTAAAAATAAAATAAGGCTAGAAGCCAGGAAAAAAAAAAAAAAAAAAAAAAAAAAAAAAAAAAATCATGAATCAAAGCAAACCACACATTTCCCACATTGAGCAAATACCAGCTTCACGCTGCAGCATTGAAATGAGGTTGTTGGAAAAATGTATACAGCTGAAAAGATTAAATTCCATAAAAGGTTTGTTTAAAGCTACCTCCTCTAATGGGAAAGAGCAAAAACGAATCGATGGCTTTCATTTAAAAAGAGTTTCCAGTTTTGGACCCACTAGTCTAAACCATGTGTCTATGCACGGTGTTAGGGTTACACTGTGCCAAAACATTTGGTAGCGTCTTACCTGGGACATTGCACTATCAAGTCGATTTATCAGGTTATGATTTGAAGCTCATGGCAGGTCCCTACATTAGGAAATACATACTACAGCGGTTCTGGTAAACTTTCTTGATATTGTGGGTCTTAAAGAGGAAGTAAACCCTAATGGGTTTACTTCCTCTTTCATTCCCTGCAAAGACAAAGCATAATGGACTACTATGCATCGCATAGTAGTCCATTATGTGTCACTTACCTGACACAGGAGCCAGCGAAGTCACCGCTGTCCTCTGTAGTCCAGCACATCCATCTTTTCGGTGGGGTCTCGCAGCTCCGCCGCTGTGATTCGGCGAAGCCGCGATGACGTCACTCCCGCGTATGCGCACAGGAGCCGACATGCGCGGCAGCTCCGTTGTTGGAAATGCCGCTCTCAGTGCGTCTGCACGCCGCTGTCTACGGCACATGTGCCGTAGACAGCGGTGCCTGTCTTCGGGCAAATATCTCCTAAACCGTATAGGTTTAGGAGATATTTCTTGGACCTACAGGTAAGCCTTAATCTAGTCTTACCTGTAGGTCAAAGTGGTTTGTAAGGGTTTACAACCACGTTAAAGTGTTACTAAACCCACAACAGTAAAATCAGTCTGTATACGTAGTAAAGCATGCTTGTTATACTCATTGCAGGACCTAAGGGGATAAAAAAGCCGTTTAAACCCTTCTTCTCTGATCCACCCTTTCTACCACTGTCCCAAATCCATCTCCTAATAGTACACTCAGCACATGCTCAATTTGGTGTGAATTGCTAGTATTTTTTATTTTTTTTGGGAGGGTGCATGTGATCAGCACAGGGCCAATCAGCACTCTCCAGACAGGAGGGTCAGGGGTCATGCAGGACAGTCCGAGGAGAGTGAAAAAAAAAAAAAAACTCCTCCTACAAGCTTTAACCAGTGCTTGGCAAGACACGGATAGAAGTCACAAGACTGCTATATACTGCCCATGAGAAAAAGGTATTTAGCAGTTTACAGTCCCTCGAAAAAGTATTCATAACCCTTCAAATTTTTCACATTTTGTCATGTTATAACCAAAAATGTAAAATGTATTTTATAGGGATTTTATGATAGCCCAGCACAAAGAGGCACATCATTGTGAAGTGGAAAGAAAATGATAGTTTAATTTTTTTTTACAAATATATATGTGAAAAGTGTGACGTGTATTTATATTCAGCTCCCCCCCCCCGCCGGTCAATACTTTGTAGAACCTCCTTTCACTGCAATTACAGCTGCAAGTCCTTTTGGAGACGTCTCTACCAACTTTGAACATGTAGAGAGTGAAACCTTAGTCCATTCTTCTTTTCAAAATAGCTCAAGCTCTGTCAGATTGGATGGAGAGCATCTGGGAAAAGCAATTTTCAAGTCTTGCCACAGATTATCAATTGGATCTAGGTCTGGACTTTGACTGGGCCATTCTAAACACATGAATATGCTTTGATCTAAACCATTCCATTGTAGCTCTGGCTGTATGTTTAGGGTCATTGCCCTACTGGGAAGGTGAACCTATGCCCCAGTCTCAAGTTTTTTGCAGACTCCAACAGGTTTTCTTTTACGATTGCCCTGTGTTTGGCTCCATCCATCTTCCTATCAACTCTGACCAGCTTCATGTCCTTGCTGAAGAAAGCATCCCCACAACATAATGTTGCCACCACCATGTTTCACAGTGGGGATGGTATGTTCAAGGTGATGAGAAGTGTTAGTTTTTTGCCACACACAGCATTTTGCTTTTAGGCCAAAAAAGTTCCATTTTGGTCTCATCTGACCAGAGCATCTACCTTCCACGTTTGCTGTGTCCCCCGCATGGCTTCTCGCAAAAGGGACATCTTATGGCTTTTTCAACAATGGCTCAATGCCACTCTTCCATAAAGGCCAGATTTGTGGAGTGCATGACTAATTGTCCTGTGGACAGATTCTCCCACCTGAGCTTTCGACTTTGGAGCTCCTCCAGAGTTACCATGGGCCTTTTGGCTGCTTCTCTGATTAATGCTCTCCTTACCCGGCCTCTCAGTTTAGGTGGACGGCAAAGTCTTGGTAGGTCTGCAGTTATGCCATACTCTTTCCATTTTCGGATTATGGATGGAACAGTGCTCCATGAGAGGTTCAAAGCTTGGGATATACATTTTAAATACTACTTTAAACTTCTCCACAACTTTATCTCTGACCTGTCTGTTGTGTTCCTTGGCTTTCATGATGCTGCTTGTTCACTAAGGTTATCTAACAAACCTCTGAGGACTTCACAGCATCAACATATGTATTTATACTGAGATTAAATTACATACAGGTGGACTCTATTTACTAATTGGGTGACTTAGGAAGGCAATTGGTTATACTAGATTTTAGTTATGGGTTCCAGAGTAAAGGGTGCTGAATACAAACACACGCCACACTTTTCATATATTTGTAAAAAATGTGGGGAAAAAATAAATAAAAAATTTGTATAATTTTCCTTCTACTTCACAGTTATGTGCCATTTCGTGTTGGTCTATCACATAAAAAAAAAAAAAAAAAAAAAATCACAATAAAATACATTTATGTTTTTGGTTGTAACATGAAAAAACGTGGAAAATTTCAAGAAATATATTTTCAAGGCACTGTATATTTACTAAAATAATTGCATTTCCATGTTCTGTGTACTGTGGGAGACCAGTTATAGGGAATTCTGGGTCCTGGGTTTACTTTAAAGTGGAACTACAGGCAAAAAAAAAAAAAAAAAAAAAAAAAAAAAAGAGGGTTCTAATTCCTGTAAGGTTTATTTTTGCCAAATTGCCTCATTGGAGAGATTTACCTTCACTTCCTGTCCCATAGCCACATAGGAACTGCGAGAAAATCCCTGCAAAATTAAGGGATCTATTGGGGACACCCAGGTTTCCAGCACTAGCATCCACATGAAAAGATTTCCCCTTCATTACTTTTCTTGGGACAGCCCAAAATTTGGGATTTTCTTTTATTCCTCCCTTTTTCTTCTAATCTCCCTAATGGGGGCACAGACAGCAATAAAAACCTTATGGATGTTCTAATCCTCTCCCCCCAAAAAGTTTTGCCTTCAGTTATAATTTAAGTGCTGTCTCCAACATCAGCAAGGGCCGCACATAGAATTTTCAGAGGGAACAGACACACAACAGGCTATACAGTATCTCACAAAAGTGAGTACAACCCTCACATTTTTGTAAATATTTTATTATATCTTTTCATGTGACAACACTGAAGAAATTACCCTTTGCTACAAAGTAGTGAGTGTACAGCTTGTATAACAGTGTAAATTTGCTGTCCCCTCAAAATAACTCACACAGCCCTTAATGTCTAAACCACTGGCAACAAAAGTGAGTACACCCCTAAGTGAAAATTCAGCCTGTCAGTGCTCAGACCATATGCTGCACACTGCATCAAATTGGTCTGAATGACTGTCATCCCAGAGGGAAGCCTCTTCTAAAGATGATGCACAAGAAAGTCCGCAGTTTGCTGAAGACAAGCAGACTAAGGACATGGAACCATGTCCTGTGGTCTGATGAGCCCAAGATAAACTTATTTGGTTCAGATGGTGTCAAGCGTATGTGGCAGCAACCAGATGAGGAGTACAAAGACAAGTGTGTCTTGCCTACAGTCAAGCATGGTGGTGGGAGTGTCATGGTCTGGGGCTGCATGAGTGCTGCCGGCACTGGGGAGCTACAGTTCCTTGAGGGAACCATGAATGCCAATATGTACTGTGACATACTGAAGCAGAGCATGATCCCCTCCCTTCAGAGACTGGGATGCAGGGCAGTATTCCAACATAACCTCAAAACACCTCCAAGACAACCACTGCCTTGCTAAAGAAGCTGAGGGTAAAGGTGATGGACTGGCCAAGCATGTCTCCAGACCTAAACCCTATTGAGCATCTGTGGGGGCATCCCCAAACAGGAGGTGGAGGAGTGCAAGGTCTCTAACATCCACCAGCTCCGTGATGTTGTCATGGACCCGTGGAAGAAAAATCCAGTGGCAACATGTGAAACTCTGGTGAACTCCATGCAGTGTTAATATAATTAACAATTAATTAATAATGGTGGCCACACAAAATATTGACACTTTGGAAACAATTTGGACATTTTCACTTAGGGGTGTACTCACTTTTGTTCCCAGACATTAATGGCTGTGTGTTGAGTTATTTTGAGGGGACAGCAAATTTACACCGTTAAACAAGCTGCACACTCACTACTTTACACTGTAGCAAAGTGTCATTCCTTCAGTGTTGTCACATGAAAGATATAATAAAATTTTTACAAAAATGTGGAGGGGTGTACTCACTTTTGTGAGACACTGTATATAGAGTTAATGACTGTGGGCAGGATGCAAGACATGGTCAGAGACTGGGCAGGATACAAAAGATTACTGCTTCAACAGGGACAGATTAGTGTCTGCAGTCCCCCCCCCCACCCCCCGGGGCTGCAGGTTGGGCACCAGAGGGTCTACAGCCACAAAAGCGATTTTGTAGTCAAACCATCATAGTAGTATGTGTATGGACGATGGCTACAATGTGTATTGGCTGTAATAGAGCCCAAAGTACATGCAGTGTAACAGCCTCATACATAGAATTTGCAGCTGCACCAGCAAACCAGCCCGTTTTATTCTAGATTTGATGAAAGCAATGCCTAATCATTTTTTAGCACAGATGCCTAATCACAAGGATCTGTGTACAGTTGCAGAAGGCTTTTGTTCACACCTAGGGCAACAGAGACCATTACATCACGGCACTATTCATTTTGTACCCCAAAAGTCTCAACTAAAAGGTTGGCCTGCATTACAGTCTGAACTCCGTGGATGAGGAGAAATTTGGTGCCCAACTGCCATTTATAAAACTCCATGACATGCTTATTTTTCTTTTTTTAAATCAAGGTAAATATTGTTTCAGTGTCATTACTGATTAACTAGCAGTTCGCATTTGACCTTTATGTGAACAATGAGGACAAGAACTGGGAACACGAGATAGAGGTGAGCCTCCAGACTGCCAAGTAGTAGAGGTTAGAGCGGTGCGATTAATCAAGAATCCAATTTTTTACCCGTTGCGATCTTGACAAAAGTGTTTCACGATTCTTACTATGCAAAGAATTCTCTCTGCTCTTCTGAAGCCACAGCCCTCAAAAGAAAGGAAGGGAAAAAAATATGGGCAGTCTGCCAAGAATCACAACATTCTTTAGCAGTGAAAGTATAAACATTGTAACAATTTGTCAAAGGAACAGACTAATGCCCCGTACACACGTTCCGATTATCGTAAGACCGATCGTTCACATTTTGTTGTATACAACTAAGATTGAATACAACAGTGCAAAATGTGTGTAAGACTTTTGTCGTACGATTCTGGAAAAATCTTCCGTCGCGCGTAGCTACGTATTTTAAATGATGTCAAAAACGTGTGACCTGTGTGTCCTTCTGGTTTATTTTCATGTTTCCGATCATGCGTGGTGTTTGTCTAATGACTTTTATCGGACGCATACTGTACTGACTACACGACTGTCGTACGATGGGCTGTCATCCGACCAAAGTTTTCCTGTTTGTTCCTTCGGATTTAGTTGGACGGACTGTCGTGATCGGCTGTCGAAAGCTGCGTACTAACGATCAGATTATCGAACGATCTGTCCGAAATCGACTTTTGTGGTCCGATAATCGGAACGTGTGTACGGGGCATAAGAGTCCATTCACACGGGCAACTTTGGATCCGACTTGAAGTCATCCCAAGTTGCCTCAAGTCGCACAACATGATAATATTAATGTAAGTGAATGAGAGCTGTCTTAATGCACACTACTGAAGTTGCTCCGACTTCAGAAAAGGTTCCTGTACTACAGGGCTCGACAAACCCCAGGTGCCAGGTTGCCAATGCGACCAGAAATCGCAACCTGGCGCCTAAGCTGCCACCAGCCCACTCACTATTGATGCCCCAGACATGCAGCACATGAACACTGACTGCTGTCCTGCTCCCTCCTCCACACTCAGCGGCGCCACGCTAAGTGTGTGAAACTGACAAGCAACGGAGAGAGGAGGATCTGTCAGATTTCAGCGTGATGTCGGGGTGGGCGGGACCCGGCCGGGGTGGGCGGGACCCAGCAGCTATCAAACACCAGCCAATGGGATCTGGGCGGGCCGCTACATGTATGTGGCCCGGCTCCTTTTCTTAAGCAGCCCAATGGTTGGCTGGTGTTTGATAGCTGCTGAGACCCGCCCACCCGGCCGGGCCCCGCCCACCCCGACATTAAGCTCAATTTTGACAGCTCCTCTGTTACATTTCAGTAACAGAGTGCTCCGTGTGAAACCTGCCAGTGCCAACCAGTGCCATCTGCCAGTGTCACCGCCAATCAGTGCCACCGCCAATCAATACCGCCACCACCAACCAGTGCCAATCAGTGCCACCTGCCAGTGCCACCGCCAGTGCCGCCAGTCAGTGCCACCGCCAGTCAGTGCCACCTAGTGCCACCGCCAACCAGTGCCACCGCCAACCAGTGCCATCTGCCATGGACAACTAGGGTCACTGCCAACCAGGGCCACCTGCCACTTCCAAACCAGTGTCAGCTGCCAATGCCAACCAGTGTCAGCTGCCAATGCCAACCAGTGTCAGCTGCCAATGCCAACCAGTGTCAGCTGCCAATGCCAACCAGTGTCAGCTGCCAATGCCAACCAGTGTCAGCTGCCAGTGCCACCTGCCAGTTCCAAACCAGTGCCACCTGCCAGTTCCAAACCAGTGCCACCTGCCAGTTCCAAACCAGTGCCACCTGCCAGTTCCAAACCAGTGCCACCTGCCAGTTCCAAACCAGTGCCACCTGCCAGTTCCAAACCAGTGCCACCTGCCAGTTCCAAACCAGTGCCACCTGCCAGTTCCAAACCAGTGCCACCTGCCAGTGCCATCTGGCAGTTCCACGTGCCTGCTAGTGGCAACCAGTGCCACCTGTCAGTGCCAGCCTTACTCTTTCTGGTCAGCCCATAACCCTGATGTAACAGCGTTTCATTGGCGTTATTGACTGGGTGCTCCATTGCGAGTTAGGGATAGGGGGTAAAAATGAGTGGCCTTACTCCGGGAACTGACAATCCATACCACTCTAAAAATTCAAAAACAAAAAAACTGGCTCCTAACTTTAACTGGCTCCTAAATTCAAAGCACATTTGTCAACCCCTGCTGTACTACTTCAATCCGACTTCTAGGCGACTTGTACCCATTGATTTCAATGGCAGTTGCCTCCAAGTCGGATCCCCTGTCTTAACTGAAGCAACTTTCCAGGAAGTAAAAATAGTTTTCTAGGCAAACCCCTCCCTCCCGCAGAGCTGATTATTATGCGATTGGCAACTGGCAAAGCCCCCTGTCCTGGAGGCAACTTCAAATTGCCTTGTAAGTTGCCTCAAGTCGTGCTGCGATTCATACTAAAGTCGTGCCAAGTTGCCTCCCAAAGTCTCGCTGGAAGTCGTGTTGCCCCTGTGTGAATGGAGCCTTAGACTCCATTCACACAAGGGCAACTTTGGATCTGACTTCAAGATGCCCCAAGTCGCCTCAAGTCATGCTACATGTAAAAATCAATGCAAGTGAATGAGAGACATCTTAATGCACGCTACTGCAGTCACTCCGACTTCAGAAAAGGTTCCTGTACTACTTCAATCCGACTTCTAGGCGACTTGTACCCATTGATTTCAATGGAAGTCGGATCTCCATCTATATTGAAGCAACAATGTCACCTCTCTCACAGAATAATCAGCTCTGGAGGGGGATACTCACATAGGGTAGGGGGCCGGGATCTGGGGGCCATCTTATTAAAGGGGGCTCCCGGATTCCGATAAGCCCACTGCCCGCAGACTCTGACAACCAATGGCCAGTGTTGTCGGGAAGAGGCCCTTGTCCTCATCAACATAGGGACAAGGTGCTTTGGGGTGGGGACGGGGCCACTCGCTCGTCCCCACCCCCTTTCCTGACCAGCCAGGCTGCGTGCTCTGATAAGGGTCTGGTATGCTCCCGGAGGGGGAACCCATGTCAGTTTTTTTTATTTAAAATTTGGCATGGAGTTCCCCCTCGAGAGCTGATTATTCTCTGATTGGCCACTGCCAAAGTCGGCTGGCCTGGGGCGGCAAACTCGTGTTGTAGTCACTCGAAGTTGCGCTGTTATTCCTACTCAAGTCCTGTCCAAGTTGCCTCCAAAATGACTTAGAACCTCCAAACATTACATATTTTTAGTAGAGACCCTAGAGAATAAAATGGTAGTCGTTGCAATATTTTATGTCACATTGTATCTTTCAAATGCAATTTTTTGGGGAAAAATTACTTTAATGAAAAAAAAAAATAAAAAAAAAATAAAAACCTAACCAATTCAAGTTAGCCCAATTTTTTTGTATAATGTGAAAGATTTTACATCATGAGAATCGTGATCTTTTTATCCCAAGCAGAAAAAAAATGGCGATTCTCATTTTGGCCAGAATTGTGCAGCTCTACACAGTAGATTGATTTAACCACTTAAATTCAGAGAACTTATACACCTTCCTTCCCAGACCAATTTCCAGCGCTATCACATTGTGAATGTCAATTACACAGTCATGCGACGCTGTATTAAAAACACATTTTTTTTTTTTTTTTAGCATTCCCCCCCCCCCCCACAAAAATAGAACTTTCTTATGGTGGTATTTGATCACCACTGGGATTTTTATTTTCTTGTGCTACAAAAATTAAAATAAAGACAGAAAATTTAGAAAGAAAAAAAAAAAAATAATAAATTAAAAGGTTCTTTATCTCCGCTACAAAATTTTGTATAAAAATCTTCTCCTTCATTGATGAGGCCGGCAGGCATCACTGATGGACACTGATTGGCATTCCTGGTGGGCTCTAGTGGGTTTACCTTGTGGTCATGGGTGGGAGGCTTTTCCTGTTTACACTGTGATCAGCTGTGATTGGACACAGCTGATCACGTGGTAAAGCATCTACATCATAGGTTCTTTACCTTAAATCGGCGATGCGGTAGGTCAGACTGAAACACCACCAATTGCCGCGCTGTGCACCAGCACGGCTTATCTTGCTGGATGTCATATGACGCCCAGTCAGGATAACAAACCATTTTCCGGTCACCATTTTCCTATATGGTGGGTGGGAAGTCGTTAAAAAGCCTACGTTGAGCCATGAAGAATCAAGAAAAAGCTGGACGGCCCGCACTCCAATGCAACACCTTTATTGTAGTCAAATTAAATCCAGATAGTCACATGCATTCACAGTGGTACAGGGCTCTATGCTGAGCCACTTTGTGCATCCACTGCTGAACTGCATGTACAGTGCCTTGCGAAAGTATTCGGCCCCCTTGAACTTTTCAACCTTTTGCCACATTTCAGGCTTCAAACAAAGATATAACATTTTTATTTTTTGTGAAGAATCACCAACAAGTGGGACACAATTGTGAAGTGGAACAAAATCTATTGGATTTTTGAATTTATACAGAGATTTGATTACACACAGGTGGATTCTATTTATCACCATCAGTCATTTAGGACAACATTGGATCATTCAGAGATCCTCGCTGAACTTCTGGAGTGAGTTTGCTGCACTGAAAGTAAAGGGGCCGAATAATTTTGCACGCACAACTTTTCAGTTTTTTTATTTGCTAAAAAAGTTTAAATTATCCAATAGATTTCGTTCCACTTCACAATTTTGTCCCACTTGTTGGTGATTTTTCACAAAAAATTAAAATTTTATATCTTTATGTTTGAAGCCTGAAATGTGGCAAAAGGTTGAAAAGTTCAAGGGGGCTGAATACTTTCGCAAGGCACTGTAGTTAGCCCACAGAACTGGATGCAGATACAGCAGCTTCACGGACAGTCACATTGAAAAATCTGACATACAGGCAGAGGCGCATGCACGGGTCCAAATACAGACACTGTGCATTCAGATCCATGCACCCGCTCCTGCCCACAGGTCAGATTTTTGATATGCGACTGTCTGCATCCACTTGTAATGCATAATACTAAATTAATAATTGGTGTCACGCTCCAAGCAAATAAATAGTGAATAAATATATAAATAAACTGGATATATTACCTTAGTGTCAGTAAATAGTATATAAATTATATAGAATAGCTAAGTGCCTATGAATACATAAGTGCGTAATAGACTCAAATATATATATCCACTCAAATTAAATCAAGATGTGCACCTTCACAGTGCTACAGATATCCAATCAAGTGCAATGTGAGCAATCAGTAAACACATAAGAATAAAATTAAAGTGAAAAAAATAAAATAAATAAAAATTAATAAATAGAAGTGAGATAGAAAAATAAAATAAGAATAAAAAAACTCTAGAAACTAAAAATAAAATTAATACAATGCAATAAGATCCAGTGTATCTTAATCCATGAAGTGCATAAAGTGCAAAAAATAATGATGATCAAAGTCCAAACAAGCATCTAATGTGTCTTAAAAATAATCGCATCAAACAGAGGCTATATACAATCGTGCGATCTGTGAGTCCGTCCAGTGCCAGATAAATCAACAGGCTGCGTGAACAAAAAGGCAGATTCCACCGGTGCTCATGTGAATCTTGTGTTCACACACTAGGTGCAATAACTACCTTACCTTACTGCTGTAAGGTAAACGGCATTCCAATAAATATTCTGTTGCTATCCGCTGGTATAAGCACAGTAGGTAGTTTCCTCTGGGCACTCAGTCGCAAAGCATATGTAATAATCATAGAAGAAAGAAAGGGGGAGGCTCCAATGGTGAAGTAAGCAATCACAGTTTCTATTTATTAGGTACAGGACATAGTCCTGGGTACTCACATTTAAACGAAGTAAAACATACAGTTTAAAACGAACGAGCGCCGCGCTCATACTCCGGACGTCACTTCCGGTGTCCCCACTCTCCTACGCGTATCGTCACCGGTCATGTGACTTCATCAGGGAATGAAGTCACATGACTGGTGACGATACGCGTAGGAACGCTATAGGAGAGTGAGGACACCGGAAGTGACGTCCGGAGTATGAGCGCGGCGCTTGTTCGTTTTAAACTGTATGTTTTACAGGGTTAAACCCGCCCGCAAAGCGCCGCTGCAGCGGCGCTTTGCCGGCGGTATTGCCGCGGTGTCCCATTGATTTCAATGGGTAGGAGCGGTTTAGGAGCGGTGAATACACCGCTCCTTCACCGCTCCAAAGATGCGGCTAGCAGGACTTTTTTCACCGTCCTACCAGCGCATCGCTCCAGTGTGAAAGCCCTCCGGCTTTCACACTGGAGTGAAAGGGGCCGGTTTTTTTAGGCGCTACACAGGTGCTATTTTTAGCGCTGTAACGCCTGAAAACCGCCCCAGTGTGAAAGCAGCCTTACTCTAGCCAAAATTATTTTTGATATTGGGTTTAGTGGCGCTTTAAAGTGATAGTAAGCCCTGGTCACAATCGTGCGTTTTGTCAGTTCAAAATCGCATGGCAAGTCACACCCTAATGCCGGCATTGGAACTGTTCAAATCATTGCAACTCAAATCACAGCAACTCTTGCATAGGCTTCTGTTAAATTAAGTCGCAATGGAATCGGAGGTGCAAATCACACCGATGTGCAGCTTTGAAATTACGCTGAAGTAGCTTCACTAGTCTTCAAGCCCCCAACACCAGCAGAGATATCCCTGAAACTTTTAAAATACATCAAGGGGGTTAATACAGTCCAGGAGGGCAGTTTTTTTCAATATGAAGCCGAGATCAAGAACACAGGAACATGACCTCAGCCTAGCAAGAGGAAAGTTCAAAACTAATCTTAGAAAGTATTATTTTACTGAAAGCGTACATGATGCTTGGAACACTTTTCCAGCAGAGGTAGTAAGTCAGCCAAGAGTACCTGGCTCAAACAGACCTACAGTGCATCCAGAAAGTATTCACAGCGCTTCACTTTTTCCACATTGTTACGTTACAGCCTTATAGGCAGTCCCCGCATTACGAACGACTCCTAACAAACGGCCTCAATGCCGGCCGCTTGTGCTCAACGCTGTTCCTGGATAGCCCCGAGCAGCTATCGTGCAGCGCCTTCCACACTGCAGTACTACATGTACTGCATGGAAATTACACCTACAAATGCAGTGTTCTGACTTACACACAGATTCCACTTATGAACAAACCTTCAGTTCTTATGGTCGTAACTCAGGGACTGCTTGTATTCCAAAATGGATTCAATTCATTATTTATTTTCCTCAAAATTCTACAAACAATACCCCATAATGACATGTGAAACAAGTTTGTTTGGGCTCTTTGCAAATGTATTAAAAATAAAAAATGAAAAATAATCCCATGTACACAAGTATTCACAGCCTTTGCTCAATACTTTGTTGAAGCACCTTTGGCACTAATTACAGCCTCAAGTGTTTTTGAGTATGATGCTACAAGCTTGGCACACCTATTTTTGGGCAGTTTCTCCCATTCTTCTTTGTATACAAGTATTCACAGCCTTTGCCATGACACTCAAAATAGAGCTCAGGCTCATCCTGTTTCCACTGATCATTCTTGAGGTGTTTCTACAACTTGATTGAGTCCACCTGTGGTAAATTCAGTTGATTGGACAGGATTTGGAAAGGCACACATCGGTCTATATAAAAAGGTCCCATGGTTAACAGTGCATGTCAGAGCACAAACCAAGCCATGAAATCCAAGGAATGGTCCGTCTACACACAGATCTGGGGAAAAGTACAGAAAAAATGTCTGCAGTATTGAAGGTACCAATAAGCACAGTGGCCTTTCATAAATTAAGTTTGGAAGCACCAAGACTTCCTAGAGTGGGCTGACAGAGCTCCAGTGTTACTCTGGAGAGAGGAGAACCTTGCAGAAGAACCACCATCTATGCAGCACTCCACCAATCAGCCCTGCATGGTAGAGTGGCCATACAGAAGCCTACCCTCAGTAAAAAGGCACATGACAGCCCGCCTGGAGTTTGCCAAAAGGTACCCAAAGGACTCCCAGACCATGAGAAATATGGTCTGAGGTCTCTGGTCTGATGAATCAAAGATTGAACGCCTTGGCCTGAATGGCAAACGTCATGTCTGAAGGAAACCAGGCACTGCTCATCACCTGGCCAATATGATCACTACAGCGAAGCATGGTGGTGGCAGCAGCATCATGCTGTGGGGATGTTTTTTAGTGGCAGAAACTGGGAGACTAGTCAGGACCAAGGGAAAGATGAATGCAGCAATGTACAGAGACATCCTTGATGAAAATCTGCTTCAGAGCGCTCTGGACCTCAGACTGCAGTGAAGGTTCATCTTTTAATGACCCCAAGTACACAGCCTAGATAATAAAGGAGTGGCTATGTGACAACTTTGTTAATGTCCTTGAGTGGCTCAGCCAGAGGCCAGACTTGAACCTGATTGAACATCTCTGGAGAGATTTGAAAATTGCTGTGCACCAAGAATGGAAGAAACTGCCCAAAAATAGGTGTGCCAAGCTTGTAGCATCATACTCAAAAAGACTTGAGGCTGCAATTGGTGTCAAAGGTGCTTCAAAAAAGTATTGAGCAAGGCTGTGAACTTGGTCTGTGAGTGTTTCGCAAGACAGCAAGTTAAAAAAAAATTATATATAATTTTAATAATAATAATTTAACTTGATATACGAGCGAGGTCTTGCAATATGAGCAGCATCATGCAACGCCTTCTAAGTGTAGTATGATCACAGTTTCAATGTAAATAAAACAACAATATCCAGCATTAAGGATTCTGGTGCTAATCCTCAAAGCCTCTGATGTTTATGTGACCAGAGGTCGGGGGCGCTGGTGGCTGCCAGCACATCCTGGAGAACTCAAAGTCACTGAGGAACCGTTGACGTCACTGCCGGGTGCTCTGAATGCCCATGACACCCGCTTCACCTGGTTGGGGGTGCCAAGCACTGGGAGCCACTAGAGCCCCTGACCTCTGGCCACGTACATCAGCGGCTTTACGTGGATGAGCACCAGACTTAACGCTGGATATTGTTTTTAACATTGTGAGCGTCATTCCACTTTTGTTACATTAAAACTGTGATCATACTACAGTACACTTAGATGGTGCAACTTTTTGTTCTTTGTGTCACGTGATTAGGACTTAACAGAAACAACCCCAGCTAGAGTATGCCAATAACTGGGGTTTTTGTGCCTCCAAGTGTAGCAATAGGGTTACAAATGGTTGTGGAACAAATCTTCCGAGTTTCCATTATTTCTTAGGCCTCATGCACACTGGATATTTTTACAGCTGCGGCTTGTGGCTTCAGACGGTTTTTTCTGCAGTCAAACTATTATTCACAGTTGTCAGAAACACAAAATAACTGTCAATCTCTCTTGGTCTGGGGCTCCATGCAAGATCTCACCTTGTGGAGGTTCAATGATCACAAGAATGGTGAGGAATCAGCCCAGAACTACATGGGAGAACCTTTTCAATGATCTCAAAGCAGCTGGGACCTTAGTCACCAGGAAAACAATCGGTAACACACTACGCCGTGAAGGACTAAAATCATGCAGCCCCAGCAAGGTCCCCCTACTCAAGAAAGCACACGTACAGGCTCATCTGAAGTTTACTCATGAACATCTGAATGATTCAGAGAACTGGGTGAAAGAGTGCTGCCTATGACCCCAAGAACACCCTCCCCACCGTCAAACATGGAGGTAGAAACATTATGCATTGGGGTGTTTTTCTGCTAAGGAGACAGGACAACTTCACCGCATCAAAAGGGACGATGGACGGGGCCATGTACTGTCAAATCTTGGGCAAGAACCTCCCTCCCTCAGCCAGGGCATTGAAAATGGGTCATGGATGGGTATTCCAGCATGACAATGACCCAAAACACATAGCTGAGGGGAACAAAAGACTGACTCAAGAAGACGCACATTAGGGTCATGGAGTGGCCTAGCCAGTCTCCAGACCTTAATCCCATAGAAAATATGTGGAGGGAGCTGAAGGTTCAAGTTACCAAAGATCAGTCTCAAAACCTTAATGACTTGGAGAGGATCTGCAAAGAGGAGTGAGACAAAATCCATCCTGAGATGTGTGCAAACCTGGTGGCCAACTACAAGAAAAGTCAAACCTCTAATTGCCAACAAGGGGTTTGCCACCAAGTACGAAGTCATGTTTTGTTAAGGGGTCAAATACTCATTTCACTCATTAAAATGCAAATGTGTTTTTCTGGATATTTTTGTTGTTATTCTGTCTCTCACTGTTAAAGCGGTTGTCTAATTACATTTTTAACTTTGACCTACAGGTAAGCCTATAATAAAAGAATATTCCCCTCGCAATGAGCAGCTGACTTCAGCGGCGCATGCGCACTGGAGATTCTCGGCTGAAAGTCCGGCAGACGCCACACGCTGCCGGGAAGAAAACTACCGTGCGCATGCGTGGGAGTGATGACATTGTGGCTCCAGCCACTCACAGCGCCGGAGCCGCGATACCCGGAAGACACGCCGAGAGAACATTTCAGCTCCCTCGGCGTGGACCAAGTGAGATGCTGGCGCCTCGTTCTAAGGCAAGTATTTCATAATGAGCTAGTATGCGGTGCATACTAGCTCATTATGTCTTTTCCCTTGCAGGTTTTAAAAAAAAAAAAAAAAAAAAAGTCAGTGGGTTTACTCCCGCTTTAAATCAAAACCTACCATTAAAATTATAGACTGATCATTTGTCAGTGGGCAAATGTACGAAATCAGCAGGAGATCAAATACTTTCTCCCCCCCCCCCCGCGTGTGAAATGGAGCAGACTCGAAGGACCACT
Source organism: Lithobates pipiens (assembly GCF_037356315.1). Taxonomy (NCBI): domain Eukaryota; kingdom Metazoa; phylum Chordata; class Amphibia; order Anura; family Ranidae; genus Lithobates; species Lithobates pipiens. Next base: position 448,408,020 of record NW_027507718.1, on the reverse strand, counting down.
TGGTCTTTTTTTTTTTGTCACTCTTCGATGTTATACTTACCTGCTCTGTCCAATATCCTCCTCCCCCCACTGGCACTGTCTTCTCTTCCTTCCTATAAGTGCCCCCTCAGTAATCTGAGTGCCAATGGGGGCACTTGCATGGACATGCTCCCAAGTCAGGCTGTGCGAGTGTCCACACACCACGCCGGTAAGCCACGTCCCCACTAATGCCTCACATGAGTTTGACTGACCTCAGCAGGAACAATGAGAACAGCCAAGTGTTTAGAGACCGGGGGGGGGGGGGTTATGTCTAGGACAGGCAGTGGAGCGTTTTTTTACTTAAGTGCATCAAGGTAAAAACCGTTTTGTCTTTAAAATTTTAAGAGCCTTTACATTCAATGATTACATATGATGGATGGTTTTCCTAATGCACAATAAAAAGAAAATATAACCCAAAGTGTTCTTTATGCAATTTTTCACAGTTGTGTACATTACAACGTATGCTTTCTGCAGTGTCCGACAGCATAAACTTTACCTATAGAACCCAAAGAATATGTGAAACCGCTTGTGTGCCATTTAAATCGGAGAAGACGATTAGACAAATTAAAAAAAAAAAAGGGGGAGGAAGATTTCCTTCTACAGTAAAAGTTCCTGGATATTTATGGTAATTATAGCGCTGGACTCTTTATTATGCCAATAAAAAGTACTCTCGATAAAAGCTGTCCCAGTTCATTTGAGCAAGAACATTATTACACAAGACAAGGGAGGGAATAATAATTACAGGCACTGAACAGAGATTGCAGCAGAAGCATCACACACCGTGGGACAGAACATTACACTGGGTAAGATGTGGTTGGGTATTTGTTATTGGATAAGATTTCATGGCACAGCTAACCAATTGTGTGTACCCGACAACATGGATACCTTCATTGCATGCAACACTCTAGGAGGCCCAGAGCCATTATTAATGCTAAAAGCCAACTATAACCGTCATCAATCCACCTCCCTCCAGCAATACAGCCGCCCCGTGTACAATCTGTTGCAGCGTCTTGCATTATCTGCAATGTTTGCAGAAAGTCATGCGAGCTGCACTTGCCAAGTAACACAACTATTAAATTGTGATAGATCAGAGCTGCAACCTGCGATCTGCTGAAGAAGCACAAGTCCTGCACACAATGAGCGGGGAGTGCTGAGCCTCGTGCCTCCACTTCTGACATACTCCATGTTGTTCCTGGCAGCTGTTTAATAAAACATTGTATAGGACGGTTCCCTCACTGAGCTGTCCATGATGATCACTTCTGCACATGATCTACACAGGATGACTGGGAACCGCACACACAATGCACACAGTCAGCTACAATGGAATGACAAAGAAAGTGCTGCAGGGTGAGAGGCCCCCCAATGGTAAACAATGAGACCAGAAAAACATTCAGCCCTGGGACAGCTGTCAGGTGATCCCACCCCTGGCCGACAGAACAACCAATGAAATACCCCACACCCACCTGATCTGGCATACAGAGGGTTAACCAGCAGTCACTCCGATGTATCCTCCTGTATGTTATAAAGCTCCAGTACCAACTATAACAGCCACCAATCAGAACTTTACACACCCAGCTGCCAATCACAGCCTCACTATACCCCACTGATCAACATTACCCACCTGTTACCTGAATACCCCCCTGTGCCCGTCTGTCACCCACACCCGCCATGCCCCCGCCTGTCACCTGTCACCCGCCATGCACCCACCTGTCACTCACACCCGCCATGCACCCACCTGTCACTCACACCCGCCATGCACCCACCTGTCACTCACACCCGCCATGCACCCACCTGTCACTCACACCCGCCATGCACCCACACCCTCCATGCACCCACCTGTCACCCTCCCCCGCCATGCACCCACCTGTCACCCTCCCCCGCCATGCACCCACCTGTCACTCACACTCGCCATGCACCCACCTGTCACTCACACCCGCCATGCACCCACCTGTCACCCTCCCCCGCCATGCACCCACCTGTCACCCTCCCCCGCCATGCACCCACCTGTCACCCTCCCCCGCCATGCACCCACCTGTCACTCACACCCGCCATGCACCCACCTGTCACTCACACCCGCCATGCACCCACCTGTCACTCACACCCGCCATGCACCCACCTGTCACTCACACCCGCCATGCACCCACCTGTCACTCACACCCGCCATGCACCCACCTGTCACTCACACCCGCCATGCACCCACCTGTCACTCACACCCGTCATGCACCCACCTGTCACCCTCACCCTCCATGCTCCCACCTGTCACCGACTTCCTCCATTCACCTACCTGTCACCCTCACCCTCCATGCCCCTGTCACTCACACCCTCCATGCACCTACCTGTCACCCACATATCCTCCATGCACCTACCTGTCACCCTCCATGCACCTGTCTGTCACTCACACCCTCCATGCACCTACCTGTCACCCACATATCCTCCACGCACCTACCTGTCACCCTCACCCTCCATGCGCACACACACACAGCTGTCAGTGCTCCCCTCCTCACCAGACAGGTTCCTCCTCTTCTCCCTCGCCCTCCTCCCGTCGGTCCTCTCATAGAAGCCCAGGGTCTCCGCCGTGGCGGCTTTCTTCCCTCCATCCTCCTCTTTGTCCTCGCCGCTTAGAGCCGCCGCGTCCGCCATCCCCAGCCGCGGCGGCAACTAGTGCAGAGACGAGTCTACCAAACAGAGCACGTCATCACAGGGCGACGCTCTGGGCTCAGGGTGGAGTGAACGCTGACGGCACTTAATGAGGGGGCGGAGCCTCGATTCCCGGGCAGCCATTTTGATTGTGGTCAACCTGCCCGGGCCCCAGTGGCTCCATGTATAGTGCACCTAGTGTGAAAAGCTGTGTGTTGGCTCATTTACCTCATCTGCTGTGCCTGAGGTCAGGGATTGAAGATCTGTCCTGTAAATAAAATGGAATTGCTGTACAAGTCCTGGGGTTCCATCAGCTTTAGAATGACACACCCTCCTACATACTGCTTTTGGGGTGTATAGGTTGTGGGGTTCGGCAAGCGGATGCCGCTTATCGGAAACTGGAAGGTCCCTTAAGTAATTAGAAGGTCCCCATATACTTTCCCCCACGTGAATAAGTATGGGGTACATAGTAAGAGTAAACCTATAAATAAAGACGCCCAAACATTTGAAACGACCTGTTTTTATGAAAAAACAGGCCCTTATTGCAAATCTATCTTCCGTCAATAAGGCCCGCCACCCACTGACTCATCTTAAAAAAAACAAAAACAATTACCCTGGTCATGGGCGCCTGCAGGTAGGGGTAAGGGGGGGGGGCAGGAGGCAGTTGCCCCCCCCCCCCAGAATCATCAAGAAGCTGTTGCAGTTGCCAACTGCAGTGTGCGCCATGGCCGCCGCTGAATATTTCAGAGTCAGCCGGCTGCTCTCTGTTCTGAAACATCTGATGTGCCTCCCTCACCCTCGGCCTGATCATCGGATGAGATGGCTTAGCCGCTCATCAGCGCAGCCCTTCCACTTCTCCTCTTCAGTGATTGGCTGCCTGCATGTGTATGTGTTGTGTAGTTTCAGCCGGTGCCGCCCACTCAGTGCAGTCAGTGGTCGAGCCGCTGAGTGATACACTGCCAGTGCCTACTCATCATCACATCAAAGGAAATCCTAACCTGAAACAAGTGGCATATACAGAAAAAGAACCACAGGTAACAGCAGTTAGGGGGAGCATTTTGATTTATTTATTCTTGTAAAGTTGGACAGCTATTACTGGAAAGATATGGCTGTGTATGTTAAGAAATAATTCATCTTCTTCACTTCACTTCTTCACTTCACTCAAAATACCTGCTCTGATGTATTGCAATACATTGCAATATAAAAAAAATTACATTCTCTAGGCTATATGTATATGGGCATGGACTGGGTGCACGCCTGGCCTGAGTAACTTCCAATACAAGGTGAAGTTGCACTATCTCTTATATAACACATATATCTTTCCATTGGAACAATATATGTGTTATATAAGATATAATTCAGCATCAGTTTGTATTGGAAATTACTCAAGCCATGTATACCATGCCCATATAAATATAGCCTAGAGAATGTACATCTTTTTATACTGCTTGGGTGACCTTAAAATGATGCCCCCACCCAGAAAAAAGTTCTGCGGCCGCCCATGAACCTGGTGCACACAACCATTCCCGAACAGTACCACCAGCCAAATAAAAATTTGGCAAGCCGTCGTTGGCTATGTAAGGGAAGAGGAGGGAATAGTGGTCACTTATTTGGCAAATTGCTCATGACCACGTTTGGTGCAATGTTATTGCCTATGTGCATAGTTGGTAACAGGCCTGATTTTCCCAGGACATTCCCAGGAAATCAGACCGATGCTTCAGTCTGAGCCTGTCCTGGGCAAAATCCTCAAAATCAGGCTCCATTGTGGACATTGGGACTTTTGCCACTGACACTGTTAAGCTTTCAGAGATGATCCTCCCCTACCTCCTCTGATTGATCAATACTAGTGAGCGAGGACATGGCTAGCTGAGGGTTATGATGCCAGCTTAGAGCCCACCTAGAGTGGATCACACATGGAGAAGAGAGGCAGCTGATGTCAGAGTGGGAACTGGTGAGCCCCCAGGTAGGTCATTCTCCTCGTTAAGCCAGGGTAGAAGAGAAACCTTGACTTGGGCACTGATAGACTGCACTGATGAGGCTGCACTGATGGGACTGACTGCACTGATGAGCCTGCAATGATGAGGCTGCATTGATGAGACTGACTGCATTGATGAGACTGCACTGATGAGACTGACTGCACTGATAGGTTCCACTGATGGGCACTGATGAGGTTGCACAAATGAGACTGCACTGATGGTCACTGATGGTAAAGGGGGTGTCAGAAACCATGAATCAGACCAAGACAGAAGTACAGTTAAATCACAATTGTTTAATAATAAAAGTAAATAGCACAAATGTAGTCAAAACACAGCCAAAGTTCGGTAACCAGAATGGATAGTCAGACAAGCCAGAAAGTCAAGAAGCCTGAGATCAGCGTAGTTGAACAGCAAGCAGAATCTGGAGCCGGAAGGAATATCAGCCAAGAAAGTCTTTAGCAGGAACACAGGAGATCTAAGTCTCTGTGATGTTGACCAAGGCGAAGGCAGAGATCATCTGGGCTAGATGGCTTAAGTAGGCAGGACTGATGAGCAGGATATCATCAACAGCTGAGTCACTGTGGAGAGATAGGAGCTGGCAATTAGCCGTCAGCTGAGCAGCCAGCTTAGAGGAAGGAAGGGCTGAGCCCAGCCCTGACGGGGGGGCCTATAATGTTACAGGGGAACTTTAAAGGTTAATTTTTTTTTATCTAGCAGTCCCTGAACTGCGAGAAATTGGGTTTAAAACTGCACTGGCCAATTTCTCATAGTCAGCACAGTGCTATACGTCAGCTAACAGCACTCTTTTACTTAGCTGACAAAGATGGTATCTCCTTTTTTCATGTAGCACTGTCCGGACTGTGAGAAATTGGCCAGTGCAGTTTTAAACCCATGTTCTCACAGTCACTCCTTGCTGACACCATAACTAAAGCCCCTTTCACAGGGCGGGCACATCAGGTCTGCATTTCAGCTTTTCAGGCGGACCTGATGGGAAGGTCCATGGATCCCTATGGACAGGCGGATCTAAGCAGACTCTATTTAACCACACCCCCTTTAGGACATGCCCAATAGTTAGCCTAATTTAAACCATGCCCATTTTTGGAGCAGCGTTCTTTGCATGCCGCAATTTTTTAAGTGACAACCATGCCCACAAAATGAATGCCCCACCCCTAATTAACATACGGCTCCACCTACGCTGGCTTTCTGTAAAAAAAAGGCCATACATTTTTTTTTAAATCATGGAAACTATGCATGTGGCCAAATTTAGGCAATGATATAACCTCTCCAATCCCCACCTGGGGATTCCCGGCCAGGTACGTAAATAGGCTGGGTAACATAAGGTCGGTAAGGAGGCAGGGGGTGCAAGCTGTAATGCTTGTCAATGCTGAATGCCCTAAACATTTGGACCCAATGCTGAGCTCATCCCCGATTGTCCATATACTGAAAATATGTTTCCCCTTCCCTATGTAGCACCACCCCTGAAGGAGGTGCTGGTTAAAGCGGAGTTACAGGCTTTTTATGTTTGTTAAAAGTCAGCAGCTAAAAAGTGTAGTTGCTGACTTTTAATAAACAGACACTTACCTGTTCCATGGTCCAGGGTTGCGGCCGAACGGAATGTTATTCCTCTCCCCCTCCTATCTTCTGGCACCTCCATTGTCACTCTGTGCACCCGGCCGTGACAGCTTTCATCTTCAAGGCTGGGCATGCACGGCCCATGCGCGAGTCGCGCTGCACTCCCGGAGTGAACAGGCAATCTCCTGGGACCTGTTACGTGTCCCAGGAGATCGCCTAGAGGGAGGGGCCGCCTAAGGCGAATGGAGGAGTCACCTTGGTGGTCCCTGGGTGGAAGGAGGAAGTGGGACAGGAAGTCCCCCTCCTAACGTAGCCCCCACTCCCCCCCCCCAAAAAAATGACATGCCAAATGGGGCATTTAAGGGGGCGAGGAGTGCTTAAAGCGGAAGTTCAATTTTTGGGTGGAACTCCGCTTTAAGATGGATCCTCTATTGATGGCCTCAACCTTCTCCAAGCCCCCAACCTCTCCAACACACCCAGCTGAGCAAACACTAGGTCTCACAAGGAGATCACAGACAGTAAACCTAGTTATCCACAATATTGCTAATTTTAAAAGGATAGACACCAAACCAGTCAGTAAAAGAAAATCAAAATTGGGATATTGATATATGTTAATGGTCAAACAATGTAACAAAGGAGTGATAATAAAAAGATAACAGTTCATTTATTGAACAGAGCAGTTGACAACACCATGTAGGCTAAAGTTTTTCCAGTCACCCAGGTCAGCTTAAGCCAATAACACTGTCACCTAGAGTGCAACAATGAGCTGCAAAGGAAATGGATATGTCTAATAGTTTAAATTTTTGGGGTTGTATTCAATATATGCAAAGAAAAATCATACAACACTTGTAGGTATAACATTTAATTAATTAATGACAGATACAGATGCTGTAAGTAAGAATATTAGAAAATATATCAAGAATATTTAATTAAAGATGCTGTTTCCGCCACGGGTCCCTCCATTATATGGCATGGTGCAGATGAGCAGAATCAGACATATGAATGATGGCAGCTCTGAGGTGAGACAATTATTGCAAGTTTTTGCTGTAGTATATACTGTATAGGATAATACATAATTTCTCCATCACCCTACCAACCCCAGATAGGAAACAAGTGGTAATATGTAGGTAGAATAAATGAACCAGAGGCAGTACTTAAATTGCATCCTATGCCAAATACCGTTGGGGCCCTTTAAAGAGTTGATGCACTTTAAATATGTAAATAGAACCTGCATCCAGTTATGGCACGCTGGAGAACTAGTGTAGTCTTTGGCTCAGTTGTAAAATAGATATAAAGGCAGTTCAATAAAGCAATGTTATCTTGAATAAAAGTTTAGCATGTGGTCTGGGGAATTGTGCAGGTGTCGCCTGACAGCAATAGCCATACCTGAAAAGGAAGTGACAGCTGATGTCCCTGCTAACAAGAGTTCAAGGGTGTTCCAGCATGGGAAGGGGACCAGCATATAAAACCTGGAGAGGATACCAGGTAATGGCACCTGTCAACATTAACCCTGGCTGAAATGGAGGTGTGGGGTGTTGTCCCTAGCAACAAGTGCTCCTTGGTACAGGAAGTTACTCAGAATAACCAAGCCAGTCGATTGGTGGATCCTGGAACTCATCTGCCAAAGGATGTGATTAGTGGTGTCCGAGAGAAAGGGATAAAGTAGTCCAGAGAAGCAAGCAAAGACCATTTTAGAGAGAGTAGTACCCTGTGTGTTCCAAAGCAATACAGATCTGCAGTTATCCCTAACAACTGAGAACCTGTTTTGCTTGCAAGGGGTGCTGGAAAGTTAGGAAGGGCTGCAGTTTTACCCCATGACAGAATCAGCTTGTAAAGATGCCACTGAAAATAGACAGTGCACTCAAGTGAAGACTTGATTGAACGCTTGCCCCAGGATCTGTTAAGACCAATGCAGTTTATGGGATTGAGCCCAATAAAGTGGGAGTATGTCTGGCGGGGAGGTCCACAGTACATGTGAAAATCAATTGCTGTGGTGTGCTTCCCTGGATAGTGGGGGGACACACATTGAAACCCAACTTTCAGCATGGTTAAGGACTTAAAATTACATTAGGGCTCTGTATGTGCCTGGGTGGGTTAATCTAGAAAAGTGCTGGGAGAACTGTACTAGAGTGACCAAAGCACTAGGTGACGTGTATACCACATTCCTTAGTGACAGATGCTGTAAAGATGCCCGGGTCTAGCATTGTAACCAGAAGCAGAGCTGCAGAAATGTCCCTGGTAACCCTGTGAGAACTCTGTGTGGGAGCCATTGATTGTCCAGGATAGCTCTGATGCTCCTCTAGTGAAACAGGGAGGGACTGCACCAACATGTGTAAGCCTGTCAAAGCTGAAAGTGCAAAGCTGGGTGTGTGCCACCAGAACAAGCTGGTCAAAATAGTGTAATGCAGCCTGTCCTGCCTTGATTGATGATGTGTCATCCCAATGTGATATTTATGAAAGTGGCAAATATACTGTACTGGCTGATAAATCTCAGGTTCCCTTGGTGCCTCTTAGAGCAGGTGCTGCGGAGCGCCCATGTTAGAAACACCACAGACTGCGATGGCTGGTGCAACGAAGTACTGGCAATGCTAGACAGTGTCTATGGGTTACAAGGCTAGGTTGTGTAACAAGGTGGTGAGGTGAAAGTCTCTTTTAAATGCCTCAACCTCTTAAGCTGCAGTGGATGAGCCCCTCCATGTCTCAGATAAGGAAAAGTATTATGCTTATGTAGCACTGACCCCCCGATGGAGCTGCTTCTCTGTCTAGGGGTTCCCGTGGTAGATGGCCCAAATAAATGTGGAAAATGACACTGAATCTTCTTTTGGGTTATTTATTTGAAACAGAAACAGAGTCTCTCAGTTTAGGGTAGAGGGTTATGAGTAAATTCAGGTACTTTAGACTGCAAAAATGAAAAGTCTCTTATAGGAAAAATCCAGAGAATAGCAACCGTTTCACAGCTGGATTTTACAACCCCCAGATAGACCTCCTCTCACTAGGCCAACAGCCGGTAGGGTGTTAAGTAAAGTCTCTGCCACAGACTTGAGCATAGAATATTTGAGAAAGTCTCTGCCACAGATTTGAGTGTAGGATATTTGAGAAAGTCTCTGCCACAGACTTGAGCATCATTGAAGGGACATAGACAAATTTAAAGAGCTATCATACGATACCAGAATCTCTCAGCCTATCCGGCAATACCGTATGAGTGTAGATCCATGTAGCGTCCTTCAACTGAGCCTCCAGGCTCCTTCAGAGAAGCCTGCTTTGTGCACGCCCTTCTCCTGAAGAGTCCTCCCCTGAGGTTTCTCCAGTTGCTGGGCCTCTCCCTTAGATGAGACGTCACCGGACCACCTTTGGATCAATAGGCCCCGAAATCCATTCAGGCCTGTCCCTGCAGTTACGTTGCCTCGGGTTAGCCAGCCCTGAGACCTGAAATGCATGGTTTCGCACCCCAGACCAGGAGGGTCACGGGGCTGGTCAGGTGGACCAGAACCAAACCGGCAGCAAATATTCTCCGGAACAGAACACCGAAGCACGTGATGTGGGTACCTTCACGTGAATACCACTGCCCAGATTGCACAGCTGGAGAACACTTCCTCTGGGCTGGTTCCGAAAGAACAGTGGCATTCAATACACCCAGCTAGACTGTGTTCTTACTCTTGCCGGCGGTGACAGTGACACCTGTGGTCAAGGAGAACCCAGTGCAGCCCAGCTGGACTGGTACTGAAACCATACATTTAGAAAATTTGCCCCAAAACCCAACTGACCCAACTGTGGTTTCAGGAAAATTTTACTTTGAAAAACATATAGCACCTGCTCGTCAAGAGCCAGTGCTACACTTACATACAAAGTGCTTTAAGAAGACAAATGTTCTATGGGAAATGTTTAAACTACTAAAAGTACATTCGCAGTACACTTGGGTGTCTCCACTGCAGTCGGACAAGTTGGTACCATGGAGTACCAACCAGGGGAGCCAGGTAGTACAGGCAGTACTGGGTAACAGTGATCAAGAATGGAACTGATTGATACAATTCTACTTAAAAATGTGGCAAGTGATCTCTCAGTTCCCTGTGAGGGTGCTTTTAGTTACTGGTTTGTATGTGTTGCACTGACCCCCGACGGAGCTGCTGGTTTTATTGGGCTTACCGTTACCTTCTTGATTGTTTCTCCGTCTTGGGTTTCCCGTGGTAAATGGTCCAAAGAAATGTGGAAACTGACAGTGAAACTTCTTTTGGGTTATTTATTTAAAGTATAATCAAAGTCTCTCAGTTTAGGGTAGAGGGTTAGGATTAAGTTCAGGTACTTTGGACTGCAAAAAATGATAAGTCTCTTATAAAAGAAATCCAGAGAACAAATCGTTTCACAGCTGGATTCTACATCCCCCAGATAGACCTCCTCTCACTAGGCCTAGCAGCTAGTGGGGTGTTAAGCAAAGTCTCTGCCACAGACTTGAATGTAGAATACTTAAGAGAAAAAGTCTCTGCCACAGACTTGAGTGTAACTGAGGGACATAGACAAATTTAGAGAACTATCATACGGTACCAGTATCTCTCATCCGATCCGGCGATACTGTATGAGTGTAGTGTCCTTCAGCTAGCCTTGTGCGCTGCCTTCTCCTGAAGAGTCCTCCCCTGGGTGCTTCTCCAGTTGCTGGGCCTCTCCATTAGACGAGATGGCACCGGACCACCTTTGAAGCAATAAGACCTCAATATCCATTCAGGCGTCTCCCTGCAGTTGCTTCGCCTTGGGCCAGCCAGCCCGAGACTTGGAAATGCATGATTCTGCACCCCAGGCCAGGAGGGCCAGGGGGCTGGTCAGGAGGACCAGAACCAAATAGACAGAAAACCCCCTCTGGACTGGAACCCCGGACCACATGATCTCAGTACATTAAATACCACCTCCCTGAAGGCACAGCAGGAGAACACTCCTACTGGGCTGGTTCAGAGAGAAATGTGACATTCAATACACCTAGCTAGACTGCGTTCTCAAACTTGCTGGCAGTGACAGTGACACCTGCGTTCAAGGAGAACCCAGTGCAACTCAGCCAGACTGTTATTGAAACCATGCATTTTGTAAAATTAGCCCCAAAACCCAACTGTGGTTTCAGGAGAATTAACTTTGAAAACATATAGCGCATGCTCGTCAGAAGCCAGCGCTACATATGGAACACACTTAGGAGAACTGTTTCTAGACTGCAGAGGTCTCTCAGGCTGATGCGGTGATGAAGAACATTTTTTCTAGTGTAGTCCAAGGTGTGACTGAGCAGTGGTTAGTAAATGGCGTAGATACTGCCCCACCTGCTAGACCTCATAAGAAGGAAGGGGCGCAGAATAGACATGACAGTAGCAGAGGTTCTGTCTGTCACTCACAAAGAGGTACAAGTTAACCACTTTCAGACCAGACCAATTTGCTGGTCAAAGACCAGACCACTTTTTGCGATTCGGCACTGCGTCGCTTTAACTGACAATTGCGCGGTCGTGCGACGTGGCTCCCAAACAAAATTGACGTCCTTTTTTTCCCACAAATAGAGCTTTCTTTTGGTGGTATTTGATCACCCCTGCGGTTTTTATTTTTTGCGCTATAAACAAAAATAGAGCGACAATTTTGAAAAAAACGCATTATTTTTTACTTTTTGTTATAATAAATATCCCCCAAAAATATATAAAAAAACATTTTTTCCCTCAGTTTAGGCCGATACGTATTCTTCTACATATTTTTGGTAAAAAAAATCGCAATAAGCGATTATTGATTGGTTTGCGCAAAAGTTATAGCGTTTACAAAATAGGGATAGTTTTATAGCATTTTTATTAATAATTTTTTATTATTTTTTTTTTTACTAGTAATGGCGACGATCTGCGATTTTTATTGTGACTGCGACATTGTCGGGGACCCATCGGACATTTTTGACACATTTTTGGGACCATTGTCATTTATACAGTAATCACTGCTATATAAATGCAGTGATTCCTGTGTAAATGACACTGGCAGTGAAAGGGTTAACCAGTGGGTGGCAGTGTAGGGGTTAAGTGTTCCTAGGGGTGTGTTACTAACTGTGGGGGGGTTGGGCTTTCATTTAGTGTACACTGATCTCTGCTCCAATCACATGGAGCAGAGATCAGTGTCACTAGTTGCTAGGCAGAATGGGAAAATGTTGTTTATACAGCATTTCCTCCATTCGGCCGCTCCGTGAGACGATCGCGGGGATGCCCGCGGCGATCGAGTCCGCGGGTCCCGCGACCGGACTCACGGGGGTCCCGACCAGCGCGGGAGCGCGCCGCCGGCGGCGCGCTCCCGATGGCACGGCGGCAACGAATATTGGACGTACATGTACGCCAATATGCCTGCCCGTGCCATGCTGTCGACGTACATCGTCGTGCGCTGGTCGGGAAGTGGTTAAAGTACCCAGAGACACTCTGGGAAGAAGTGCTGATGGTATTGGTAGCTATGACATTTGCATGTGTAAACTAGTGTATATTACTGCATTAAGTAATGGTTTGTTACCAAAATTATTAGTAAAAGACAAACCAAGTGTCAGATGTCTCTTCCCATAGCAACCAAACAAAAAAGCATTTCTGCTGCAGTGGCCGGGGGTGGTACTCGTCAATTGTCGGTATCAGTGAGGCCAAACCTCATGAGATGGAAGGGCCGAACGTGGACCAAAAAATATCAAGAATCCTGACCAAAGCTCAAATAAATTAGGTAATAATGGCATGTGGATCAGAGAGGAAACTCTTCTATTCAGGACTTAGCCAATTAAGTGTTGCGCAACAGGTAAGGTGTACCTGGAAACACACCCGAAAAAAGGGTTGGACCTACGCAGCTACAGTAATGGCTGGCACAGAAGTGTCCCAATCCCAACAATGGGTACAGGAGTTCTGCACTTCAGATCAAAACAAAAGGGGGAGGGGTTTATGTGACAGTGTGTAGGCAGACGCAGTCTATTTTCTCATGATGATGGGGCACCATTCCCTCCACTGACACCATCAATGGGGCACTATTCATCCCACGAACACCAATGCTGTGGAATTATTCCTTCCACTGATACCAATGATGGGGCACTATTCCTTTTCCTGATGCCAGTGATGGGACACTATTCCTCCCACTAACACCGTTAATGGGGCACTATTCCTTCCACTGACACCATTAATGGGAAACTATTCATCTCACGGACACCAATGATTGAGCACTATTCCTCCCAGTGACACCAATGATATGGCACTATTCCTCCCACTGACATCAGTAAGGCACTTTTCCTCCCTTTGATATCAACAATGAGGCTCAATTCCTCCCATTAAAACCAATGATGGGGCAGGGTTTACTCCCACTGGCCATAGTCTGGCTCCCCTAAATCCAGAAGAACAGTAATCTGGCCCTTTGCTTAGAAAGTTTGAAAACCCCTGGTCTAGACTCTTCCAAGGAGTCAGCCTTGAGCCTGGGTGAAGGGGCTGTGGTCAACCCTGGGGATCCTCATTTACCCAAGGCTCCAGAGCCACTTACAGAAGATGACTATATAAAAGATGCCTTAACAGAGGACACTGAAGTCTGCCGCCCCATGCAGTCTAACTACGGGCAGCTTCCTACAAAGTACTCTGATTATGTTTAAAAGGTTTAGGTTGTCCTGGGTAACTATGAAAGGGTTGCTGAATCCAGAGGAACACAGGTGATGCAAATGAGGGGGAAAGTGGCTCTGCATTAAGCACAGAGGGTTCCCTACAGCTTCAGGACAAGGAGTTGGGGAGACAAAGCAGAAAAGGTAGAGCACCGCTTGAAAGTTAGGTCAATCACAGGAACCCCATGAGAAGAGGGAGTAGGCTGTGTGTAAAGACTAGTGGGACCCCATGACGATTCAGGGTAGGGTGTAACTGGAAGCACACCCAGAAAAAGGGTCGGGTCTACGCAGCTAATCACAGGCATAGAAGTGTCCCAATCACAACAACGGGTACAGGAGTTATGCACTCCGGATCAAAACAAAGGGGGGTTGGGGGTTATGTGACAGTGTGTAGGCAGGCACAGTCTATTTTCTCCTCTGCAAGTGGTGCTTTTCCGCAGTAACCCATTGCCACTACCATCTCAGAGCCTTATGAGATAGTTGCAATGGACTTCCTGACAATCTCCAGCTTCTCCTTAGAGTATCGCTATGTCCTGGTCTTTGTTAACCACTTCACCAAGTTTGCGGTGGTGGTCCCCACCAAGGACCAGATCAAATACAGCTATACTGTTTTGTGAGCATGTGGTCCAAAAGTATACCCTTGAACCAAGGCCTGAACTTTGACTCACTGAGCATGTCTGAGCTGTGCTGCCTCAGTGGTATCCGAAAGTCGAATACCACTCCTACCACCCACAGGGCAATGGAGCTTGTGAACATTTATTTTTTAATGATTTTTATTGAAAATAAGTTTTTAAAAGACAATAAGGTTCTTAACAACATAAATATTGTGTCAACAACAGTGTTACAATAGTGGGTTTCAGATCAGTGCAGTTGGATCATTGTACAAATATATCAGAGTTACCAAACATGACAGTCCCTGTCCCGAGAACAAGGTGGCTTGTAAAGATTTCAATCACACCCTGTTGAGCATGCTACGAACCCTGGATAATGTCACAGAGAAAGATGGCACTAACTTGTGGGTACCGTCGTGTGGGCTGATGATAGATAATGTGGGCTGACGATACGATAGATCTCCTACTGGGCTCCCCAGAGAGTTTGTCACCCTGCACACCTAGCACCTGGGTGCAGGAGCACTGGGACTGATTACAAAAAAGCCAAGCAGGTGGTGCCAGATAGAAACACCTAGGGGGCCCATAAAAACACCTGCAGGCCCAACTGACGGTCCAGACCAGCAGTCTCCAAACTGAGGCCCAGGAGTCAAATGGGGCCCTTTGCTTAGCGGTATCCAGCCCTTGGGGCACTATTCCTCCAAATTACATCAGTGATGGGCCACCATTTCTCCCACTAACATCATTGATGGGACACTATTGCTCCCACTGATACCCTGATACCAACAATGGCACTATTCCTCCAACTGACACTAACAATGGGGCACTATTCTATACATTAGGGATGAGCTTCGTGTTCGAGTCGGCGAATTCCGAACATTATGGGCCGTTCGCGCCAAATTCGTGTGGCGCTCATGGCCCACAATGCACTGCGATGGCGCAGTGCATTGCTGGCTCATGATTGGCCAAGCATGCACTGTGACCCCGTATGCTTGGCCAATCACAGCGCCGGCAGCGAGAAGAGCCATGATTGGCCACAGGCAGGATGCCTGTGGCCAATCATAGCTCAGGCTGTGTAGTACACGCCCCACACTATATAAGGCCGCCAGCGCGGCGGCCTTGTGTAGTGTGTTGGCGTCTGAAGCAGTTAGTGGGTGTTCTGTGTACCTTCAACACAGTATACACCGATCATTATCGGACGATTTTTTGATCTTGCTCTTCTGTAGTGGTTGTTGTCTGTGTGCCCTGACCGCAGTATACACCGCTATATTCACCTCACCTATATAGCTAGCGATATATCTATCTTTTATAATAGAGCTTGCAGTCAGTGTTAGGAGCTTGTGCGTGCTGTCTGCATGCTCTGTACCCAGTACACACCGCTATATCCACCTACATAGCTCTTCTCTATTTGAGCCATCTGCCATCTGCAGGAGTTATTGGAAGTTGTGTGTGCCTCCAGCACAGCAAAGTATACATCTGTATTTACCCTTTATTGCTGGTGTTCTATAATAAAGGCATCTGCAGGAGTTAGTGGGTGTTGTGTGCCTCCAGCACAATATACACCTGTATCTACCCTTTATTGCTGTTCTCTAATAGAGCCATCTGCAGGGCTTAGTGGGTGTTGTGTGCCTCCAGTACAGTATACCCCTTTATCTACCCTTTATTGCTGGTGTTCTATAATAAAGGCCTCCAGCACAATATGCACTACCCAATTGCTGTTTTACCCAACTCCCTTCAGGCCATTACCATGTCTGGAAGGCCAGAAAGGAGAGGCAGACAGGCGCGAGCCAATAAAAGAGGGCAAGCAGGCTCTGTGTCTAGAGACAACAGTGCTGGTCGTGGACGCGGTGCATCGTCATCAGCATGTGGCCATGGGACACGCTTGTCCTTCTTCTTTTTGGCAGCTGGACATGTTGAGCCGCAACATGCCAACGACTTGGTAGAGTGGATGACCAAGCCCTCTTCATCCTCCTCATCCTCTCTCACCCAGTCTCAGGGTACTAGCAAAGCAGCTGCCAACACATCGTCTTCCCTCGTCTCAATGTCATCATCAGTGACTCCTTCCCTAGACCCACCACGTCCTCCTGAGGAGTCTCCTGAACTCTTTGAGCACAGTGTTGGGTACATGCTCCAGGAGGATGCCCAGTGTTTTGTAGGCTCTGATGATGACACTCAGCTAGAGGAAGGCAGTAGCGTGAATGCAGAGAGAGGGGATGCTCAAGAAGGACAGCAATCTGGCAGTCATGTTCCACAAGCTGCAGCATACTGCCAGGTTTGCTACAGCGATGAAGAGGGAGGGGATGATGAGGGCACTGACTCCACGTGGGTGCCTGGTAGGAGAGAGGAGGAGGAGGAGGAGGCACATGTCCAACGAGGCAGGATGCCTTCCGGGGGCCAGCTTAGGGGCAGCACATGGACTGAATCACACCGCAGAGCTCCACCTGTGCAGGGCACTGCCTCTGCGCGTTATTCTAAGTTCTTTGGTGTGGGCCTGTCTCAAGCGTATCTCGCGTGGCCAAAACATCAGCCGCTTGGGCACCACATGCTTGACCAGACATATGTTGACCTGCCATGCAGCTCGTTGGCAAGCGTACCTCAAAGACCCACACCAAAGAACAAAGCGGATCTCTCCTTGCTCCTCATCAGCTGGCATCTCCAACCCCACTAGACCTTCAGTCCTCTCTGAAACCTGCTCTGAGAGAAATGAAGGTGTAGAATTAGGTGTGTCACAGCCAAGTGCTTCCGGGCACTCTGCTAGCAGTACACCCACGTCCGATTATAGCAGGCAAATGTCCCTGCCCCAGCTGCTGGACCGGCGAAAGAAGTTTACTCCCAGCCATCCACATGCCCAGCGGTTGAATGCTAGCTTGGCTAAATTGCTAGCACTTCAACTGCTGCCTTTTCAGTTGGTAGAATCGGCCCCCTTCCGTGAGTTTGTACAATGTGCGGTTCCTCAGTGGCAGGTCCCCAAACGCCACTTTTTCTCACGGAAGGCGATTCCGGCTCTCTACCGGCATGTGGAAGGCGATGTCCTTGCCTCGCTGGACAGGGCGGTCAGCGGTAAGGTGCATATTACCGCTGACTCATGGTCCAGCAGGCATGGACAGGGACGTTACCTGTCTTTCACGGCCCATTGGGTCACTCTTCTGGCAGCTGGGAAGGATGCAGGACAAGGTGCAGTAGTGTTGGAGGTTGTTCCGCCACCACGCCTCCAAAATGCTACTATTGGTTGTGAGACACCTCTCTCCTCCACCCCCTCCTCTTCTTCTTCCTCCATGGCCTCTTCCAGTGCTCTGTCCTCAGAACCAGCGGTGCTCCGTAGGCGTTCCAGGGGCTACGCAAGTACGCAGGCAAAATGATGCAATGCCGTGCTTGCGCTGGTTTGTTTGGGGGACAGGAGCCACACTGGGGCGGATGTTCTGTCAGCTCTGCAGGGGCAGGCCGAGAGGTGGTTGACGCCACGCCAGCTTAAGCAAGGAATGGTGGTTTGCGACAATGGCACCAACCTCCTCTCCGACAGGGACAACTGACCCATGTGCCCTGTGTAGCTCACGTCCTTAACCTGGTGGTGCAGCAGTTCTTGGGCAGGTACCCGGGCTTACAGGATGTCCTGAAGCAGGCCAGGAAAGTCTGTGTGCATTTCCGCCGATCATTTAATGCCTGTGCTCGGCTGGCTGAGCTCCAAAAGGAGTTGAACCTGCCCAAGAACCGCCTTATATGTGACATGCCCACCAGGTGGAACTCAACGTTGGCCATGCTGCAGCAGCTGCACACGCAGCAGAGGGCCATCAATGAGTACCTGTGCGACTACAGCACCAGGACAGGGTCAAGGGAGCTTGGTTTTTTCTCACCACGCCAGTGGGGCATGATCAGGGATGCATGCACTGTCCTGTCACCGTTTGAGGAGGCCACAAGGATGGTGAGCAGTGACAGTGCATGCATCAGTGACACTGTACCTCTTGTCCACCTCTTGGAGCATACGCTGCGTGGAACAATGGACAGGGCACTTGAGGCAGAACAGAGGCAAGAAGAGGGGGACTTACTTGCCTCTCAAGGCCCCCTTTATCCAGACAGTGTTCCTGCTGTGCCATCCATCACACAGGAAGAGGACGAGGAGGAGGAAGAGGAGGAGGAGGATGATTGTGTCAGCATGGAGGTGGAGGCTGGCACTCAGCATCAGCAGCAGCAGCAGTCTTGTAGGGATGATTTACAGTCCCAAGAAACCCGTGGACTTGTACGTGGCTGGGAGGAGGTAGCTGCGGATCATGTTGTCCTCAGTGACCCAGAGGACTCTGGACCGAATGCCTCAGCTAACCTACGCTGCATGGCCTCCCTGATCCTGCAAAGCCTGCGGAAGGATCCTCGTATTCTTCGGATCGAGGAGAGGGACCATTACTGGCTGGCCACTCTCCTTGATCCACGGTACAAGGGTAAGGTTGCCGACCTTATCTTGCCATCGCAGAGGGAGCAAAGGATGAGACATCTCCGGGAGGAGTTGCAGAAAGGTCTGTGCAACGCGTTCCCAGAGACTGGGAGGTTACAAACTCCTGGTCCTGGACAACGTGTTGCTGAGGCATCGGTCAGAAAGAGCGGTGGAGAAGGTGGCCGTCTGACTGATGCTTTCAGACAATTTTTTAGTCCGCAGCCCCAAGCTATGATCGGTTCCAGCAACCATCGCCAGCGTCTGATTTACATGGTGCAGGAATACCTAGGGGCAAGGTCAGACTTGTACACCTTTCCCACCAAAAATCCTCTGGCTTACTGGGTCTTGAGGATGGATCACTGGCCAGAGCTTGCACAGTATGCAATTGAGCTACTGGCCTGTCCTGCATCCAGCGTTCTTTCGGAACGCACCTTCAGTGCTGCTGGTGGCTTTGTTACCAATCACAGGGTGCGCCTGTCCACCGAATCAGTTGATCGACTGACCTTCATCAAGATGAATCAGTCTTGGATAACCCACAGCTACCAAGCACCTGAAGCTGATGTAACCGAATAATTTTTTTGGAAATATCACATCCCTTCAAGACTGCCTATGCTGATGCTGAGTGACCGTCCTGTTATGTTGATTGTCTATCCTCTTCCTCCTCCGCTGATATGTTGGAAGAACATTTCTGGTTCTGGGTGATGCCATCAGCCCAATTTTTCTGCCCCTGTTTAACAGGGGCGTTTAATTACAATTTTTGATGCAATGCTTTGCAGCAGGGCTAATTCCTGCAATAAAACTAGAGTATATGGGAGAGGTTTCAGTGTCGTGGCACCAGCACCAGTGCCTAAGGCCCAATTTTTCTGCCCCTGTTTAACAGGGGCGTTTAATTACAATTTTTGATGCAATGCTTTGCAGCAGGGCTAATTCCTGCAATAAAACTAGAGTATATGGGAGAGGTTGCAGTGTCGTGGCACCAGCACCAGTGCCTAAGGCCCAATTTTTCTGCCCCTGTTTAACAGGGGCGTTTAATTACAATTTTTGATGCAATGCTTTGCAGCAGGGCTAATTCCTGCAATAAAACTAGAGTATATGGGAGAGGTTGCAGTGTCGTGGCACCAGCACCAGTGCCTAAGGCCCAATTTTTCTGCCCCTGTTTAACAGGGGCATTTAATTACAATTTTAATACAATTTTTATATAATATTTCACAGGAGGGCCCGTTCCTGTGCCCACCCAGAGTAACTGTGAGGACTTATAGTGTTGTGGCACCAGCACCACAACCACCAAAGGTAAATTTTTCTACCACTGTTCAACAATGGCATGTAATTACAATTCTTGATATAATCGTTCACAGCAGGGCGCTCCAGCGCCCACCAAGAGTCACTTTGAGGGCTTACAATGTTGTGGCAAAACCAACACCTTGTTCCGCCATTTCTGCAGAGCATATAGGGCAGGCCCCTACTTTCAAACATCCAACTTACAAACATCTCCTACTTGCAAACGGAAGGAGACAACAGCAAGTGAGATGAAAAAAGATGGACGACAAAACGAATTATACAGGGGTGATAACCCTTCCCTATGTTTTCCAAAAAGCTTAAAAATAGTTTTTTTGACTGGAGCTACACTTTAAAAATGTACCAGTTGAATCAAACAGATTCTACTTAACACAGCAAACCTACACAGTCCCTGTCTTGTTTGCACCGCCTGTATACTGCTGTTCTGAGTATATAGGGCCTGTGGGCCACACGCATTTCCTTTTTTTAATATGGGTACGGGGTTCCCCTTAATATGCGTACAAGACCCAAAGGGGCTGGTAATGGGCAGGGAGGGCTACCCATGCCATTTTTCTCAATGATTTTCAACCATATTGCAGGAACCAGATATAACATTAAAACCGCAAGCAGTTTTAAATGATGTTATTTCCGTTTAATGTCATTTTGTGCAGGGACTGTTCTAAACACTGGAAACACGTGGCACTTCACAGGCATGCTACAGACACCCCCCAGGCACCATATTTAAAGGAATATTTCACTTTTTTTTTTCACTTTAATCGTCATTAAAATCAGTGCTCCCGCCAAAACGGCCATTTAAAAAAAACATTTTAGGCATTGACCCATGTCCCCTGGGGCAGGAGCCAGGTCCCCAAACCCTTTTTAGGACAGCATCTTGCATATTAGCCGTTAAAATTAGCACTTTTAATTTCGAATGTTCGAGTCCCATAGACTTCAATGGGGTTCTAAAGTTCGTACGAATTTGGGGTCTGTTCGAAAGTTCTGGTGCGAACCGAACCGGGGGTGTTCGGCTCATCCCTACTATACATTGACACCATCAGTAGGGCAAGGACCTTGGTGCTGTCAGGTGGAAGTGCTAACCACTTAGCCACTGTGGTGCCCCAACTATAGCAAGGGCACTATTTAATTTTAGTCAAAGCTGCACAGATTATTTTATCTACAGGCATCCCTCATCTACATAGGCTGTTTTTTGTAACCCTTTAAGCATTTGCAAATGATGGAGGAGCGGTGCAGCTCTCGTTCTGGGAGGATGTTATATAACGGCGCCCCAGAACATCCACTCTTGCGCATGTTCCTAGGACATGGCGCGACCCCAATCTCTGTAAAGAGCCAATGACGCAGCTCTTTAACCATGTGATTGGCTGTGTCCAATCACAGCCGGTCGCATGTAAATGCGGAAGTGCAGGGGAGACCAGGGCAGGTAATCCGAGCACTGATCATCATTACTGATTACAGTAAAGCCCCTGCAGTGCCCATCAGTGCCACCAGTGTTCATCAGTGTCAACAAGCAGTGCCCATCAGTGACACCAATCAGTGCCCATCAGTGATGCCAATCAGTGCCCGTCAGTGCCTGCTCATCAGTGCTGCCCATCAATGTCCATCAGTGCCTCCCATCAGTGCTCATCAGTGCCGCCTATCAGTGCCACCCATAAGTGCCCATCAGTGTGGCATATTAATTAATGCCTCCTCATCAGTGCTACCTAATCATTGCTCAAAAGTGCCACCTCATTAGTGCCCATAAGTGCAGCCTCATCAGTGCCCATCAGTGCAGCCTATGAGTGCAGCCTATCAGTGCCCATCAGCGCAAATCAGTGAAGGAGAAAAATTACTTATTGACAAAATTTAGTGAAAGAAACAAAGAATTTTTTTTATTTTTTTCAAAATGTTTGATCTTTTTTCTTTATATATTTTTTGTATAATTAAAAACCCAGGCAGTGATTAAATACCACCAAAAGAAAGTTATATTTGTGTGAATAAAATGATTAAAAATGTATTTATTTGGGTACAGTGTTGCATGACCGGCCGAGCAAAAGTGTGACAGCGCTGAAAGCTGAAAATGGCCTGGGCAGGAAGGGGTGAAAGTGTCTAGTATTTAAGTGGTTAAAGGCCAGTTCACACCGCAGAAACGCAGTCCATATGCATTTCTGCTCTCTACTGTCCATGCATTTTTGATGCAGAAAAAAATGCACTGGGCTGCATCTAGTGTGAACAGGCCCTAAAAGATAAGTGCCCTTTGACATATGGAGCGCTACC
Source organism: Lithobates pipiens (assembly GCF_037356315.1). Taxonomy (NCBI): domain Eukaryota; kingdom Metazoa; phylum Chordata; class Amphibia; order Anura; family Ranidae; genus Lithobates; species Lithobates pipiens. The sequence continues at coordinate 448,385,634 of NW_027507718.1, read as the reverse complement.
CCTGCAGGAGCTGCTGGTAGTATTGGGTCCTCTGCACTTTCCCTGGCCCTAGACGGAACCTCACTCCCGCTGAAACCAACAGAATACTGTGGCTGAGAACTCTTGGAATTTACACAAAGATGGCACACACTGACCTTTTAGAAATAAGCAGACGGTATTGGTAGACCCAATTGAAAAGGTAACACAGCAGATCAGTGTCAATGTATGAAAACTGTAAAGGACTACTAATAGGTATAACAGGTTAGGTCACTTGAGGGCTCTCAGACAAGGGACTAGTTCTGTAAGTTTAATACACTAACAGCAACCCAATCCTGCCATCAGGCATGTAGCAATTCTGAGCAGTTCTTAAAGTAATCTTCTGTCTGCAATGTTGGGGCCCTTTAATGTTGGCTTGCAAAAGTAGTGAAGTTGTCTCCAGGGGTAGGGCAGATAAATATAAAGTTGGGTTCAGTATGTAGGTAGACCCCTTGGCACAGAATGGCAGAAATAAGGCAGGTTCCAAAAAGGGCAATGGAGGGGGAAGAAAGTGTGTACTAAGGTATTATGCGGTGAGGAGAGATGCACAAGGGGCAATCAAAGTCAGAATTCTTGAATGCTAAAGACTTTGAATCCCATCTCTGGTGTTGATGGCTGCAGCTGTCAGGTGAACGTGGCAGCAGAGATGATTATAGGATAAGTTCACCTTTTGGAACATGTTACGTTTCAACCATATTTAGGTTGGAACATTTAACATGTTCCAGCAGCTGCAGCCTCTCCCCCCCCCTCCCCAGTGACAGTGAGCAGACACCTCCTCCAGGTACCCGCTGTCACTGTTCGAAAATAACGTGGGCTTGCGGGGCTCTGCCCAACCGCCATGTCCTTCATTCACAGTGCTCTGTGAATTGTAAACTACAAGTACCGACAGGCACAAAGGCTTGTAATTTTAATGAACTAACACGGTGCTGTTGAGTGCTTTGGTAGTTCATTCTCTCTTACTGTCGGTGTGTACCTGCCTGCCCGTACAAGGTACCAGCAGATACCTGCAGACTAATACATTGACAAGTCTGTAGGAGTCCTGCATAGCATCTGCGATGTGCTGATTATAGGTGCAATGCTATATAGGCTCCAAGTAAAAAGACAATAAATGCACATTTTTTTTACCTGCAAAAAGATGTGCAGCTATTTAAAAAAAATAAATAAAATTCTTTAACTTATTTTTTAACTTCTAATGGTAAAGTTTTAATAAGTGTAATGGCTCTCCTTTAGGTTTGGGTTGGGGAAAGGTTAACAATTAGAGCCGGTTCACACAGGGGCGACGCGACTTTCAACACGACTTTTGGAGGCAACTTGGACACGACTTAAACATGACTTGGACACGGCTTGGGGCGACTTACAACATGACTTTAAGTCGCCCCAGGCCAGGCGACTTTTGCCGTGGCCAATCAGAGAATGAGCTCTGAACGGGAAACTCCATGCCAAATATAAAAAAAAAAAATGACATGGGTCCCCCCTCCTAGAGCATACCAGGCCCTTAGGTCTGGTATGGATTCTAAGGGGAACCCCCCTACGCCGAAAAAACGGCGTGGGGGTCCCCCCCAGATCCATACCAGACCCTTATCCGAGCACACTACCCGGCCGGCCAGGAAAGGGGGTGGGGATGAGCGGTGGGGACGACTGAGCCGTACCAGGCCGCGTGCCCTCAACATGGGGGGTGCCTTGGGGAAGGGGGGCCGCGCGGCCCCCCCACCCCAAAGCACCTTGTCCCCATGTTGATGAGGACAAGGGCCTCTTCCCGACAACCCTGGCCGTTGGTTGTCGGGGTCTGCGGGCGGAGGGCTTATCGGAATCCGTGAGCCCCCTATAATAAGGTGGCCCCCGGATCCCGGCCCCCCACCCTATGTTAATAAGTATGGGGTACAATGTACCCCTACCCATTCACCTGTGAAAAAAATGTAAAAGACAAAAAAAACACAACACACAAGGGTTAAAATAGTTTATTGCACAGCTCTGGGGGTCTTCTTCCGTCTTTGGGGGTCTTCTCGCCGGACTCCTCCGCTATCTTCTGCTAGCTCTTTTACTAGCAGATGAGCCCGGCATTCTTCTTCGCCGCCGCCGCCCTCTTCTTCCGACTTCGGGGGTCTTGTCCCCCTCTTCGGTTCTTCTTGCCGGGCCACCGCGTCTTCTTCTAGCTCTTTTACAGGCAGTGGCCCGGTCTTCTGTTGCCGCTGCCGCCGTCGCTGCCGCCGTCGCCGCTGTGTTCTGTTCTTCTCTTCAGGAGATGTTGCCTCGTCGCTGTCTCCGCTCACTATGACAGAACACGCGGCGTGCGGCGACTTATATAGGGACATCACCGGATGATGTCCCCGCCCATTATGATGTCACAGTCCCAGCATCCTCTGGGACTGTGACATCATAATGGGCGGGGACATAATCTGGTGATGTCCCTATATAAGTCCCTGCACGCCGCGTCCCTGTCATTGTGAGCAGAGACAGCGACGAGGCAACATCTCCTGAAGAGAAGAAGAGAAGAACAGAAGACGGCGACAGCGGCAGCGGCGACAGAAGACCGGGCCACCGCTTGTAAAAGAGCTAGAAGAAGGCACGGTGGCCCGACAAGAAGAACCGAAGAGGGGGACAAGACCCCCGAAGTCGGAAGAAGAGGGCGGCGGCGAAGAAGAAAGCCGGGCTCCTCCGCTAGTAAAAGAGCTAGCAGAAGATAGCGGAGTCCGGCGAGAAGACCCCCGAAGACGGAAGACCCCCGGAGCTGTGCAATAAACTATTTTAACCCTTGTGTGTTGTGTTTTTTTTGTCTTTTACATTTTTTTCACAGGTGAATGGGTAGGGGTACATTGTACCCCATACTTATTAACATAGGGTGGGGGGCCGGGATCCGGGGGCCCCCTTATTAAAGGGGGCTCCCGGATTCCGATAAGCCCCCCGCCCGCAGACCCCGACAACCAACGGCCAGGGTTGTCGGGAAGAGGCCCTTGTCCTCATCAACATGGGGACAAGGTGCTTTGAGGTGGGGGGGCCGCACGGCCCCCCCTTCCCCAAGGCAGCCCCCATGTTGAGGGCACGTGGCCTGGTACGGCTCAGGAGGGGGGGGCGCTCGCTCGTCCCCACCCCCTTTCCTAGCTGGCCAGGTAGCGTGCTCGGATAAGGGTCTGGTATGGATCTGGGGGGGACCCCCACGCCGTTTGTTCGGCGTAGGGGGTTCCCCTTAGAATCCATACCAGACCTAAGGGCCTGGTATGCTCTAGAAGGGGGAACCCACGCCAATTTTTTAAAATAAATATGGCGTGGAGTTCCCTCTTGAGAGCTGATAATGACAGAGTCGCCTCCGTATAGACGGAGATCAGACTTGGAGGCGACCTCCATTGAAATCAATGGGTGCCAGTCGCCTACAAGTCAGATTGAAGTAGTACAGGAACCTTTTCTGAAGTCGGAGCGACTTCAGTAGCGTGCATTAAGAAGGCTCTCATTCACTTACATTGATTTTTACATGTTGTCCGACCTGAGGTGACTAGGGGCGACCTGAAGTCGGATCTGAGTCGCCCCTGTGTGAACCGGCTCTTAGAGTTGTTGTGTAGATTAGTGACCCTCCCACCAGATCCCCCCCATGACAGACAGGATGCAACAGCGAGTCGTCTGTTTGGTGGGGAGGCCCCTTTACCACTTATCCACTGGGCACTTTCACCCCCTTCCTGCCCAGGTCAATTTTTAGATTTCAACATTGTCACATTTTGAATGACAATTATGCGGTCATGCAACAATGTACCCAACCAAAATTTGAATCATTTTTTTGAGACAGATAGCGCTTCCTTTTGGTGGTATTTAACCACTTCAATACCAGGCACTTAAACACCTTCCTGCCCAGACCAATTTTGAGCTTTCATCACTGTCGCATTTTGAATGACAATTACGCAGTCATGCTATACTGTACCCAAATTAAATTTTTATCATTTATTTCCCACAAATAGAGATTTCTTTTGGTGGTATTTGATCACCTCTTTGGTTTTTATTTTTTGCTAAACAAATAAAAAAATACTTAAAATTTTGAAAAAAAATATGTTTTTTTTGTTTCAGTTTCAAAACTTTGTAAATAAGTAAGTTTTCTCCTTCACTGATGGGCACTGATGGGGCTGCACTGATAAGGCGGCACTGATGGGCACCGATGAGGTGGCACCAATGAAGTGGCACTGGTGAGGTGGCATTGATGGGCACTGATATGTAGCACTGATGAGCACTGATAGGTGGTACTAATGGGCGACACAGATGGGCACTGATAGGTGGCACAAATTGGCACTGATAGCTGGCACAGATGGGCATGGATAGGCGGCACGGATGAGCATGGATGGGCACTGATAGGCATCACGGATGGGCACTGATAGGCGGCACGGATGGGCACTGATAGGTGGCATGGATGGGCACTGATAGGTGGCATGGATGGGCACTGATAGGCAGCATTGTATTGTATTATATTGTACTGATGGATGCCAATCAGTGCCAAACAATAATGCATGCCAATCAGTGATGCCCAATGTGGGCACTGATTGGCATCCATTGTGGGCATTGATTGGCATCCATTGTGGGCACTGACTGGCATCCCTGGTGGTCTAGGGTGGCATATGTGGAGCTGGGCATCCCTGGTGGTCTGGTGGCATCGCTGGTGGTCCAGTTTGGGCATCCTGGGGGGGCTGCGCTGATAATTGATCAGCACAGACCCCCCATCAGAGGAGCAGCCGATCGGCTCTCCTCTACTCGCGTCTGACAGACGTGAGTGAGGAAAAGCCGTTCAACGGCTATTCCTATTTACACTGTGATCAGCCGTGATTGGATACGGCTGATCACGTGGTAAAGAGTCTCAGATAGACACCCCGCCCGGGGGCGCGCAGCGGCTTAATATCCTGATCACGTCATATGACGTCTGGTCAGGATATTAAAACTGCTTTGCCACCGTCATTTTGCTATGTGGCTGGCGGCAAGTGATTAATCACCAGTGGGTTTTCTATTTTTTGCTAAACAAACCAAAAAAGCAAAAAAAAAAATAATTTTGAAAAAAAAGTTTTTCTTCGTTTTTGTTCTAAAATTTTTTAAATAAGTAGTGTAGCACTGACCCCCGAAGGAGATGCTAATATTATTGGGCTTAACGTTACCTTCTTGACCTCTTCTCCGTCTAGAGTTTCCCGTGGTAAATGGCCCAAAGAAATGTGGAAACTGACACTGAATCTTCTTTTGTGTTATTTATTTGAAGTATAAACAGAGTCTCTCAGTTTAGGCTCGGTTCACACAGGGGCGACTTGTCCAGGCGACTTCGCCGCCTGACAAGTCGCCCCCGTTCTGTACTACGGAACCGTTCTAATAGGAGCGACTCGAGTCGCTCCGACTTAGAAAAAAAGGTTCCTGTACTACTTTGGCGGTGACTTCGGGCGACTTGCATTGACTTCTATACAGAAGTCGTTTTGCAAGTCGCCGCTGAGGTTGCGGCAGGTCGCGGCGCTGCAAGTCGTGCCGCGTCCTGTGTGAACCGAGCCTTAGGGTAGAGGGTTGAGATTAAGTTCAGGTACTTTGGACTGCAAAAATGACAAGTCTCTTATAGAACAAATCCAGAGAATAACCGTTTCACAGCTGGATTTTACAACCCCGGATAGACCTCCTCTCACTAGGCCTAGCAGCCGGTGGGGTGTTAAGTAAAGTCTCTGCCACAGACTTGAGTGTAGAATACTTGAGAAAAGTCTCTGCCACAGACTTGAATGTAACTGAGGGACGTAGACAAATTTAAAGAGCTATCATATGGTACCAGTATCTCTCAGCCGATCCGGCGATACCGTATGAGTGTATATCCATGAGGTATCCTTCAACTGGGCCTCCAGGCTCCTTCAGAGAAGCCAGCCTTGCGCACAGCCTTCTCCTGAAGAGTCCTCCCCTGGGTGCTTCTCCAGTTGCTGGGCCTCTCCCTTAGATGAGACGGCACAGGACCACCTTTGAATCAATAGGACCCGATATCCATTCAGGCCTGTCCCTGCAGTTGCATAGCCTCGGGCTAGCCAGCCCCGAGACTTGTAAATGCATGGTTCTGCACCCCAGGCCAAACAGACAGAAAATATCCTATGGACCGGAACCCCGTGATCTCAGTACCTTAAATACCCTCTCCCAGAGACACTCCAACTGGGCTGGTTCCGAAAGAGCGTGGTATTCAATACACCCAGATAGACTGCGTTCTCACACCTGCCGGCGGTGACAGCGACACCTGCGGTCAAAGATAACCCAGTGAAACCCAGCCAGACTGGTACTGAAACCATAAATTTAGTAAAATTAGCCCCAAAACCCAACTGTGGTTTCAGGAGAATTAACTTTGAAAAACATATAGCGCATGCTCGTCAGGAGCCAGCTCTACAGTCGGTTTTCTCCTTCAGGCTGGGGTTTCCCCGCATCCAGTTCGCACAGCAGGAGATTGTGACCGGCTTTCTATGGAGCCAGTTCATACATCTCCACAATGGCTCCAGGGCGATTTGTACAGGAGCCCTGTATCTTTTGGTCCATTTCAGGTCTGAATTCAGCCAAAAATGCAGGATGAAATCAGACCTGAAACGGTGAACAGGGACGCACTGAACTCCTGCTGTGAGCCGTTGAGTGCTCATATGTGAAATCAGCCTCACTGATGTATGCTGATGAGGCTGCACTGATAGGCTGCACTGATGGGCACTGAGATGGCACTGAAAGGCACTGTTAAAGAGGCACTAATAGGCAGCACTGATGGGCACTGATAGTCATCACTGATGGCCACTGACAGGCATCACTGATGGACACTGATTGGCAGCACTGATGGCCACAGATTGGCAGCACTTGTGGGCACTGTTGGGGCTGCACTTATCGTCAGGACACTGATGATCAGTGCCCTGATTATCAGTGTAGCTTTCCCCTGAGTTGGTGATTGGACACAGCTGGTAAAATGATAAAAAGCTACTGTGATTGGTTCTTTACCCCGATCTGTGACCAGCTGTGTCCTGACGGACACAGCGATCACAGATCCCTGCCTATGCTCACCGCAGGGGGCATAGAGGAAGGGTGATCATGGGAGGACATCTATAGACGAGTTCTCGGCAATGTAAGCCCATGCTGTAGCCATTTTTTGGCTATGGCGCAGGTGGGAAAAGGTTAAACAGAAATGCAGCAATTGCGGCAGTGGCAAGGGCAACTCAAACAGTGATTTTGGATAATGAGTGCCCACACTTCTGATTAGATCCCCGGCTCGGTGCTCAGCACAGCCCTGTCTGATGCAGTCCAGCCCGCCTTGGTACAGCTCCCACACTCCTTCCCAGTTGGCACATTTCTTCCAACTGCCTGACTCCTTCTCAGGCTTTTATTTATATATTGCCCCTCTTGGTGCTTATGGGCCTTGTAGTTGCAGCCCCAGTTTAGCTGTGTGTAGGAAATTCCTTCCGGACTACATCTCCCAGACTGCCCCTGGCAACTGCATTCCGATTATAGTTAAGAAAAGCTAGTTGGCACTGCCATCTTGTGGAGAAATAAAGTTCTACAGCTCAGTAACAGTGTTACACATAAAGTGCACTTTTGAGCTCTGCTTGCCCAACTGACCTAAAGTAACCAACCCTCCCCTGCCACAGATATATACTTACATGAATCACATGGCCTGCTGCAATCCTCACATCCTACCCCATCCTTTATTCTTACTGACTATGCCTGCACAGTAAATCCACAAAGACTTCTATGGGGCCAGATACAAGAGATGCTTTTTCTGCTTCCCAAAGTTCTTCTTTAAAAGCATTCTGGCCTTGTAGCACTAAGTTTGTGTTATGACTTCCACTCTGGGTATTATTTGCATAGGATTTCTACATTCTCCTGGAGTGTCTGGATTTCCTCCTACAGTCAAAACCAGGGATGTGCAATTAGCGGACCTCCAGCTGTTACAGAACTACAAGTCCCATGAGGCACAGCAAGACAGCCACAAGCATGACACCCAGAGGCAGAGGCATGATGGGACTTGTAGTTTTGCAACAGCTGGAGGTCCGCTAATTGCATATCCCTGGTCTAAACCATGGTGCCTGTAGAGCAGTCATGGCGAACCTTGGCACCCCAGATGTTTTGGAACTACATTTCCCATGATGCTCCACTATAATGCAGAGTGCATGAGCATCATGGGAAATGTAGTTCCAAAACATCTGGGGTGCCAAGGTTCGCCATCACTGCTGTAGAGTAATGAAGATCTCGATACTCCTGCCTGCTGGCTAGTAGTACCAACATTATGTTTACAATAATGGGGCCTAATGGAAAAAAAAAAGAGGGAAAAATCCGTATTTATGTTTTTTGACTACATAATCATGAATTCAGCTCACCTTCGCAGTTCAGTCATCACAATACAAAGCTATAGCCAGAGGGGCTGCTTTAGGGCTCTTGCAGCTAGCTGTATATTTCAGGTTTCCGAATTCAGAATAATCCCGGCTCCCACGACCTTTCATCTACTTTCTACATTCTTTCAGATTAATTCCTTTGGTCTCTCAATTACCCATTGTAGTCTCAGTCTTAATTAGCAGATTAGAGCAGAATCTTTTGTCAATCCCTCCCTGGACACAGTCACTTTTCATTTATTCCGCTCTCTGTTTGGCCTGATGTCTCTATTTGGAATATGATGACTTTTTTTCATTTTAATTTGGCAGCTGTTAGGAATTTGACTGATTTAGGTTTAATTCAATCCAAAATTGGAAAGACGTCCAACGTTCCAGCAGTGAAATTCAATTCTATATTCAGCAGCGTTAATGCATGGCCTAGAGTCTAGGCCCTAGACATTCAGTCTGCTTTGTTAATAAACTAACTTTAAAGTAAACTTGAATGTTTAACCGCTTCAGCCACAGAAGATTATACCCCCCTTCCTGACTAGAGCACTTTTTGCGATTCGGCACTGCGTTGCTTTAACCACTTAAGGACCAGGCCTCTTTTTCAGACTTGGTGTTTACATGTTTAAAACATTTTTTTTTGCTAGAATTACTTACAACCCCCAAACATTTTATATTGTTTTTTTTCTAACACCCTAGAAAATAAAATGGCGGTCATTGAAATACTTTTTTTCACACCGTATTTGCGCAGCGGTCTTACAAGCGCACTTTTTTTGGAAAAAATTCACTTTTTTGAATAAAAAAATAAGACAACAGTAAAATTAGCCCAATTTTTTTTATATTGTGAAAGATAATGGTACGCCGAGTAAATTGATACCCAACATGTCACGCTTCAAAATTGCGCCCGCTCGTGGAATGGTGTCAAACTTTTAGCCTCAAAAATCTCCATAAGCGACATTTAAAAAATTCTACAGGTTGCATTTTTTGAGTTACAGAGGAGTTCTAGGGCTAGAATTATTGCTCTCGCTCTACCGATCGTGGCGATACCTCACATGTGTAGTTTGACCACCGTTTTCATATGCGGGCACTACTCACGTATGCGCTCGCTTCTATGCGCAAGCTGGTAGTGACGGGGTGTTTTTAACCACTTGCTTACTGGGCACTTAAACCCCCCTCAGTCCCAGACCAATTTTCAGCTTTCAGCGCTGATGCACTTTGAATGACAATTGCGCGGGCATACAACACTGTACCCAAATTAAATTTTTATCATTTTTTTCCCACAAATAGAGCTTTCTTTTGGTGGTATTTAGTTACAGCTCTGAGTTTTATTTTTTGCTAAACAAACAAAAAAAGATGCAAAAAAAAAAAAAAAAAAAAAATCGTGTTTTAATAGTTTGTTATAAAATTTTGCAAACGGGTCATTTTTCTCCTTCATTGAAGTGCGCTGATTAGGCGGCACTGATGGCTGCATTGGTGGGCACTGATGGCTGCATTGGTGGGCACTGATGGGCTGCATTGGTGGGCACTGATGGGCTGCATTGGTGGGCACTGATGGGCTGCACTGGTGGGCACTGATAGGCATAGTTAAGGCGGCACTAATAGGCACAGATAAGGCGGCACCGATGGGCACAGATAAGGCGGCACTGATGGGCAAAGATGGGCACAGATAAGATGGCATGGATGGGTGGCACGGATAAGTGGCACGGATGGGTGGCACGGATGGGCACTGATAGGTACCACTGATAGATGGGACTGATGGGCACTGATAGGTGGCACTGATAGGTGGCTCTGATAGGTGGCACTGCTGGGCACTGATGGGCGGCACTGCTGGGCACTGATGGGCGGCACTGCTGGGCACTGATGGGCGGCACTGGGTCGCAGCACCTTTGAGGCAGATTGTGGGCACTGTGGGTGGCACTGTTGGTGGCACTGCTGGATGGCACTGTGGGTGGCATTGTGGGTGGCACTGTAGGTGGCACTGTGGGCACTATGGGCACTGATGGGGGGCACTGATGGGGGGCACTTACTTTTATTCAGGATGGCACGGCGGTGGGCAGGTGGGCACTGGCAGGGGGCAGGTGGTCAGCTGTATTGCTGGCCGTGATCGGGACTGATGTCCCGATCACGGCCGCCGGTGATCGGCTTTTTTTTTCTCTCCTCGCGCTGTCAGCGCGAGGAGGAATAATAGCCGATTACCGGCTCCGTTCTATCACATGATCAGCTGTCATTGGCTGACAGCTGATCACGTGATAAGGGGTCGGGATCGACCCCTTGCACGGATCGGTGATCAGGCGAGTCTCACGGACTCGCCGATCACAGAGCGCGCCGCGCGCGCCCCTCAGGGGGCGCGCAGGCCGCTCGTATCCGGGACGACGTCAATAGACGTAGTCCCGGAAATGTAGGTCCGCGCTGATGCCGTCATTTGGCAATAGCGCGGATCTGTAGTGGTTAAAAAACTTTTTTTTTCTTATTTATTTTATTTTATTTTATTTATTTTTACACTGTTTTTTTTAAAAAATGGATCACTTTTATTCCTATTACAAGGAATGTAAACATCCCTTGTAATAGAAAAAGGCATGACAGGTCCTCTTAAATATGAGATCTGGGGTCAAAAAGTCCTCAGATCTCATATTTGGTCTAAAATGCAACAAAAAAAAAAGAAAAAAAAAGAAAAAATGACATTTAAAAAAAATATACCTTTAAGAGGTATGGGCGGAAGTGCCGTTTTGACGCCTCTTCCGCCCTCCTATGGTATAGAGACGAGTGGGGGCCATCTTAGCCTCACTTGTCTCTATGCCCAGCTAGGAAGAGGACCCGATCGCCTCCTCCGCTACCGACGGCTCCGGTAAGCGGTGGAAGGTGCAGGAGGGGGGGTTTTACCTCTCCTGCCGCCGATAGCGGTGATCTCGCGGCAAATCTGCTGCGGAGACCACCGTTATCATACAACCGACCACCGCCTGAAGAGATAGATATCTCGGTTGTGGCAGCAGCTGCTGCCGTTACCGAGATATCCCTCTTCAAAAATAGGACGTACATCGTCGTGCGGCGGTCGGCAAGTGGTTAACTGACAATTGCGCGGTCGTGCGCCGTTGCACCCAAACAAAATTGACATCCTTTTTTTTGCCCCACAAATAGAGCTTTCTTTTTGGTGGTATTTGATTACCTCTGCGGTTTTTATTTTTTGCGCTATAAACAAAAAAGAGCGACAATTTTGAAAAAAAACGCAATTATTTTACTTTTTGCTATAATAAATATCCCCCAAAAATATCTATTAAAAAAAACATTTTTTTCCTCAGTTTAGGCTGAAATGTATTCTTCTACATATTTTTGGTAAAAAAAATTGAAATAAGCGTATATTGATTGGTTTTCACAAAAGTTATAGCGTCTATAAAATAGTGGATAGTTTTATGGTATTTTTATTGTTAATTTTTTTTATTAGTAATGGTGATGATCTGCAATTTTTTCGCCGGACTGAGAATTTATGGCGGACACATCAGACACTTTTGACACTATTTTGGGACCATTATCATTCATACAGCGATCAGTGCTATAAAAATGCACTGATTACTGTGTAAATGACACTGGAAGGGAAGGGGTTAACCACTAGAGGGCAATGAAGGGGTTAAGTGTGTCCTAGTGAATGATTCTAACTGTGGGGGGGTGGGCTTCAACTCACATGAGAGCGATCACTGCTCTCGATGACAGGGAGCAGTGATCTCTGTCATGACACAAGGCAGAACGGGAAAATACCTTGTTTACATAGGCAATTCCCCCATTCTGTGGCTCCGTGACACGATCACCGGGAGACCAGCGGACTCGCAGGCACGGTTATGTTGTACGTAGTGCGCGCTCGAGACTGCTAGCCCCGGGCTCCTAAAGGGGATGAACAGGTACGCCCATTTGCCCACCGCTGCCATTGTGCCAACGTATATAGGTGTGCAGCGGTCGGCAAGTGGTTAGAATGCTCCAAATACCAGAATGTCTTTTCGGAGAAAATGCTGCTGCAGACTCCTTCAGTGCTGGCCATGTGTCAAGGCACCTGGCTTCATGATCCCCAATGAAGGGATATATCAGGCATTCTTATGCCCTGTACACATGGGCGGACTCTCCAAAGACAAAATCTCTGATTTTTTCTGACGGATTTTGGCCCAAACTTCTCTATCATACACACGGTTGCACAAAGTTGTCGGAAAATCTGATTATTCTGAACGTGGTGGAGTAGAACACGTATGATGGGACTATAAACGGGCCAGTAGCCAATAGCTTTCGTCTCGTAATTTATTCTGAGCATGCATGGCACTTTGTCCTTCGGACTTGTCTACATACAATCGTAATTTACGTGATCGGATTTTGTTGTCAGAAAATGTTATATCCTGCTCTCAAACTTTGTGTGTCGGAAATTGTGACGGAAAAAGTCAGATGGAGCCTACACGTGATCGGATTTTCTGACAACATGATCCGATCGCACATTTTCCGCCGGAAAATCTGACCGTGTGTACAGGGCATAAATCTTCTCCTTCACAGGAGCAAGTGCTTCAGGGGTCTCAAACTGGTGGCCCTCCAGCTGTTGCATAACTACAAGTCCCATCATGCCTCTGCCTGTGGGAGTCATGCTTGAAACTGTATGCCTTGCAATGCCTCATGGGACTTGTGGTTTCGCAACAGTTTGAGACCCCTGGCTTAGACCTATCATAGGTATGGTCAGCACTTTAGGAAGTCTAAAACAGCATTTTCTCCAAGAAAACGAAGCATATAAGACCGTCCACTGCGTTTAAAGTGACACTAAACAATATCCTTATTTTTTAAAAACAATCCATACACATCCACTACTTAATAGCCCTGTAATTTATTTTGAATTAAATCATTTCTGCCTTCTTGTAACATCCTCTCCTTTTCCCCCTCACTTCTGTTTGTTTGGAATAAGCAGTGCACTTTTGTGGCAGTTATGTGCACTGCTCTATGTACACTACAAATCCTATAGTCCATCACCCTCGTAAGAAATATAGGTGTTCTTACTTACACTGGTAGCAGTTTAGTGTCACTTTAATTTCTCCTTACCTGTCATTTTACAAAGATAACTTTAAAGATTAATTTAAAGTGATTTATTTTAATCAGCACAAGGGACAGTACTTACACTGAATGAGAAGTGTACCTTGTGCTGGTGGCTGCTCTCTCTTTTCCAATCGTCGGTCCTCCACCCTCCCCGCATACCCCACAGCGGTAATCTTATGGTGCTGCGGTGGTAAGATGAGCTGCGAGACCTATCATAGGCACTCATCAAGAGTGCCGTCTACGTCTGCCATTTGCTCACCCTCCTCCATTCATAAAAGCTGTACTATAGCTTCCAACAATGAAAAGCATTCTATGAATGAAAGGTCCGCCTCCTCCATTCATAGAATGCTTTTCATTGCAGGAAAAGAAAGTACAGCTTTTATGAATAGAGGATGGAGGGAGAAAGGGCAGGCATAGTTGGCATGAGTGCCTATGACAGGTACAGGCAGGGCCAGGACAAGGGGTGGGCAGGGGGGACTGCTGACCCTGGCGCAGTGGTTTATTGCAGGGGTAGGGGGCACCCTGACCCTAACCTTAAGGGAAAGGGGGGCGCAGTTTGGTATCTTTGCCCTGGGCGCTGGATGACCTTGTCCCGGCACTGGGTACATGTATTAATCCCTGCGACGGTGTAGGATTATGTGGGGGTATCCGGGGGGGATAGACAGAGGCAGTGGTGGCTGGTGCTCCATTTTTTAAGTAAACTTGTATCTGAATATTGTTTACTGTGGAACTATGGTACATATACTGAAGATCTTTTTTTTTGCCTGCAAAAGAATTTGTGATCTTGGCAAGCCATTTTTCTCATACAAACACCTTGCTAACCAACTAAATGGACAGATGTGATGGTGCTATTTCACTGTGCAGTGAGGAGGGTGGAGGTGAAGAGAAGAAGCAGGGAACTAAATTGCTGAACCAAGAAGATGAATTGTTTAATTAGGGACTAGGTGTGTTAGGCATGATTGGCTGTACAGAATTTCAAATCCTTCGGCAAATACACAGGAAACTGCATATGTAGGTGTTTGCCTGGAGGTTTTCCGTCAAGATTAAAGTTGCAGTAATCCTCAGATATGACATATGAATAATGCATATCCCTCCATAGTGTGTACTTGTCTCAGTACAAAGCCCTAAATTTTCCTCTCTACTGCCCCGTTCTTCTGTTTTCTGCATAAGTTCCTTCTGGCTCTTGTTCTGGGAGGACATCATATGATGGCGACCCAAATGGCGAACCCACGGGGGCACGCCGTGCGGAAATTACGTGCTGTGTCCTAGGAATCCCGATCTCTGTAAAGAGCCAATGACGTGACTCTTTAACCATATGATCGGCTGTGTCAAATCACAGCCGGTCACGTGTAAATGTGAAAGTACCGTTAATTTGTTCTCCACACCTCACACTGACAGAGTGTGTGGCGTGGAGAGCCGATCAGCGGCATCTCCTCACAGGGGAGACCAGCACAGGTAATCAGGGCACTGATCATCAGTGCACTGATTACAGTAAAGCCCCAGCAGTAATCATCAGTGACACCAATCAGTGCCCACTAGTGATGCCAGTCAGGACTGCCTTTCAGTGCCCACCAGTGCCTGCTCATCAGTGCTGCCCATCAATGCCCATCAGTGCCTCCCATCAGTGCCACCCATAAGTGCCCCCTACTAGTGCCACCTATCAGTGCCCACCAGTGCCATCTATCAGTGCCCACCAGTGCCATATATCAGTGCCCACCAGTGCCACCTATCAATGCTCATCGGTGTCACATATCAGTGCCACCTATTAGTGCCCATCAGTGCAGCATATTAGTGCCTCCTCATCAGTGCTGCCTAATCAGTGCTGCCTCATCAGTGCCCATAAGTGCCACCTCATCAGTGCAGCCTATCAGTGCCTATCAGTGCAGCCTCATCAGTGCACATCAGTGAAGGAGAAAAATTTACAAAATGTACTAGCTGAAACTTTCTTTTTGTTTGTAAAAAATAAAAAAAACAGCAGTGATTAACTACTATTTGTGTGAAGAAAATGATTAAAAATGCATATGGGTACAGTGTAGCATGACCGCGCAATTGTCATTCAAAGTGTGACAGCGCTGAAAGCTGAAAAATTGCCTGGGCAGGAAGGGGGTGAAAGTGCCCGGTATTGAAGTAGTTAAATTCCTGAGAGTTAAACTCTGACTCTTCCCACTGAAAGCTTGCAAGTGAGCTAGCCCAGTGTTGGTTCTTCTCATTTCATTCGCTCACTTGGGAAAAATGTCTCGGTTTGGAAGCTCATGTTTAAATCTTCAGTTCTGCAAGATGGGTGAGAGTGGCTTAAAGTGGTACGGCATTGTGTTATATTGCCGTTTCTTGTTGGTGTTTACCATTCGGAAGCCAATTGTTTTCTTTTGCCTATTTTGCCATTTCCATAACATTAATACAAGGTAAACATTTATCTCATCAGTGTGTACGTGTTAATTCTTTGTGTGACAGCCAGGGAGTCACCTGGCCAAGGTATTTTGGTGATGTCAGCAGAAGCAATACTATTTTCAGGGCTCAGTAGTGAACAGGGTACCCAGAATATTCAGGGGCTCCTGAGAGGATAGCGCTACACAGACAATGGTTATTTTTGACAATCCAATATAAGCTTACTTGAAAAATCTCCTTTCATGTTATGAGTTCTGCTTGCCTGCTGGTGATCTCTTTCCACAGGTTACTGTATTCCCTGCATGCTTTGCAGCTGCTCCTCTGCTGTTTACTGTCAAATTTCTAAGGACTACATGTCCCATGGTACCTTGCTGCCTGCAAGCAATGATTCCTGTACTGCCTCCTGAACCTCCTCCTCTCAGCACCTCTGTAGTTCAGAAGGCAGGCTCTGTGAAATGTGTGGCACAACAGTACCTACTCAGGGTATAGTAGATACATGTCGCATAATTCAAGAAAGTAAATGTGTGGGGATCTTCACAAAGTAAGTTTATAAACTTCGGGATCATTCAGATTAATAGGAGTAGGCCACAAATAATTGAAATATGACAGCAAAATAAGTATATGATTTTACATTGTGACCATAGATAAGCTTTAATGTAAACTCATCACCACCATCTATTATGGCTGAAAAGAAATCATCTGATCCAAATATTATATATATATATATATATATATATATATATATATATATATATATATATATATAAGTTTTCAGTGTATTATTTATTATTTATTACAGGCATTTATTTAGCATAGCTTCCAACTGTCCCTGTTTTTGAAGGACTGTCCCTGAATTGGAACAAAGCCTATCTGCCCCTCTTTCCTCCTCATTTGTCTCTCATTTTGATCTGATCTGTATAGTTGTATATAAAATGCACTTTTTATCTTTAAAAAAGCATTTCCCAGTGATAAACCTTTCATACCAGTTTCTAAATGGCTGCATTTGTACAATGCAAAAGCCATTATAAAGGAATAGTAGTGATAAAAAAAGCACAGGGAGAACATGAAAACTCCACCCAGGGAGTGCCCTGGTTGGGATTTGAACCACGGACCTCAGTGATGTCAGGATTGACAGACTCAATGGCTGCCCAATTAAGCTGCTTTGCTGTCTGGTGGCTATGTTTAAAGCTAACCTTCAACCATTTTTGTAGGGGGTGCCTTCTAACTTAATTTGCAGCATTAGTTTTATTAACATGCCACCATGTTTCCCACAGTCTTCTTCCAAAGTTTCCAGTCTGGATGACACCCTGTATGATGCAGCACCTTTCCAGTGGCCTGGTTGTCAGGGACATACCCCTGCTGTCTACATGTCATCATGCAGTGTTCAGTTGCAAAGAGATCAAACATTCTGCAGCTATCCCTACACAGTACACCAAGCTCCACTGTCCCTGTCCAAGTGTCCCATTAACATCTGTCCAAGTGTCCCATGAACATCTGCCCAAGTGTCCCATGATCATCTGTCCAAGTGTCCCATGAACATCTGCCCAAGTGTCCCATGATCATCTGTCCAAGTGTCCCATGAACATCTGCCCAAGTGTCCCATGAACATCTGCCCAAGTGTCCCATGAACATCTGCCCAAGTGTCCCATGAACATCTGTCCAAGTGTTCCATCAACATCTGCCCAAGTGTCCCATGAATCTCTGTACAAGTGTTCCATGAACATCTGTCCAAGTGTCCCATGAACATCTGTCCAAGTGTCCCATGAACATCTGTCCAAGTGTCCCATGAACATCTGTCCAAGTGTCCCATGAACATCTGTCCAAGTGTTCCATGAACTTCTGTACAAGTGCACAGAAACATCTGTCACAGTGTACCAGTGTTCCATGAACATCTGTACCAGTGCGTAAAAGCATCTGCAATAGTGTCCGTCTGTGGACGATCAAAATCTATCACACTGGACAAGTGCAAAAATACATTTGTCAGTGCACAAAAACATCTATCAGTGTACCAGTGTCCCACCAATAAATAAATAAAAAATGTAAAGTTCCCTCATCCCCCCTTGCTCGCATGCAAAGGTAAACGCACACATTAGTCCCATACTCATTTATAAATAGCAATTGCACCACACATGTGAGATATCATCACGAATGTCAGAGCAAGAGCAATAATTCTAGCATCAGACCTACTGTGTAAGGCCCTGTACACACGTTCGGAATTTCCGACAGAAAATGTCCGATCAGATCGTGTTGTCGGAAAATCCAATCGTGTGTGGGCTCCATCGGACTTTTTCCGTCTGAATTTCTGACACACAAAGTTTGAGAGCAGGATCTATAATTTTCCGACAACAAAATCCGATCGTTTAAATTCCGATCGTATGTAGACAATTCCGACGGACAAAGTGCCAAGCATGCTCAGAATAAATTAAGAGACCACAGCTATTGGCTACTGGCCCGTTTATAGTCCCGACATACGTGTTGTACGTCACCTCGTTAAGAACGATCGGATTTTCCAACAACTTTGTCCAACCGTGTGTATGCAAGACAAGTTTGGCACAAAATCCGTTTGGAAAAAATCCGATGGATTTTGTTGTCGGAATATCCGACCGTGTGCATGGGGCATAACTCTAAACTGGTAACCAATAAAGCCTATGGAGATTTTTTTTAAATATCAAAGTTTGGCCCCATTTCACAAGCATGTGCAATTTTAAGGTGTTACATGTTTGGTATCTATTTACCAACATTGTATTTTATATTTAAAAAAAAAATGGGTACTATATTGTCTTTGTGTGCATTGAAATTCATTAAGACCCCTTTTAAGGCGTTTTTTTATCGGGCACTAAACGGCTAAAAATAAAAGCGCCTGAAAAAGGCCTCCCCTGCCACCCCAATGTGAGAGCCCGAGTGCTTCCACACTGGAATGCTGCGCATGCAGGATGTTAAAAAAAGTCCTGCAAGCAGCATCTTTGGGGCTGTGGAAGAGCGGTGTATAAACCGCCCCTGTCCATTGAAATGAATGGGCAACACTGCCGAAGCGCCTGCAAATCGTTTCGGCAGCGGCGCTACAAAGGCACATTTAACCCTTTCTTTGAACACTAGCGGGGGTTAAAAGTGCCCCACTAGCATCCGAATATCGCTGCTAATATTGCGGTAACACTGCCCATGGCTCAGTGAGAAAGGGCTTTAAATGTATTTATGCGTTACTGTGTAAAATACCGTGTGACATAAAAATTTGCAAAACCCACCACTTTATTCTCTAGGGCCTCTGCTAAAAAAATACAGTATATAATGTTTTAGGGTTTTTATGTAATTTTCTTGCAAAAAATACAGATTGTTACTTGTAAACAAAAAGTGTTAGAAGAAGGACTGGTCTTAAAATGGATAATGCCGCCTAAAGGTACTCCTTGGATGTTGTGCCTCTCTTTGTGGCCAGGCTGTGAAAACATCTCACACATGTGGTATCACTGTACTACTCAGGAGGAGTAGGAGAATCTGTCTTGGGGTGTAGTTACAAGTATGCCTATACAGTGTGTGTGAGAAATAACTTAACG
Source organism: Lithobates pipiens (assembly GCF_037356315.1). Taxonomy (NCBI): domain Eukaryota; kingdom Metazoa; phylum Chordata; class Amphibia; order Anura; family Ranidae; genus Lithobates; species Lithobates pipiens. Next base: position 448,366,316 of record NW_027507718.1, on the reverse strand, counting down.
TAACGTAAATATGACATTTTTGTGAAAAAAACAAAAACAAATTTTACTTAATTTCTTAATTTTTCAATGAATTATGAGGAAAAATTACAACTTCAAAAAATTGCCATACCTCTTACTAAGTACCTTGGGATGGTCTGATTTCCAAAAAAGAGGTAATTTGGGGTACTGTCTTGGTATGTTAGTGCCTCAATAAATGAAATCAGTTTTCAGAGAATGGCACCATAGCTTGTAGACCGAATAATATATACTTTTTTTGTTTATAGAGCAAAAAATAAAAACCCAGTGGTGATTAAATACCACCAAAAGAAAGCCCTATTTGTCTCAAAAAAATGTATAAACAATTCATATGGGTACAGTGTTGCATGACTGCACAGAGAAAAAAGTGAAAAATTGTCCAAATTGGGCCCAAAGTGTCAATATTTTGTGTGGCCACAATTATTTTTCAGCACTGCCTTAACCCTCTTGGACATGAAGTCAAACAGAGCTTTACAGGTTGCTATTGAAGTCCTCTTCCCCTCCTCCATGATGACATCACGGACCTGGTGAATGTTGGAGACCTTGTGCTCCTGCACCTTCTATTTGAGGATGCCCCACAGATGTTCAATAGGGTTTAGGTCTGGAGACATGCTTGGCCAGTCCATCAACTTTACCCTCAGCTTCTTTAGCAAGACAGTGGTCGTCTTGGAGGTGTGTTTGGGGTGTTATCATGTTAGAATGCTGTCCTGTGGCCCAGTCTCCAAAGGGAGGTGGTTGGCATTAGGGATGAGCTTCGAATTTGAGTCAAACTCATGTTTGACTCAAACATTGCCTGTTCGCCCATTTGCGGAACAGCGAACAATTCGAAAAGCCGTGGAACACCCTGTAAAAGTCTATGGGAGAAATCTAAAGTGCTAATTTTAAAGGCTTATATACAAGTTATTGTCATAAAAAGTGTTTGGGGACACGTATCAATGCAAACGTCCATTTTTTCGGGAGCAGTGATTTTAATAATGCTTAAAGTGAAAGAATAAAAGTGAAATATTCCTTTAAATTTCGTACCTAGGGGGTGTGTATAGTATGACTGTAAAGGGGCACATGTTTCCCGTGCTTAGAACTGTCCCTGCACAAAGTGTAATTTCTGCAGGAAAAAAAGTAATTTAAAAGCACTCATAATGATATAATTAAGCTATAATGAATTGTCGGCTTCCCGTAATACAGAGAACAGTCATTGAAAGTCATTGATAACATTTTTTAAAAATGAGTGGGGTTCCCCCCGAATTCAATTACCAGGCCCTTCAGGTCTGGTATGGTATGGTATGGATATTAAGGGGAACCCCACATCAAATTAAAAATAAAATGACTTGGGGTTCCCTGTCACCTGAAGTGTCTGGTATGGATTTTAAGGGGAACTCCACGCCAAATAAAAAAAAGAAAATGTGGTTGTGGGGGTCTGCGGGCGGGGGGCTTATCAAAATCTGGAAGCCCCCTTTAACAAGGGGACCCCCAGATCCTGCCCCCCATGTTTGAAATGGTAACGGGTACATTGTACCCCTACCATTTCACAAAGAAAGTGTAAAAAATTGTTAAAAAAGACACAGACACTGTTGGGATAAGTCCTTTATTAAAAATAAAAAAAAATAAAAAAAGATTCCAGTGGTGGCAATCCACTCTTGGTATCCAGCGATGGGTGATCTCTTCTCCGGGGTCCAGTGATAGGTGATCTCTCCCGATGACGTCCAGCGCAGCGCATCCTGTCTCCACCGGAGACACAGCGGGAATCCTGGCAGCCTGACAGGTCTTAGCTGAGGAAGATGGGGCCACCCCTCACCTGACCCCACCCCCCTCTGACGCAAGGATAAACCCGGGCTTCCCCAGTGATGTGCGGGTGACTCCGCCCCCTCTGATGTAATGCAGGTTTCCCCTTGCGTCAGAGGGGGGCACGCTGGACATCATCGGGAGAGATCTCCCATCGCTGGACACTGGAGAAGAGATCACCCATTGCTAGACCCCGGTGAGATAATCAGCCATCGCAGGATACCAAGAGTGGATTACCACCGCTGGAATCTTTTTTCTATTTTTTTAATAAAGGACTTATCCCAATGGTGTCTGTGTCTTTTTTAACAATTTTTTACACTTTATTTGTGAAATGGTAGGGGTACAAGGGTAGGGGGGCCGTAAACGGGGGGTCCCCTTGTTAAAGGAGGCTTCCAGATTCTGATAAGCCCCCCACCCGCAGACCCCCACAACCACCGGCCAGAGTTGTGTGGATGAGGCCCTTGTCCGCATCAACATGGAGACATGGTGCTATGAGGGGTCACAGACCCCCAAAGCATCCTCCCAATGTTGAGGGCATGTGGCCTGGTATGGTTCAGGAGGGGGGCGCTCTCTCGTCCCCCCTCTTTTCCTGTGGCCTGCCAGGTTGCGTGCTCGAATAAAGGGTCTGGTATGGATATTTGGGGGAACCCCACATCATTTTTTAAAAAAAGTTGACGCGGGGTTCACCTTACTATGCATACCAGACCTGAAGGGCCTGGTAATTAAATTTGGGGGGAACCCCACGCATTTTCTTTTTTTTTTTTTTTATCAATGACTTTCAAAGACTGTTCTCTGAATTACAGGGAGCATTCATTTCAATTCATTATAGCCGCAAGTGCCTTTAAATGACTTTTTTTCCTGCAGAAATTACACTTTGTGAAGGGACAGTTCTAAGCAAGGGGAAACATGCACCCCTTTACAGGCATACTATACACAACCCCCAGGTACGAAATGTAAAGGAATATGACACTTTTATTGTTTCACTTTAAACATTATTAAAATCACTGCTCCTGAAAAACCGGCTGTTTTTAAAAGTTTTTTTGCATTGATACATGTCTCCTGGGGCAGGAGTCGGGTCCCCAAACCCTTTTTAGGACAATAACTTGCATATAAGCCTTTAAAATGAGCACTTTTGATTTTGAGCGTTCGAGTCCCATAGACTTTAATAGGGTTCTAAAGTTCACACAAATTTTAGGTATGTTCGCAAGTTCTGGTGCGAACCGAACAGGGGGGTGTTCGGCTCATCCCTAGTTGGCATTAATGGTTCCCTCAATGAAATGTAGCTCCCCAGTCCGGCAGCACTCATGCAGCCCCAGACCATGACACTCCCACCACCATGCTTAACTGTAGGCAAGACACACTTGTCTTTGTACTCCTCACCTGGTTGCCGCCACACACGCATGACACCATCTGAACCAAATAAGTTCATCTTGGTCTCATCAGACCACAGGACATGGTTCCAGTAATCCTTGTCCTTAGTCTGCTTGTCTTCAGCAAACTGTTTGTGGGGCATTCTTGTGCATCATCTTTAGAAGAGGCTTCCTTCTGAGATGACAGCCATGCATACCAATTTGATGCAGTGTGCAGTGTATATTCTCAGCACTAACAGACTGACCCCTCACCTCTTCAACCTCTGCAGCAATCCCAGCAGTACTCATACCTCTATTTTCCAAAGACAACCTCTGGATATGATACTGAGCACGTGGACTCAACTTCTTTGGTCGACCATGGCGAGGCCTGTTCTGAGTAGAACATGTCCTGGTAAACCTCTGTATGGTCTCGGCCACCATGCTGCAGCTCAGTTTCAGGGTCTTGGCAATCTTCTTATAGCCTAGGCCATCTGTATGTAGAGCAACAATTCTCTTTTTCAGATTCTCAGAGAGTTCTTTGCCATGAAGTGCCATGTTGAACTTCCAATAACCAGTATGAGAGAGTGCGAGTGATAAAACCAAATTTAGCACACTTGCTCCCCATTCACACCTGAGACCTTGTAACACTAACGAGTCACATGACACCGGGGAGGGAAAATGGCTAATTGGGCCCGATTTGGGCATTTTCACTTACTCACTTTTGTTGCCAGCGGTTTAGACATTATTGGCTGTTTGTTGAGTTATTTTGAGGGGACAACAAATTTACACTGTTATACAAGCTGTACACTCACTAATTTACATTGTAGCAAAGTGTAATTTCTTCAGTGTTGTCAAATGAAAAGATATAATAAAATATTTACAAAAATATAAAAATAAGAGGCATGTACTTACTTTTGTGAGATACAAATATACAGATATATATACAGATATATATATATATATATATATATATATATATATATATATATATATAATTTATATATTATTTATTATATCTATTTAAAAGAAGACGTCATGGGACCTAAGAGCTGGTAATGTCATTTTAACAGATTGTAGGTTAGAGATAGTTATAGTCAACAAAAGTTTTAGCAGAAGAAATTTCTCATCTGCTCAGTAGATGGTGCTAGTAAGCCATGCATCCTTGCTGCGTTTTTTTTTTTTTTTTCCAACAAGAATGTTCCTATAAACTCACCCTGCTGCTATAGCTGTTTGTGTCTAAAATACAAATTAAGTATGAACACAGACAAGAAAATTTCTTGTTCTCAGAAGTTTTTTTTCTTTGGAAAAATAAAGAAAACATTCAAACATATGAAAAGTTATTTAACAGAAACACATTATCTGTGATATTGAATAAAAGATTGCAAGGTACCAACCTGGGAAGCGGAATTTTCTATTTTGTTTTTACATATCGGAATGCATTACATGATTATTGATCTGATAAGAGTGTGCATAAGCCTATAGAAAACAATGCCCTTATTAAAAAAACAAAAAAACAAAACACCATACTGATTAATACACCATGTTTTTTGTAGCCATGTGCATGAGCCCTTAAGAAAACTCCAACAACAGGTGAGTGCATTGCATACAGCATTTGTTTGTCTACTTACTGTATGTCAGGTTTTACTATGGTGCTCAGTCACACTTTTCCATTAATTAGCAGTATTGACTCATTCTTGTCATATATCTCACTTGCAACACTATGGGGAAGATGTAGAACTTTCATTCATAGGTGTGCACAGCCTTCTGCATTAGGGTGTGCACCCCAAAGTTCAAACACACATGCCTTTCTCTGCAACCTCAGTTGTACATCAGTAGATATTCTACTGATGAAGACCAGTGAGATGCGACACGCGTTTAGAGGGGAGGAGCCAAATCTGTGAAGCTTTGCAAGTGTAGATTTGCTGTTGTAAAGTTTTTGTCTTAGGAGCAGTCTGGAGCCTGTAGCATTACCATTGGAGAGTGAAAGTTGATCCATTGTGGTGGACACAAGGAGTGGTTTGTCTATGCTTTTACATTCATCTTCGAGGTGAGCAGGCACCTTTTGCTGGTGGAGGTGTGCACTGAATATTGGTCCTTTTGAGGACGAACATACGCAGCAGTGATTGTTTTGGAAGCATTAACGCAGATGAACTGTTTTTTTCAAATTTTTCCGAAAACACGATCCAATCGCACATTTTCCATTGGAAAGTCTGACCATATGTACAGGGCATAGGTGTTCAGCAGCTGTGCAGTCGCCACCATTACTAGTAAAAAAAAAATAATAATAATAAAAATGCCATAAATCTATCCCCTATATTGTAGACAATATAACTTTTGCACAAACCAATTGAATATAAACTTATTGTGATTTTTTTTACCAAAAATATGTAGAAGAATACATATCGGCCTAAACTGAGGAAAAAATGTATTTATTTATTTTATTTATTGGGGATATTTATTATAGCAAAAAGTAAAAAAGATTGTGTTTTTTTCAAATTGTCGCTTTTTTTTGTTTATAGCGCAAAAAATAAAAAACACAGAGGTGATCAAATACCACCAAAAGAAAGCTCTATTTATGGGAAAAAAACAGCGCCCATTTTATTTGGGTACAGCATCGCACGACCGCGCAATTATCATTTAAAGAGACGAAGTGCCATATCGCAACAATGGCCTGGTCAGGAAGGGGGTAAATCCTTCCAGGGCTGAAGTGGTTAAAAAAGATGTTCAGACATGTCATAACTATATATATATATATATATATATATATATATATATATATATATATACATCCTTACATATAGGGTGTATATTTATATTGTTTATATAAAATTGTATCCCACTGGTGCTGATATATAAGTAGAAAGAAGCCTTCTTCCTCTAATCACACCAGCTTCTCTCCCGGATTCTCTACCTCTGAGCTGCAGAATCTGGAAGGGAGATTTTTTTTAGATTAACGGCTGTGAGATCTTCAGATCTCAATTTTATAAAATGGCCGTTGGTAACAGAACGGTCATGTACTGTGATGAGACGCCGAGAACATGTTACATAAACTGAAACACACCAGAGATCAGGCGAGATCCTGAGGATCATGTCTGATCTCTGTTTCATAAACAGACACCTTAGCCTTTAAGTGGTTTAACTGACCTCATTTACAGACCAAAGTTCATTCCTTTGATCTAAAAGAACCAAATGATACAATGTTTCTCTTTATCTCTAAGCGGTAAGCAATGTTGAGATAAACTTTTTTTTTCTTTGATAGTTGTGAGCAGAGAACGGTTGTGAGGGGGGCTGAATCAAGATTTTTTTAACTATTAATTGAGCAGTTCTGCCATCTATGGGTAATGACATCACCGGTATCCCCGACCCCTTTGCTTATTATCTTATTTATTTTTTGGCTGGGAAATCTTTCACCTGACAGCTGAATGGGGTCGGGAATAGAGCCTGGTGCGGGAAGCTGTCACATACACGACAACATCCCAACTCAAAAATACCCGACTCTGAATATATTCTGTACACCAGCTCAGAGCTGGCCTTAATTGCCACCAGTTTCCTAATCTGTGAATGGGCAGTCATTTTTTAAAAGTCTCCATAACAACTAATTCTTATTTGATGGTAGTTAGAACTACTTCAATTTGTCACTGATGTTGGTAATGTTACTGCAACTGAAACAACTTGGCACAATGCAGTCAGTCAAGTACTGTTCACCTGGCAACCGCCAAACCCAGACACGTCCATCAGATTACCAGACAGAGAAGCGTTATTCATCACTCCAGAGAACACATCTCCACTGCTCTAGAGTCCAATGGCAGCTGGTTTTACAACACTGCATCCGACACTTTGCATTGCACATGGTGATGTAAAGCTTGGATGCAGCTGCTCGGCCATGGAAACCAATTCCATGATGCTTTCTACGCACTATTGTTGTGCTAATGTAAAGGCCACACAAAGTTTGGAGGTCTGTAGCTATTGACTCTGCAGACAGCTGGTGACTTCTGCGCACTATGCGCTTCAGCACACACTGACCCTGCTCTATCATTTTACGTGGCCTACTACTTCGTGGCTGAGTTGCTGTTGCTCCCAGTTGCTTATACTTTGTTATAATACCACTAACAGCTGACCATGGAATAATTAGTAGCAAGGAAATGTCACAGATGGCCTTATTGCACAGGTCGCAATGAATCACGGTACTACGCTTGAATTCACTGAGCTCCTGAGAGTGACCCATTCTTTCACAAATGTTTGTAGAAGCAGTCTGCATGCCTAGGTGTGGTTCAACAACCTCAATTGCAATCTGCTGCTGTACCTATTCCGGTCACTGGCGCAGCCACAAATTCTTTTCAATTACCATTACTCTGGAGACTCCAAGGCCTGCGGGGGGTTTCTTAGCCAGTGCACCATTCATTTTGAACTCCAGCCCCAAAATTTCTCATCTGATCGGGGCAAAGGTAGCTGATATTATTTCCCTCCTGTCTGATGAGGTTTTACCCTGGGCTGCCCTCTGTGGGAGAAGAATGATCCAGCAGTTTCTAGCCTGTCTAATTTCTTCAAACTCTTTTGGAATATATTCAAGGAACTGGGTCATGTCTCCTCAGCGGCCAGTGCCCTTTTATGTCTCCGCCAAGAGTTTGCTTCAGTGGGACAGTATGCTCTTCAGCTGTGCTGGAATAATGAGTCCTTAGTTGTAACTTTTTTACATGGCCTCTCTGACATAGTGAAGGATGAATTCAAGGGCAGAACCATCCCCGCTGATCTGGACAGTGTCATCTCCTTGTGTAACCAGATCGATGTTTGCTTTCAGGAGAGGACCCTAGAAAAAGATGCCAGCACTCCTTGGTCCTTAATCTGCCTGAGCTCCCCTCTCTTCGATCTGTGGAGCATCCCCTGCCAGCTGAGGAACCTATGCAGTGGAGCTGGACCAGAACTCTGGTCTAATACATTTGGAAGGTGGCGTATTGGACTCAGAGATATCACCTTCACCTCCTCGTCTCCTTTCTGTGTTCCTTCATGTTATTTTGCCCAGGGGTCGTACCTACCCCCTGTCCATCCCAGAAACCCAGGCCATGTCAGAGTACATTGCTGAAAATCCAGAAAAAGGATTAGCCCAGACATCCTCATCGTCTGCGGGAGCAGGGATCTTTTTTGTTGCCAAGAAAGATGGTACTTTAAGACCTTGCATTGACTATCGAGGCTTAAATGCGGTGAGAATCAAAAATCAATATTCCTTATCCTTAATATCTGAACTGTTCATCAGATTGGAAGGTACCTCCATTCTTACTAAGTTGGATCTCAGGGATGCATGCAATCTGATCCAGATACGTGAAGGTGTCAGGAACCATGAAACAGACAGAGACAGAAGTACAATCAAATCACACTTGTTTATTAATAAAAATAAAAAGGTAAATAGGAAAAAGCGTAGTCAAGCAAGCCAGAGTCCAGTAGCCAGATCGGGAAGTCAGCCAGTCCAAAGGTCATAAACCAGATCGGGTAATCAGCCAGTCCAGACGTCAGGGATCCAAGGAGAGCAACTGCAAGCAGGATGGAAGCCAGGAGGGATGTTAGCAAGCCAGTCTTGAAACAACAGCAGGAGATGGTTCCTAGTGATGTGACCAAACGTGAAGGCAATGGAGAAATGAGCTGGAAGACTTTAAATAGGCAGGCCAGACAAGCATCATCGGAAACAGCTGGTAACTGTGGAGAGAGAAGAGAGCTGGCAATTAGCCGACAGCTGAGCGGCCAGCCCAGAGGAGGAAGGGCTAAGCCAGCCCTGACAGAAGGTGATGAATGGAAAACTGCGTTTAACACTAGAGATGGACCTTACGAATATTTGGTTATGCACTTTGGTCTGTGTAATGCCCCAGCTGTGTTCCAAAACTTTGACAATGAAATCTTCAGGGATCTGTTATATCAATTTGTTGTCATCTATCTGGATGACATTCTCATCTTTTCTGAAAACCTGGTTGGTCACAGAAACCATGTGCGGATTATACTCCAGTGCCTCTGCCAAGTCTGTATGCCAAGTTGGAAAAATGTTCTTTTGAATGTTCTGTTTTTAGGCTGTTTTCTCTCCAGTTTGGATCCTCGTATGGATCCTGGAAAGATCTCGACCATTACTAACTGCCAGTCTCAAGGCAACACAACATTTTCTTGGGTTCACAAATTATTACAATCAGTTTATTCGAAATTACTCTTTACTTGTTCTTATTATCACCTTGACCAAGAAGGGTTTGAATGCTAAGGAGTGGCCTTCAGAAGGCGCCTCTGCATTTCATGAGTTAAAACAAGTCTTTGTTTCTGGACCTCTCTTGAGGAGACCTAATTCTGGAGATCCATTTTTTATTGAAGTGGACACTTATTTGAGAAAAGGAGGGTTCCCCTCACTCCATAACAATTTTCACTGATCATAAGAATCTGCAGTACTTACAGAAGGCCAAACAACTGAATCCCAGAAAACCCAGGTGGAGTCTTTTCTTTTCCTGTTTTAATTTCACAATTACGTACAAACTTGGTTCCTGCAACAGTCAAGCAGATGCACTCTCTAGGTCATTTGACACTCTGGATGAGGAGCCTACCTCTGAACCTAAGCCAATCATTCGTACAGTACCTCTTGCATTCTTGCACATTCTACCACCTGGAGTCAATAATTCTCCTTAGAGCTAAGATCCTTTGTTTGGGACATGATTCCAAGGTGGCAGGTCATGCTGGGCTCCTTCAATCCTTCCTTCTCATCAGAAATAAATATAATGTGTACAGTGCCTTGCGAAAGTATTCGGCCCCCTTGAACTTTTCAACCTTTTGCCACATTTCAGGCTTCAAACATAAAGATATAAAATTTTAATTTTTTGGGAAGAATCACCAACAAGTGGGACACAATTGTGAAGTGGAACAAAATCTATTGGATTTTTGACTTTTTTAACTAATAAAAAAATGAAAAGGGGGGCGTGCAAAATTATTCGGCCCCCTTGCGTTAATACTTTATAGAGCCACCTTTTGCTGCGATTACAGCTGCAAGTCGCTTGGGGTATGTCTCTATCAGTTTTGCACATCGAGAGACTGATATTCTTGCCCATTCTTCCTTGCAAAACAGCTCAAGCTCAGTGAGGTGGGATGGAGAGCGTTTGTGAACAGCAGTTTTCAGCTCTTTCCACAGATTCTCGATTGGATTAATTGTACTTTGACTTGGCCATTCTAACACCTGGATACATTTATTTGTGAACCATTCCTTTGTAGATTTTGCTGTATGTTTGGGATCATTGTCTTGTTGGATGATAAATCTCCGTCCCAGTTTCAGGTCTTTTGCAGACTCCAACAGGTTTTCATCCAGAATGGTTCTGTATTTGGCTGCATCCATCTTCCCCTCAATTTTAACCATCTTCCCTGTCCCTGCTGAAGAAAAGCAGGCCCAAACCATGATGCTGCCACCACCATGTTTGACAGTGGGGATGGTGTGTTGAGGGGGATGAGCTGTGTTGCTTTTACGCTAAACATATCGTTTTGCATTGTGGGCAAAAAGTTTGATTTTGGTTTCATCTGACCAGAGCACCTTCTTCCACATGTTTGATGTGTCTCCCAGGTGGCTTGTAGCAAACTTTAGACAAGACTTTTTATGGATATCTTTGAGAAATGGCTTTCTTCTTGCCATTCTTCCATAAAGGCCAGATTTGTGCAGTGTACGACTGATTGTTGTCCTATGGACAGACTCTCCCACCTCAGCTGTAGTTCTCTGCAGTTCATCCAGAGTGATCATGGGCCTCTTGGCTGCATCTCTGATCAGTCTTCTCCTTGTCTGAGCTGAAAGTTTAGAGTGACGGCCAGGTCTTGGTAGATTTGCAGTGGTCTGATACTCCTTCCATTTCAAAACGATCGCTTGCACAGTGCTTCTTGGGATGTTTAAAGCTTGGGAAATCTTTTTGTATCCAAATCCGGCTTTAAACTTCTCCACAACAGTATTACGGACCTGCCTGGTGTGTTCCTTGGTCTTCATGATGCTCTCTGCGCTTTCAACAGAACCCTGAGACTATCACAGAGCAGGTGCATTTATACAGAGACTTGATTACACACAGGTGGATTCTATTTATCACCATCAGTCATTTAGGACAACATTGGATCATTCAGAGATCCTCGCTGAACTTCTGGAGTGAGTTTGCTGCACTGAAAGTAAAGGGGCCGAATAATTTTGCACGCACCACTTTTCCGTTTTTTATTTTCTAAAAAAGTTTAAATTATCCAATAGATTTCGTTCCACTTCACAATTGTGTCCCACTTGTTGGTGATTCTTCACAAAAAAAATAAAAATTTTATATATTTATGTTTGAAGCCTGAAATGTGGCAAAAGGTTGAAAAGTTCAAGGGGGCCCAATACTTTCGCAAGGCACTGTATCTATCACAGGGTGGTCCTGTGGATACACTATGAAAGAAAAACCAAATGCCACGTCCTTTATATATCTTGAAAAAAGAGGAGGGAAAAAGGGAGGGAAAGAAACACAAAAAAACCTCAACAAAAAATGTTGGTTGTGTTGGACTTTTTAGGCATAATTATATAATATATTTAAATACAACAAGGGGGGAGAAGAAAAAGTTTTTTTAAATAAAAGAATTTTTATTTATAAAAAGGAAAAAAAAGGAATGTGTATAAAACATACCAGGTCATATTATTCCATATCCTGTCTAGTCTAGTACATTTTAACAATATCTATATGTGTTCTCGTTAGACATATGAGCCCAAAAGAAAAAGAAACACATTAACACTTAATATAAAAATTGATTAAAATAGACAAGATATTAATTAAAGAACCGATTGGACGTATTCTGATGCTCAAAACATTTTTTATTGAGGTTTTTTTTGTGTTTCTTTCCCTCTCTTTTTCCCTCCTCTTTCTTCCTTCTCATCAGCCGCCACTACTGGTGGCCTACTCTCCGTTCGGATGTCAAAGACTAAGTTAAGGCTTGTCATGTCTGTGTCCAGTCTAAATCCTTCACGCAAGCTCCTGCTGGTCTTCTCATGTCTTGCCCATTCCTAAGGAGCCCTGGTCTCACATTGCCATGGACTTTATCACCGATCTTCCACTGTATGAGAATAATACCGTCATTTGGGTGGTAATCGATCGGTTCTCCAAGATGCCTCATTTTGTTCCTCTTTCTGGTCTCCCTTCTGCTCCATTGGTTCCCATTTTTGTTTGAGAAATCTTCTGCCTCCAAGGTGTTCCTTCCCATATTGTTTCTGACAGGGGTTTTCAATTTACATCTCACTTTTGGAGAGCCTTTTGCAAATCCCTCAATATTATCTTTTTTATTTTTTCCTCTTCTTACCACCCTCAATCCAATGGACAAACTGAGAGGGTTATTAAGGAGTTAGAGGTCTTTCTCCATACTTTAGTCTCGGCTCATCACGATGATTGGTCCTCTCTACTCCTGTGGGCAGAATTCTCTCACAATAATCATGTTAACATCAATTCTCAGAAGACACCCTGTCACTTAGCAGTTGGAGGCCGAGGTGCTGAGAGGGCCCTCCTTGGGGCTAAGTGCAACACACCCCTGGAGATGGAACAGGGAGTGTAGTGCCCAAAGAAGCATGGTTTGCCAGGTGCTGATTTAGTCCAAAAGGCTGATCACCAGGAGATAGCTGTAGCAGGCTGGAAGCACTAGAAGGATAGGTATGCTGAGGTGCTTGGTTAAGAGGAAACCGAGAGTCAGTCCAAAGAGTTAAACAGGGTGGGTCAGTCAGGCAGTGGTACTGGAACAAGCCGGGATCAAACACTGAAGGCAAGAGAATAGATTCGGTGTTCCAAGCTGGGGTTAACACTGGGAAATAAGCAGGAGAAAAGTCAGAAGTACAAGCCAGAGGTCAATAAATACCAGGATATCAGGAAACGGGATCAAGTCAAGCTGGGTTGGTAACTGGGAGTCCAGAAATCAGGAGTACCGATGCACAGAGAACACAGGGGAGCTGATAATAATATGAACAAAAAAGTCAGTGCTATTACCCATACACCACATAGATAGCAGAGCTCCCAGATGCTCGATCCACAGTTGTTGGCTGAGTAGAGTAATGTAGAAAAAATTATCCGCACTCCGGTTGTTGCTCTTAAAATTTCTTCATTTTATTGAATAGCCACAGTGAACAAATGCAGATTATTTCAGTTGGCGCGGTTCAGTCTATAAGGCCTTAGTCATAGGTGATGATAATCCAGCAACATCATGCTCACAGCAGCAGGTTTTAAGAAGCCAGTGGGAACCAGTATCTGTTCATGCCGGTTTGCGGTGCGTGCATTAGTGTGCATGGAAGTTATCCATATGCGCCCATGCTGGATATGGGCAACATTGCCAGTTCTTCTATGGCCATTCCCCTGACACACCCTTTCTCACAGTTTATGGAAGACACCCTCAACACCACCTTCCTATGACCTGTTTTCTGGACATTCCAGCTTTGTCTACTGTTCAAGAATCCTTTAATTCTATTTGGGGTGATGTTCATGTTTCCCTCCGGGCAGCGACTGACAAATTCAAAGGTTTTGCCAATCGTTACACGCGTAAACTGCTTTCTCTAAATCCAGGAGACAGTCTGGCTTTCCACCAGGAACATCAAGCTATGGGTTCCTTCTTTAAAATTTGCCCCAAGATTCATTGGCCCAGGCACTATAAGTTAAATTCGATTTGTTTTAAACTTCCGATACCTAAAAGCCTCAAGATCTCAAACTACTTTCATGTTACCCTTCTGAAGCTGTTAGTCCTCAACAAGTTCTCATGTCCTCTCCCTACCTTAGTTTCGGTCTCTGAGGATAATCAGGAGTACGAGGTTAGTACAATTCTGGATTCTTAGCTCTGTAGAGGCATTCTTCAGTACCTTGTGCATTGGAAAGGTTTTGGTCCTGAGGAGAGGTCTTGGATCCCTACATCTGATGTATTTTGAGTAGGTTTTATTTGAGGTTCCCCTCCAAGCCTGGGCTCAAGTGGGGAGGGGAGAGGCCTCATAAGAGGGGGGGTACGTACTGTCATGAATCTGCAGTAATGTTTCTTTGCCCTGACCGTCTGCTTACCTCTCTGGTCTGGGTATCAGTTTTAGGGACCGTGCTCGTAAACCTGTGTGTTTAATTAATCTTCTCTCAGCATGGCTCCGAACCAGCCTCTAACAGGAAACACTATTTAACCCCGTGTACTGTCTGAGCAACAATTGGGTGAAGGCTTCCCTGGGTGATTCTTGCCGTGTGCTCTATGTTTGATTCCCATGTATTGATTTTGACTTGTTCTCCTGACCATGTCTGTCTGCTTGTTGCCCCGAGCTTCGACTCCTTCTTCTGACCATCCCTGTCTGATTGCTGCCCTGAACGTTGGCTATTCCTCTTGATTATTCCTTGTTGTGCTGGACTGCTGCTTCCTCTTCATCCACCAGAGCCAGCCGTGAGCGTGAGCTGGGAGACCCTGGGGGCTGCAACTTGGAGTCAGCTGCAGCCAAGTTCATTCTCACTATAAGCCCTTGTACACACGATCAGAGAATACGTCGGAATGTGTCCTATCGGAGGTGTTGTCGGATAATCCGACTGTGTGTGGTATGCATCGGACTGATTCCATTGGAATATCCGTCGGACCCAATTTTCCAACATGTTGGAAATATTTCCCGACCAACTGGTTCGATCGGACATACTCCGATCATGTGTAGAGAATTTTGATCGGACCAAGTGCCACGCATGCTCAGATCAAATTCCTACATCAAAGCTATTGGCTACTAGTGTCACGGTCGTTCCACCACCCCGGTCACCCAAGTAAGACCTACCCGCAGGTTCCCGGTACGAGGGGATCGTCGGTGCCTTCGGACGCGGGTTGGCGCTAACGAGCGCACGCGAGTGCACATAGTCCCCAACAGGCGCACGCGGGTGCGCGCTGACACGAGCGGGCGCACGCGGGTGCGCGACGAGCCGAACGGGCGTACGCGGGTACGCGGGGTCACGAACGGGAGCACGGTCACCCGCGGGGATACGTAGACGTACCGTGCGACCGTTCTTGGCGCCCAGTTGCCTACTTAAGGGACCTGCTCCTGCTGCTCTGTGCTGTCCCGTCTGCAGCTTTCCCGTGACTCCTGCTATCTGTTCCTGTTCGTGTGTTCCTGACTCTGTACCCGGCCTGTTCCTGGACTTTGCCTGTTTGCCGCCTGCCTCCGACCCTTTGCCTGACTGACTACGCTTCTGCCTTCTGCCTTGTACCTCTGCTGCCCGATTGTTGCCGACCCAGCTCGTCCCTGACTACTCCTGCCAGCCTGCCTACGGACCTGCTCTGATTACTACTTCCGCAGCTTCTGCCTGCTCACCGGTGCCAGCCGTCCAGCGGTTCCTGTCCAGCAACCTGCGCTGGTCGCACCCTCTGCTCCGGTCCACCATCTGCTCCGGTCTTCTCTACCAGCTGACCAGTCTGGCACTTGTGCCCTCCGGACTCCTGAATCCCTGTTCCCATCTCCAGGGGCTCTCGAGCCGGGGCTTACGAGGCGCCGCTCCCTGCACGCTTGGGCTCTCCAACCAGGTACGTGACAGTATGGGACAGCCATGTCCGAGCCCTCGCAGGGAGCGTCTCCGATGGATGAACTGTGCCACCATCTAGCCGGCCTCACCCAGGCCGTGAAGAACCTGCAAGAGGGTTATGGTCGTTTGGAGGAACGGGTTCAAGCCCTATCTGCTGCAGCTCCAGTTGCCTCGGGATCCCCAGGTCCCCCTTCAGTGGTCATGTTGCCGCCAGAGCCAAGGGTCCCTACACCAGACCGTTTTTCCGGTAACCGGAATAAATTTAGGGCCTTCCGGAATTCCTGCGAGCTCTTCTTCGCTCTTCAGCCCCGGACCTTTTCTCTTGAAGCTACGAAAGTAGGGTTCGTTATCTCTTTACTCACCGACGAACCCCAGGCCTGGGCACATCGCCTCCTTGAACGAAAGGACCCCTGTCTGGACTCCTTAGATGTCTTCTTTCAAGCCATGTCTCGTCTTTACGAGGATCCCCAGCTCGCAGCCACCGCAGAAGCAGCTTTGCATGCACTCCAGCAAGGCCGCAGGCCAGTAGAGGACTATGTGTCTGAGTTCAGGCGCTGGAGCGCCGACACAGAGTGGAACAGCTCAGCTCTCCGTTACCAGTTCCGCATGGGACTCTCGGAAGCCTTGAAGGACGAACTGGCCCGTGTAGGAACTCCTGAGACCCTGGAAGCGCTCATCGACCTCTCTGTCCAGATCGATAGGCGGTTAAGAGAGCGTCGTCTGGAGCGCTCTTCTTCCACCTCGCGCCCAGTCTGGATGATGCCACGGGTTCCAAGCGCCAATCCACCGGTTCTTCCTGAGCCTTCTTCTCCGGATTCATCGGAACCCATGCAGCTGGGATTACTACGTTCACCTCTGACCCCCGAAGAGCGCCAACGCCGAAGATCTGGTAACCTGTGCCTCTACTGCGGAGGATCTGGACATTATGTTCGCACTTGCCCCGCCAAGTCGCGTAAGTGCCTGCTTATTCCTCCCGCCTCTCCTCCTACTACGCCTAGTACCAGTACCATCTCTCACCTGGCTGTGCCTCTTCTTTTACAGCTTTCCGGCAAGACTATCCGCGTCAACGCGATCATTGACTCTGGGGCCTGTAGCGGTTTTATGGACCTATCCTTCGCCCTGAAGAACAACATTCCCCTTCGGCCCAGGGCCAAGGAACTTCCTATCTATTTGGCCGACGGTTCCTCTCTGAGATCTGGACCTGTAACCCAGGAAACATCTCCCCTTCTTGCCACCATCACGGGGAACCACCAGGAGCACCTGTGTCTGGACATTATCGAGTCTCCCCTCTTTCCCATAATCCTTGGCATACCCTGGTTGAAGGCCCACAATCCCCTGATAAACTGGTTCACGGGAAAAATCGAGTTTCCATCGGCCTACTGTCATCAGAATTGCCTTCCAGCTATCAAGACGAACCCTCCTTCTCTGCTCTGTTTGGAGACAGACACCGAAACCCGACTGGCAGTACCCGAAGTCTATCACCAATTTCTGGATGTTTTTAGTAAGAAGGGCGCAGAGACTTTACCTCCCCACAGACTTTATGATTGCCCGATAGACTTGCTTCCGGGAGCAGAGATTCCCTTCGGGAGAATCTTTCCCCTATCTGAGACCGAGCTGGGAGCTCTAAAGACTTACTTGGACGATAATTTAAAGAAGGGCTTTATCCAACCTTCCACTTCCCCGGCAGGTGCAGGGATTTTCTTCGTCCAGAAGAAGGACCACTCCCTACGACCATGCGTAGACTACCGGGCACTCAATAAGGTTACTGTGAAAAACCGCTATCCTCTACCGTTGGTGCCTGAATTGTTCCAGAGACTGGGGTCGGCTAAGGTGTTCTCCAAACTGGATCTGCGGGGCGCCTACAATCTGGTCCGTATCCGCAAAGGCGATGAGTGGAAGACCGCCTTTCGTACCCGCTTCGGGCATTATGAGTATCTCGTCATGCCCTTTGGACTCTGTAATGCCCCTGCTACATTCCAGCATTTCGTCAATGATGTCTTCAGAGAGTACCTAGACCTGTTTGTTGTTATATACCTTGACGATATACTAATCTTTTCTTCCTCCTTAGCCGAACACCGGGAGCATGTGAAGATTGTCCTGGCTCGTCTCCGTCTCCATGGCCTGTACGCCAAACCGGAGAAGTGTGTCTTCGAGCAACAGAGCATTCAATTCTTGGGCTTGATCATCTCCGTAGATGGAATAGAAATGGATCCCCAGAAAGTCTCAGCCATCCTAGACTGGCCCGCTCCCTCGGACCGGAAAGGAGTCCAACGGTTCGTGGGATTTGCCAATTTCTACAGAAAGTTTATCAGAGGATTTTCATCTATTATCTCCCCCATCACGGAGCTGACCAAACAGGGTCAAAAATTCCTATGGACTCCCAAGGCGCAAGAAGCTTTTGAAACCCTGAAGAAACTATTTGTTTCAGCCTCGATCCTGAGACACCCTGACGCTACGCTGCCCTATATCCTGGAGGTGGATGCCTCGGAAGTAGCCGTTGGGGCGGTATTATCCCAGAGACAGGGGCCTAAGTCTCTTTTGTACCCAGTGGCCTTTTTCTCCCGCAAACTCTCAGAAGCTGAGCGGAACTATGACGTCGGAGACCGGGAATTACTGGCAATCAAGGCGGCGTTGGAGGAATGGCGCTACCTCCTTGAAGGTGCTTCCCACCCGATCCTGGTTTATACGGACCACAAGAACCTGGAGTATCTTAAGTCTGCCAAACGACTGAAGCCAAGACAGGCCCGGTGGGCACTTTTCTTTTCCAGGTTCGTGTTCCATATCACGTACAGGCCCGGGTCGAAGAACGTGAAGCCTGATGCCCTGTCCCGGATGTACCATGAGCCAGTGTTATCTCCTACGCCAGACACCATTCTTCCCCCAGGAAACTTTCTCCTGCTCCATGAAGATCTCTTGTCCCGAATTAAACAGGCCTCCAGTGATCCGGCTCTATCTTCTGACACCTCTCTAACCCCCAAGGATGGTCTTCTCTGGCACCAGGATAGAATCTTTGTCCCCCAGGAGTTACGTACTGCGGTCCTCAGCTCCTGCCATGACCACCCATTGGCCGGTCACTTTGGAGCATTCAAAACCTTAGACTTACTTCAACGTACGTTTTGGTGGCCCCGGATGAAGAAACACTGCAGGGAATATGTGGAAGCGTGTACCACCTGCATTAGGAATAAGGGGAGTAAGTCGAAGGTTTGGGGCTTGCTGAGACCGTTACCCATCCCGGATAGGCCGTGGAAAATGATATCCATGGATTTTATCGTAGAACTGCCTCCCTCTGAAGACTTTTCCTCGATCCTGGTGGTAGTGGACAGATTTACTAAAATGGCTCACTTCTTACCCATGAAGGGGACTCCATCGGCTACAGAGATGGCCAGGACTTTTATTAAAGAAGTAGTAAGGCTCCACGGCATTCCTGCTGACATCACCTCTGACAGGGGTGTTCAATTCACGTCCAGGTTTTGGAAGGCTCTCTGTGGGGCCCTGAAAATCGAGCTTCGCCTATCTTCGGCCTACCACCCTCAAACTAACGGCCAGACCGAGAGAACCAACCAAACGCTGGAGCAGTATCTGCGTTGCTTCTCTTCCTTCTCCCAGGACGATTGGGTATCGCTTCTACCTTTAGCGGAGTTTGCATATAATAATTCCGTCCATTCGGCCACCAAACAGTCCCCCTTCTTTGCAAACTTCGGCTTCCATCCACTTTTTCTGCCCAGTAATCTTCCCGAGTGTTCGGTACCGGCGGTACAGGAGGACCTTAACTTCTTCAGGAATAATAACAAGATTCTCCAAGAAACGCTGGCTAAAACCCAGGAACACTATAAGGAAGTCTTCGATAGGAAGAGAAGGGGCGAGCTTAACCTCCAGGTCGGGGACCAGGTCTGGCTGTCTACGCTAAACTTGAAGTTGGCCTGTCCTTCCAGGAAGCTGGGCCCGAAGTTTGTGGGTCCATTCCCCATTCTGAGGAAATTAAACGAAGTAGCTTTTGAGCTGAAACTCCCGGGGTCATTCCGGATCCACCCGGTTTTTCACGTTTCATTACTCAAGCCCGCGGTTCCGGACCCCTTTGCCGACCGGAGTACCAACCCCCCAGAACCCGTGATGATTGATGGGGAATTGGAATTCGAGGTTGAAGCTATCTTGGATTGCAGGAGGAGACGTAACCAGACCCAGTTTCTGGTTAAATGGAGGGGATATGGCCCTGAGGAGAATTCATGGGAACCAGAGTCCAACCTGCATGCCAAAAGACTAATCCAGGCCTTCAAAAGAACTCACCCGGATAAGATGGCACAGTTGGGCATCCGGAGGTTGCCCCTTGGGGGGGGGGCAATGTCACGGTCGTTCCACCACCCCGGTCACCCAAGTAAGACCTACCCGCAGGTTCCCGGTACGAGGGGATCGTCGGTGCCTTCGGACGCGGGTTGGCGCTAACGAGCGCACGCGAGTGCACATAGTCCCCAACAGGCGCACGCGGGTGCGCGCTGACACGAGCGGGCGCACGCGGGTGCGCGACGAGCCGAACGGGCGTACGCGGGTACGCGGGGTCACGAACGGGAGCACGGTCACCCGCGGGGATACGTAGACGTACCGTGCGACCGTTCTTGGCGCCCAGTTGCCTACTTAAGGGACCTGCTCCTGCTGCTCTGTGCTGTCCCGTCTGCAGCTTTCCCGTGACTCCTGCTATCTGTTCCTGTTCGTGTGTTCCTGACTCTGTACCCGGCCTGTTCCTGGACTTTGCCTGTTTGCCGCCTGCCTCCGACCCTTTGCCTGACTGACTACGCTTCTGCCTTCTGCCTTGTACCTCTGCTGCCCGATTGTTGCCGACCCAGCTCGTCCCTGACTACTCCTGCCAGCCTGCCTACGGACCTGCTCTGATTACTACTTCCGCAGCTTCTGCCTGCTCACCGGTGCCAGCCGTCCAGCGGTTCCTGTCCAGCAACCTGCGCTGGTCGCACCCTCTGCTCCGGTCCACCATCTGCTCCGGTCTTCTCTACCAGCTGACCAGTCTGGCACTTGTGCCCTCCGGACTCCTGAATCCCTGTTCCCATCTCCAGGGGCTCTCGAGCCGGGGCTTACGAGGCGCCGCTCCCTGCACGCTTGGGCTCTCCAACCAGGTACGTGACAACTAGCCTGAACGTAGTCCCATCGTAACGAAATTACGTCATCACGTTCTGAAAGATCGGATTTTTCGTCAACTTAGTCGGACCGTGTGTATGCAACAGTTTCGGACAAGATCCGACGGACAAAATCCGACGGGCAAAATCCGACGGATTTGGTTGTGGAAATCTCCGACCATGTGTACAGGGGCTTAGAGGCTGGCTCTTAGACTCTGCATCCTGGGGAATGTTATGCTCTAGCTCCCTGTCTCAGACCGTGGCTGTGACCCTGTGTAGCTGCTTCTCAAGAACCATCTACCCTCTGCAGTCAGCCATTGGGTCCACAACCTCCGCGGTGTACTCCTAATCACTTGGCCCCGCAGGTGATCTGACAAGTACATCCAAGGAGAAACTCAACTCACAATAGTGAAATACCATTAAAGTGTCACTAAACCCACATCATGCTGTATTACATGATGTTCATACTCACTCAGTCACTACGAGATTCACTTTCTGTATTCTGCAAAAAAACTGACTCATCCTGTTGCTCTCTATCTCCACCTTCTATTAATGTCCCCAATTCAGCTAGGGATTTTGCAACTGTGTTGGCAGCTCTGCACATGCTCACTTTTCAGTGCATGTCTATTCTGAGCATTTCCTTTCTATGGAGTCACACATGTGGGCGCATACACAGTGGTATAAGACAGCCCACTCCCTCCCTCCTCCTCCATGCCCACTAACCATCTAGACACAATGGGGGGAGGGATAATACATGTAGATTAATGGAGGTGTCACCTCCCTCTTATTCTATGACACAGGCTGGAGGAACGTGAACTGTTTATTGGCATTATTTTTTATTTTTTTTTCTCTGTATTCCAAAGGCTGTTTTTTTTATTTTGAACAAGTGACCAGCAGCATAAGACTAAAGGCTCCTCCTGCTTATGTTTCCATTCAGACAGGCTGGAAAAGAGAAGGGTCATGTGACAGCTGTATATCGATTAGGAGAAAGGTACTTCCACTTTTTTTTTTATTAAAATAAGTACAGTGCCATCATCCACATACAGAAATAGACGAGACAATGTCAATTAAACAGTGTGTGTTTAGTATCACTTAAAGAATTTGTATTTAAATAAATACAGTTGTAAGCTCACATGACCAAAGCTTTTACAAAAAGCATCTAAAAACATAGCTGACTGGCATAAAGATAAATGGACTGTCCTATTCTTCAGAGTCCACCTGTGTGTGTCCTTGTATTTGGTAAATTCTTAAAAACCAGCCCATGGGTAGAAAATAATGCTAGGAAAGGTGTCATTACAGCTTTAGTGAATCCCCCTCAATGTAACCACACATCTTCCTCTGCTACTGTGCATTAGTGGATTGGACTCAGAATCCCACCAGAGCCACATTGCTTCACAAACTTTTTTATATTTATTTAAAGTGGTTGTAAACCCTCCCCCACAACTTTATCCCATGTAAATCAGCATGAAAAACCCTAATGAACACTGCTTGTAGATATATCCTTACTTGCTTAATATTGTTGTAATCCTTTTTGTTCTTTAGAATGAAGTCAATGAGCATGCCCAGATTTCTCCTGATTTACAGCACACTCTCTATCTCTTATCTATCTGTTATCAGGACTTCTACGGCACAACACTGAACTCCCAGCAGGCTGCAGAGTCATACAGAGCTTCCTTCTACACACCATGTAACCATGTGACATGCCATGCAGTGTAAACTTGGCCATTACTGCAGTCTTATCAGCTGAGGCTGATAAGACTGACAAAGGGAAACATTAGACATCAGCACAAGTAAATACTATGAAATAAAACAAGTCAGCTATGAACAGGGAAGCAGGGTTGCCATAGAAACATTTGATTGAGGAGGCTGGGTTAAAAGTACAGGAAGTGCTCAATGTACGGGAGGAAATACACTCCACTGTGGACTCAGAAAACAATACTTAAGATGGCGCTGCCTAACCCCTGGAAACAAGTTTTTTAAAGTTTCTTTAAACAGTAAGTAATATGCGATTTGGGCTGGATTACAGTGGCTATAGTCTGATAATGACTTATTATAATGGACTTTATGAAAAGAAGCATCAGAGTGGGAGAGTTTACTTCCCCTTTAAAGAAAAATAAAACCTTGATTTGTCAAACAAGGTCTACACAATGTACAATGACTTCTCATGCCTCCATAATTGAACACTTATTATGTCTGAAGAGAAGTGGTTTCCTTCACAGTTGGAGACCTGATATGAAGATATTTTTAGCCTTTCCTTTCTGCTGAATGTAAATGCCCTTTATTTCCAGAACTTATTTAAACAGATAAGGCCAATTTGGCCGATTCTTCCATAGATGATGTGGAAAATTGTTCTTACATGAGGTATGTGCCTCAGACAAACTTGCTTCAACATATTGCTTTATCATATGACCAATATTATGTGACACCCCCCCGCCAAATGACAAATGAGTTTAGGTGCTCCCACCAGTTTTGATATTTAAAGATGACCATATTTCAGGTCAGAGACAGCAGATCTGAAATTGTCAGTTACAGGGCTAAAAACAGACACCTGTTATCAATGTTTTGTTTATTTATAGACATGAATAGAATTTGTATATTATGTGCTGGATACAGAAAACATAAATAATGCAGATATAAGCTAAGCAAAGATGTTATGTTATGTTATGATATTTATTTTACCGGGTAAAGAATTACCAACATTTCTGTTATATAAACATCACATAGAAGGCCTAGTGTTTTTTCCCCTTATATGGTGTGACAGTGCAGTCATCTGTGGTGTATGTTGCCCAGGATTTTCAACCAGACAGGTTGAAGGGCTCAAGGATGATTGTTCAATGTGCAGGAATCTATTTTGTCAATTTCCTCTGTGGTTTGTAAAATCCAGTTGGGGACCTGGAGCTTGGAGATCCTGGGAACCTGGAGATTTTGCAGCAATCTGGGTGGGGGGAAATCTCCAGTCTTGGGACCAGGATTTGGTAATAGCCAGGACACTGATTGTTCAGGTGGGTTCTGGGCTAATAGTAGAGTCAGGACCAGGGTTCTGAGCTCCACCCTCCTGAGGAGTCCAGGTATGCAAGGGAGAAGCGTGCATGTCTGCACGGTGCAGTCTGAGCCCTTGTACACACGATCGGACATTCCGATGGACAATGTCCGATAGGACCGTGTTGTTGGATAATCCGGCAGTGTGTGGGCTCCATCGGACTGTTTCCGTCGGAGTATCCAATGGACCAAGTTTTCCAGCTGGGCTATAAAATTTTCCGACAACATGATCTGATCGAACTTTGTCAGATCATGTGAGAGAATTCCGATCGGACAAAGTCCCATGCATGCTCAGATCAAATTCCTAGACCAAAGCTATTGGCTACTAGCCTGAATGTAGTCCCGTCCTAACGAAATAACATCATCACGTTAAGTACGATCGGATTTTCTGCACACTTTGTCCGACTGTGTGTATGCAACAGTTTCGGACAAAATCCGTCGGACAAAATCCGTCGGACAAAATCTGACGGATTTGGTTGTCGAAATGTCCGACCGTGTGTACAGGGGCTGACAGAGCAGGCGGAGGGCCCAAGTCTGTGGGCTGGAGCAGCAAAGAAGCTGTAAAAGAGGTATAGAGTGTGTACGATAGAGGGACACTCTTACATGGTCAAGAGGACCGAGCCCAAAGCCTGAGCAGTAGTGCTGACCAAAGAGCCAGGTGGCTCAGTATTTTTTTGTTTATATTGTTGCTGTGTAAAGCTGAAACCTGGATAGACAGTTTTTTTTGTTTTTTAATAAAAATGGGCCAACCAGCCCATAAATGGCAGAACTAGTGTGGACTTTTCTCACTGGTGAGCTCTTCACTAAAGATAAATAACCATCAAACATCCCAACGGATATGTAACTGCCGCACAATGCCAAGTCATGGGTCATGGTGAATGAACTGGAAATGAAGCGAAGATATTATATGTTATTACGTCATGACATTATGATCCATATATATATATATATACAGTGTGACATCATCCCACCACATTTTTTGGTGGGACAAGTTCCAGCAACAGGAGCCTAGGCCATTTATGGGGATATACAGTAAACAGTGCACTACAAGCTACTGTGGTGTCAACTTATTTTTAACGGCTTGGTGGTTGAAATAGATTTGAGGCATCTGTACTATCCATTCAACTTTGGGAGGTAAGATATGGCCACTTAAATTGGAATTTTTGGACTGAGGCATTACTTGTATCCAGTACATGGACAGAGTTGTAGCCTTATGCTTGTAATCAGACTTATGTCTTTTGTATTTTTTTGTATGGAATTTTTTGTCACACTGTGAGTACTGCTTTTAAATGATTTGAAATGGTGTAATTTTCTATTGATTAGTATGTAGCAGTACTTGTTTCCTTTTTAACCTCCCTCGCGGTATGATTATGTCTGATTTTTGATGCTGAAAGCGGTACATTGTTTTGTTTGGAAATTTGGCGTTTTTATATTGTAGGCCTGTCATTTTTAGGAATAACTCCCTTAAATCTCTCCAAACTAGTAGACATCCCGGGTATGATAAAGTTTGAAAGACAAATTTATTTTAATATAATAAATAATTATAAATAAGTATAACAAATAATAATATAATAATAAAATGTATTCAATAATGTAATCAAATCAAAAACACTTGCAGAATTGTCACTGTCATTACTTTCAGTGTTTGATGATGAATTTCCCCATGAATCACTATCGCTCAATTCTGCAAGTGTTCTAATTTACTATCGCTGTTTTCTAGCTGGTCTAAAACCACTTTTGACGAAAAGGGTTGCCATGGACAATCTCAAGTTTCCAGGTACAAATAACAGTATATATAATATACAACTGCATACAGGGCACTGGACAAAGCATTAGGGACAAAAGGGAGGTAAAATTATTTGATACAGTAATGTAATCTGTAAGATTACAGTGTACTGTATGTATTATATTTTTTTCACTTTTTGAATTTGGCGCTGGGCTCCGTCCCCATTTATTACGACGATCAGTAGGGAACAGAGCCCGACACAGTGTTACACAGTGATGGAGTATACAGCCTGCGGACACAATGGGGAGACATTGCAGGATCCTGGGGACAAGTTAAGTAACTTTCCTAGGATACTGTGATGCAATCCCGAGTGTGGCTCAGGGTTATTGCTTTTGATAATGAAAATTCACCCCAAGCCACACACTAGAATACCGCCAGGGAGGTTAAAATCATTATTAATATCTTTATCAACATTAAATCTACAATGGTTGGCTTTACATGTATGTTAGTTGGTTTCTTTATATTCCCATTTCGCTTATATGTGAATATGCCATTTTTACTCTTTGGGTGTTATATTCTCCACCACCAAGCCATATATAATATATGCTTTTTTGTTAGTATCAAATAAGGCCTGTTTGTCCTGCCCCCTGTTTGCCTGGATGATGAGGCCCCCTTCTGTGGTTTATACACCAGATGGCTGGATGATTCTACCACTGGGAACGCTTCTCTGCTTTTAGACTTCGTACTTGTGACTATGGGCCTATTGCTGTTCAGAAGGTAAATATTTGGGCCCCCTTGCGAAAGGCTTCTTCACAGTAAAAGCTGTGAAAATATGGAACAAACTCCCTCAAGAGCTGGTTCTGGCCAGCTCAGTAGATTGTTTAAAAAAAGGCCTGGATGTCCCTAATGAACAACGGACCAGTATTAGTTGATCCAGGGATATCTGATTGCCTCCCAGGGGATCAGGAAGGATCCCCCCTTTCACTGGAGTGATTGGATCATGCTTCATTGAGGTTTTTTGCCTTAGTCTGGATCTGCTGTGGGTATATGATTGTGCATATGGGCGTTTTAAATATATTTCTCTTGTTGGTTTACCTAGATGGACTAGTGTCTTTTTTCCACCTCACTATATAGCTTTTAACATTGGTTGTTTTAAAATGGATGTAAACCCGATTCATGAAATTTGAGCTGGGCACATATACCTGCAGTGTTTTCTTATCTCTCTTCAAAGCCCTAGGTCTCGTGGCTTTCTCCTGCTCCATTCTTTTATCAGCATGATAACTTCTGACAAGTTCTCTGTGAACTGTGATAAAACCAGCCTGAGTTTTGTGTCAGGGTGGGTGCTATAAATAGATTAGCAGAAAGCTGGTCTATTCACAGCACAGCTCTGAAAGTAGCTCTGAAAGTAAGTGCCTATGTGGAGAGGGGGGTGTGTGCCTTTCCTCCAATCAGCTGTCTCCCAGTGTAAACAAAGAATCCACATCCAAATGTGTGTCAGGAAGAGAAAATTCTAACATGATGTGCACTTTCTATACAATATATAACGCCAAAGACAGAAGATATACATGTAAAACTTATGTAGGGAGATTTGTTTAATCTCTGTGTATCATCTGAGGCTGTTCACTTCACTGGGTACATGTGAGGGTTTACATCCACTTTAACCACTTAAGCCCCGGACCATTTTCCAGCTAAAGGACCAAGCCCCTTTTTGCGATTCGGCACTGCGTCACTTTAACTGACAATTGCGCGGTCATGCAACGTGGCTCCGAAACAAAATTGACATCCTTTTTTTCTCACAAATAGAGCTTTCTTTTGGTGGTATTTGATTACCCCTGCAGTTTTTATTTTTTGCGCTATTAACAAAAAAAGAGAAACAATTTTCAAAAAAACGCATTATTTTTTACATTTTGCTATAATAAATATCTCCCAAAAATATATAAAAAAACATTTTTTTTCTTCAGTTTAGGCCGATACGTATTCTTCTATATATTTTTGGTAAAAAAAATCGCAATAAGGTTTTTGTTTATTGATTGGTTTGCACAAAAGTTATAGCGTCTACAAAATAGGGGATAGTTTCATAGCATTATTAATATATTTATTGTGACTTGTGACATTATGGCAGACACGTCAGACAATTTTGACACATTTTTGGGACCATTGGCATTAATACAGCAATCAGTGCAAAAAATGGACTGATTACTGTAAAAATGTCACTGGCAGTGAAGGGGTTAACCACTAGGGGGCAGTGTAGGGGTTAAGTGTGTGTGTGTGTTTTTTTTAACTGTAGGGGGCGTGGCTTGGCGTCTGACGTCACTGATTGTCTTTCCCTTTAACAGGGAACAGACGATCAGTGATGGCCTCAGTAGGAAGCAAGAGGAGAGGTTTGTTTACACTTACCTCTCCTCGTTCTTCAGCTCTGTGACCCAATCGCGGGACACTGGCGGCGATCGGGTCCGCGGGTCCCACGGCCATGGCCACGGAGCTCAGGACCGGGTTGCGAGTGCACCGCCGGCGGCGCGCTCGCGACCCACGGCTGGGCACTTAAAGGGCAACGTGCTTGTGCCCAGCCGTGCCATTCTGCCGAAGTACATCGGCGTGAGGCGGTCCTTAAGCGGTTAAACATGCTGTGATTTACATTACAAATAATTATTCCCCTATGGTTTTCATAAGAAAATGGCACTAACTCAAGAAATGCATTCAAATTTCTGATACCCTGGTAGTCACCTGAACCAGCAATTATTTGGTATTTATTACAGGTACTTATAAAGCACAATCAATTTACGCAGCACTTTGCATGTATATATTGTACATTCACATCTGCCCCTGCCCTCAAAGAGCTTACAATTTAAAGTTCCCTAAATCAAATTCATACGTACACATTCTATGGTCAATTTAGACAGGAGCCAATTAACCTGTCAGCATGTATTTGGAGTGTGGGAGGAAACACGAGTACCTGGAGAAAACCCACACAGGAACAGGGAGAACATGCAAACTCCAGGTAGGTAGTACCATGATTGGGATTCGAACTGATTGTGCTGCTAGGTGGAAGTGCTAACAATGGAATAATGGCTTGTGAAATAATCATATGCCAAGATTTATGCACTGGAATATCTGGGGTGAACTATTGTACATAAAATGTATGTATGAAGAACAGTGAGTAACATACATTTTATCTGGAATATTTTTAACAATAAAAATAAAATTACGCAACTTTATATAGCAGGCTTAAATTGGTACCTTTAGGGCAGCCTCACACTGCTCCGCTGCGGTTGGCTGCAGCACAGGTGCAGCACAGTGTACCTGCAGTTTTTGTGCACGTTAGTTGCACTTTCCCCTAGACTTCTATTATGACTTGCTGTTTTGGTGTGTTTTCTGAAAGCGCAACAAAAGTCCTGCATGCAGAACTTTTGGTGCACTTTCAGAAAACACATCAAGCACATTCCTAAACCTACCAGGAACAGTGTGGGAGGGTCATTCACTGGATTATGAATAGTTATCTAGGAGGCTGGCCCAGAAGGTGTAGCTAGGGAGAAGATAAATGTTTGGGAGGATCTGATCAGCTCTTTCTTCCCATGGGGCCTGAACCTTGGGAGGGGTAGCATGTGTGCTGCATTTCGGAGATGTTACTGCTCCAAGGCCTCAGCATGTGCCTTGAACTGGGGGCCTGAAAGATGATACCTGTAGAAGTTGGTCTGTAGAAAGGAAAACATTACTGAAGAGTGTTGCAGGGGAGCTGGTTGGAACCTGCCATCTGGACATTGTAAAAAGGATCTTTTGCACATAGCTCCTGAGCACATAGCTACAGAATTGCTCACTGCCGAAGAGTTGCCAAAGGTTGCTGCTTAAGGACTGTAACTGCTTGCATAGGGTCTCATATTGACTGGCTGTCCTCTTTTTCTTCGCAATTATTTTTAAGGCTGCTATTGAACAAAGACATTCAGTCAACTGTGCTCAAGAATTTGTACCTCGAGTATTCTGCAACCCAAAACTTTCCCCCTGTATTTCCTCAAGATTTGCAATAAATCTTTAAAAGTAATCCCTAGACTAAGCCTGAATTTGTTGGTGTTCTTCAGGGACTGGGACTAGGGTTGGCAGCCTCTGAACAGGTAAGGGAGACCCAATATATTTCCAACAGCCTCTCTGGGGGTTATCAAATTACCCAATTGTGTGCAAGGAAAATAAAAAACAACTTTTTGGTTGCACCTCATTCACTAAGCTCTGGGGAAAATTTCCCTTTCAAAGTAAACAGTCTATTTTCTGTAAGTAAATCAACTGCTATGTGATGGGGAACTGGATCCTTGCCACCCCTTGTAGTTACCCCATACTTTGATTCCCTATTTAGCATCCAGGTTTTCCCTGGTTGATCCTGCCAGTAGCATTTGCTTGTCTTAAAGATTACGACATGTGTGTGTAAGGGTTGGCCACCGCGGACCTGTCAGCCTCCATGCTGTTGGACCTCCCCGCCGTCCCGCCATGAAAATCAAGATCAAGCAAGCTTTTGCCTTTCTGCTCCAGGTTTCTATCCTTCCTGAGCTTGCCTTAGGACACCTGCATTACCGTTTGACAGGTGGACCGCCCCAGCCAAACTCCCCAGCCCGACCGACCCAGCCCTTAGAGCCAATACTTATCCCCAAGTTACGGATCTGACTTGCCGACTTCCCTTTCCTCTTCTCTATATTCCCTTTGAAGCACCCCTTCTTTCCGCTCCCTTTCCCTTATTTTCCCCTTTCTCTCCTTCTCCGGAATAAAATCAAAATTAAGAGAAAAAAGAAACACTCATGTTAGCACAATTTATTAGCACACAAACTGGCAAAGCATACATGAAATACATTTGCTCATAACACATTGACTTATACTGTGTGCTCAGAATGGTCATATTAAAAGGAAACAGAAACTTAGACATATAAAGTTCCACATAAATACACTGCAATAATAATTTTAATAATAAAAAAATGCCATTGAAGGATTTACAAAATATTTATACAAGAAATATACTATGAAAGAGAGCAACAAAGTCAGCTGAGATACAAGGAAACACAAGTGTGAAATTGAATTAGTTTTCACAGAATGGATGGCCAAATGGCTTTAGAAATACCATGACCACAGCTATTGAGTGAGTAGGCCATATTCTCGACACTAAAAATAGTTCTCCAACCTGGAGTTGTTAATAAGCAACTCCACCCACAGCTGACAGATACTAGATAGAACTGACTCTTGACATTCTTTAGAAAAATATATTCTGCCAATGAAATCAACTTAGTGGAGTTTCCGTCAATTTAAAAAGGGGGAGACTGCCAAAATGAGTAATGATCCCATAAAAATTCTACCATAGCAGACCCATCAATAGTAGTTACATACCTACTAGCATGAGGCTTCTTCTGGGGCCACCCTGTGTCAGCAGAAGACTAGGGATGATCTCTATCACATGGTCAATGTAGGTTGCCGGCCAATAGATCCAAAATCGAGATGGATTAGAACTTTAAACCAATAAAAGTGGGCTCTGAGGTATTTTTCAACAATTATACCCTTACCTCTTTATTACTATAATCAGCTCTGAGTGTAGTTGCCATTTAATAATATGGAATATGACTCATCTATGTGAACTTTATATGGCCAACACAACAGCAAAACATAAACAAAACATTAACAGAAACAACTGTGCGTCAATCTCTTAACCAGAAAAAACAAATAAAATATATAAAAAGTTTCAAGAGAAGGAATTATACAAAGTTATAAATGAAGTTGATGTTCCATTTGTTAAAGCACAAATGATTTTTTTTATTATTTTACAAAAAAGTTTTATACTTAAAAATGTATTTGTAAGTGATACTGTCATAAGCACTGTTTGTAATCCCATTGAAAAAAACAAAACAAAAACTAAACATTGACAAGTTTGTTGTAAATTAAATAATTCTTGCTCTGGGCATGTTGGATTTTGTTTCATAGGGATACTAAATCTAATGTACATTTTGCATTATATAAGTAAGTAATTTATGACATTTACAGATATGTATGCTTCCTGCATGTTATTCTAATTCATGTTTGTTTTAATGTAGTATTAAATATAGATATAGGTATAAATGTTGTATTAAAGCTAGATCGGCAAACTTAAAGAAAGTATAATAGGATGGTATTCATTAAAATGTCAATATGTTTATCTGCACAATGTTATATTGCACAGAATGCTTTCCTCAATGTTGTATAAGCATGAACAAAAAATCTTTGAAAACGTAATAAAAGAAAAAAAGAAAAAAAAAATACTGAAGGCATAAGGTCTACCTTTAAATGTTGAAGAACCACTTCCCAAATTTTATGAAATATCAAAATCATCATAAGTAGATGGGCCTTTAAAGGTGCAATTATAATTACACAAATAATATAAAAATGTAAAACAAATATTTTATTGATACTGGTTATATATTATATGTATACATCAATAAGCATTAGCTACTGCACATGTAAAGAATAAACTTATAATAAAATATTACATTAGTAACTTTATACAGCAATGAAAATTAGACCTGTGCATTTGTTATCGTACGAATGCATTTTGTTTCAGGGATTTTCGCGTTCGTTTTAACAAAATGATAACGAACGCGCAGAATCTGAAAGATCAAAAATAAAAAAATGCTTTTTTTTGTATGCATTATATTTTCGTATCATTGAGACAACAGTTCGTTATAGATAGATAAAAGATTCGACATGACGGTTAAAATAGTGATCTGTGTCTAAGGAACCTGCGGTAATACTGTTCGACATGAAGATTCGAAGAAGCATAAAAACATACAATCACCGTGAGGAGACATTTACGGTCAAATGCTCCGCCCACAGGCTACAGAAGAATTCTAATATTGTTTGACTAGTAAAAATAATAATTATAATTATTACTAGTCAAACAACATTAGAATTCTACTATAGCTTGTGGGCGGAGCATTTGACCGGAAATGTACGATCCTTGCGTCGTACAGTTTAGCTGCTTCGTCAAATCTTCTTAGAACATCCGACAGACACCATAAGTCTTCAATGACAGATTTGACCCTAATTAATTCGGATTTCCATACAAATTTTTTTTTTTTTTTAATGAGACAAAATAAATAAAAATGAATTTCGTCAGTAACAAAATACATTTATTTTTTGGAGGAAACCGAAATTCTGAAAAGAAAAATTTCAGTGCGCACATGTCTAAATTAGAAATAGAAATACAGTAAATGTATTATACTATCTGTTAACCACATTATAAAAGAGGGATGATGTGTTTTACATAATTTTGCTTTCTTAGAAGCTATGGGATGAATATCAGAAGTCTGAATGAAGAAATGTTGCAGCTGCCAGGTAAAAAAAATCATTCTCAAGGTGGAAGATTATAGGCGATATATAATCAAGACAATCCAGGAACTTAAAAAAACTAGCCCTTCCTTTATGGCATTTTTTGGATCCTAATAATTACTGGGGTCCCAAGCGTAAGCATAGCACCTCAATGACACACAGATGCAGGTGTTGGGGGAGGTTCTTCCCCCTCTTCAACCTGGCTCCTAGGACACTATGGGGGTTATTTACTAAAGGAAAATCCACTTTGCACTGCAAGTGCACTTGGAAGTGCAGTCGCTCTAAATCGAAGCTAGGTTCCATGCCAGAGTAGAGTCTTGTATCAAGGTACATATAGGGGGTCATTTACTAAAATCCACTTTGCACTTGAAAGTGCACTTGGAAGTAAAGTTGCTGTAGATCCGAGGGGGACATGCAAGGAAAATAAAAAACAGCATTTTAGCTTGCACATGATTGGATGATAAAATCAGCAGAGCTTCCACTTATTTCAGATCTACCCCTTAGATTTAGAGCGACTGCACTTCCAAGTGCATTTGCAGTGCAAAGTGGATTTGCCTTTCGTAAATAACCCCCATTGTGTCATTGGCACATTGTAAGTTACTATACTTACCCTAGGGACCCCAGTGATTGTTAGGCTCCATAAAACTTCATAGAACCATGAAGGATCTTTTTGCACGTGATAGTAAATTAGTGTACCTGGATTGCTTTGACCCCCTATGATTTCCCTTATTGTGGATGTTTTTTTTTTTTTTTCAATTCAATTACAATTTTTTTTCTATTACTTCTGATACTCATATCTACTGAGAAAGCATAATTATACTAAATGTATTGAGAGGGTGTCCCTTTTCCCATTGCATAAAATGGTTAATGGATAGTATAGCATATTTACTGTATTTCTATAGTATAATCTGAGTATGTGGCAATATGAGAGAACAGTGGTGACTGTATAGGGGGACATATGTAAGATTACATCATAAGTTTATTCTTTACATATGCTGTAGCTAATGCTTTTTAATGTATACATATTTTATGTTGTTGCCAAAAGCCACATGTTACATGATACTAGCCATTACAAGTTGAGTAGAGGTTCTAAACATGGGGAGTTTATCAGACAGGAAGTCAGCTGTATATTCCCAGCATATTTACAATATTTTCCCTATAGATGTCTGCTATTTGTTAGCCAGAGAAGCCTATACACACATGTAAACCTGTAGCCATGCCGTGGCTACTTGCCCTCTCCTTGCCCAGAGTTTTTTAGTTGGCAAATAAACTTTCTCTGGAGCAAGAGATAGTGTTTTTTGTTTTGTGATCCTGAAATCCTTAGATGGATCCTTAGAAAACAGAGAAAAAAACAGAATCAGAAGAGGCTCACACCAAACCAAAGGTAATAGTAGTCGCTTTGTAGTCTCAGCGCTTGTGCAGGATTTTTTCAAGCTTGAATAGCTAATGTGTTTGCTTTAACATAAACCTATTAAGATTTTTAAACTTTACTTGAAGGGCCCCATAGATGGGCCCCCCCCCTGCAAACAGCCCCCCCACAAAAAAATGGCAGGGCTTAAATTAAATACTGGGCGTGGCTTAAAGGGCGTGGCTCAAAGGGGGTGTGGTTTGAGTCTGAGATGAACGAGGGATAGAGGGAGGAAGGAAAGAAGGAAAGAAAGAAAGAAAGAAAAAGAAATAAAGAAAAAGAAAGAAAGAAAGAAAGAAAGAAAGAAAGAAAGAAAGAAAGAAAGAAAGAAAGAAGGAAAGACAGGGAGGGAAGGAGAGAGAAGGGAAGGAGGGACAACAGGCCCAGATCCTACACCACAATAGCAGTATATCTATTCCAGAAAGTTTAACAATCAACAGATAAAGATACTCCAAACACCTGGTGTTAGCGCTTCAATCATCCTCACCTGTGCCCAATGCAGCGTGACCAATGCCCAATGTGGCCTGCCTGTTTCCAATGCAGCGTGGCCTGCCCATGCCCAATACAGCCTTACCTGTGCCCAATACTGCCTCATCTGTACCCACTTGTGCCCAATGCAGCATGTCCCGTGCCCAATGCAGCCTCACCTGTGCCCAATGCAGCCTTACCTGTGCCTAATGCATCGTGTCCAGTGCCAAATGCAGCCTCACCTGTGCCCAAAGCAGCATGACCTGCCTGTGCCCAATGCAGCGTGACCTGCCTGTGCGCAGTGCAGCATGCCCAGTGCCCAATGCAGCCTCACCTGTGCCCAATTCAGCCTCACCTTTGCCCAATGTGGCCTGCCTGTTCCCACTGCAGCGTGGCCTGCCCATGCCCAATACAGCCTCACCTGTGCCCAATACTTCCTCACCTGTGTCCACCTGTGCCCAATGCAGCCTCACCTGTGCCCAATGCAGCATGAACTGTGCCCAATGCAGCGTGACCTGCCTGTGCTCAATGCAGCGTGGCCTGCCTGTGCCCAATGCAGCATGTCCAGTGCCCAATGCAGCCTCACATGTGCCCAATGTGGCCTGCCTGTTCCCAATGCAGCATGGCCTGCCCGTGCCCAATACAGCCTCACCTGTGCCCAATGCAGCCTCACCTGTGCCCACCTGTGCCCAATACAGCCTCATCTGTGCCCACCTGTGCCCAATGCAGAGTAGGGGGGCAAGCACTGCCCACAAAGTCCAGGGAAAGTGAGGAGAGGAAGAGGCAAGCTGTCCATACAAGCAGAGAGCTGTAATAGCTTTCATTTGAATTTCCTGTGTTCCCGGGGCTCACCGTCACATAGCCCCACCTCTTGGCCCGGCGCCTTTGATGGCATCACATGTCACGCATTGGACCAGTGTTCTGTCTATCAAAGGCGCCGGGCCAAGAGGTGGGGCTATGTGACGGTGACCCCCGGGAACACAGGAAATTCTAATTAAACCTATTACAGCAGACCATCTCGCTCCCTGCTCATAGACAGCTTGCCTCTTCCTCTCCTCACTTCCCCTGGCTGGGGGACCGTGCATGCGGTGCTCGCCCCCTGCAGTATGCATTCTTCATCCCCCCATGGGCCCCACTCAGCTGCAGGCCCCATATCGGCTGCTTGGATCGCTATGGCGGTAGTTCCGCCACCGCTTGTAAGCCCTCTAGCCGCCATTCTTCTATCTATGCACCCCTGAAACCTGGGGCATAAGCACTAATCAGTTTGCTGGCTGAAGGCTCTGACCCTATTCAGTTTCATTCTATGTGCTGTTCTGTTGGCTAGCATGGCCGACCTTTACATTGATGGGCCAATATAAGGCACATGGTAAAGCAAGTGGGCAGAATCTGAGCCAGTGACATGAATGCTGGTTGCTACTTGCACCCTGGGTTGCAAGGGTACTATACAGGGCACCAGAAGCGGTATACAGGCATCTTGAGGAGCCTACCAATAAACGTAATTAGGCTTTGAAATCTCTTTACCCTTTATGCCCCACTGATTGACACATGAAATCTACCTTGATTTAAAGTACAACCAAAGGCTTCTGTATGACAATCTATACAGTATTCAATCCAATTACTTTGTGATGGACAAGCCTCATAATGTAAACAAAAAAGCTTTCTTTACCTCCCCTGACTGAGCCAAACACTCCTTTATTTGTGTCTAAAGCAGGCCATAGATGGATAGAATTTCAAAATGTAAATTCTTGGGAAAAGAAGGTTCTATGAAAGTCTGCTCCTCCCACATTGGCTATTATGTGACTACTATGCTATAATGAGTTGGAAGTACACTTGTAGTCTATTTGTTAGATACCATCATTGTATCTATACAGTTTGTACACAACTTCATATGCTCCCAATTTAAGTGCCTTTGAGATGCCTGAGAGTGGCAATATTGAGGGAAACCTCTTCAACTAAAGTGGGCCTTGAGATTAAATGCCTTCTGTCTCCCTTCCTTGGAACAATATTGCAAATCTTTTTCTTTGTTGGTATTTGAGCCCTTTTGATTGTGTACTTTATATATTACCCACATATCTATGAAGTTATTTTTCTACTCTTTGTGAAAACATTGAAACAGAAAGTTTGCTCCTCTTTGTAATCATTAGTCTAATCACTAGTGGATCAAATCAACGTTAATTTCGACCACAGCGATGAGAAAATTTGAAGAATTTGAAGAAGCGGAATGGAAACTTTTTCTCAAACAAACAAGTTTCTAACAGTGTAGGTGGTTTTCATTTGATAAAGTTCATTCATTCCAAAATCAAGTGTTAAAAGCAAACAAAATCTTATGAACGACAAATTAATGTTTTGAGAAATTTTGTACAAATTTTTAGACTTTTCCTAAGA
Source organism: Lithobates pipiens (assembly GCF_037356315.1). Taxonomy (NCBI): domain Eukaryota; kingdom Metazoa; phylum Chordata; class Amphibia; order Anura; family Ranidae; genus Lithobates; species Lithobates pipiens. The sequence goes on along the minus strand of NW_027507718.1, from coordinate 448,329,192 downwards.
ATTTTTGTTTGAGATTCTATCCATCGATGGCCAGCTTTACAGGGTCCTTTTCCCAGATACTGCAGTTCCCAGTCAAATGTTTCAGCAACAAAGGCAGTGCTACCAATCCAGAAGGAGGACAGGGCTAGTCTTGGCCAGCTATTGATTTACAAGCTACAGGCTTGTAAATGAGCAGTGACAATGCTGACAGCCATGCCCCTCGCAGCATTTTTACATCCAACTGTAGTGCAAGCAGCAGGCTCAGCCTACATGAGAGCAGCAGTGCTTCTCTGAATTCATAAGCAGTGTTTTTCAACCTCATCAAAGGAAGATGCATTAGGTGGTCTTCACAGGCAGGGTCAACAGGGATTGGTGGAACATTGTCGGGGAGGGTCAAAAAGAGAAAACTGTAACTGTTGATGCACTTATGATTAAGTGCTGCAGCTCACCTTATTTAATTGGGGATCATCGTTTAAATACCATTTGAAAGTGTGTGATTTTGAAGTTGTCACTCTCTACAAGTCTGTGTAATAGTCTAGATAGATTTTACAAAATAATTTGTTACCAGCAATAGTTTTTAAAGATCAACTCCAACCAACTTTTCTTTCAAGTGAGGCTCGGAACGAAAAAGACAGAAAAGAAAAAGTAGTGCAGGGTCGGGCATGACCATGTGTTTAGGGGAGACAATGCATGGGTTAATATGAAGAGCTAAGAGGGGAGGGGACAGTGAGTAAAGTACAAGGGGGAGTGGTACTATATAAGGAGGAGGTGGGACTGGGCTGGGGAACAGAAAGTTGTGGTGAAAGAAAGGAGGAGGCAGTTTTTCCCACCCGCCCTCCCTATATGTTGTCTGTGTTTGTTGGTTCATGTGTTTTCTCTCTTTCAGGAGCATGGCAGATGGTCATCATGGCAGCTGTGGATTGGCAGTGTTTTGTTGGTCTTTGATGGTGGCAGTAAACGTATGTGATGGAAAGGGGTGGGGGGCTCATCGGTAGTATGTGCCCCTCCAGTGTATTCCAGTGAAAGGTTAGCTGGAATACTGTAATGGTTGCACTGCGGGAAGGGGGATGTCTCCAAGCTGATTATCCACTGGAGGCCTATCATGTGGAAAAAGGTCCTGCAGTGTATTGGTGGAATATGTGTTGGAGTTCGGGGGTGCAGTCAAAGACCAACAGGCTGGAGTTAAACAAGTTGTTACGGAGGTGATATTTTGGTATATATTTGATATTGGAGTTATTTATATGGTGTGAATAATAAATAGGCTGCTATGGCCATTTATACTCCAAAATTACGGTGTGGTCTCATCATTTTAGAAGGGTAAGAAATGGGGATGTTGGAGTACAGGTGGTAAAGCAGTAAGAGGCAGGTTGGGTACCTCTGAACTACACTGGTCATGTTATTGATTAAGTGGGGAGGTTCTAACTTTTTGAGTTTTTAATGCTGTCTGTGTCCAGGTCGAGATTTCCCTTCACTTTTTGTTCAGTTTGATAAACATCACATGTACAATATGAAAGAAGAATTCTCCCCAGTGGGACACTAATAAAAACTTGAGATACTGTAGCCTCCAAATACTTGCTCATTCTGTCTACATTTTAAAGAGAGTTTTGTTGTGTGGGTAAAATTTACCTTGGGGCCCTTTGACTTCTATAAATGTGCTTGATCTTCATGTGGTCAATTATTTCTCATTGAAGCCTCATATCTATAATTTAGAGCAGGCTGTATATCCTATTTATCTCCAACTTTTATATGTGCCTCAAACCTTTACATATTCAGTATATTTTTAAATGTTATTAACCGCTTCAGCCCCGGAAGATTTTACCCCCTTTCCTAAACCACAGCACTTTTTGCAATTCGGCACTGCGTCATTTAAATTGATGTCCTTTTTTTCCCACAAATAGAGCTTTCTTTTGGTGGTATTTGATCCCCTCTGCAGTTTTTATTTTTTGCGCTATAAACATAAAAAGAGCGTAAATTTTTGATATATTTTCTACTTATTGCTATAATAAATATCCCCCAAAAATATATATAAAAAATATTTTTTTCCTCAGTTTAGGCTGATATATACTCTTCTACATATTTTTGGTAAAAAGAAATCGCAATAAGCGTATATTGATTGATTTGCGCAAAGGTTATAGCGTCTAAAAAATAGGGGATAGTTTTATGTCATTTTTATTACAGGGCGGCGATCTGCTGCGATCTGCAATTTTTATTGGGACTGCGACATTATGGCGGACACGTCGGACAATTTTGACACATTTTTGGGAAAATTGTAATTTTTACAGCGATCAGTGCAATAAAACTGCATCGATTACCATAAAAATGTCACTGGCAGTGAAGGGCTTAACCACTAGGGGCCGATCAAGGTGTTAATGTGTCCTCTATTGTGTGTTCTAACTGAAGGGGGAGGGGACTGTGCAGGGGAGATGACAGATCGCTGTTCATACTCTGTATAAACAGACAATCTGTCTGTTCTCCTCTCAGAGAACCGGAGACTATGTGTTTACACACAGATCTGGGTTCTCGGGGTGCCCGAGCGATTGTGGAGCCTGCCGGTGACAGTGACTGCTGGGCACTCGCATCGACTCCGTGGGTGAGCAGGGGCTGAATATGTTACCGACGTAACATGACTGCGATTCGCGCAGCTGAGCCATGTTGCCGCAGTACAACTGCGGCGGCTGGTTGGCAAGTGGTAAAATTCTTATAAGGCTTGTTCACGCAAGGTGCCAGGGGGAGCTAAAATTAGGTGGTTGAGCCGTGGTTTTTTGGCTACTCAACCCTATGACTGAACAAGGGCATGCAGTCACTTAGGGCTGTACAGTGGTACCACCAGTGAACATGAGCCCTTTAAATGTATGGGTCTGAGCCGCATCCTCATGCGAAGCACACCATTACTGCACAGGGAGGCAGCATTTTTATCATTAAATAGGCAGTGAGGAGGGGACACATCACCACCTCACATGTTGTCAAATGCGTTGGATCACTTTTCAGAGGAGCATCTATGTTAGATACACTTAGCTAGACAAGCTTCTGTTGTATGAGGCTTATAACAGCCACAAACGAAAAACCTTGGTTTGGTTTCTGAAATACATTGCCAATGATCTTCAGCGAGTGAATGTTTTCATTAAAAGTCCTGAACTGATTATAGTTACATTATATGTTGTTCTTTTACAAAATCCTTTTAGAAATCTGTATTATGGTAGAAATAAAATCTGTGAAACGTTTTTCTCTTTTTTTTTTTTTATAAGCCCAATACAAAAATATCTTATCAAGGCCATCTATAGAGAGTTTGCAGGCCTGGGATGTTCTACTTACAAAAATAACATCACAGTATTTTGACGAAAGCGTTCCATGCACATTTTTTAGTGTTGTACTTAAAGTGGATGTAAGCCCTCACATAAACCCAGTGAATGGCTTCAGATGATACACAGTGATGAAACATATCCCCCTACATAAGTTTTACGTGTATATCTGCTGTCTCCAACTTTATATACTGTTTGGAAAATGCAAATCATGTTAGAAATTTCTCTTCCTCTTTTAGCAGCACATAAAAGGGGTGGGTGAGGAGACTGAACTTACACAGTTTGAGAGCTGTTGGAGGAAAGAGACAACCCCCCCCCCCCCCACCCCTTCCACACAGGCAGAGGAACAAAGGAACGTGTAGAGCTGTATTGTGACTAGAGGAGCTCCCTGCTTATCTCCCTCTATACTCCCTCCCAGACACAAATTTTCAGCTGCTTTTATCTCATGTGTTGGAGAACTTGTCAGAACTGACTCATGGTGATAACAGAGGAACACAGCACCAGAGAGAAACAACACCTAGAGTTTTGGAGAGAAACAAGTAAACACTGCAGATGTATGTGCTTAGTTCAAATTTCATGAATGGGATTTACAACCACTTTAAGGTGAAGTGAATCCTCTGTGCAGTCCCTGATTTGTGGAAAGGCAACATAAGCTCATTGTTACAATTTTTGAGCTGTAAGCAACTGTAGAGCCATAAAGATAAGTGGCCATGCAGTAATGCTTTAAATATGGTATAGGGGGGAGACAAAGCTGAATATTAACCCTGCCCAGTCTATACACCTATATGGTCTCTCCCTCAACCTGCTGCACCCTGGTAAACAATAACAAGAATCAGATCCAAAGTGATTTACAGCTTTAGGCTGGGTTCACACTGGAGAAAGCAGCGGCTCAAACCAGGAGTAAATAATAATAAAAGTGATCCGAGCAGACTTCTAACACATTAATATTGAGGTGAAATAATCCAAATCATTGGTAAAAAAGTAAACACAGTAAATGAAATCCAAAATGAGTATGTATACATCAAAAAAAGTCCAAATCAAAATGATAAATTCAATACAATAATCATGAGTGTCCATAATCCTGGTGAATCTTCTAAATAGACCATTATGTTGTAAAATTGATGTTAATTTTCGTAACTAAATAGTCATGTAATGCTCCCAGAGCTCTTACCTCCAGAGGGAGAACAATAAGCCTTAGATCGGCATCCTGAGATGGGATCGCCTGTATATTGTCCTTGTTTCCAAACGATGTCCGTGTGGATGGCTATGGACGTGGTTCGCGATCTGCTGAATAAGCCTTCTCCCTACTGACAGCTTGGTTAGCCTCAGGATCTGGTGGTTCCGTTATGGACGTTCAATATTCGCCATTAAAAAAATTTAATAAAACCGGCCTCCCATAGTGTAATATGTAAAGATAATACAGTTTATTAGAAATGCCAAGTTGCCTCTTACATTTAAAAAGATAAAAACAAGCTTATCTGTGGGTATCCGTGTGGCCAGAAGTCTGGGAGACAGGAAGTGATGCAAGTAGTGTGTTTGACACATGGATAACCACACATAAGCTTGTTTTTATCTTTTTAAATGTAAGAGGCAAACACATCGATTGGAAACACGGAAATATACAGGCAATCCCATCTCAAGATACCGATCAAAAGCCCCGTACACACGATCAGAAATTCCACCAGCAAAAGTCCGATGAGAGCTTTTGGTCAGAAATTCCGACTGTGTGTATGCTCCATCGGACTTTTGCTAGCGGAATTTCTGCCAGCAAAAGATTGAGAGAATGTTCTCTATTTTTCCAATGGATAAAGTTCCGATCGGAAATTCCAATAGTTTGTAGCAATTCCAACGTGCAAAATGCCTACGCATGCTCGGCAACAATTTGATGCATGCTCGGAAGCATTGAACTTCATTTTCTCGTCCCGTCATAGTGTTGTACGTCACCGCGTTCTTGGCGGTCGAAAGTTCAGAGAGTTTTTGTGTGAACGTGTGTATGCAAGGCAAGGCGGCAAGCTTGAGCGGAATTCCGTCAGAAAAATCTTGGATGGTTGGATGGGAAAACTCTGATCGTGTGTACGCGGCATTGTTCTCCATCTGGAGGTAAGAGCTCTGGGAGCATTATGTGACGATCTAGTCATGAAGATTAACATCAATTTCACAACATAATTGTCTATTTAAAAGATTCACCAGGATTATGGACACTCATCATTATTGTCACTAATTTATCACTTTGATTTGGACTTTTTTTTTATGTATACAAACTCATTTTGGATTTCAATTACTGTGTTTACTTTTTTACCAATGATTTGGATTATTTCACCTCAATATTAATTTGTTAGAAGTCTACGTGGATCACTTTTATTATTATTTACCCTTTTTTGTGTTTAAGTGTACACTTTAGATCTTGCAGTGATTTCACTGACTTCACATTAGTTTATATCATATATTCACTTAATTAGTAGCGCAAAGGACCTCACTTTAAATTTCCTTTAGGCTCACAGCAGGAGTCCAGTGCGTCTTCATTCAACGTTTCAGGTCTGATTTCAGCCCAAATTTTGGACTGAATTCCGACCTGAAACAGACCAAAAGACGCATAGGACTCCTGTGCAATTTGCACCGGAGCCGCCGTGGAGATGTATGAATCGGCTCATAGAAAGCCGGCCACAATCCCCTCCTATGCGAATTGGATGCAGGTATTGCAATAGTGTGAACCCAGCCTTAAGTTGTAGTAGCTCTCTGGAACAGCTGCAATTGGTTTTGTGCACAAAAAATATTAACCAACATATTTACATTTAAGTGTTTTTAATCTTTTTTTGATGCACTGTAGTGTTGTTGTTAGGCTTCATTCCCACGAGACGGATCCTCTGCCACGGAGTCCGCCTCTGTCTGCCAGCTCAGTGGAAGATCTCTCCGTTGATCTCCACTGAGCCAGCGATGACAGGTCACTCTCTGCTCATTGAGCCGGGATGGGCTTGTCGAGCGTCTCTGGCAGCTATGGAGAGATCGGCCTAAAATGGACAGCATGTCTGTTTTCATCAGATCTCACCCAATTAGCCAGCGTCGGATCTGAACATAGGGCCATCCGTCTGATTTTAGCGGATCGGACTGGGTCAGATGTTAGCGGACAAGTCACTGCTGACATCTGTCGCTCCATAGACTAACATTGAGCACCTGTTAAGGTCCGTCGACAAAACCGACAGGCGGACCTGAATGGTCCGACAGTGTGAAAGGGGCCTAAAACGGAATCCAGAAGCGTTCTTATCTTATCTTGGATCTTAAGGTGGTAATAAAGCCAAAACCAAAAATGTAATATATTGCAGCTTAGCAATCATTAGATGTGGTGGCTGCATTCGTTTTCTTTTTTTCAGTCCTTTCCCTTCTGCTTTACCTGATCTGGCCAGTAACAAACCACCTGTATAAGAGTGCCCCTACTCTGGACAAAAGAGCACAGGGGATACATTTGGACAGCAGCATTGTTAATCTGGGGGGACAGGGAGTGTTAGATGTACTAGCAGATTTAGATACACTAATGCATTGAAAAAAATCTCCAGCTCCCACTTTTTAAGCAGCTACAGCAACCATTTTTTTTACTTTTGAGATAAATCTTTTACATAAATAAATAAAAGCTGATCATTGTAAGCACCCCCGTCAGTGGTAAATGATTTGTCCCAACCCTCTAACTTCTATATCTGCAGAGCAGCTTGCTCTGTTGAAAAACAACATACTTACTGGCAGGATCATCACCTGAAAAAAAAGGAAGAAAATGAATGCAGCCATAGTATCTAAGAATTAGTAATTTGAAATATAATAAAAGTTTGCCTTTTGAGTTAAATACCACTTTAAAATAAACCTTTCTTAAAAGAAACATGGGGGCTTCCATTGTTGACCTGAAAATGCTGAAGAAAACGTCAAAACTCTTTTCTGCATACTTCTTTAGAGTAAGAGACTGAAAATTTGAAAACCAAAAGGTCAGTATGGCTACCGGGTAACTAGCATTTATAGAAAGTAGAAGTCAGCAATGTCAGCCCCAGGTGTGTCCCAGGCAGTGGCGGCCCGTCCATAAGGGGCGCAGGGGCGCCGCCCCCCCATCCATGCATCTGGGCCCCTAACCTACATGTGGGGCTCCAGACGCATAGATTCCAATGGGGTTTTTTTTTTTTGAAGCACATGATTAGAGCCAGAGGCTGTATTAGGCTTATGGGGAATGGTATGAAAATGTACATCTTATTTCAAAAAATTGTTTTAATAATTTTAAGGAATCTAGAAGGGCCAAGCAAACATCAAAATTATATTTAATCTTAAAATAAACATTAGTGGATTGAATCAGCCCCAGCAAGCACAGATATACATTGTAGCATGTTTAAAGGAAAACTACATTTATATTTTCTTCTAAAATGCACGTGGAAGTAATTAGCTTAGGGCATCTAACCTAGTTTATATTGATAGCTGTGTAAGATGGCAGCCATATTCGCTCATTTTCAGTATGGGTTCTGCTTTCTGCTCAGTAGTGCTACTTAGTAGCTATGTCTTTCCATTCTGGGGACTGTGTGAAAATTCATTACTTATAGTATCTCTATGATAATTATCTCAGTTGGCAATGCTTGGTGAATGAGGTAAAAAGCAAGATAGAAGGAAAATGTATAAATCTGTATATGGTGTAATGTAGAATCAAAGAACGGTGTAGCAAGCATATAATTGGAATGTCGCATTAAATATTACTTTAAAGTTTACTTTTCAATGACAGCTGAATTATTTTTCACCTTTAACTTAGCTCAAAGAACCCTTTAGCCCTAAACCACAAAACCGTAGGTAGATTTTCTTTGAATTCCCTAACAACTCCTTTTTCTTCTTGGGTACTATGATGGCAACATATCCTCCCAAGAATTTAGATGTCTTCCTTTTCTATCAAAGAGCAAAACGATTATGTATCTCCCTGGTACATTTTTTATTATCAAAAAGTAAGAGCAGATTCCAGCAACATAAGTGTGAAACCCATGTAATGGCTCAGGCCGGGTTTCGCAAGTTTGGAAATGTAAAGGGTACATCTTACCACCAGCGTGCCTGAGAATTATAAGAAGCAGTCGGGGGAAACTACAGACGGGTAATAACTAAATATAATTTTTGGATGGACTAACTCGTTAAGAGATGCAAAAACTTTTTGTCCAAGAAGTTCCAAGAATTTGCAGATTTGTTCTATGATATTATCGTGCCTGCATAATTGGCCACAAAACACTCATAATAAGAGTACAGAGCACTTCCAATCTATTTTGGACAATTTTACCCTCAAATTATTCCATATGAACATTTTATCTTAACCTGAAATCCCACCAACAGCCTCACAGAGCCTACAAGGGGTCAACTAAAAAATGTTAAGTGGAAATACTATGATATAAGCTCTTGGGAAACCAACAGGCTTATTTGTGCAAAGTGCATGCTCTCTGTGTTCCTATTTTACTGATCCAAAAATTACCTTTTAATTTGTTTTATCTCATGGCTTTGCAACAATGTATCACAAACAGCAAAAAATCCCATGACCAGACAAAGTATAATTTGCACAAGTTTGACTTAAAAATACCGGATCAAAGGCTTTTAAGAAATAGGTATCTGTGTAGAAAGTTCTCATTTGAAATAATTATACCCTAGAATAATAATTGTAAATAAAACAATGCCATCATTTGTAGACTCTTGTCCTGTGCAGTATCAAGTTCTCGGATGGTTTGGTGGTCTATTGGGAAACTTGTTGTGCTGGGTTCTCCGATTTGGTCTCTTGATTTACAGGTGGTTTGCTGTTCCAGGGGCTATTGTTTCCCAGTGCGGGAGAGTTGTTGAAGTCTTCTTCATCATCCATACCATTAGCGGCATCATATTGTGTGTTTTCTAGTCTAGTGATAAGCCTTTCATCTTCATCTCCAAATTCGCCTCCCATCAATGTTGGTTCTCCTACCACCATCACATCCTGTGAACAGCACAGACCATTATTATGTGGGTACCTTGAGGAAAGACAAAAAAACTACCGATGACTGAATGTGGGAGTGGAAGAATACTGACTTATAAAAGAGCAAAGGCATTTAAAATGTAACAGATTAGATTTAATATGAGTAGGGCCTTTGACCAAAAGCACAAAGCTCCCTGTTTTTACATTTAGCATTGGAGTGACTATGACTCACACTGCCCACACAACTGATACAGTCATATATTGCTCACGGTAAAGATGCTACCTGCTATTAAAGACAACTGTCATGGATTGTGCTGTAATCCTACATATGCATTTATAGCTGTGTATTCTTTTCCCAGCGTTTTTCCCAGTATGATCAGTGCATCACATGACACTGATGGTGCTCTATTATGTTGTAAATTGTTGCTCAACAAACTGTATTTTTCAAGAGGTCTAAATGAACACAGAGTCTGGTTGTGCAATTCCTAAGTGAACATTTTTGTCATGTTCAATTTAAGTCCTTTCCTGGCTTCGGCCTTTAGGAAGAAACTCTGTTAATAGCATTGCACAAGTACACCTTACAGAAGGGGTTATGAAAGCTAAGGCAATGAAGAATAAAGAAAAAGTATAGTTGTTTCTTAGAGTAGCCTAGCAATTTCAGAGTACAGAGTAGGATACCAGATGGACAGCTATGGTCAACAGCTCTACATTTACTACATTTTTTCTACTCTTTTCAAAATTCAGCCATTCTATCAGCATGGAAACTTGGAATAGGCAGCCACACACCGCAACTGGATGCCAATAAAAACGTCTTTATTGTAATGTAGAAGAGTAGGGGTGGCCTCTAGAGTCAATGGCAATGGGTGAAGAATATAGAAAAAAGTTGTACCGTCATCAAGACTTTAAGAGATAAGGGGTCAGGAGCCTAGTCCCCAACCACGTCTCCTTAAGAAAGCAGGCAAATGGACTATCTCAGTACAATACTCTGAGGATAAGTTACAAATATGTGCGAAAATGTGTAAAATAATATACAAGTAAATCACTTTTCTTTGAGACTTATACCAATTTTACTGCACAATTCCTCTGCACACTATTCCTCTGCACAATGGATTCCACAATGGTCCATGTATTTACTTTGGGCACTGTGTTTCCCTTATAGGATACCTGGGTGGGAGTTGTGTGCGTTCGTATGCTGTCACTCTCTACCCTTATCTCTTTATTGTAATGTAGACAGATGCAGTCACAGGAATGAACGGAAGGTTAACATGTTTCACATATCTTGTGCTTAGTTATGACTGCATCTGTCTACATTACAATAAAGATATTTTTATTGTTATCCTATTGTCGTGTGCGGCTGCCTATTCCAAGTTTTCTTGTTTATCGAGGTGCGAGACGGACCATCACCTGTGGGGTTACCTGCTGTGAGAGCCCCTTGGCTCACCTGGAGTGGTGATTTCTCCTCTGCCTTCCTCCACTCTATCAGCATGCCCCTTGCTGATCCCTGGTCTACTCTAAATCTTTGGTGTCTAAGGTTCAGTGTTGGGCAGAAAGCAATGGGGTATTAGGTGGGCTAGTGGACCCCAGGAGGTGCTGTTACAAGAAATTGCTTGGGTACTAGGCAGCTTTCAATTTGAGCTTTAACTCATTTTCTCTATGTACTGATGACGTTCTTTATCTTGCTTCAACACACAAATCATTTTTTAATAGCTAAGCATTGTCAGACTAGATTTCTGTGTGGGATACTACTGGTTGTTACTCTTCTTGGGTCTTTACCGTGCTCAATATAAATAACTCAGTTTTAAGTAGCAACTGGCACATGGTTGAGGGTAGATCCCTCCAAGAGATACTGGTTATAACCTTCAGCCCATGAGGTACATTTAGTTCACATTTTTTTCTAAGCTGTGGTAGCGCCACCTTTTGCTGGATCATCCGTCAGTATGTGAAGTGGACAGCACAGGCTGACTTTCATCCCTGTTCTGTATGATGTCAGGCTAAATATATGACAATTTAGGAGGAAGGTGTAGCCAGAATAACTGGGGAAAATTTGCTTTCTAGGTTGTAAGAGAAAATAGTGGGTGGTTGACCCTGCTGACATCTACCCAAAGCTGAGAAAGACATGTACCCAGAAATGAGCTTTCCACTTTGAGTTGATGCTCCCTTATAACTTGCAAAAAATCTAGCAGACACAAGAGAAAAAACTTGTGTTGTTCAATACAAAACCAGTCTAAAATTCCATGATAATTCCACTGATTTCTCAAAAATGTAGAAATCAAAATCACTAATGATTGTTTAACTAGCAGGACTTGCCTGCTGCAGGGGAATTAGCATGGAATAGTGACTGGTTTGGCATAACAGGCCCGTATTTTTGCCTGGGCCTATTACTTACCAAACCGTTCCGTATTCCACGATAATTCCTCCTGACCCGTGTCTTATCTCCTATGCATTTTTTTGTAGGGATGAGCTGTAAATAAAGGAGGATTCGTTAATGGAGAAATTCATATGGAAGTGACACATTTGCATTTAAAGATAGATTGACATTGATGACTTAGTATGGGATTACAAAGTCTACAAATTCACCTAATAAACATTTTAAAACAATATAATAATCTATCATTAACTTAATAGTCAAAACAATACTTGCAAAATAAAGTTCCAAATGGGACAGCTACGTTAACTTATTTACTATATGCATGCTGTGCTTATTATGTGTGACACAGGTCACAATTTGTGTGCTTGGATGCTCCTGCTAATGAAAACTATGAAAGTGTCAGTAAAAACAAAATCCCTGCATTTCAGGTACCACACAGCAAGGAACACATATTCTCTATAGGTAAATCACCTTGTAAATATTTTTTTTTAAAGCAGTTATTAATTTAGATTCAGTTGAAGGACTAGTCCAACACTGTTATCTCTGGTATTAATAGATATTATAGATTTAATTCACCTGATAATTGCTTATATCTCTTGGGTTCACTGTTGGCCATATCTTTGCACTTGAATGTCTGGGTTTGCACACCTGCTTTGGTGATTATGATGGGCTCCAACTCTTTCTGGTAATTATTGAATTAATTTTACAATATTGAGATTCCTTCCTTGAATTTGAGTTTGATCATCTGGACAACTGTGGGCTCTTATGCATGAAAAACTTTTTGTGATGCCAATACTATTTCGGATAAACCAGCAAAATGCTGAACAGCGTTATCTAACCATATAATTTATCATTACACACTCTGACCCAGGACATACGCCTATAAGAGATTTTGATTAAACCACATGGCCTAATGCAGGTTTGTGCTCTGTGAAAACACCTAAATGAATGAAACACTAGAGGTTTACAGCCAATAGGGTGGATTTACTAGGCATATAGACTTGCAAGTGTAGTTGCTTCAGAGCTATCACAAACCTCACATGCACAACACCCAATCACATGCAAGGAAAAACAACAACAGGTTTTTCTTACATATGATCAGATGATGGAAGTCAGCAGAGCTTTACCAAATTTACCAAGTTCTGGACCAACGGCACTTCTAGAGTGCACAGTCTATTTGCCTTTAGTAAATCCACCCCGATGTCTCCAATTAGCACTGGGTGGATGGATTTGCATTGTAGTCAAAACTGACTGCAGACCTTTATTAAGGAAAATACAGGATGGATATCCTTCTTGTATTCACTGCAGAGCACTTCAAAAGGCGCTATACAAGAAGATACGAAATCTACATAGGGTCATTGTAAATAGGTGTTCAAGTTTAGGTGGAGGGTTCACTCCTGGTAGTAATACAGGTGATTGGGGTCTGCAGCATTAGTGCACACAAAGTCAATGCTTGGAATAAAATTAAACTTATTTTTCATTGAACCTTTGTTGCACTAAGCCCTTTACCCCAATGCACTTTTTCTGCCCTTGATATCAGAACACATAGCACTTTGATTCTTATATATACAGCAATCATGGAGAAGATAGCTCTAGAAGATAGCTGGGGAGCGAAATGACCACAAAAATAGGATTTATTGTTTTTATTGTAAAATTATTTTCTTGGAGTCCATTGAGGGGCACAAGAATTCTTAGAATGTTTAAACTTGGGTTATATTGCCTCTTCAGGCAGTCTAAGCCCTTGTACACACGGTCGGAGATTCCGACAACCAAATCCCGGAAGTGATGTTGCATACACACAGTCGGACCAAGTTGTCGGAAAATCTGATTGTACATAACGTGATGACATTATTTCGTTACGATGGGACTGTGTTCAGGCTAGTAGCCAATAGCTTTGGTCTAGGAATTTGATCTGAGCATGCGTGCCACTTTGTCCATTGGAGTAGGCTACACATGATCGGAGTATGTCCGATCGGAGCATTTTGTCGGAAAATTTTACCGGCAAGTTGGAAAAGTTGGTCCGTCGGATATTCCGACAGAAACAGTCCGATGGAGACCACACACAGTCAGAATATCCGACAAAACGGTCCGATAGGAAAGATTCAGACGGAATCTCCGACCGTGTGTACAAGGGCTAAGAATTTCTGTGTCCCTCAATGGACAATAAAGGAATATTGTCCCTGGCCCAAGTGGATTTGCTTTTAATTGAAATGTGGTTTACTATGAAAATGCTAGTTGAAATTTCTATATATTATAAACAATCTAAGGAAGAATCTATGAAAATTCTATGAAGCTTCTGGACTTTACATTAAATAGTTTTTGGTTCTTTATTTTTATTATTTTTTGGAGGGAGCCATATTTGCTCATCAATAATGTTGTACTACCTGCTTACTAGTACTGCACAATAATTGTATGCTAATGGGAGTTGATGATACTGGGGTTAATGCACTAAAAAATGATAGGACCTAATAAAATGAATATTAACTTTGAAAATTGCTTGCTTACTTTGAAGAGTGAATGAAATGGGGTGAACCTCTGTTCAATTTAAATACCATATTATGTATAAGGCCGGCCAAAGACGGTTCGAATCTTGGCCGGTGCAGCAGGCACCGGCCGAGATACGAACTGTGTGTATGCAGGCTGAATGTACAAAGTTAATTGATCCATCAACCTAAGTACAATCAATCAAGTACAATATCAAGTACAATCAGCCTGCCAAATTCACTTCCGAGTATCACTAGCTTTGGCTATAGATACTAATAATAATTAATATAATGGAAAAGAAAATACCAGCGCTCAAATAATTATCTATTTATATACTGGTGCGCTGCAATCCGATAAGCCCCTTCTATGAAGTGAGAAAAATATGTGTCAAATTGTGGATTGCGTCCCCTGTCTACCTTTTAGTGAAATGACAAAAAAAAAAAATATGTATCCAAACTTTACCACTGTGCATATAGTACAATCAAATCTCAACAATACCACCTACTTATTGTTAGTGCTTCAACAAGTGGCAACAACTCATGCACATAAAAATGCATGCATATGCAAACAAAAAAAAAACGCAAAAGCAAATACCCAAAAAATACCAAAACAACCCCCCTATTTCCAGTCCATATACACTCTTTTTGAGATGATATACACAGTGGTAAAGTTTGGATACATATATATTTTTTTGTCATTTCACTAAAAGGTAGACAGTGGGTGCAATCCACAATTTGACACATAGTAATAATTACTATCTTCTCCCAGTGGAGATGGCTTCCCCCACCTGCCCTTGCCCCCCTTCCAGGTGCAGACAATTACTTGGCAGGAGGGATTCCCCTGTCAGCGCTATCTGTGCTGATGGAGGAAAAAAAAAAAATCACACTGTCATCTGTGGCTTGCCTAAGGAAAATTAAGAAAGCTGGAATCTTCTTTGGAATATCAACCTCAAGGACTCTAGCTGGCTGATCCTTCATCTCATTGATTTCTTTGTAAGAATCCTTATTGACTTTTGTAGACATATAGAGGTAGAATCTATGAATATGTGCATCAAATACTATCTTACAAACATGGCACAGCAAGCAACAAGTACAATTTACGCCAATAACACAAAATACAGACTTGCTGAATGAAATGTGAATAAAGTCCACAGTGTTGTTCTCAGTAGTAGTGTCATACTGATACTTACAGGTACTTGACTAGACAAGTTGAGGCTTGCATTTGGTTTCTTCTTCGAATATGTGCTGTTTGTGTTTGCTGTGCTGCTGGTGGAGTTTTTCCTTTTCCGCCTTTTGGTGGTTGTCTGTCTTGTTGGTTCTGCTGTTGGGATATAAACATCAGTACATTCCTAACAATTGTTTGATGCGCTTATGTATCACAAGCATCAATGCATAGATGATATCTATGATACCTCAATAAAGGTGAAATGACCCCCAACACTTACTAGAGAGTTCTTATTACTGAATAAAATGTTCTGGTAATTTACAATGTGGAATTTTATTCTTAGGGCTCATACACACTGGGCTTAAAAACAACCTCTTTTATAGGCACTGGACGTTTTATTTTTCAGTCTGTAAAAGAACCTCTATGTTCAATGCACACCCATTCTAAGTCCTAAGTCCTATGTTAACTAGCCTGCAGAAGAAAGATGAGTGCTTCAGTCTGGTCATGTGATCAGCTCCCAGTGCTGGCTTCAGGGTAGGGGAGTGACAGCCCATAATAAGCCTATGGTTAATGTCACCCCCCAGGCATTGCATCCGTTGTCAGCGATCTCTCCTCTCCCCTGAAGCCAGCCACTGAGGAGATCACATGGCTGGATTGGGGTGTCAGGGAAGAGGTAAGTATACATATCTTTCCTCCTACAGCAGGAATGCTCAACCTTTTAAAGAGCAAGGACCACTTAAGTGATTTGGTAACTGGTTGCGGGCCACAATAAAATGAAATGGTTCAAAATTTCAATTTTTTTATTTTGAATAGCCTAATAAATATTTGAAACAACAATCAGGATCATAATTGTTTGCCCACTGTTTATTCACAATCACAAGTGTGAACATTCACTTTATTAACTTTTTTACAAAGACTCTTAAGTCTATTTCAGCAGTTGCAGGAGCAAAATGGAAAAGATGGATTCCTGAATATGCTGCCCCTCATGTCCCAAGTGTAAAACAGAATATGAAAGGGAGGCCGTATGGACCATCGTGACCCCTGACACTACAGGGGTGTGTGACGTAAAAACATCTCAACTATGGGGTTTTGCCACCCCCTAAAACTTCAAATGTAAACAAGCCCTTACTGTCCTGAACCCCCTTTAAGGTTGTGTTCACACTGATGTGCTGCAGTTTACCCACACTATGGGTGCAGTGCAGTGCACCTGAAGCTTTCCTGTGGGTTAATTGCCCTTTGCCATAGAGTTCCATTGCATTAAGTGGTTTCCATGCACTTTCAGAAAGCCCACCAAACCTGCAGGATGTAATAGAAGTCTTTGGCTCAGGGCAGCTAACCCGCAGGAAAGCCACAGATGCACTGCATTGCACCCACGTATTAGTGTGAAAGCAGACTTATAATTGTTAACCAGTGTATGTGATGTTTAATACACTCCTCTAGCTTCTGTTGGCCATGCTCATTAGGCTGCTAGAAAGGTCCCAGGTGAAATGCACTTCGTATTACTCAGCCTGGGACAGGAGCAGTCGCTACAGAGCAAGCTTTGGCTTATGCAGCTCCTGCTCCCTCTGCTGTGGGCGCCGGCTCGATGCACTATGATGCTTTGGGATGGTGGATTGGCAACCCATTGATGGCGATCTGGCCTTGCTGACCCGCCATCCTAGAGCATAGGCATGCGCTTCCCTGGTCTGAGTTTACGGCCACATCAGAGGTTCCGCGGGCCACAGGTTGAACTCTTTACTGGCTAGTTAGTATAGGATGTAGAATAGGGATGGGAACAGGTTTAGGATTTGATGGTTTTAGACCAGACTTCTGCTTTATATCAACTGCTTCACAAATCAAATATTCAGTTTTATGATAGTGGGTAGGATAAACTTTTTTCTTCCTAAACCTAAACTGTGCAGCTATTAGCTATCCAACATATTTTCCCTCTATACTAAATATCCTTACTGTCACCATTTAACACCATATTAATGCAATAAGTGATATTGCTTTTTTTCAATTTAGTATACTTTGTAGTAGTAGTAGTAGTAATGGTAATAATAGTTGTGATGTCATTGCTTGCACTACTATAATTTGTAATGAAGTAATACCTAGATGTAGATGGACAGGATCACTAACTGACTAAGTCATACCTGGTGGTGCTACCATGCGCTGCCATTTCTGGAACAGACAGGTTTTCAGGCAATCTCGAGGACTTAGGTTATATGTTTTGTGTCTGGACATTAACTCTTGCATTGGCTCCAGTATTACACACAACTGAAACAAAACATAGATACATAAAATAAATTATTAGTCTGGCATTGTATATGTACACCATCATACTCACAATAGTTTGTGTATGGGGGGATTTATTAATTTAGACATAGGATTTGATTTACTAAAACTGGACAGTGTAAAATCTAGTGTACCTGTGCATGGTAGCCAATCAGCTTCCAACATCAGCAACAATTTAACTTGTTCAATTAAACTATGAATAAAAACTGGACTGATTGGTTTCTATGTAGAACTGCACCAGATTTTGCACTCTCCAGTTTTAGAAATCTTCCTTATAGTATGAATCAGATCTGCAACCTTCTTATGAGATTTTCAACATCTGCCAGAAAACTGACTGCTGCAATATTAAATGTGCTTCCTCCTATATCACATTAACCAGGCAGAAATGCTAAGCATTCCGACCTTTATTGGAATAATGTATCTAGTATTTTTAGCAGAGGCGTGGTGCTTTCCAATTTCCATTTTTTGTTACATTACACTACAATCCAAGTAGACCATGTAACTCCTTGGGGGTGTAGAAGCTGCCTGCCCAGGAACCAGGTCATCTACATCAGGGGTCTCTAAACTTTCTAAACAAAGGGCCAGTTTACTGTCCTTCAGACTTTAGGGGGCCCAGACTGTGGCCAGTGGAAATGGAAATTTTCATGGCATCAATGAGAGTAAACATCGTCACATTTGGTATTGTGGGGAGAAATAGTGTCCCGTTGTTGGTGCCAGTGGGAGAAATGGTGTCCCATTGTTGATATCAGTTGACAGAATAGTGTCTGGTGTCAGTGGGAGGAATAGTGCCCCACAGGGCGGGTAAAGAAAAAGAAAGGGCTGCATCTGGCCCACAGGCTGCAATTTGGAGATCATTAATCTACATCAACATCAATACATTAGGATAAGATAGCATTACCAATATAAATAATCTTATGGGTCCATTATTATTTTTCCACTTTCCTAGACCAGATTGGGACAACTGCTGAGCTTTATATAGCGACCAGCTCATCATTCAGATCTGTGATCACAGCACAATGTAGAGGGAAGGTTTTTAGCATTGAATCCTGCTTTCCCATCATACATTATATACCATGCTGGACTGTCGGTTTATTATATATACTGTGTGCGTAGACAAACATACATATACATAAGAGAGGTCTTCAAAAAGTTTCTATACTTTTATATTTTCATTGGAAAGGGGGAGAAAAATATTGTATGTATGCATTGATCACTTGAGTCTTAATTCCAAACACCAGCAAATGGAATCCCATACACAAGCTGGAAGGCTGGAGCCTAATAGACCCCAATATCTCCTTCAAAAATATCTGTTTGTAAACTGTGTCACCGGTGCAAACATTTAATAACATTACATTTAATTAAAAAAAATATATATTAATAAAAAGTTTGGGGGTGGTTAATAAAGTCAACTCAGTGTTTAAAGTGTCCCTTCCTCTAGATCCGAGAACTTGCCTATTGGATATATTGGAAGAATATGACTGGGAAATACAAACCAGAGAGGCTATCCATAGAGTTCTATTCCAGGCATGGAAACTGATCATGGAAGTCAGAGGACCCCCCAACGATAGGGGAATGGGTTAAAAATGTAGGCGAGGTGTTAAGAATGGAGAAGATTATTTACTAACATTGAAGTATGCATAACTATGAGAGATTATGGGCACCCTGGTTGGACGTCCGGGGCTTTTCCCGGTGTGGATCTAATCATGGACATCCTACTCGGGCATCATTGCTGGATAATGTTTTATATGAAAATGTTGTTGCATTTATATGGTTAATGTGTTTTGACTTCGTTGTTGGATTTATTTTCGCTGTGTTTTGTACTGTGGTGTAATGTTGGCGATTTACGTTGCTATATCTTTACTAAAAATATTTTTTGCATAAAAATAAATAAATAAAAAAGATTAATAAAAACAGAAACTGCTGAAATGGGTAGGTTTTCATTTTTGAAAAGAAATACAGCAATGGCACCTCTCCCCCTCGCCCCATTTCCCTCAGGACAGATTTACTTTAAAGATGTCAGTACACATAACACAAAAGGATATATCTTTCTAAAATGACAAATTGAGCTTATATTGGTTTCTACTGATGTTTTCCTTTAATAGTAAACGATACAAAAATTGTGAGCTTTTGTAAAAAAATGTATTGAAGGATTTTAAGTGTAATTCACACCCAGTTGGAGACAGAAATAACAAAAAAAATATATATCTTTTGGATTTAAAATGTTCCCACGATATTGTAAATTGCCTTTGCTGCGTTGGCAGCCCACAGATATCACACTGTGATAATGACTGCAGTCTGCTGCCACTCTCAATTTGAAATTTTCAACTGATCACTCTGTTAACAATTGGTTTCAATGACAAATTCTTAATTGGCATGAAGGATAGTTTTAATTGTTGGCAA
The DNA here is from genome assembly GCF_037356315.1 of Lithobates pipiens. Classification (NCBI taxonomy): domain Eukaryota; kingdom Metazoa; phylum Chordata; class Amphibia; order Anura; family Ranidae; genus Lithobates; species Lithobates pipiens. The sequence goes on along the minus strand of NW_027507718.1, from coordinate 448,309,289 downwards.
ATTTTAAAGTGGTTCTAAAGACAGAAGGCTTTTTTTTTTCAGTTTAATGCATTCTATGCATTAGTTAAAAAATTGTTCTGTGTTCAGCTACCCTTTCCATTGGCTCCGCTACTGTCAATCAAATCCTGTGATGAGGGAGAGGGCAGTGGGGCCGAGCCACACTGTCTGTGTCTATGTACGCACAAAATCTGTCTTGGGATCAAGCTTGCAGGTATGCCACCATGGCAAGGTGATATACAGAGATGAAAAAAAAATCCTCCTTGTAGCTGTTTATCTGCAGCACGTCGTTCAAGGGCCAACATTTATACAGCTTGTTTGAGCTTTCAGAAAGCAGGGGGTGGGGAACTGAAGTTACACTCTGCTGAGCCCAATGAGAGCTGACTGGATGGATGGGACATACTCGCCTTCACACTGCACACAGGAACAGAGATGAGGCTGTCAACCACAGGCTGTGTGCTGGAGCTCCCTCTCCTGTCACTTCTTGGTGTCACAAAAACTTGTCAGAAGTGATTCATGCAGATACCAGAGGAATGAGGCAGCAGGCGGAAATGACACCTAGCGCTCTGGATTGAGACAAGTAGACACTATGCTTTGTTCATATTTTATGTCTGTGATTTACATCCAAAACAAAGAAAAAAGGAATGCGAGATATCACAAACACTAAAGTGGCTAATTAGAGGATATCTCAGATATAACCAGGTCAAAATGGTGCCATCATCCTTAGTGAGTAGCTATTACGAGAAAGGACTGGATGGGGACTTTAGGATTTTAAAGGCACCAGTAATAAATTTGAAAGAAGTTTCTTTCTAAACAATCAATATTGGTTTTATATAAATGTATTCAAAAAATAGAAAATCATACAGATAGAAAGATTAAAAAGACTGTTAGACATAGGAAAAGGATCTATACACATAGGACAACTGCATTATTTTTTTAATAAATTTATATAAAACCAATATTGATTGTTTAGAAAGAAACTTCTTTCAAATTTATTACTGGTGCCTTTAAAATCCTAAAGTCCCCATCCAGTCCTTTCTCGTAATAGCTGTGATTTACATCCATTCACCTTCCTTATCCTGCACATTAACAAGCTCCATGCTTTAATCCCCTCATTACCAGCATGTTTCTTCATTTGCCAAAAATTTGGGCAAAAAATTAGATCACCTTGATAAAGGGTCATTTGGAGGTGTTTGTTCTGTCCTAGCAAACAGATGTTTTTGGCCTTTTTTCCTTTATTAGTAGTAAAACTGTAATTTTTAAATATCATCAATAGAAAGCTCTATCTGTTGCAAACAAATTATATAAAATTAATTTGGGTACAGTGTTGTATGATGGAGTAATTCTCAGTCAAACTATCACAGCACTGAAAACTGAAAAATGGCCTGGTAACGAAGAGGTAATAAAGGCTGGTACTCTAGTGGTTAAAGAGAAGAATGTACCACATTAGCTTTTTCTTATGCCATTTTCATCCATATGGTGGCTATGTGTACACTGCCAGGCTTGTTTTTGGTCCTCTAGTTAATTCAGTTTTTCCCTTTAAGTACTCTGTCAGGGTTATATGTACCCCTAGATGCATAGGTGTGCGCAGCCTACTGCATTAGAGTATGAACCCCAAAGGGCAAACTGTATTTACTATGCTTCAGTTTTTGAATGAACACAGTGAATAAGTGTGTTCATATAGAAAAGGAAGGGGCAGGTAAAGGACATATTGACCAGCCCCCCCCCCCCCCCACTCTCCACCCTGAAACACCCCAGCAGAAAAAATGCAAATCTCATCACCACATCCCCCAAAAGCTTATTTGCTCATTAGTCTACAGGAGTGGTCTCCAAACTGCTGCCCGCCGGTCGGTTGCTTGCCTTTATCTGGCCCCTGGGACACTGTTCCACTGATCTGAGGCACTATTTTTCATACTGACACCACCGATAAGGCACCATTCCTTTCACTGACATCAACAGTGAGGCAGCATAACTTACACCAATGATGTCAAATGAATTCCTCCCCACTGATATAACAGATTGTGCACAATTCCTTCCACTAACAATAACAATGAGGTAGTATTCCTTCCACTGATATCAGTGATGGTGCATCATTCCATTCACTGCCAGCAACAATGGGGCGTCTTTCATTGATACCATCGATGGGGCATCTTTCTTCCCACCAAAATAAACAATTGGGCACTGTTTCTTCCACTGATGAGATATTATTCCTCCTACTAATACCAATGATGGGCCACTATTACTCCCCTAATGACCATAGGTACTATGTATATTTTTTCTCCTCCCACTGGCGCTAAGGGGATTTTTTCCTACCACTGGCGACAATCCAGTCCTACTAACGTCTGAAGGACAATAAACTGGCCCTTTGCTTAGAAAGTTTGGAGACCCCTGGTCTAGAGGGACTGGATTTCTGCTGGTAGTGTAAACCTTATCACTTTTCTTTGTACAGTAAATGTCACTTTTGCCTTAGACAATCAATAACGAAAATAAATGTTTAGCATTCCCCCAGAAATGCAAACCAGACCTTTTTGAGTCTGGTATGGATGTGGTCTCCCGTGAAGTCCATACCAGACCTTTAATTTAAGCATTCAGCCTGGCTGGTGAGGAAAGGGAGGGGGGGATGACAAGTGTTAACCCCCCCAACCATAGCAGTCCACCATGCCCTTAGCAAGGTATTACCTTATCATTGGGGACCCCCTAGCAAAGCATCTTGTCCCCATGTTCCTGAGGAAAAGGACCTGTTCCCACAACCCTGGCCTGGTAGTTGTGGGGGTCTGTGGGCAGGGGGTTTTATTGGAGTCTGGAAGCCAGTAGGTGGCACCCAGAAACTACAACCACCCTGTGTGAATGGGTATGGGGTACATAACCCCCTATTCATTTAAAAAAACAAAAACACACACACACAACCACAGTTTTTGGCAAGTGTGAAAAAAAAGGAAAAAAGCTCAAAAGTCCCATGAATGAACATCAACTGTTAACCACATTGTCCAGCAACGTAGATCGATGTCAATCACAGTGCTTATCGAAATATGTTTGGTTCTTTTGCCTGGCTCCTGCCAAATGACAAGGTGAGTGGATGGCAGCTTTTATATACAAGAGAGCGGGGTCTCCCAGGTGATGTCACTGACCACATATGGACATGACCATATGCTCAATGACATCACTGGGATTCATGTCTTGGTCCTTTCTCTTCCAGACAGAGTGCTGTAAAGAGGATTTGGACAGAATACAGATATAAAGACACAATTATACACAACTAAGGCCGCGTACACACGCGGGGACTGTTCGCTCAACTTTGTCCGTCAAACAGTTTCAGCAAACAGTCCGCTCAAAATTAGCATGGACGGACTTGCCCACACACGACGAACGAACAGTTTGCTGAAACCGTGCGCGATGACGTGAACGGCACGTACGACGGGACGGAAAATACGACGTCCTATACACTGCATTACAACTTTCGGCGTGTAAATCCTTTCTGAGCATGCGCGGAACTTAGTTTGACGAACAAGCCTACACAGGAGGGGACTGTTCGCTGAAACTAAGTTTCAGCGGACAGTTTTTCGGAATTTCCGAAAAACTTTGTTCAGCAGACTGTTCGCTGAAACTGTCCGCTGAAAGCCCACACACGAGCGGACTGTCCGCTGAAACACTGTTCAGCGGACAAAGTTGGGCGAACAGTCCCTGCGTGTGTACGCGGCCTAACAACTAATATATACACATACTCAGGGCCGCTGCTAGGAGGGGATCACCAGTCCTCCTGTAGGGGGCCCAGGCACACAGAGGGGGGCTCGAACAGCAGGAGGAATCAGTGTGGTTGGGCGGAGGGGCAATTACAGAAAGATGCCCTGTGCTGCTTTCTTCAGTAGCTGAAAGACAGTTTCTCTCTCTCTCGCCAGCTTTCAGCTGCTGCAGAGAGAGACACAGACACAGGGCATCTTTCCTGTAATTACTTCCTCGCACTGCACCGATTCCCCCCGTGTGTCCCCCTGTCACATGCGCAGTACACAGCGGACACTATCTGATGGGGGGCCTTATATGATGGGACACCGGCAGCACTCATATGTCTATTTCCCAAAGACAACGACAGGATATGACGGTGAGCACATGTACTCAACTTCTTTTGTTGACCATGGCGAGGCCTGTTCTGAGTGGAATCTGTCCTGGTAAACTGCTGTATGGTCTTGGCCACCGTGCTGCAGCTATGTTTCAGGGTCTTGGCAATCTTCTTATAGCTTAGGCCATCTTTATGTAGAGCAACAATTCTTTTTTTTAGATTCTCAGAGAGTCCTTTGAGGGGACATGTTGAACGTCCAGTGACCAGTATGAGAGAGTGATAGCGATAACACGAAATTTAACACACCTGCTCCCCATTCACACCTGAGACCTTGTAACACTAATGAGTCACATGACAGGGGGGGGTGGCTAATTGGGCCCAATTCTGACATTTTCACTTAGGGGTGTACTCACTTTTGTTGTCAGCGGTTTAGACATTATTGGCTGTGTGTTGAGTTATTTTGAGGGGACAGCAAATTGACACTGTTATACAAGCTGCTACGATGTAACGTAGTGAGTGTACAAAGTGTAATTTCTTCAGTGTTGTCAGATGAAAAGATATAATAAAATATTTACAAAAATGTGAGGGGTGTACTCACTTTTGTAAGCTACTGTATATATATATATATATATATATATATATATATATATATATATATATATATATATATATATATATATATATATAAATAAAAGAGATTATTATTAGAGAGCAAAAGCAAACTATTTAGGTCTCATGTTTCTATGAATGGGCTGCCCTATGCACATAAAATGCGCCAATGTAGCTACTGCACCCTTTTAGGGCGGTGAGCGTTACAAGTCTTTGTACAATGCGCTTGGTGCATTTTTTGCTCATTTTGTGGTGCAATGAAATGCCCTTCTGCTAGCCGTGTTTGGAATTCCATCACAAATTAATAGCACTACAAGCTTGATTCGCATTTTGGTGAGTTTTTCATGCATCTTCAGGAATGTGCTCAGAAATATGCAGATGCGAATAAGGCTTTACATATTTTTGATGTTACAAGCAAGTTCATTATATTATAAACCTTGAGAAACGCAGATACTAAGTACTGAAGAAATGAGTAAGGCAGATAGTAATTGTATATATCGCAGTGCAGATCAATGGTTTGAAGCCAGCTATAAGAAACACAACTCTTCATTCAGTAGCTTTGATACAGACCCCTGGCAATATAAATGCTTTGGGTCATAAGGCTTGATTGCCAACTCATCCCTTGAATTACAATCAAATATAGGTGACTGAATGTAACAATCGCCTGGACCTCTCTTAGATATATCTGTAATCAAAGTGATGAGTTCCTAAGCCAGGCATAAAAGTCCCTTCACATCCACCAGAGAGATTATAGATCGCCCTTGAGAATGGAACCGTCAGTACTCAGTGACACTTCCCTCATCTCTGAACACAACAGAGTTGTAACATAGAGCATCAAAGGTGAGCCTGGTGCTCAGAGAATTGTCAGTAAGTATTGGCATTTGGATTCCTTTAGCAATTTCCTCTCCCTGGTGGATGCATTAACCTCTTGCCAACCAGCCGCCGCAGTTATCCTGCGACAGGTTGGCTTGGCTGTGCGAATCGCCATAGGTGTACATCGGTTCATGCATGAGGTTCTGTGGACACATGCCAATTGGCCAGCAGGGGAGCCAATTAGTGGGTCCGTTGGATTCGATGTCCACCGCCCACTATAAACAAGGCAGATCTCCGTTCTGTCAGGGAATGGCACAGGAGCTTGTCTTCCTGCTAAGGATCTGTGTGTTGTTCCAGGCAGCCCATCCACAGTTAGAAACACTGTTAGCAACACAGTTAACCCCTTGATCACCCCTGATGTTAACCCCTTCCCTGCCAGTGTCATTGGTACAATAACAGTGCATATTTTTAGCACTGATCACTGTAATAATGCCACTGGTTTCCAAAAAAAATAATTAAAAAAATGTCAGCTCGGTGTCCGATCTGTCTGCCGCAATGTCGCAGTACCGCTTAAAATCGCCATTACTAGTAAGAAAAAAAAATTCCATAAATCTTTTCCCTATTTTGTAGATGTGATAACTTTTGCACAAACCAATCAATATACGTTTATTTATTTTTTTACTAAAAATATGTAGCTGAATACATATTGGCCTAAATTTATGAAGAAATTAGATTTTTTTATATTTCTATTCGGTATATTTTATAGCAGAAATTAAATTTTTTTTTTTTTTTCAAAATTGTCTTGTCTTTTTTTGTTTACAGTGAAAAAAAAAAAAACACAGAGGTGATCATATACCACCAAAAGAAAGCTCTATTTATGAGCATAACGCGCAATTGTCAGTGAAAGTAACGCAGTGCCCTATTGCAAAAAAGGGCTTGGTCAGGAAGTGGGTAAACCCTTCCGTGGCTGAAGTGGTTAAGCTCAGAAGCCATCAAATGTTGCATGGAGCAATATTCTAATGCCACCGGACAGGTTGTTAGATGCAAAAATCAGAACCAACCTATATTGCTTCATTGCAGCAGAGTGGTGTTCATGGATAGTTCAGCTTTAAAGCCAAAATTGAGATAGGCATAACAAATACCATTCTGATGCAGTTGTGTAGTGCGTTTAATATTTTTTTTCCATTTTAGCCAATGTAAGTACCAGGATTTGTCTTCATTACAGTTACCTGCCATACTGGGAGCGAGAAGGGCAGCACCAGTAGGTAAGCAATGGGGGTTATTTACTAAAAGCAAATCCACTTTGCACAATCTAAGGGGTAGATCTGAAATGAGGGGAAGCTCTGCTGATTTTATCATCCAATCATGTGCAAGCTAAAAGGCTGTTTTTTATTTTCCTTGCATGTCCCCCTCAGATCTACAGCAACTTTACTTCCAAGTGCACTTGCAGTGCCATTCTAAGCCATTCCTGGTAGAGTCAATGTTCTTAAAATGAATATAATACCTAGAATATTTTATATCTTATATACCATACCTATATCACTCCCACAGACCTTCTTTAAATGAATACGTAAAGCCTTTATATCTTTTGTATGGAATGATGGAAACCCTAAAATAGCTTATGATATTTTACGTAGAAGCAAAGGGGAAGGGGGAATAGGGCTACCAGATATAGCCCTGTATTACAGGGCTATGTCTTTGGTACACATCTTAAACTGGTGTCACAACTCTTCAAATAAAATACAGTATGGGTGTCGCTAGAGAAAATTTTGTCTGGTAAAAATTTAGCGGGATCACCGTGGATACCGGCCATTTCTAGGGGGTTGTCAAATTGGATGTAACCACTAACCCGGAACTCCTTATCGGTGTGGGATAGAATGAACAAAACTGCCAAATATGCCCTTGTACATCCCCACTGGCTCCATTGGGAGGATATTCCTGGTTCTCCCCGGGAGAGGAGGTTGGAGTGCTAGGCCCATGGGGATCAGATGGGAATACAACGTGCGCTAGGTATGCCCCACGAGGAACCTTATCTCCCTTATTGGAGTTGGTGTCATCTCAGGGGGACATGCCTATGGCTAGGTGGAGATATTACCAAATGTCAGATTTCTTTAATAAATTAGAAGAGGGTAATAATTTTGAGTTCACTCACTACATTTGAGATTCTGTGTACAAAGATGTCAAAGCCTAACCACTTGCTATCAGAAATGTATAAATTGGTTCTCAGTGGCCAAAACACCTCAACCCCCTACTTTATCAAAGAGTGAGAGAGAGAACTAAGCTATACATTTATGTCATTACAAGTTAAAAAAATTGATGGAGTCAACGCACTCTACCTCTATAAGTTCATTTTTTCAAGAAATGTCATATAAGTTCGTGGCAAGGTGGTACCGATTAGTACAGATATATCTGACAGCAGATGAACGCTGCCTGAGGGGGTGTAAACAAACTTGTACATTAATCCACATATGGTGGTCTTGTCCAAAGATTAGACCATTTGTTGGATCAAGAAGATGACTATTAACCCCATTTTATCAAAAATTGTCACCCTTGCATTTTCTGTTCCATGGAATGCCTGCGTCTATAAAATCTTATAAAAAAAGTGTTACACCACATCTGCTGAATGCAGCCAAAATAAAAATACCTAGGTATTGAAAACAGTTCACGAAAATTCAGAAATTCGGAAATTTGAAAATCCGAAAATAAGAATGAAAATCTGAAAATTCAAAAGAACGAAAATCTGAAAATTCAAAAACCTGAAAATTTGACAATCTGAAATAATAACTAACTAATAATAACTTAACTATTACTAAACTATTACATTATAAGTATTGGAATTTCCTTTCAAATTTGGTTGTTAGTGAACGTAACGAATAGGAATTTATCTGAAGTTGCGAATTATCCAAAATAATGAATGCTGTATTTAAATGGATGGAACGTAATTAATTACTTTTTATTATTATTTATTATTTATTTGTTCTGTTCCATTTATTTAGATGCGGCATTCATTATTTCGGATCATTCGTAACTTCAGACAAATTCATATTCGTTACGTTTTTCCAAATTTTTCTGATTTTTGGATTTTCGAATTTTCAAGTTTCCGAATTTTCGAATTTACGAAAATTCTAACATATTTTAAGCAGTTTTTCCTTTTGAGATAAATATTTTACATACATAAATAAAAGCCGACGATTGTAAGTATCCCTGTCAGGCTACATTCACATCTTGGTGCTTTGAATTGTGGGCAGATTTCCCGTGATTCTGTGTGCAATTTCAAAGCGTCGAGGTGTGAATGAAAAATCGCAGAAAGCACATTTGAGATGCCATTCCATCTGAACGCACAATTGCAGCGACCCGCATCGCATAAGGCTTGTCGCTTCAAAAAAAGTTCAGGGGCTACTTTTGGGCGACACGCTTCGCGCAATGCAGGTTGCCGCTGATTTATCATGTAAATATAGGTGCCATTCAAATGAATGGCATCTCAAATGTGCTGCAATTTGTAATTCACACCTCAGCCGTTTGAAATCATGGCAAATCTGCACGCAACTCAAAACGCTGAGATGTTAATACAGCCTCAATGTTAAATAATTTGCCACAACACTCTAAGTGCAATGTGTGCTGGACAGCTTGGTCTGTATAGGAAGCTGAAAGACAACAGACTTACTGGCATAAATGATGTATGTAAATGCTAGTGACAGACATTATATACAGTGCCTTGCAAAAGTATTTACCCCCTTGGCATTTTTCGTGTTTTGTTGCCTCACAACCTGGAATTAACATGGATTGTTTGAGGATTTGCATCATTTAATTTACAGAACATGCCCACAAGTTTGAAAATGTCTTTTTTTTTATTGTGAAGCAAACAACAAATAGGAGAAAATAACAGAAAAAGTTAATGTGCATAACTATTCACCCCCCTAAAGTCAATACTTTGTAGAGCCACCTTTTGCGGCTATCACAGCTCCAAGACGCTTTGGATAAGTCTCTATGAGCTTGCCACATCTTACCACCAGTTTCCCAGTCCCGACTGCTGAAAAACATCCCCACAGCATGATGCTGCCACCATCATGTTTCACTGTGGGGGATGGTGTTCTTTGGGTGATGTAATGTGTTGGGTTTGCGCCAGACATAGCGTTTTCTTTGATGGCCAAAAATGTTCAATTTTAGTCTCATCAGACCAGAGCACCTTCCTCCATACATTTTGGGAGTCTCCCACGTGCCTTTTCGCAAACTCAAAATGGGCTATTTTGTTTTTTGCTGAAAGTAATGGCTTTCTTCTGGCCACTCTGCCATAAAGCTCAACTCTATGGAGCATACGGCTTAGTGTCATCCTATGTACAGATACTCCAGGCTGTGCTGTGGAACTCTGCAGCTCCTCCAGGGTTACCTTAGGTCTCTGTGCTGCCTCTCTGATTAATGCCCTCCTTGCCCGGTCCGTGAGTTTCGGTGTAAGGCTCTTGGTAAGTTTGCTGTTGTGCCATGTTATTTCCATTTGGTTATGATAGATTTGATGGTGCTCCTAGGGATCATCAAAGATTTGGATATTTTTTTTTTAACCTAACCCTGACTTGTACTTCTCAACAACATTGTCCCTTACTTGTTTGAAGAGTTCCTTGGTCTTCATGGCAGTGTTAGGTTAGTGGTGCCTCCTGCTTAGGTGTTACAACCTCTGGGGCCTTTCAAAAAGGTGTGTATATGTAATGACAGATCATCTGACATTTAGGTTGCACACAGGTGGACATCATTTCACTAATTATGTGACTTCTGAAGGTAATTGGTTGCACCAGAGCTTTTTATGGGCTTCATAACAAAGGGGGTGAATACATACGCGCATGCCAATTATCAGTTTTTTATTTCTGAAAAATAGTTTTATGTATATATTTTTTTCGAATTTTACTTCACTAACTTAGACTATTGTGTTCTGATCCATCACATATAATTCAGATTAAAAAACACATTGAAATAAAAGCTGTGATGTAAGAAAATAGGTAAAAAGCCAAGGGGGGTGAATACTTTTGCAAGGCACCGTATGTCATTTTTGATTTTGCTCATAGCTCTAATTTAATATAAATTGAGTTTGCTTTACAACTTTAGCAAAGTTGCAGTGTTTCCTGATTAGCCGTTCTCTATTTGATTTCACTTGGAAATGCTCTTTAAAAATCCATACAACCCAACAGCAGAACACATTAGTGTGAATAGGACTTTATACGTTTATTTACAGATGTTTTCCACATTCAATAGTTCTCCATTGGTGGGTTAATACTGAGAAGTGTCAGTCACTGTGAGGGACCCCCCCCCCCCCCCCATTTAAATTTAAAACTGCCAATAATATCTGAAAGTGTCTACATAAAGTGATGTATCTACCTCTGGGAAAATATTTTTTTTTTTTTTATGCAAATATGCCGTTATCAAGAGTGGCTGCAACATTTGGCTGGTGAAAAAATATAAAAACAGACCAGTAGTACCGGGTCCACAGATGAACAATAATATGTATATACACTCACCGGCCACTTTATTAGGTACACCTATGCAATTGCTTAGTAACACAAATTGCTAATCAGCCAATCACATGGCAGCAACTCAATGCATTTAGGCATCTAGACGTGGTCAAGACGACTTGCTAAAGTTCAAACCTGAGCATCAGAATGGGGGAAAAAAAAGGGGATTTGACTTTGAACGTGGCATGTTTGTTTATCCCAGACAGGCTGGTCTGAGTTTTTCAAAAATTGCTGATCGACTGGGATTACAACCATCTCTTCTTTGTAAACGAAGGGTTTACAAAGAATGGCCCAAAAAAGAGAAAATATCCAGTTAGCAGCAATTGTGTGATTGAAAATGCCTTGCTGATGTCAGAGGAGACTGGGCAGACTGGTTTGAGATGACAGAAAGGCCACAGTAACTCAAATAATCACTTGTTACATTCAAGGTATGCAGAATAGCATCTCTGAATGCACAAGACATTGAACCTTGAAGCAGATGGGCTACAGCAGCACCGGATGCCACTCCTGTCAGCTAAGAACAGGAAACTGAAGCTAAAATTGACACAGGCTCACCAAAATTGGACAAAAGAAGACTGGAAATATGTTTCCGGTCTGGTGAGTCTCGATTTCAGCTGCGATATTCAGATGGTAGGGTCAGAATTTATCATAAATAACATGAAAGCATGGATCCATCCTGTCTTGTATCAATGGTTCAGGCTGGTGGTGGTGTAATGGTGTGGGGGATATTTTCTTGGCACACTTTGGGCCCCTTTGTACCAATTGATCATCGTTTAAATGCCATGGCCTACCTATTGTTGCTGACCATGTCCATCCCTTTATGACTACAGCAAGGGTCTCAAACTGGCAGCCCTCCAGCTGTTGTGAAACTACAATTCCCATGAGGTATTACAAGGCTGACAGTTACAAGCCTGACTCCCACAGGAAGAAGCATGATAGGACTTGTACAACAGCTGGAGGGCCTCCAGTTTGAGACCCCTGGACTACAGTGCACCCATCTTCTGATGGCTCCTTCCAGCAGGATAATGCACAAAGCTCAGATCATCTCACCACTGGTTTCTTGAATATGACAACAAGTTCAATGTATTCCAATGGCTTCCACACTTACCAGATCTCAATCCAACCTTTGGGAGATTCATATCATGAATGTGCAGCCGACAAATCTACAACTGCGTGATGCTATCATGTCAATATGGACCAAAACCTCTGAGGAATGTTTCCAACACCTTGTTGTATCTATGCCTTGAAGCATTCAGGCAGTACTGAAGGCAAAAGGGAGTCCAACCCAGTACTGGCAAGGTGTACCTAATAAAGTGGCTGGTGAGTGTAGATGGATGGCAGGTGGGCTAACAACTAACAAGTAAAGGAAAGAAAAAAAAAGGTTGAGAGGCTTGGTCAGTATAGTAGGAAGTATAGTTCTGATTTAGGTGGAAAATGATACGTCAATCGGTTATTGGTTAGTAGGGATGAGCCGAACACCCCCCGGTTCGGTTCGCACCAGAACTTTCGAACGGACCCCGCGTTCGTAACAAACGTTAGAACCCCATTGAAGTCTATGGGACTCGAACGTTCGAAATGGAAAGTGCTAATTTTAACGGCTGATATGCAAGATACTGTCCTAAAAAGGGTTTGGGGACCTGACTCCTGCCTCAGGGGACATGGGTCAATGCAATAAAAAGTTTTAAAAGCGTCCGTTTTGGCGGGAACACTGATTTTAATGACGATTAAAGTGAAAAAAAAAAAAAATGAAATATTCCTTTAATTATGGTGCCTGGGGGGTGTCTGTAGTATGCCTGTGAAGTGCCACGTGTTTCCCGTGTTTAGAACAGTCCCTGCACAAAATGACATTAAACGGAAATAACACCATTTAAAACTGCTTAATGTTATATCTGGTTCCTGCAATATGGTTGAAAATCATTCAGAAAAATGGCATGGGTAGCCCTCCCTGCCCATTACCAGCCTATTTGGGTCTTGTACGCATATTAAGGGGAACCCCGTACCCATATTAAAAAAAGGAAATGCGTGTGGCCCCCAGGCCCTATATACTCAGAACAGCAGTATACAGGCGGTGCAAACAAGACAGGGACTGTGTAAGCATTGCATCAAAAATTGTACTTAAACGCCCCTGTTAAACAGGGGCAGAAAAATTGGGCCTTAGGCACTGGTGCCATCACACTGCAACCTCTGCCATATACTCTAGTTTTATTGCAGGAATTAGCCCTGCTGCAAAGCATTGCATCAAAAATTGTACTTAAACGCCCCTGTTAAACAGGGGCAGAAAAATTGGGCCTTAGGCACTGGTGCCATCACACTGCAACCTCTGCCATATACTGTAGTTTTATTGCAGGAATTAGCCCTGCTGCAAAACATTGCATCAAAAATTGTACTTAAACGCCCCTGTTAAACAGGGGCAGAAAAATTGGGCTGCTGGCATCACCCAGAACCAAAAATGTTCTTCCAACATATCAGCGGAGGAGGAAGAGGATAGACAATCAACATAACAGGACAGTCACTCAGCATCAGCATAGGCAGTCTTGAAGGGATGTGGTATTTCAAAAAAAAATTATTCGGTTACATCAGCTTCAGGTGCTTGGTAGCTGTGGGTGATCCAAGACTGATTCATCTTGATGAAGGTCAGTCGATCAACTGATTCGGTGGACAGGCGCACCCTGTGATCGGTAACGAAGCCACCAGCAGCACTGAAGGTGCATTCCGAAAGAACGCTGGATGCAGGACAGGCCAGTAGCTCAACTGTGCAAGCTCTGGCCAGTGATCCATCCTCAAGACCCAGTAAGCCAGAGGATTTTCAGTGGGAAAGGTGTCCAAGTCTGACCTTGCCCCTAGGTATTCCTGCACCATGTAAATTAGACGCTGGCGATGGGTGCTGGAACCAATCATACCTTGGGGCTGCGGACTAAAAAATTGTCTGAAAGCATCAGTCAGACGGCCACCTTCTCCACCGCTCCTTCTGACTGATGCCTCAGCAACACGTTGTCCAGGACCAGGAGTTTGTGACCTCCCAGTCTCTGGGAACGCGTTGCACAGAGCTTTCTGCAAGGCCTCCCGGAGATGTCTCATCCTCTGCTCCCTCTGCGATGGCAAGATAAGGTTGGCAACCTTACCCTTGTACCGTGGATCAAGGAGAGTGGCCAGCCAGTAATGGTCCCTCTCCTTGATCCGAAGAATACGAGGATCCTTCCGCAGGCTTTGCAGGATCAGGGAGGCCATGCAGCGTAGGTTAGCTGAGGCATTCGGTCCGGAGTCCTCTGGGTCACTAAGGACAACATGATCCGCAGCTACCTGCTCCCAGCCACGTACAAGTCCATGTGTTTCTTGGGACTGTAAATCATCCCTATAAGACTGCTGCTGCTGATGCTGATGCTGAGTGCCAGCCTCCACCTCCATGCTGACACAATCATCCTCCTCCTCCTCTTCCTCCTCCTCACCCTCTTCCTGTGTGATGGGTGGCACAGCAGGAACACTGTCTGGATAAAGGGGGCCTTGAGAGGCAAGGAAGTCCTCCTCTTCCTGCCTCTGTTCTGCCTCAAGTGCCCTGTCCATTATTCCACGCAGCGTATGCTCCAAGAGGTGGACAAGAGGTACAGTGTCACTGATGCATGCACTGTCACTGCTCACCATCCTTGTGGCCTCCTCAAACGGTGACAGGACAGTGCATGCATCCCTGATCATGCCCCACTGGCGTGGTGAGAAAAAACCAAGCTCCCCTGACACTGTCCTGGTGCCGTAGTCGCACAGGTACTCATTGATGGCCCTCTGCTGCGTGTACAGCCGCTGCAGCATGGCCAATGTTGAGTTCCATCTGGTGGGCATGTCACATATAAGGCGGTTCTTGGGCAGGTTCAACTCCTTTTGGAGCTCAGCCAGCCGAGCACAGGCATTAAATGATCGGCGGAAATGCACACAGACTCTCCTGGCCTGTTTCAGGACATCCTGTAAGCCGGGGTACCTGCCCAAGAACCGCTGCACCACCAGGTTAAGGACGTGAGCTACACAGGGCACATGGGTCAGTTGTCCCTGTCGGAGGGCGGAGAGGAGGTTGGTGCCATTGTCGCAAACCACCATTCCTGGCTTAAGCTGGCGTGGCGTCAACCACCTCTCGGCCTGCCCCTGCAGAGCTGACAAAACATCCGCCCCAGTGTGGCTCCTGTCCCCCAAACAAACCAGCGCAAGCACGGCATGGCATCGTTTTGCCTGCGTACTTGCGTAGCCCCTGCAACGCCTACGGAGCATCGCTGGTTCTGAGGACAGAGCACTGGAAGAGGCCATGGAGGAAGAAGAAGAGGAGGGGGTGGAGGAGAGAGGTGTGTCACAAGCAATAGTAGCATTTTGGAGGCGTGGTGGCGGAACAACCTCCAACACTACTGCACCTTGTCCTGCATCCTTCCCAGCAGCCAGAAGAGTGACCCAATGGGCCGTGAAAGACAGGTAACGTCCCTGTCCATGCCTGCTGGACCATGAGTCAGCGGTAATATGCACCTTACCGCTGACCGCCCTGTCCAGCGAGGCAAGGACATTGCCTTCCACATGCCGGTAGAGAGCCGGAATCGCCTTCCGTGAGAAAAAGTGGCGTTTGGGGACCTGCCACTGAGGAACCGCACATTGTACAAACTCATGGAAGGGGGCCGAGTCTACCAACTGAAAAGGCAGCAGTTGAAGTGCTAGCAATTTAGCCAAGCTAGCATTCAACCGCTGGGCATGTGGATAGCTGGGAGTAAATTTCTTCCGCCGGTCCAGCAGCTGGGGCAGGGACATTTGCCTGCTATAATCGGACGTGGATGTACCACTAGCAGAGTTCCCGGAAGCACTTGGCTGTGACACACCTAATTCTACACCTTCATTCCTCTCAGAGCAGGTTTCAGAGAGGACTGAAGGTCTAGTGGGGTTGGAGATGCCAGCTGATGAGGAGCAAGGAGAGGTCCGCTTTGTTCTTTGGTGTGGGTCTTTGAGGTATGCTTGCCAACGAGCTGCATGGCAGGTCAACATATGTCTGGTCAAGCATGTGGTGCCCAAGCGGCTGATGTTTTGGCCACGTGAGATACGCTTGAGACATATGTTGCAAATAGCAGCGGTGCGATCTGATGCACTCGTCTCAAAAAAGGCCCACACCAAAGAACTTTTAGAATAACGCGCAGAGGAAGCGCTCTGCGCAGGCGGAGCTCTGCGGTGTGATTCAGTCGGTGTGCTGCCCCTAAGCTGGCCCCCGGAGGGCATCCTGCCTCGTTGGACATGTTCCTCCTCCTCCTCCTCCTCCCTCCTTCCAGGCACCCACGTGGAGTCAGTGCCCTCATCATCCCCTCCCTCTTCATCGCTGTAGCAAACCTGGCAGTATGCTGCAGCTTGTGGAACATGACTGCCAGATTGCTGTGCTTCTTGAGCATCCTCTCTCTCTGCGCTCACGCTACTGCCTTCCTCTAGCTGAGTGTCATCATCAGAGCCCACCAAACACTGGGCATCCTCCTGGAGCATGTACCCAACACTGTGCTCAAAGAGTTCAGGAGACTCCTCAGGAGGACGTGGTGGGTCTAGGGAAGGAGTCACTGATGATGACATTGAGAGGAGGGACGACGATGTGTTGGCAGCTGCTTTTCTACTACCCTGAGACTGGGTGAGAGAGGATGAGGAGGATGAAGAGGGCTTGGTCATCCACTCTACCAAGTCGTTGGCATGTTGCGGTTCAACATGTCCAGCTGCAGAAAAGAAGGACAAGCATGTCCCATGGCCACGTGCTGATGACAATGCACCGCGTCCACGACCAGCACTGTTGTCTCTAGACACAGAGCCTGCTTGCCCTCTTTTATCGGCTCGCGCCTGTCTGCCTCTCCTTGCTGGCCTTCCAGACATGGTAATGGCCTGAAGGGAGTTGGGTAAAACAGTAGTTGGGTAGTTTATATTGTGCTGGAGGCACACAACACCCACTAACTCCTGCAGATGCCTTTTTTATAGAACAGCAGAGTTAAAGGGGTATATACAGATGTATACTGTGCTGTGCTGGAAGCACACACAACTTCCAATAACTCCTGCAGATGACAATTGGGCCCAAATAGAGAACAGCTATGTAGGTGGATTATAGCGGTATGTAATGGGTACAGAGCACGCACACAGCACGCACTATCTCCTGAGTGACACTACTGACTGCAAGCTCTATTGTTAAAGATGGACCACTAGCTATATAGGTGAGGTGAATATCACGGTGTATACTGCGGTCAGGGCACGCAGACAATAACCAGAAAACAGCAGAGTTAAAGGGGTATATACAGATGTATACTGTGCTGTGCTGGAAGCACACACAACTTCCAATAACTCCTGCAGATGACAATCAGGCCCAAATAGAGAACAGCTATGTAGGTGGATTATAGCGGTATGTACTGGGTACAGAGCACGCACACAGCACACACTATCTCCTGAGTGACACTACTGACTGCAAGCTCTATTGTTAAAGATGGACCACTAGCTATATAGGTGAGGTGAATATCACGGTGTATACTGCGGTCAGGGCACGCAGACAATAACCAGAAAACAGCAGAGTTAAAGGGGTATATACAGATGTATACTGTGCTGTGCTGGAAGCACACACAACTTCCAATAACTCCTGCAGATGACAATCGGGCTCAAATAGAGAACAGCTATGTAGGTGTATATAGTGGTATGTACTGGGTACAGAGCACGCAGACAGCACGCACTAACACTACTGACTGCAAGCTCTATTATTAAAGCTAGATCACTAGCTATATAGGTGAGGTGAATATAGTGGTGTATACTGCGGTCAGGGCACAGACAGTAACCACTACACAAGAGCAAGATAGTAAATCAGCCAAAAACGATTGGTGTGTAACTGTGTTGAAGGTACACAGAACACCCACTGCTTCAGACGCCAACACACTACACGAGGCCGCCTTAATGGCGGCCTTATATAGTGTGGGGCGTGCACTACACAGCCTGAGCTATGATTGGCCACAGGCAGGATGCCTGTGGCCAACCATGGCTCTCCTCACTGCTGGTGCTGCGATTGGCCAAGCATGCGGGGTCACAGTGCATGCTTGGCCAATCGTGAGACAGCAATGCATTGCGCCATCGCAGTGCATTGTGGGCCACACGAATTTTGCCGCGAACGGCCCAAACGTTCGGAATTCGGCGAACGCACGAACGACCGATGTTCGAGTCGAACATGCGTTCGACTCGAACACGAAGCTCATCCCTATTGGTTAGCATTCTAGTTTGATACCATTGGGTGTATTGAAAAGTATAGATTGTTGAGTACCTATGGGCAAGGTTTGAATGGAAGATTCCCAGACCTTAAGGAATTTTTGGACCCCTGGTTCCTTATGTAGGGAAGCCTCCATCCATTCCATGTGGAAAACATAAGATAGTGTGTCTATGCCTCTGTGAAAACTTCCATCATAGGTGAGATGGATGACACAATGTCATGCACTTATCACAAGTATGCACTGTATGAGATTTTATGTAACCCCCCCCCCCCCCCAACTGCGAGATCTTGGGGGTGGAAAAGAGGGACAACGGGGAGGTTTTCTTTTTTTTTTCTTTTTTTTCCAGCAAATGAGTGTAATTTCATATGCTGCATGTGCAAGATGAGGTGCATAGCGTTATGTGCTTTGCCTTGTGAATGAGCAGTATAACAATGCAAGATCTTGACGTTTTAAAGTATATGTAAACACTCGCTTTGTAAAACAACCCATTCAATTTAACCACTTGACCACTGGGCACTTAAACACCCTTAATAACCAGACCAATTTTCAGCTTTCGGTGCTCTCACATTTTGAATGACAATTACTCAGTCATGCAACACTGGACCTATATGAAATTTTTGTCCTTTTTTTCACACAAATAGAGCTTTCTTTTGGTGGTATTTAATCACCGCTGGGTTTTTTATTTTTTGTGCTATAAAAGAAAAAAGACCGAAAATTCTGTAAAAAATGAATTTTTCTTTGTTTCTGTTAGAAAATTTAGCAGATTAGTAATTTTTTTCTTCATAAATTTTGACCAAAATTTATACCACCACATATCTTTGGTAAAAATAAGTACAAATTGGTGGATATTATTTGGTCTTTGTGAAAGTTATAGAGTCCACAAGCTATGGTGCCAATATCTGAAAATTTATCACACCTGAAGTACTGATGGCCTATTTCAATTCTTGAGACCCTAACATGCCAGAAAAGTACAAATACCCCCCAAATGACCCCTTTTTGGAAAGAAGACATTCCAAGGTATTTAGTAAGAGGCATGATGAGTTTTTTGAAGTTGTCATTTTTTCCCACAATTCTTTGCAAAATCAAGGTTCTTTTTACTTTTTTTTTCTTCACAAAATTGTCATATTATCAGGTTATTTCTCACACACAGCATATGCATACCACAAATTACACCCCAAAACACATTCTGCTATTACTCCCGAGTATGGCGATACCACATGTGTGAGACTTTTACACAGTGTGGCCACATACAGAGGCCCAACATGCATGGAGCGCCATCAGGTGTTCTGGAGCACCCAGGACAATTCTGACATTTCTCTCCTACATGTAAAAATCATCATTTATTTGCTAGAAAATTACATAGAACTCCAAAACATTATATATGTTTTTTTAGCAAACACCCTGGAGAATACAATGGTGGTCTTTGCAACTTTTTATCTCGCACGGTATTTGCGCAGTAATTTTTCGAATGCTTTTTTTTGGAAAAAAAACAGTTTTGTGCTTAAAAAAAAAAAAAAAACACAGTAAAGTTAGCCCAATTTTTGCATAATGTGAAAGATGAAGTTACGCTGAGTAAATAGATACCTAATATGTCACTCTTCAAAATTGCACACGCTCGTGGAATGGCGCCAAACGTCGCTACTTAAAAATCCCCATAGGCGATGATTTAAATTTTTTTTACTGGTTATATGTTTTGAGTTACAGAGGAGGTCTAGGGCTAGAATTATTGCTCTCGCTCTAACGTTCGCAGCGATACCTCACATGTGTGGTTTGAACACCGTTTTCATATGTGGGCGGGACTTACGTATGCGTTCGCTTCTGCATGCGAGCACATGGGGACAGGGGCGCTTTAAAAAAAAAATTTTTTTTATTGTTCATTTTACTTTATTTATTTTAGTTTGACATTTTTTTCCCCAAAAATAATTTTTTTGATCACTTTTATTCCTATTACAAGGAATGTAAACATCCCTTGTAATAGGAATATGGCATGACAGGTCCTCTTTACAGTGAGATATGGGGTCAATAAGACCCCACATCTCACCTCTAAGCTGGGAAGCCTGAAAAAAAAAAAGATTCTGGCTTTGATCGTATTAGCGATTCGGTAGAAGCACCGGAGGGCGGAGGGCGGCGGGAGGGGGGGGGGATGTCTATGGCTGGGTATTGCAGGGTATCACCGACTATGGCTGGGTATCTCAGAGTATGGCTGGGTATCTCAGAGTATGGCGTTGCAGAGTACTGCGTTGCAGAGCATTGCAGGGTATTGGCGGGTGTTGCAGAGCATTGCAGAGTGTTGCAGGGTATTGGCGGGTGTTGCAGAGCATTGCAGAGTGTTGCAGGGTATTGGCGGGTGTTGCAGAGCATTGCAGAGTGTTGCAGGGTATTGGCGGGTGTTGCAGAGTGTTGCAGAGTATTGCAGGGTATTGCGGAGTGTTGCAGAGTGTTGCAGGGTATTGCAGAGTGTTGCAGGGTATTGCAGAGTGTTGCAGGGTGTTGCAGGGTGTTGCAGGGTGTTGCAGAGTGTTGCAGAGTATTGCAGAGTGTTGCAGAGTATTGCAGGGTATTGCGGAGTGTTGCAAGGTGTTGCGGAGTGTTGCAGGGTATTGCGGAGTGTTGCAGGGTATTGCGGAGTGTTGCAGGGTATTTCAGAGTGTTGCAGGGCATTGCGGAGTGTTGCAGGGCATTGCGGAGTGTTGCAGGGCATTGTGGAGTGTTGCAGGGTATTGCGGAGTGTTGCAAGGTATTGCGGAGTGTTGCAGGGCATTGCGGAGTGTTGCAGGGCATTGCAGAGTGTTGCAGGGCATTGCAGAGTAATGCAGAGTAATGCAGGGAATCGAGGGGTTAATTTTCGGTGAGCAGCGATGTGGGCACTGCAGATGCAGCCCACATCGCTGCTGACACCGATCTCTTCCCCCTCCGCTATACCGATCGGTACAGAGAGGGGGAGGGAGGAACCGGCGTCATAACATGACGCCGGCTTGTTTACAAGTGATCACTCCGTCATTTGACGGAGCGATCACGTGGTAAACGGCCGCGATGAGCGGCCGTTTACCGTGATTCGTGATGCGCCGGGTCCACTGGACCCAGCGGTCACGAATGCTCTCGTGTGCGCGCCCCAGGGGGCGCGCGAGAGCAGAATTCTGGGAGGCCGTTAATTAACGGCCTCTCAGAGTTAAACAACTGCCCTGAAGCCGTTAATCGGCAATGGGCGGTTGTTAAGTGGTTAAAATAGAAATGAAAGCAAAACATTTGTGTATAGATATAAAAAAAAAAAAAAAACATTGGAAATACCTTTTCCCCCTTTTTTTTTTTATAAGTGATAACATTCCCTCTGTTCTCAGCTGCATAAGTAGCTTAGAAAGCTAGGGGAGGAAAAACAGTGGCACGCTGATCTTCCCAGTGAATGGCTGTGCAGAGGGGCATGTCGGAACAAGTCTGATCATTGGAGGAGAGCAGGCTGAGTTCTCAGCACAGCCATAAAACTGACCACGCTGTGCTTTTATACATAGTGTGGTCAATTTTTAATAGGAAAACAGAGGGACTGACAGGAACACCAGGTATTTCACACAAAGGAAGCAATATAAAGAGAACAGGATTATCAAATTCTGGATTTGACATATGAGATTACCTGGAAGGCAGTGGTGATGTTGCCTCCCCATAGGGCATCTGTGCCATCAGGGCTATGTCACCATTGCCTTAAGGGAAACAAGGACATGGAAACCAAAAAGGGTAAGTAAAAGCAAAAAATATATATTTAACGTAACCACTGTTTCACATTAGTATGCAGAGATGCATGGGAATTTTAGGGAAAGGGGGGAAAGGTTTACTTTAAGTGTTAACTGCATAATCTAAGGCAACTCCTAGGCTGTAGCTCTACAGGAACCTCATGTTTCCAGGTCCTCAGAAGACATGGCTATTAATAAGCCCACATATGTATACATCACATTTTCAAAACTGGACCTGAAAATGCTATTTAGCAAAAGTTATACATTCCAAAGGCACATAAATTACAAACTATAAGGCTTTTATAACCACAGAAGTAATACATTTAGCATCTACTTATGCATAATACCGACACGTATAAATCACATTTCTATATAGCTACCCCAAAGCTTGGAATGGTGCAGCAACTATATATCTATTTCTTAGCCCATCACTCTACTTGTCATTTATAGTGCTCAGAATGGGATTTCAGGTGTATTTCTACATAGCACCATTAATAGCTTGTTATAAACTAGAGCTATGAAGGAGCAAAAAAAAAAAAACAATGCTGCTTTTACTGCTAATGGCCACTAGATGGCAGAAGTGACACACAGGCAGGCTCAGTAACCAATACACACTAATCCCCAATAAACTGTTCTTGTGTCAGAAGTAATGCTGCTATTTGAAATAGAAAAACATTGTCTTCAAGCACTGGAATTAATTATACCAGATACGAAGAGAGGGGGGTGGGAAAAAAAAAAAAAGACGAAAACCCCTGCTATGCAAAATACTGCAAGACAAAAACAGATTAAACGGACAGAGATTCACAAGGCTTTGCTTTGGTGCATGACACATAATGCAGGGGAAAAATGTATGATGCAGAGCAGAAAAAGTCTACATTGTATGCAATGCTTTGTGCTGCTGCTAGTTTATGATTTAACATGCGCAAATTTATCTGAGAGATATTAGGGGGTAAAAGAAAAACCGGGAACTTGATTTCTGAGAACAAAGAATAAAAATTGAACAGCGCATATTAATGACTGTTTATTTCTTGTTTAAAACTTTTAAAGGACAGATTTTTTTTTCTTTTAATTCCTTTTTTTCTTATTAATTTCATATGTATTTATATTTTTTCTGGTGTACTTTTCAGAAAAAAAAAAAACTCTAGACCAATGAGAAACACTCCATGTAATATATATATATATATATATATATATATATATATATATATATATATATATATATATATATATGTTTAGGGCCATGGCCCTAAGACCGAGACAGATGTGGATCACATAAACACACGACAAGACTTACAACATAAATAGACCTAAGGTGTGGCTTTTGGTTGTCTGGTAGGTAAGCCAAGAAAAGGGGCCATACCCAAGATAAGTAATGAATAATTGTGGAGGAAAGTGTGCTGAGAAATGTAGTAAAACGGGGAATGGGAGGGAGTGTATTGTGCACCGGGGAACCAACAGAGAGCAAGGGCTTAAATACCCACGGGCTCCTCCCATAAATTCAGGCCACCATACTGGCCTTCTAATTCATGGTCGTGGCCCTAAGACCAAGACAGATGTGGATCACATAAACACGCAACAAGACTTACAACATAAATAGACCCGAGGTGTCGCTTTTGGTTGTCTGGTAGATAAGCCAAAAAAAGGGGCCAACAATAAGCAGGTAGGGGATATATCTTTATTGGTTCTAAGCTCATTGAGCAAGCTTGGAGAAGGCTAGGGTCATCTCCACCTGAGGGTTCAGAATATATCTGGTAAAGCAGGCAGACTTCCATCTGCCTAGCTTCTTGATCACATGGTCTGGTACTCCGTGCTGAGATGGGGCTGAGGCTGCGCTGACCTGGAAGGAATGTCCAGAATCCCGACAGGGTCTAGGCCTAAGTTGAGCAGTAGGACCCTAACATGTTTGATAAACTGACTGCCAGTCAGGGGGTTGACTGGAAAAGGCAGTAACGGCTAACTGGGTAGGTGAGAGAGCAGACAGTCAAGGATAGTTACTGGGCACCGGAAGTAAATATCTACCCCGGGTCCGGTTTGTTGCGTTTTGGAGACCGTAAGGTGAAGGACATAATGGTTTGGGAAGCGAGTCAGCAGATGTCTGTACAGTACCTGACTACTGGTACTACCAGAGGTGAACTCGCTAGGTCATAGGAAGCCATAGAAAGCCAGGTAGATGGCTGCCTGGATGACCAGGCTGGGCAAGAGCCCAAAAGGGGAACGTGTGAGGATTTCAGACATCCCCCAGAAGATAGCGCTTGGGATGAGTAAGTGTTTGCCGTTGGTAGCGGGCTGTTGCTTCTGAACTCTGCGCAGCAGGGCTTTCACTGTATGGGCTGTGAACACAGATGTCTGTCCGGGATTCTGTAAGGACAGGAAATGCGGAATACTGGCTAGGTACAGCATGATAGCGTTATGAGCAAGAGCCAGCTGCATATGGCAATAAGATATGAAGGCTAGGATGTGAGTGATGTCATCTGCTGTGGCTCCAGGACGAGTAACTAGGAACCTTCAGTAGGTGTTCCAGGCTATGCGGTAAGCCTTAAGTGTGTTGCTAGACAGTGAGTGGTTGATGAGCCGGGTTGCATTGGCAAGATGTGGCTTCAATCCATTGTTAGTTGAGACCAAGGTGGGATAGGAGTGGATGATAGGTCAGTTCTGGATACCTGCTTGAAGAATGAGACAAAATTGAAGCAAGGCAATGCATCTGCTGTGGCTTTGCACTTGCCAGGGATATGCTCACAGTAAATATTAAATTGGTGATGTAATGATAATTGCACCAGCCTGCGTAGGAAGAACATGACGGGAGCCACTTGGATCTATCCTTATTAATGATGTCGGCCGTAGCCTGGTTGTCTGTGGTGAAGAGTACTCTCTGACCTGTCCACGTGTGGCGCCAGACTTGGGCTGCCACCACGGTGGGGTACAGTTTGAACAAAGATGAGGATCGAGCGAAACCAGGAATCAAGCAAATTTCTGGAGGCCAGAGATTGGCGAACCAGTGGTGGCCAAAAATAGCAGCAAAGCCTGTGGAGGCTGCAGTGTCTGTGATTACTTGTGGCGACTGGGCTGATACTGAGAGAATAAACATGGATATGCTGTTCCAGTTGGTGAGGAACTCCTCCCACATAGTTAAGTCCGCTATGGCTTCTGGGTCTAGTCTGAGGTCTTGGTTGGGGTCCTGTATTCGGGCGAGAAAGACCAAGAGCTGTGAGATGAACGATCGCCCCTGTGGAATAATCCTCATCGCAAAATTGAGCATGCCTACCAAAGACTGCAGCTGTCTTTTAGTACAGCCCTGTGACTGGGTAAAATCGTCAATGACCGTCCTAAAACTGGCTAATTTGTCAGCAGGCAGGCTAGCCTGCATAGCCTGCATGTCCAGGATGATGCCCAAGAAGGTGATGGAATGTGCCAGGCCTTCCACTTTCTGTTCGGCTATAGGTACATTGAGATTGTTGAAGACCACTCTTAGCCTATCTAGATCTGACCATTCAGTGAGCAGAACATTGACAAGATAATGGATAACTTTGTGGCATTGGGCCTGGTGTGAAAGGATCCAAGTGAGGGATTGGGCGAAAACGTCAAACAACCATGGGCTGTTTTTAGAGCCAAAGGTCAGCTTGGTGGCAAAATAGTAAGAATCCCCCCCACTTCGTGCTGTGCCACTGCTAGAGAGATGGCCATGCTGACTGATGTATACTTGAGAGAAAATTCCCTGGGAAGGGATCAGGAAGTTCAAACTAGGGATATGTGAGAAAAGAGGCGCAGACAAGTCATAAACTAAGTGGAGTTTATTTGTGAACTTGCCCTTGACAAGCCCAATAGGGCTTACTCTCAAAATCTGGAAAGGTGACTGTGAGAAAGGGCTGATGATGAACCCTTTATCTAGCTTCATCTGTCAGACGGTGTCTATTGCCTGAGCATAATGGCTGCTGACTGTAGGTTCTTGCACTTGTGAGTGGAGAGGTGTAATATGATGAAGCCAGTGTGGAATCCTGTCGTGAAGCCGTGTAGCAGGAATACTGCCAGTGAAGGGGTGGGGTGTGTGGAGAGGTAGAAGCTCAGCCACGGGACATCCACCCGGCTTAGTCAGAATTTGTTAAGCTGCTTCAGACGACAAGTGGACTTTGGGTGAGCCTTGTGGCATGAAGTACAGACCTGCAGTAGGCGGCACTGGCTGAAGGAGCACCCACCTTGGTTGAAGTTGTTGCATATTGCCGCATCCCCCACTGAAAAGACTGGTCATCCCAGCTTGTCTACCTGTTGCTGTTGTGGTGGGCCTAATGGGCCCCGGAGGTGGAAGGGAAGCTGGAGGTGGAAGGGAAAGTGACAGGGCGTCTTGTGGGTGCCTCAGAGCACCAATTTGGCATGTGGGCAGAAGATTGGCAAATCTCACAGAGTGGGGAACAAAGACCAGCAAAGTGGCGACAGAATAGTTCCGTGTCTGTGCCGCTCCAGTCAGTACTGATCTGGAACTGGGCGCGTCTTGCTGCTGCTTTGGTTGAGAATAAGCAATGGTAGTTGTAGAAGGCAAAGCTACCATATTTGTAAGCAAGATCAGGTCCTCCATCGTGCTAGGGGTGGCTGAACAAAGGACTCCCCTGAATATCCTGAATGCCAGGGCGAACTTGGTGGGTGACAGCTTATGACTGAGCCTGGGGTCTTTCAACTTGCCAACTATTGAGAGCTCCCCCCAGGCGTAGGATTTGTTGTCAGCTAAGTCGTGGGCGGAGATGAGCAGTGATGTCAAATTGATGTCTTTGACCTGCAGAAGGAGAAGCTGTCATCGGGACCACGACCAGATCAAGGAGGGCCGTGGGTGGGCGAACTTCCAAAATGTTGATTTATTGTGGCCATAAATTGCAAATGACTATGTAATGTGGAGATGGTGATATAGGGACAAGGTTGCAAGCCAAAGCTTTGAACTTTTACTATATGCTGGAATGGTATAACTTGATATAATATACAAAGCTTGGTTTGGTTCCATGTTGGTGGCTGGATGGAGGGTGGCCATTGTATCCTTAGACAAACTGAATGTGAAGATCCACCTTCTCTAAAACATCCCTGAACCATTATACACCGACGAGCTTGGGTTCATTAGAGGTGGACTGAAGAGTTTGGGGTATCCTGTCTAGACCTTGGAGACTGTGCACCTAAGGATATCTGCAGGAGTGTCTGAGGGCTAAGGAGAGATATATTTCCATTAAAGCTTTCTGTGACACTGTAACGGGGTGTCATAGACTTCTGGTAAGAAGTAAATTCTTCTCATATTGGTGGTGGATCACAAACGGCACATTTTGAAGATTTCCTTTTTATGGATAGACTTTTTTTTATTTATTATTTCTAAGCTTTAGTTTTGCATGGGTGGAAATTTTCTGATGATACACATAGTTGGACTTTTTAAGTTTATCAACTGTTTTTTATTCTATTTTTTGCATTTTTATATTTCATTGTCACTTGTATGCAGTTTTTATATATGATCTCATGACTCACTCATGATTCCTATAGTTCATATATATGTGGGGTTATGTCAAATGGTCTCACATATTGTTTAAAGTCACTATTTTTAACTTTTTAGTGCTATTTTCACGGAAAGTTGGGAGGTATGTCATGCATGTAAAAGTTGATTTACGACAGACAAATAGGTTGTTCCCTTTTCAAGGGAAGTTGTTTTGTAAAGCAGGGGTCTCCAGACTTTATAAACAATTGGGCCAGCTTACTGTCCTTCAAACTTTAGGGGGGGGGGGGCCCATCATTGGTGTCAGTGGGAGGAATAGTGCCCCATCATTGGTGTCAGAGGGGGGAATAGTGCCCCACCATTGGTGTCAGTGAGAGGAGTAGTACCCCATCATTGGTGTCAGTGAGAGGAATAGTGCCCCATCATTGGTCTCAATGGGAATAATGGTGCCCCATCATTGGTGTCAGTGGGAGGAATAATGCTCCATCATTGGTGTCTGTGGCAGGAACTATGTCTGACTGTTGCTGATGATGGGGGATATAGGGCCCCCGAGGGCCAAATAAAAACAAGCAAAGGGCCGCACCTGGCCCCCGGGCCACTGTTTGGAGACCACTTTCCCAGAACTTAGTGAATGCTGTGGAATTGCAAAGAATACCCAATCATATTACATTTCAGAGATATAAATAAAGGAAATCTTAACTTGTTTTTTTGGCATTGAATAGGTTGTGCTCCAAAGTGAGGTTTGGTGGATATACAAACTCAACACGAGGTCACCACATGGTTTAAATAACAGAATTGACAGAATGGACACAAATTTGTGTTTAACATAGTTATATAAGTGATTTAACAACATACATTCAATTTAATATGTGATATGTTTAAAATATTTGTGTCAAATGGTTGAACCATATTATTCGCTGTTTGTTCTTCTCCGTGTGTTAGTACTTTTTTTGTCTTTAATTTAAATCCACTCCCTATTAAGTGGGCTGTAAGAGTATTTATGTTGGATTAAAAAAAAAAAGTATGCTATGAGACCGCCTGTGTGAGTCGTAACGCGTTAATTTTTGTTTTCTATTTTTCAGGTTCCCCTTTTTTATTCTTTTTAAAAAGGTTTACACCATATTAATAAAAGCTGATCATTGTGAGACCCCCCCGTAACTGTCACTTTTACTGGACAGCTTGGTTTGTTACAGAAACAAGAACAGTAACAAAATGACTAGAAGGATCAAAGGGTAATACAACTGTGCCATAGGGAGGACTGAAAGAAACAAACACATCTGTGCTAATGCTATTGATAGAGAGCATTAGATATGTCATTTTGCCAATAGTTACACGTTAAAGTGACATTAAACAATATTTTTTTTTTAAATAACAAACTTGTCATACTTACCAGCTCTGTGCAGTGGTTTTGCACAGAGCAGCCCCATTTCTTTTCTTTTCAGGTCCCCCGAAGCCAGTGCTCCTGGCTCCCCCTCTTTAGCCAGAGCCCCCAATAGCAAGCCTCTTGTTCTAGGGTCATTGGTACATGCTCGCTCCTGAGCCCAGCTCTATGCATCCATAAGAGCCGTGGCTTGGCCCCACCCCCCACTCTCTCATTGGCTACCTGGCTGTGATTGACTGTAGCAGGAGCCAATGGCTCCCACTGCTGTC
Organism: Lithobates pipiens; assembly: GCF_037356315.1. NCBI lineage: Eukaryota > Metazoa > Chordata > Amphibia > Anura > Ranidae > Lithobates > Lithobates pipiens. The sequence continues at coordinate 448,280,265 of NW_027507718.1, read as the reverse complement.
TCAGCCAACGAGGAATGATAGACACGGGAGAAGCTTAGCTCTCGTGCATATTGCTGGATCGAGAGGGAGCTCAGGTAAGTATTAAGGAGGGCTGCTGCACACAGAAGGTTTTTTACGTCCATGCATAGAATGCATGAAGGTAAAAAAACCTTGAGTCCTTAATACCACTTTACAAATGAATTGCCAACTATTATTCATTAATATCCATGTATGAAAAGAATCCATTAAAACACAATGCTGATTTTTTTATTTTATTTAAAATGTAGCATATTTTTCCCTGGTAAAAATATAGTTATAAACAGCAGCATAATGAGCAAGCACAGCTTCACCAATTAACTGTTCACATACTGATATTATAGACAAGTTCTACCCAAAATATTATGTCTTGCTTGGCTGATAGTTCTATTCCCTCTGGAACCTGAGCTTGGTTATTAAGCCAAGCTACAGTCAGCACCCACTGAAATAAATACACTATTTATATCAAATAGAGAATTCTCTAGAAAACAAATTATATTGCATTTCTGTTCTTTTAATACAATTTACAATCTTAGTACCTTCATTGTTCCACCGTGCCCAGAATAAATCTATTTACAGTAGCAAATGTGCCCATTTAAACATGGAATACAATATTGTATAGAGACTTAAAGTGGGACTATGGGCAAACTGTATAGGCCAGCTAAGCATAGATCATTAAAGAGGTTGTAAACCCTTACAAACACCCAGTGTAGTGACTGGCCTCAGGTGATACATGAGATGAAACAAATTCTCCTACATACGTTGTACCCTTTTTAGCTGCAGGACTCTCTCCTCTACAGCCATTTAAAGAACATAATTTAGAGAGCATTTGATAGCTCCAGAAGACAGAGAGCAGAGATCTGATGGCACACACTGCACAGCATAGGACAGGCAGCTGAGTGTAATCTGAGACTTGAGTGGAGGGAAAGTACATACTCCCTTCTACACGGTCTCATAGGGAAACATACACAGCTGAGGCTGTCAATCACCTTCTGTATGGTGGTTGTGGTGGTGGTGGGGGGGTCACCTCCTGTAAATGTCTGGTGTTACCCTCTCTGGCTGTATGTACAAGCATGTTTGTTTGCACATGATTGGATGATGGAAGTCAGCAGAGTTCATCTCATTTACTACATGGTTTTTCAGCTCTTTAGCGCCACCCTTTGGGCTCCTTCTGCTAATTTTGTGTTAGTAGAAGTTTGGTGAGCGTTGATTCACGCTTTTCAGTTAGTTTCTGAACGGCCTTACGTCAACCATTCATGTTGCGGAATCAGAGGAGATAACGTGTTATTTATTATTGGCCTTGGAGTTATTGCTGTGACCCAAGTCCAGTCCAGGAACAGGAGGAGGAGAATTTCTTGGACCAAAAATTGGTTGCTGAATCATGACCAACTAGCACTAAGGATAATTCCCTTACAAAGTGAACAGCCTATTTGCCTTTAGTAAATGAAACTCATTGTATAGCATACATGTATTGAAAGCTGTGAGTCTACGACAAATTTCAAGTATACACGGAGCAGCAGACTTTTATACAAAAATCAATCAATTTTTAACAATTTTTTTTTGTTAAAGTGGCTTTAAAACATTACATGACACATTAAAGCCCATACTGGGTCATGGAAACCAATGAGTATGAATCTCCTAAAAAACTGTAACAAAACGATCTGAATTTTCGATGAGACCGATGAGAGTTTTTCGTTGGAAAATGCGACCATGTGTATGCTCCATTGGTCTTTTGCTGGCGAAATTCCAGCCAGCAAAAGATTGAGAGCATGCTCTCAATTTTTCGGCCAGGAAAAGTTCGTATCCAAAAATGTGTTCGTCTGTGGAAATTCCGACGTGCAAAATTCCTACGCATGCTCAAAAACAATTCAATGCATGCTCAGAAGCATTGAAATAAATTTTCTTGGCTCGTCGTAGTGTTGTACGTCACCACGTTCTTGATGGTCGTAATTTCAGCAAACTATTGCGTGACCGTGTGTATCCAAGGCAAACCTGAGCGGAATCCTGTCAGAAAAGCTGTCACATCTTTTCTCATGAGAAATCCGATCGCGTGTACACGGCATAAGAAAAATAGTGAGAAACTATAAAGTGGATACAATGGTAGAGACTTTGCCTTGCTGCTTCTGTGTGGTTTGGTTTCTTACCAACCTGCAGGGAGATCATAACCGTGGAAATAAGCCCTAAAGGTAAACTGAGCTGACTTACTGAATTTCACATGGTCAGGTTATGTTGGTAGCTTTAGCCTTTCACTGTTTGATTTCAAAACTTGTATAATAATTAGTTAGCCTGAATATAATTCAATGGACCGATATAAATATTCCCCAGCAAAGTCTGCAGGCAGTCAACACAAAAAGCCTTTTTAACCACTTTCAGACCGGACCAATTTGCTGGTCAAAGACCAGACCACTTTTTGCGATTCGGCACTGCGTCGCTTTAACTGACAATTGCGCGGTCGTGCGACGTGGCTCCCAAACAAAATTAACGTCCTTTTTTTCCCACAAATAGAGCTTTCTTTTGGTGGTATTTGATCACCCCTGCGGTTTTTATTTTTTGCGCTATAAACAAAAATAGAGCGATAATTTTGAAAAAAATGCATTATTTTTTACTTTTTGTAATAATAAATATCCCCCAAAAATATATAAAAAAACATTTTTTTCCCTCAGTTTAGGCCGATACGTATTCTTCTACATATTTTTGGTAAAAAAATCGCAATAAGCGATTATTGATTGGTTTGCGCAAAAGTTATAGCGTTTACAAAATAGGGATAGTTTTGTAGCATTTTTATTAATAATTTTTTATTATTTTTTTTTTTACTAGTAATGGCGGCGATCTGCGATTTTTATTGTGACTGCGACATTGTGGGGGACCCATCGGACATTTTTGACACATTTTTGGGACCATTGTCATTTATACAGTAATCACTGCTATATAAATGCAGTGATTCCTGTGTAAATGACACTGGCAGTGAAAGGGTTAACCAGTGGGTGGCAGTGTAGGGGTTAAGTGTTCCTAGGGGTGTGTTACTAACTGTGGGGGGGTTGGGCTTTCATTTAGTGTACACTGATCTCTGCTCCAATCACATGGAGCAGAGATCAGCGTCACTAGTTGCTAGGCAGAATGGAAAAATTTTGTTTATACAGCATTTCCTCCATTCGGCCGCTCCGTGAGACGATCGCGGGGATGCCCGCGGCGATCGAGTCCACGGGCCCCGCGACCGGACTCACGGGGGTCCCGACCAGCGCGGGAGCGCGCCGCCGGCGGCGCGCTCCCGATGGCACGGCGGCAACGAATATTGGACGTACATGTACGCCAATATGCCTGCCCGTGCCATTCTGTCGACGTACATCGTCGTGCGCTGGTCGGGAAGTGGTTAAACTGTTTCAACATTTTGTTTTAATGAAATACAGAGGTTTTTGTTCCATACATTTGCAAATACATGTAAAGTCACCTAAAGCACCCTAACAAAGCACAAGGTCCCTAACTTGAACCAACTTGACCTTGTAACTTCAGACATATATAGATCAACAAGTAAACTAGGAGCAGGTATTGCTTGCAAGTAGCCCCCTTCAGGTACAACAACACACAAGAAACATAGACTTGCTCAAAGCAATTGTAGTGCATCCCTCGTAGGACCCACTGGTGAATAGGCATCCCTTACCCTGCACAGCCAAGCACACCAATATTCCACAGGCTCACTTGAGCCAGAAAATAGTCCAGCAACTTTGTTTTTTTTTGTATCTTATTAGGGGTTAATAAACTTGGGTGGGGATAGGGGTATTATGGGATGTCCACTTGACTGGAACAACTTCTTCAGAGACACGTCAGCTATATATACTCTCTGTATACACTCCTCTTCCTCCAGCGCATCACTTAAGCCTCGTACACACAGTCAGATTTTCCGCAGACAAAACCTTTTTGTCCAAATGGCGTTGCCCAGGAACTTGTCTTGCATACAAACGGCAAGGAATTTTCGGCCAACAAACACGAACGTAGTGACATACTACATGGTTTTCAGCTCTTTAGCGCCACCCTTTGGGCTCCTTCTGCTCATTTCATGTTAGTAGAAGTTTGGTGAGTGTTGATTCGTGCTTTTCAGTTTGTTTCTGAACGGACGTTTGTCAACCAGCCATGTTGCGGATTCAGAAGAGATAACGTGTTATTTATTATTGACCTTGGAGTTATTGCTTTGACCCAAGTCCAGTCCAAGAACAGGAGGAGGAGAATTTCTTGGACCAAAAATTGGTTTCTTTATTAATCGTGACCAATTATGTCATATGTCTTTACTACGGGAGCTCCAGGAGAATAATCCAGATGTTTTTCGGAATTATCTCTGTATGATCCCTGCTTTCACCAACTCTTGGCATTGTTGAACCCCTTTATTAAGAAGCAGGATACATGCATGGGGCTTTTATTTTATGGTTGAATAATGATTTGATTTGGCATATTTTTTATATTTTTGGATGCATAGAATGCACTTTTTGGTTAAGTTCTATTGGCAGATAGCATGTCTAATTTTATTTGTTTTCTTTTTTTAAGGGATTGTAAAGTAAATTTTTTTTTTTTTAAATAACAAACATGTTATACTTACCTCCACAGTGCAGCTCGTTTTGCACAGAACCTGCTCTTCTGGGGTCCCTCGGCGGCTGTCTCGGCTTCCTCCCGCAGGTGCTTCTCACGTTCATGCGAGCTCCCTCACATGGTGAGAAGCATCTGTGGGCGTGCTCCCGTGATACAGCCGGCGGCTATAGCCACTCGCTGTATCATGCGGCCCCACCCCCCGTCAGTGGATGTGATTGACAGCAGAGCGAGCCAATGGCTGTGCTGCTTTCCATTCATCCACTCCAGCCAATCAGCTGCCAGGCTGAGTGGTGAAAAAGAACGGTGGGGGGCGAGCGCGGGATTTTCGAGGGGTCAGGTAAGTAAAACGGGGGGGCTGGGGGCGCAGGCACTGTCAGATGTTTTTTCACCTTAATGCATTCTATTACCTTTACAACCCCTTTAATGCACAATAAAAAAAATGTGGAGAATAATACTTGGCTATGTGTTTTACTTCAAATGACAGTTTGGGCGTAGGCAGTTACATTTTAAAAAATACAATGTAAAATGAACAAGGGACACCAACATAGTTGTATCTTTGATCTTAAAAACTACGGGATAATGGTGGTAAGGTAACTTGTACCAAAAAAAAAAAAAAAATAAATAAATAACAAGCATAATAATATTATTTTTGATATCACTAGAAAAAAAAGCCTTTGAAAATTCATTTACAATAACTCAATCAGTATAACCAGCAAAGCAGCTTCATTATTATCCCATTAAAGAAGAAGAGAATGTGAGCTGCATTTCAAGATTTCATAATTTGCCACGTCACAAATGTTAATTCTCCATCAAGAACGCTAGTTTACAAGACCAACCGCTTCTGGCTCGTCCTTGCTTCCGAGCATGTGTGTTTGTACTTTGGACTTTTGTATGATGGACTTGTGTACACACAATAGGAAAATTTGATAACAGACCAATTTATAATCCTGCCATCCAACATTTGTCCACGGAAAATTCAACAACAATTGTCCATGGAGCATACAAACGGTGGTATTTTCAGCCAACAGCCTGTCATCACACAATTTCCGTTGGATAATCTAATCATGTGTACGCGGCTTTACTTGAAGAAACAACATAGACCCTGCTGAAACACTGTTTGATAAATCTGACAAAAGAGCTCTCAGTCAGATTTTGAAGCAAAAGCCCTTTACAGGCAGGGACCTTGGGCCCCTTTGATATGTAGAGAAAAGTCCCAGTGTCCAGCTATATTCCTGTGGCTACTGATCCCAGCACTACCTCATCAGGCACTGGCAGCCCTCCTGACTGAAGCTACCTCTTTCACTAGCCCTCTCCAGCTATCCCAGACTGCCACTCAACAGTCCTCTCAGGCTGTTTCTCAGTCCTTCCAGACTGCTCACTCAACTTCCCACCCAGCTGACTTCTCTCTGGAGACCTCCTGGATGTGCTCGCTGGCTCCTGCTGTCCTAGGAGGTTACTCTCAAGGGCCACTGACAGCCTCCTCAGCACTTCATTTCCAGCTTCCACCCAAACTCTTCTGCCCCTGCTGGCATGACCTTTAGTATTTAAGAGATGCCCTCCCCCTGCCAGCCCATTTGGCTGGGGAATGGCTGGGGCTCTCATCAATACTCCAGGCAGCTCCTTCTCACCTCCCTCCCATTCTTCTGGGAGCTTCTCCAAGGTTCCACAGGTAGGGGGAGGTATCTATATGCAATCTGATTGTATATTGTGTATTTAGTGAAAAGGGTGATCACTGATTGACTGCATTTCATTAAAAAAAAGTGCATCTGGGAATGGGTGGGTAGGTAGGAAAGTGGATGATGCAGGGTATGTGTATATGATGTCAGGTAGTTAACTCCTTCCTGTGTCCTGACTTCTAGTCTGTCCAGGAAGTATGGTATTGCTAATGGATACGTTTGGAAACATGGATGAGGACAAGTGAAGTAAGTGTCTGTAGAGTTAAAGCTTTGATATTTTTTCAAAATAAGACATTAATACTATATTGGTACATAGGGGAGCTGGAATTTAGAAAGGAAAAGAAAATGTGAACAAAGGTGAACTTATCCTTTAGGGAGATAAAACATAACAGACTTACTGGTCAGATCACCAGAAAATAACTTTCATGCAAGTTACCGGGGGCACTCTGAAAAACAAAGGCAACTGAAGACCCCCAGTGTTTGTATGTGTAAATCCAACAAAGCAAGCATGGCAACCCTTTGGGTCAATGTACAATTAGTAATATAATGAATGTCAGCAGTCTGCAATATTCATACTCTGTATAAAAAGTTTAGCAATGTGTGAAATATCTCCAGCAGAGAAACACAATGTAATTTTAATGTTTGATAGGTAATAAGAAGTGGGAAAGATCGGTGTACAATGTACAGTATCTTCAGGAAACAGCCTGGGAAATCTGTATTTCCCTTTTTAACATCTACCAGTATAGAGCTCGATGTTGTTGAGTCACATTTCCTTCCTCTTTGGTGAATATGATGAATTATATAAAAAAAACTGAATTGGAAGCTTATTTAGAGTGCAAATAATAAGTTCTACTAAAATTACAATAAAAATTGTTATTCAAGAAAAAGATGAGATTGATCTATCTATCTATCTATCTATCTATCTATCTATCTATCTATCTATCTATCTATCTATCTATCTATCTATCTATCTATATATCTATCTAGTATATTTTTGTGTTATTTCTGTTAGCTTAACAATGGAAATTAGAGGATTACAGATACAGTACATATACATGTACTTACAATTAATTATACATATATTAAACAATATAGATTGCGATATATAGACTATTCATTTGGTAGACCATTGGATAACAACATTTATTTTATGGCCTAAATTAAAAACAAAAATCAATCCTGAAATTACACCAGTATTTGTGTAACCTAAATACAGTTTTTTGAACATGGTCCATATTTTAACTAATGAGTTTCTTCCGGATGTTTTTATAATCTGATAGAGTAAGGGTAAAGAGTAAAAAATACCACCCATATCCCAGGTATTGTTTTTGCCTTGTAAGTTAGAACAATACAGAAGACAGCTAGCCTTTTGTTCCGGTGACTCTCAATAGTACGGAGAACTGTAGAAATCTCCACTATTGCAGTGGCCCCCATGTCATAGCTCCCAACTGTCTCTTATTTGGAGGAACTGTCCCTCTTTTGACACAAAATCCTTTTGTCTCATGTGCAACTTCATTTGTCCCTCTTTTTGGCTTGATGTATGTAAAATTTACTATTTTAATACCAAACGTGTTATGCTGCAGACAATGTTTTATGCGACCTCTGCATTTGGCATTCTGAAAACCTAACATTAAAGAAAAATAGAGGTTAAAAAGTACTTTGCGGTTTAGCTAGTCATTTTCTGCATATCAGTGGTCCGTGCAACCTGGGCTGTAGCAGGGATACGTCCTTTGCCTACATACTGGGGTTGATTTAATAAGACTGGAGAGTGCAAAATCTGGTGCAGCTGTGCATGGTAGCCAATCAGCTTCCAGGTTTTTTTTTTTTGTGAAAGCTTAATTGAACAAGCTGAAGTTTGAAGCTGATTGGCTACCAATCACAGCAGCACCAGATTTTGCACTCCCCATTTTGCAATTTGTCCAATCTTTCTTTCATGGAAATGTATACAACTCTAATGCCCCGTACACACGATCAGACTTTCCGACAACAAAACCGTGGATTTTTGTTCGAAAGATGTTGGCTCCAACTTGTCTTGCATACACACGGTCACACAAATTTTGGCCAACAAAATTTCTTTCTTTCATGGAAATGTATATAACCCTAATGCCCCCTACACATGATCAGACTTTCCGACAACAAAACCGTGGATTTTTGTTCGAAAGATGTTGGCTCCAACTTGTCTTGCATACACACGATCACACAAATTTTGGCCAACAATTACGAATGTAGTAACGTACAAGACTTATGTGATTTCTCCATTACGAACGCTAGTTTTACAAGAGCGAGTGCTTCTGGCTCGTACTTGATTTCAAGCATGCATGGACTTTTATCTGATAGACTTGTGTACACACGATCGGAAAGTCCGACAACAAACATTTGTTGGTGAAAAATTTGAGAACTTGCTAGCCAACATTTGTTGGCGAAAAGTCCGAAACAAATGTTTGATGTAGCATGCACACGGACCTTCCGCCAACAAGCTCACATCCAGCATTTGTTGTTGGAAAATCCGATCGTGTGTATGGGGCATTATAGAAAAATTGGATCTCATGAGATTCCCAAACATTTCGATTTCTGTACAACGCCAAGTAAAATAATTTGTAAAATCAGGTTATAAAACGTGGCCATCTTAAAACCATGTTGTTCAAATCCTCAACAAAATCTGGTTGTGTAGGACCAGCATTTGACTTGTGGTGGAGGTCCGGAGGTGAGGCAGTGCCCACATAAACATCTGAGGAAGCAGAGAGGCTGTATGGAACTCCCAGCAGTAACACGTCCCTTTAATGTTTATGTTTTTAAATGTCTTCGCACAAATCCCTTCTTTTGGGAATTCAGGTTAAGTCAGTTTCTGTTCATTGTCTTTGATCTCTATTTCTGCTTATGTGCCCAGAGTCTGCTGTGTCCTTTCATGTGTGTTGCTGCCTGTGTGATCTTTAAGTAATCCGATGTGTTCAATATCATGTACAGTATAAAATAAAAGAATTGTACATTGTTATCTGGGGACAGAAGCAAAATGAGTATTGTACCATACTAGCCAGGAACTAATACCAGGGTAAAAAAAGGCAAAAGACTGCCAATATACCTTTTCATGGCTTGATATAAAAAAAGCAAAAAAAAAAAAAAAAAAGCTATATCATACACTTCAGATCTCAAGTCCCCTTTCATCAGGCTTACACCTCTGATCATCATGGAGGATGCTGAAACGTATTGTGCTGAAACTAGATATACTATATGCTGTAAGCATTTAGTTATACAATAAAAGGTGTCATGTTGACGATATTTTTTTTTTCTTTTTTACTAAAAGAGTTTGTAAACCCTCATGTTTTTTCACCTTAATGCATTTTATGCATTAAGGTGAAAAACATTCTGTGGTGCTGCAGCCCCCCCGAGTCCCCGCTTTACTTACCTGACCCCGATCCTTCTCCGGCCAGGAACGAGCACACCAGCTCTACATGGTATCTCGTGTCCTGATTGGATAGATTGATAGCAGTGCAGCCATTGGCTCCCATTGCTTTCAATCAAATCCAATGACGCGGTGCTGGGGCGGAGTCCTGCATTCTGTGTGAATGGACACAGATGCGGGACTCGGGAGCACGCCTGCACGGGTGTCCACCAAGGAGAGTGCTTCTCCAACATAGACACTCGATGTGGGGAGGAGCCACCAGTGCCACTGAGGGACCCCAGAAGAGGATGATCAGGACCACCCTGTGCAAAACAAACTGCACAGTGGAGGTAAGTATGACATGTTTGTTTTAAAAATAAAATAAAAAAATTAGGGTTTACAACCCCTTTAAGAGTGTTCCATGTGTTATATGGAACTTTTTCTGGTTATATGATCATGATGTATGATCGATAAGTAAATAGCCGGATTGTTATTTAGGGATAAAATGCTTTATCATTAGATTCGTAGGTGATTTAGAAAAAAAAGCATAAATTGTAATAGTTACATACAGTGAAAAATTAAAAATTAAAAATTAAAGAATGAATTTGATTGGATCCAAGGTACTGCATTCTGCTAGAGATATGTATACCTGCATACCCTAGGGTTGGCTGCTGGCTCAATCTCAGTAAAAAGAAAGGCAGCCGCAATATTACAATTTGATTGGCCACTACAGACAAGAACTCTACTTGTGTGCAAAAGTGTAGAAAAATAATAAGATAAGATACTGTAGATATGACATTTAATGAGATAATAATAATAACAATTCTTATTTTTATTATTATTAGTTTATATTCTGGACACACAAATGGCATATGGATTAACCACTTCCCGACCAGCGCACGACGATGTACGTCGACAGAATGGCACGGGCAGGCATATTGGCGTACAGGTACGTCCAATATTCAATGCCGCCCTGCCATCGGGAGCGCGCCGCCGCCGGTGCGCTCCCGCGCTGGTCGGGACCCCCGTGAGTCCGGTCGCAGGACCCGCGGACTCGATCGCCGCGGGCATCCCCGCGATCGTCTCACGGAGCGGCCGAATGGAGGAAATGCCGAGTAAACAGCATTTCTCCATTCTGCCTAGCAACTAGTGACGCTGATCTCTGCTCCATGTGATTGGAGCAGAGATCAGTGTTCACTAAATGAAAGCCCAACCCCCCCACAGTTAGTAACACACCCCTAGGAACACTTAACCCCTACACTGCCACCCCCTGGTTAACCCCTTCACTGCCAGTGTCATTTACACAGGAATCACTGCATTTATATAGCAGTGATTACTGTATAAATGACAATGGTCCCAAAAATGTGTCAAAAATGTCCAATGGGTCCCCCACAATGTCGCAGTCACAATAAAAATCACTGATCGCTGCCATTACTAGTAAAAAAACAAAATAATAAAAAATTATTAATAAAAATGCTATAAAACTATCCCTATTTTGTAAACGCTATAACTTTTGCGCAAACCAATCAATAATCGCTTATTGCGATTTTTTAACCAAAAATATTTAGAAGAATACGTATCGGCCTAAACTGAGGGAAAAAAAAGTTTTTTTTATATATTTTTGGGGGATATTTATTATAACAAAAAGTAAAAAATAATGCATTTTTTTCAAAATTGTCGCTCTATTTTTGTTTATAGCGCAAAAAATAAAAACCGCAGGGGTGATCAAATAACACCAAAAGAAAGCTCTATTTGTGGGGAAAAAAGGACGTCAATTTTGTTTGGGAGCCACGTCGCACGACCGCGCAATTGTCAGTTAAAGCGACGCAGTGCCGAATCGCAAAAAGTGGTCTGGTCTTTGACCAGCAAATTGGTCCGGTCTGAAAGTGGTTAAGAAAGCTTTTAGGAAACATTATAACATATAATAATAGTACAAAAGGTGAGAGGGTAATGGTTTTATATGTAAAGAATGAGTTGTACATACAGGAGCTAATGATTGTATCTGTACAGAATGAACTATACATACAGGATGGCCTAATAAAGGCAACCAGTAATTAGGTAAATGATAGAGGAGCTATCCTTAGCTAGTTATGTATATAATTTAAATATAAAATGTATATCTATAAAATGTGTGTATGTATATATATATATATATATATATATATATATATATATATAGACACACACACACACACACACACAGGTACATTTCATAAAATTAGAATATCATCAAAAAGCTAATTTATTTCAGTAATTCAATTCAAAAAGTGAAACTCATTTATATTATATAGATGTGTTACACAAAGAGTGATATATTTCAAGCATTTCTTTCTTTTAATTTCAATGATTATGGCTTACAGCTAGTGAAAACCCAAAATTCAGTATCTCAGAAAATTAAAACATTACATAAGACCAATTTCCTGGTAGAGGGATGCGCTGACTTTGAACTTGATATAACACAGTGGACCAACACCAATAGATGACATGGCTCCCCAATTCATCACGGACTGTGGAAACTTCACACTGAACCTCATGCGCCTTGGATTCTGTGCCTCTCCACTCTTCTTCCAGACTCTGGGACCTTGATTTTCAAATGAAATGCATCATTTTTCACAATTAGTAATGATTTGGGAAGCCTTGCCATCTGCTGGTGTTGGTCCACTGTGTTTTATCAAGTCCAAAGTCAACGCAGACCTCTACAAAGAAATTCTAGAGCACTTCATGCTTCCCTCTGCTGACCAGCTTTATGAAGATGCTGATTTAATTTTCCAGCAGGACTTGGCACCTATCCACACTGCTAAAAGTACCAATACCTGGTTTATTGATCATGGTATCACTTGGCTTGATTGGCCAGCAAACTCACCTGACTTAAACCCCACAGAAAATCCGTGGAGTATTGTCAAGAGTAAGATGAAAGACACTAGACCCAATAATACAGATGAGCTGATGAGCCATTATCAGCAGTGCCACAGGCTGATCACCTCCATGCCATGTCACATTGATGCAGTAATTCATACAAAAGGAGCCCTGACCAAGTATTGAGTTCATACTATAATGTACATGAACATACTTTTTAGTAAGCTAACATTTCTTATTAAAAATCCTTTTTTTTTATTGTCTTAAGTAATGTTCTAATTTTCTGAGATATTGAATTTGGGGTTTTCACTAGCTGTAAGCCATAATCACCAAAATTAAAAAAAGAAATGCTTAATATATATATATATATATATATATATATATATATATATATATATATATACATATATATACAGTATATACACATACACACACACACACACACACACACACACACATATATAATATAAGACATTTACATACAAATGTACATTGACAGATCATTTTGATCATATAATAATAAAGTGCAGAGCTCAAAATACATATAAATAGTGCTTATATAAACAGTGAAAATAAAGAGGACGTAAAGTCCACTATAATTTTTTTTTTAAAGGCCCCCCCCCCCAGGTGGGTTATGTCTTAATGTTCTAGTATGCATCGCATATTAGTACACAATAGCAGACTTACAGTCATTAGGTGTCCTCCAGCACAGCGCTGTGACCGATCCAACGGGCCCCTGGCACTTCCATCTTCGCCCGGTCTTCCTTCTGAGTCCTGTGCCTTCAGCCACTTGATAGGCCAGACCACGATGATGCCACTCCCACACATGCGCATGGGAGTCACATCACCGCGCCATGGCTCAGGGACCGATCGGGGCCGTAAATGTTTGCTGAGCTGTGCATGTGCGGCTCAGTGACCATGACAGCTGACAGGCAGAAGGATGCATTTATGGCAGAAGAGACCAATAGGGTTTCTTCTGTCATTAATACCCTGCCTGTCAGCCATTTATTGACAAAATAGCATTACTTCCACTTTAAATCTTCCAAAAGTCCAAATATGAAAGTCTAGAAACTGTTAACTCCTCCAAAGTGCCCAAAAAGTAAACCTCAGTGCAATGTTTTCACAACATCCACCGTTAGTGAGCACACAAAGCCTCTTATTAGAGAATATTGACCCTCTACAATATAAAATTAGTGCTCAAATAGCACAGATCTCATCCCTGCCCTAACTTCCACTGCATTCACTGGACCTCATCCAAACTGATAGGTTCAGCTGGACCACTTTCTCATATATCTCAGATATTAATCACCAGTGGTCCAGAAACATCCACTCTCGTATGTGCTCAACTCATAAGGGCCTTATGGTGTAGTATAAAAAATCAAACATTTATTTAAACTAAGAATACACTCACATTGTGGTGAAAAAATTATGCATGTTATAAAATCCTAAAAGATTGCAGGGGTCCATAGCGCAATGACATCACACGTCACGTAGACTCCATCTTACAATTGTTTTGAGTGTAAGACAGACTAATGCCACGTACACACGATCTGACTTTTCGTCAGACTAGGTCCGACGTTCTTCCCGACAGACTTTCGGTGGAGGTCCGACAGACTTTCTGAATGAAACGGTTTTGGCCACACACGACGGGACTAAGTCTGTTCGAAAGTCCATTTGTTTTGAACGTGATGACGTAAACGGGACTAAACAAAAACAAAGAATATTGACCCTCTACAATATAAAATTAGTGCTCAAATAGCACAGATCTCATCCCTGCCCTAACTTCCACTGCATTCACTGGACCTCATCCAAACTGATAGGTTCAGCTGGACCACTTTCTCATATATCTCATTAATCACCAGTGGTCCAGAAACATCCACTCTCGTATGTGCTCAACTCATAAGGGCCTCATGGTTTAGTATATAAAAACAAACATTTATTTAAACTAAGAATACACTCACATTGTGATGAAAAAAGTATGCATGTTATAAAATCCTAAAAGATTGCAGCGGTCCATAGCACAATGACATCACACATCACATAGACTCCATCTTACAATTGTTTTGAGTGTAAGACAGACTAATGCCGCGTACACACAATCAGACTTTTCGTCAGACTAGATCCGACGGTCTTCCCGGCGGACTTTCGGCGGAGGTCCGACAGACTTTCTGAATGAAACGGACTTGGCCACACACGATGGGACTAAGTCTGTTCGAAAAGTCCATTTGTTTTGAACGTGATGACGTAAACGGGACTAAACAAGGAAGTTCAATAGCCAGTAGCAAATAGCTGCCCTTGCGTCGTATTTGGCCCATTGGACTAGCACACAGACGAACGGTTTTCCTGATTTTTAGTCTGTCGGACTCGAGTCCATCTGATAGATTTGAAACATGTTTTATTTCTAGGTCCGCCAGACTTTTGGGGGAAAAAAAAGTCTGCTGGAGCCCACACACGATCAAATTGTCCGATGGATTCCGGTCTGCCGGACCAAGTCTGCCGGAAAGACCAATAGTGTGTATGCAGCATAACTGACAGAGAAAAAACACGGCTCAAGCACTAATAAAAAGACCCTATGGAAAGTGGACAAAATAATAGCATATGCTAATACATTTGTAATAAAGAAATATCTTATATACCAATAACATTATATACCGCCTTTGTTCTTGTTTAAAAAAAAAAAATAGGGACCCGAACAAATCTCAAAGGACTTCAGATGAAGAGCATGTATCCTCTAACATCCCTGCCATCACCCTGAACCTTGGAGTACGTTATGTGAATTACAAATGGAAATTGATGGCGGATATGAACATTTAGACAGCTCCAAGAGACTCACAGAGTTTTAGCATAATCTAACATCTGAAATTACAATACCAGTTTGAGTTTATTAGCAAGTGATTTTTTTTCTGTGCAGAATCTGTGCTCAGAGATCATGGAGGCAGTTGTGCAGCCAACTGTTAGCGGTGTTTTTCACAGAAGCAGATCTATTTTTAGCCTGAATTGTAGGAAGTGTGCGCCTTTCATAGAGGGGAGAGGAGCACAGAGCCCTGCTGCATGTTAACGTGCCAGCCGCAGAGAGAGAGCCTGGCCTTCAGCCAGCAAATTACAGGAGAAAAAAAAGAAATGGAAATAAGAAAACAGCAGCTACAGTAATAGTCTGGCAATCAGTTTATCATTTCAGTATTATTTTATTTTAACTTGCTTACATTTTTACTGGTTGAACCATGTTTATAACGTATACTTTGATCTACAATACAAATCTGGGAGTCTCAAGGAAAATTTATGTTTTCGTAAAGGCAATGTATACTTTTCTTACATTTATGATCTTTTTTTATCATGGACAGGACTGTTTTAAATTAAATTTTAGCTCAGCAAATAATAATGCAATTGGATGTTTTATATTTTACACTTGAAACTGCCATTCTCCCCTATGATAACTTTAGTACTATGCTGTAAATAAGTCTAAATAAAGTCTAACCTTCATATCTCATCATGTTCTGTATGGATTTGTAAGTAGACACAGAGGCAGTTGGGAAGTAACTCCAATACCTGTTGTTTTGCTTTTTTTTTTTGAACTTTGCAAAGATTTGCCCATTTATATATCATCTTATGAATATAAGAAGATTTTCCCTTTATCTTTCTTTTTTTGATTTGAAAACTTTATTAAAGTTAAAAGGTGACTTTATAGAAAGCCCAGAATGCTCTACAAATGAGCAAGTGTCAAGGAAATATCCTGTATTATTGTATAAGATTGCATTTTCTATTCAAATGCCTGCAGATGTGCTCAAACCCAAAAAATTGACCAGAAAGGATGTGTTTGACTTGCTTTGCCTGCAGTGCAAATGCACCTCAGCACTAAGCAAGGTAGTTTAATTTAACAGGAGATTTTCAAAAAAGAAACACCAAGTATGCTCCCTGAAAGTAATGTCTATTGGCAAAACAAAGATTGAATAAAAAAATAAGACACACACACACATATATATATATATATATATATATATATATATATATATATATATATATATATATATATATATATATATATATATATATATATAATAATGTAGCAGATGACATTTTGGACAAAATGTCATACGCATGTAAATTTCGTTTTTGCTTCAGAACAGTAGGGATTCTGGGGGTTAATTATGTAGGTTGTCCTTGACATCAGTCTGGCCTGGCTGTGTTGGAAGATCTGCCTGGTCATGTGAGCAGTGAGGTGCACATGACAGGCCAGAACCAGGGTCTTGGAATCTGCTGGTCCGAGGCGCATTAACTGAGGGAGGATTCAAGGTGTCCGGGTGTGCTCTCGGCTTGGAGAGACGCCACAGCTCGTGGAAGTGACCGGGGGAGGACTCTACAGAGGAGGGCCGACAAGTGGCATCCTGGGAAGTGCCCGGTAACTGAGTTGGGAAGGACATTGACGAATTCACGTTTCTCCAGTACCATTGAGACAGAGAACATTACAGGTACTGAGGAAAAAGGTTCCTGTTCACCCTTAGTTACAACTTGTACATGTTCATAGGATTGTTTCAAATATTTGAGTCGATGTGCTGACTGCCATGATCTCTGGCTAGAGATCAGTTCAGCTTTGAGGTACCCAGCTGCGAGTGGCTACTCTCTGGGTGGAATTAGAGACATTGCTAGACCTGCAGTTCAAGGTGCCTGAGTTCTTTACCCGTGCCCTCAGTTCCCACGAGAGACTGTGTTATTGGATGTTATTACTGCAAAATAAAACCTTTCAAAAGGACTTTATTTGTGTCAGCTTTCAAGTCGTTGGGTATCAACCCTGAGAACCCCTAGACGTGGAAGAGCAGGCCAAGAGGAGGTAACTGGTAAGCCCCCCAATAAGTCAAGGCCGCCCTGCAAGGGTTGTGGCCGCTACATATATATATATATATATATATATATATATATATATATATATATATATATATATATATGTATATAAAATATATATGGGCTGTTACTGATTAAAATTTCCGTGTTAGATTAATCGTTTTTTTTTAAAATCTATTAATCGACTAATTTCGATTAATTATAACGCACATACAGATCCAACTACTTTTAGCTGATCTCCTTGCATTGCAACTCTGCATTAGTCAATGGTAAATGTGGTATACACTATATACAATCACCCAACACTAGTTCGTTTCCCCAATCCATGACTTAACTTCACAGTTCACACAAATACGTTTTAAATTCAAACTGTAGCACTGACGTAAGTAATTTTTGTTTTCCATAGTAGCGTGACAATCCCTCCACCTCCGGTCTAACTGCAAACAGGTGGTTCATGCAAGCAGGTATCAAAAGGGTTAACACGGACCATAAACTTCTCTCATGCCTCCTTAGATCTCAGCAAGGACACCAGGTCATGGGTAGGAAGAAAAGATCTAAGTGCTCACCACTTAAGTATAAGATTTCATTTTTGTGTTCAGAAACAAACTACTCACATAAAGATGATAAAAACACAGCATGTAAAGCCAACAATTGTGTTAGTGCCGTAGGGCAGCAGCGGGTGACGTCATGCGTAGCTCCTATATATAATGTGTGTATATATATATATATATATATATATATATATATATATATATATATATATAGTTTTATATATATCTATATATATATCTATATATATATATATATATATATATATATTTATATATTTATAGTTATATACATATAACTATATAGGAACAAATACAAAAGCTTCCAAAAAAATGTTTAAAAATTCAATGGGGTACAGTGGTGTATGACTGAGTAATTGTCAATCAAAGTATCATAGCACTGAAAAATTAGGTATTGAAAGGGTAAAACAGGCTTGTGTACAAAAAAAAAATGTTAAGCTAAAATTGACCCTAAACCATTTTAGTTTCCCGTTAAGGGTTCATTTTAAGTGCTGGAGAGAGGTTGAGTTATACATTAGTGAGGAGCTAACATTTTTTTCTATTAGATTTTTTTTTTAATCATGTTGGGCTTCCAGCACTGAGAACATACTGTT
Organism: Lithobates pipiens; assembly: GCF_037356315.1. Lineage (NCBI taxonomy): Eukaryota > Metazoa > Chordata > Amphibia > Anura > Ranidae > Lithobates > Lithobates pipiens. The sequence continues at coordinate 448,261,763 of NW_027507718.1, read as the reverse complement.
TCTTTCATTTATTTATACATTTTCAAATATTTATTATTTCACATTTATAGCAGCTTTATGTAGCCATGTATAAAACTGCCATTGTAAAAACAAAAGGTTATATTACTAATAAATATTATTAAATTATATTAATATTATTAATATTATTGTATGATGTATATTATTATAGCCATAATGACAAAAAGCACACTTTAAAAAAAAAAACACCTGTGCACCCAACCTCCTCATCCCTGTGTCCAGCTATCAAATAAGGCAAACATAATGTAAATATTTGCCCTTTTGATCCTCCCTTTCAGTAGGAAGGAGGGTTACAATTTAAAACGTTCAAAGGAACTCCAAGTAGCCCCAACCAACTGACTAGGAGGGGGTTTATATGTAAATAATGTCTACCACTTGAATTCTATTATACTGGATACTGATACTTGATACTACTCATTTCTATTGAGTATTTAAATGGGCTTACACAAGTCATCAATCTTTTTAGAACTCATAAAATGTTCAGAAATACAGTAATGAAGCTGCAATGATAATCCCCTTGTTCAACTTAACAAACAAAACAAATGTGTGGTCAAATCTACCCACAGGCCACAGCAGATGACAAATCAGTGTACTGGGCCACTGCTGGTACCATGTGATCGATCACATGACAGTTGTACACAATGAATGGCTTTCATTCATAGCCATTCATTGTGTACAATTGTGTTGATCTCTCTGATTGGTAACAAAACACATTTTTTATTATTATTATTATAATTATACAAGATTTATATAGCGCCAACAGTTGTATATATAAATATACAATGTATAGGGAGGACAACACAATTATAGTACAGTTCAATAAAAAAGGTACTGGAGGGCCCTGCTCATAGAGCCTACATTTGGTGGTACAAAAGGTAATAGCTGTAGAGAATGATTTGATGGGGTTTTTTAAAAAATATATATTTTTTAAATTTCTTTATTTACCAAAAAATGTGACAAAAAATTACAACTTCAAAACCGCCATGCCTCTTACTAAATACCTTGGACTATCTACATTCCAAAAGGGGTTGTTTGTACTGTCCTGGCATTTTAGGACCTCAAGAAATAACATAGGCCATCAGTACATCAGGATTGATCTGTTTTTAAATATATACAGTATACACCATAGTTTGTGAACGCCATAGCTACAGAACACATCTATACACTAATAAGAGTTATTTTTAACAATTTTTACCAATGAAATGTAGAATAATACATTTTGGCCTAAATTTATGAAGAAAGAATTATTTATTTGCTAAATGCTATAACAGAAACAAAGAAAAGCATGTTTGTTTTTCCAAATTTTCGGTCGTTTTGTTTATTTAGCAAAATATAAAAAAAACAGTGGTGATAAAAAACAAATAAAAGAAAGCTCTTTCTGTGTAAAAAAAATGATAATTAAAAAATAAAATTTGGGTACATGACTAAGTAATTGTCAAAGTGTGCCATTGCTATATGATGACAATTGGTCTGTGCAGAAAGGGGGTGAAAGTGTCCAGTATTAACCACTTCACATTAAACTACATACCTGTACGTCGCTTTGAGGGAGTGGTTACATCAGAGTGAAGCCTGCAGCATGCTTCACCCTAGTACTGTTTTTTAGAGCTGGCGGTTGGCTTTCTAGTGATAATAACCAATGCTGCTCAGCAGCAGATCAGCCGTTATCACCAAGAGCGGGAGGGGACATCCCCACCTCCCGTCGCCTTACGCCACCATGTCTGGGTCTCCCGTCCCACCGGCTCAGCATATGATAGATTGAATGATTTACCTCTTCTCCATCTTTTCTCCCATAAGACATTCAAGTCTCTTTCAACCAATTTGACAAACAGTTCAATATGACTACCCTGGGAAAAAGGTGGAGTGTGGTCACTCTTTGATTGCCTTGACAGCTGACCACATTGCCTTCAGTCTCTTCACTTTGGAGTGATTCAAGAATTCTGAGGGATTCAATATCCTTAGAGATTTCTAACCACAAAGGCAAAGTGGTTTTGTCCCTGTTTTCTTTTTTAAGGGCCAATTTCCTCGCAAACAAATTCAAATCCTTTACCCTAAATAGGTTGAAGTCCTGAGAGGGCACAAAAGATAATCCTCTCTTCAGTACTGCAATGTGGTCAGCTGTCAATGTTATATCAGAGAGAATAAATATCTGCAAATCACTGTCCTGGGTGGTGGTTTGGTCTGAGGAATCTATCACTTCCTCCCTCCCTTGGTACCCGTGTATCCTCATTGATCTCGATCTCTCAGATGTTGAATGGGCTTGCTAAAAAAAAATTCCTGTTAACCTCTGGGGGGTTTGAAATGACCTCTTCTCCCTCTTTCTCTCTTTGGGGTATATCTGACCTCTTTTCTGCCATCACTCGAGTCACTTTGTCTCTCACTCCCATCTTCTGTCGCCGAACTCTCTGACATCCTTGATGTATCAGAGTCAGCTGCAGAGACAGGCTGTGGGGTTAACCCTCTGTTCTTACGAGACCAATTGTAAACTCTGTCATTAGCAAAGTCATCAGAATCTCGAATTAACTTTTTATGTTTTTTGTGCCTTAATGGTTTCTTTGTGACTCTCTCCTTGTTTCTGTAATGTCTCCTAGCTTTTTAAACTCTCAATGGTTTTTAAATTTAAGGAGGTTGTTCTGTTCCTCCTTCAACTGGTTATTCAATTCAGTGAATTTAGTTTTTTCAAAATTATGAAGCTATTGCATCATCCTTAAGGTGCTTTCTGTTTGAAGTTTATCCCAACCTGACATTAAATCCATATGGTCAGTATGGGGATGTGATCTGATCATAAGTCTCCTCACTGTGATCTTCTTTTTAATATACATTTCAAGACATGCAACTTCCCACCAACACCTTGTATGTTTCTTGTAAATCCTGGATATACTTTGAATGCCTCATGTATAATGGTTTCATTAGATATAGTAGGTGTCTTGTTTGAAAACACCCGGCTAGCTTCTAGAGAGAGAGAGTCAAAATTAATCTATTTTTCAAGAAAGCCAGCCACCTTAATAAATTAGACCCAGGCCAGGTCCCAGAAAAAAATGCATCAATCAAGTTACATATGTACAAAAGCCTTTGATATTGATAACACTTAACTGTGGCAAAATGAGATCAGAACTAGATGAGGGTCCGCTTTCCTATGCACCAAAAAGCCACTTAACTAAAACATAACCTTTATTGTAGATCATAAAAATAATGTAAATGACCATAACAGGTATACCTATATGATAAGGTCAATGGCATTATATAATTGTAGTTCTGATTTTCATCCACAAGCTAGTGATAGGATTCCCCTAACCAATGAGCATGGGCGTCAGCCATTTTAGATATTCAGGGTATAAATATAGAGACTAGAAACAAAAGACACCATTTTTTTTTTACCATGTGTCAGCTACTCTTAGTTGCTAATTTTCTTCACTTTTTATTTTTTTTTACCTCCAACGAAGCTCTATTTGAAGAGTAAAACATGTTAGGTTTGGGTGATTTAATTTTGGGAGCAACTTCTGACTTTATTTTAATTTGGGTTCACAAGATTATTGTCCTGATACATTCTTTCCCCCATCCCCTCCATTTTTCTTTTTGTGGGGTGATATATGCCTTGTGTCAAATGTAGTCTTGATTAAAAGAGAAGCTTTTTTGTGGATATGGTAATATATGGGGCTCGTCCATCAGTGGTTATTTGTATCCATATGGATGAGTGTACCCGTGTCAAATATATGAGAAATAGATAATTTCATAGTGCAGAAGATAGATAGCCCATATCTTCAGTAAGACAGTATTTTCTAGAATACCGTCTCTTTTTCTGTACATCTCATTTTTATATGTGGCCAGTAGATGGGAGGAGAGACAGCTGTACCCCCATCTCTTGATACCAGGTGGTGTTAGTGAGTAGACTTTTAGTTTACAAATCCTCTATTACAGCCTGGAGCCTTTATATTGAATATAGGAGGAAATGATAACCCATATTGTCTATACATATATATTCAAAATAAATTTTCACCATTTAAACTTGGTAGATGTTAATAATATCACATAGAGATAGAACAGTTGATTTTTATATATAATGGCATTGACCTCATCCTATAGATATACCTGTTATGGTCATTGACATAAATTTTTTATGATTTACAATAAAGGTTACGTTTTAGTTAAGTGGCCTTTTGGTGTGTAGGGAAGCGCATCCTCGTCTAGTTCTAGTCTACATACATACACATATATTTTTTTTACTAGTGTGTTCTTACATAATACCATCCATTTACTGTTTTGTTCCCTTCTCATTTAAAGTCCCAACCTCCTTTTTCTCCTAAATCAAATTAGGGATGGAGGCGCTGAGCCTTATGCTTCATTCTAAGTCTCATAAACCCTCCTTTTTCAGTACTCTAATAAGAAGGTGGAGGTAAGACAATGATAACGATAGGGTGCGAATATTAAAATTTCTGTCTAATCAAATATCTGTTTCTCAGACTTTTTATCCCATACACCAGAAAATTCCCAAGCAGGAGGATTCACTTGTAGGAGACACTGAATTGAATTAGGACTACAGCATCAAAGCATGAAGCACTTTGGTATGGTTCATTTTGCCAGGACTCAATGTGTAAATTGAGTCTTTCAGGTCAATATATTCCTTGTGCCCTTCATCTCATGGATCCGCATGGTGAATGCATGCAGAATTCTCCCCTTTGACACCTTCATGTGCAGGGATTATTCTACTTTTTACTTCACGCTTCAATGGTATACTTTTGTCAGATGGCGTCTTTCCATGAGTACAATGTTTATGGCTAAAATGTTGGCTTTTTGTATTAAAAAAAATTCTGCATTATATAAAGAATCCACATAGGCATCGCTGTGTTCCAGGGTCATTCATGGCGCAGAAAATATAACTCCAGGGAATAAATACCATTTCTTGGTGCATAGTTTGATTTTCCTCTTCAACTGTTTTCTGTCTTTGGTGGAAATCAGAATCCACCTCTAGAAATATCTCTAATTAAATACGTTACAGGTGGGAGTTTTGGCTCATTAAACAGAAGAATTTCTCATCATCCTGAAACAGGAGGGTGTGGGGTTCATTTAATTTATTGGTAGATTTTAGTGTTTGACTAAACTTAATTGCAAACAATATAACAGCAGCAAATGTTATTAATGTCACTGGCTGCCTCTTAGTGCTCTTTAAATGTTAGCAAAGTTTGCACTTTAGATGGAAAACTTTTGTAACCCTTTGTGTGCTCAGAGTTTGGTGACTGGCCAGATGTATAGTAGTTAAGCATCAATTCTCAGCTACAGCTAGTGAACTTGGTATACTATAGACTAAAGGAGCCCATGTATGCCTAACTATGGGACAGATTGGATCTATTTAGATCAGAGCCAGATCTAGCCCATCTGAACTATAAGTGCAAAGTATCCACACACCTTCAGTTTATCCTTGTGGTGGTTTCTGCCTGCTGATCCCACTGGTCCTGGGGGGGGGGGGGGGGCGAGACCAAAATCTGGGGAGCACAGTCCATCCCAGCACCCCTGTAGACCCAGCCTGTTTCAGATCTGATAGACTGTTACAGTGCCTTGCAAAAGTATTCACCTCCCTTGGTTTTTTACCTATTTTGTTACATTACAGCCTTTAGTTCAATGTTTTTTTTCATCTGAATTATATGTGCTGGGTCAGAACAAACACAATAGTCTAAGTTGGTGAAGTAAAATTATAATAATATATACATAAAACTATTTTTCAGAAATAAAAAAATTATAATTGGCATGTGTGTATGTATTCACCCCCTTTGTTATGAAGCCCATAAAAAGCTCTGGTGCAACCAATTACCTTCAGAAGTCGCATAATTAGTGAAATGATGTCCACCTGTGTGCAATCTACATGTCACATGAACTGTCATTATATACACACACCTTTTTGAAAGGCCCCAGAGGCTGCAACACCTTAGCAATGAACTCTCCAAACAAGATGGATGTTGCTAAATACATGGATATTCTTGAGCAAAACCTGTACCACTCTGTCTGTGTTCACCTTCCACCAGGACAATGACCCCAAACACACTGTTAAAGAAACACTTGTGTGGTTTAAGGGGAAACATGCAAATGTGTTGGAATGGCCTAGTCAAAGCCCAGACCTCAATTCAATAGAAAATCTGTGATCAGACTTAACGATTGCTGTTCACAATCGTAGACCATCCAACTTGAGGGAGCTGCAGCAGTTTTTCAAGGAGGAATGGGCAAAAATCCCAGTGGTAAGATGTGGCAAGACTTATCCAAAGCGACTTGGCTTTACAAAGTATTGACTTTAGTGGGGTGAATAGTTATGCACATTAACTTTTTCTGTTATTTTGTCCTATTGTGTTATTATTATGTTTGTTTTACAATTAAAAAAAACATCTTTAAAGTTGTGTGCATGTTCTGTAAATTAAATGATGAAAATCCTCAAACAATTCATGTTAATTCCAGGTTGTGAGGCAACAAAAAACGAAAAATGGCAAGGGGTGTGAATACTTTTGCAAGGCACTGTAAGTGCCTAGACTTTCAAACAAAGCAATGTTAAAGTAACTGTAACCCAGTGGACAGCAAGTCCGCGGGACCTGCGATCACGCTTACGAAGCTCCCGACGGGGGCGCGCGCCCGAAACCCGACTCTTAAAGGGCAACGTACAGGTACGTGATTCTGCCTGTAGGTGCCCTTCTGCTGCAGTGTATCTGCATGAGGCGGTCTGGAAGCGGTTAAAGGGTAACTCCACTTTTGTTGGTGGAAAAAAATACAAATAAAGAAAAATCATAGCGTATACAATTGCAACACAAGTCATATTGTAGTTGAATCTTATTAAAAATTACCTTTCCTTTTCAATTTGCAGCCACTGTAATTTTCAGAAAATGCAATGCAATATGGCTAGCTGGAGGTGTTCTGTACACAGAATGTGTACAGAACGCCCCCCAGATACATTATTTTCTCCTTGTGTGATTGGCTCACCAATTTCCCTAGAAGTCTGCCCTATGACTTTCAAACTTTCAATAGGAAATCACAGCTAAAGGGATGCAGGCCTAGCAGCTTTCCTCATTAGAGCCCTGCAGGAGCACAGCTGATTGATAATTATGAAACCACTGCCATTAGATTCACTTTCCCACATGGATACAAATGCACAGGGATTTCTTCAGAATAACAAAAGATAGGAATCTGCAACAAAGTTTGTTAAAATGACTGTAAGGTACATTTATATTGTTATTGCTTATACAGGTAGGAATGAGCCATTCTCTCTTGGTTCAGGTCACAGGGCAGACAGGGGAATGGTTATAAAGCCTTAAGACTGAGAACCTAAACACAAACCCCATTGAAGACTAAATATTATAATCAATTCTTTCCATGTTCAAAGCTAATAGGCAGGGAATTTTCAAATAAAGAGCAAGGGGAACTGGATATATTTGCCATGGGGGACATGTACCAATGCAAATTTGAGGGTCACATGGCAAAAACACCAATCATATAAATGAGATGTTTGAGAGATGCCTTTACCCACTTGAAGATTGGATTGCTTCAACCCCTTCTAGTCCAAGCTATTTTTCAGTTTTCAGTACTATCACTCTTAATTACTCAGTCATGTAACACTTTACTCAAATTAACTGCTTCAGCCCTGGAACATTTTACCCCCTTCCTGACCAGAGCCCTTTGTGAGATTCAGCACTGCGTCGCTTTAACTGACAATTGCGCGGTCACGTGGCGTTGCACCCAAACAAAATTGACATCCTTTTATTCCCACAAATAGAACTTTCTTTTGGTGGTATTTGATTACCTCTGCGGTTTTTATTTTTTGTGCTATAAAGAAAAAAAGAGTGACAATTTTGAAAAAAGACGCAATTATTTTTCTTTTTGCTATAATAAATATCCCCCAAAAATATCTATTAAAAAAAAAAACAATTTTTTTCCTCAGTTTAGGCTGATATGTATTCCTCTACATATTTTTGGTAAGATCTTTCTTTTGGTGGTATTTGATCACCTCTGCGGTTTTTATTTTTTGCGCTATAAACAAAAAAAGAGAGACAATTTTGAAAAACATTAATTTTTCTTACTTTTTGCTATAATAAATATCCCCCAAAATTTTCCTCAGTTTAGGCAGATATGTATTCTTTTACATATTTTTGGTAAAAAAATATTGCAATAAGCGTATATTGATTGGTTTGTGCAAAAGTTATAGCATCTTCAAAATTGAATTTTTATTATTATTTTTTCTTTATTAATAATGGAGGTGATCAGTGATTTTTAGCGGGACTGCGACATTATGTCAGACACATCGGACACCTTTGACACTATTTCAGGACCATTGGGAATTATACAGCGATCAGTGCTATAAAAATGCACTGATTACTTTGTAAATGACACTGGCATGGAAGGGGTTAACCACTAGGGGGCGATGAAAGGGTTAAGTGTGTCCTAGGGAGTGATTCTAACTGCGGGGGGGTGGGCTTCAACTCACATGACAGCAATCACTGCTCCCAATAACAGGGTGAGCGGTGATCTCTGTCATGACACAAGGCAGAATGGGGAAATACCTTGTTTACTTTCCTGTTCTGCAGCTCTGTGACACGTTCGCCAGGAGACTGGTGGATATGGAGTCCACCGGTCCTGCCTCTTGCTAGCCCCACCTCTTAAAGGGGACATACAGGTACACCCATTGTGTCGATGTATATTGGCATGCAGCAGTTGGCAAGTGGTTAATGTTATCATTTGTTTAGACAGAGCTTCCTTTTGGTACTGTATTATGTAATTATGTAGTTATGTTTTTAAAACTTTTTGCTATATAAAGAAAAAAAACACAAATGTTGAAAGAAAACTTTGTAAATGTAGCGCCGGGCTCCTGAAGAGCATGCGCTATGTTTTTCATAGTTAAAACTTTACCCAAACTACAGTTTAGTTTGGGTCTATTTGTCTAAATTTGACTTCTGTGTCAGTCTGACTGGACTGTGAGATGTTCAGCCTAGCCACAGGGGGTGCTGTCTTTGGTGGCAGGTGTGGAACATGGTCTGGTCAGGCGCTTAATTTAATCTCTTTCGGAGCCAGGTCAGTGGGAGTGACCCTCTCGCTGTGCTTTCTGGGAGGGTGTATTTAAGATACGGATGTCACGTGGTTCGGGGTTCCGGTCCAGTATGAAGTGCTGATTACATGGTCCTGGTCCTTCTGACCAGCCCCCAGGAAGGCTATGGCCTGGTGTGTGGTTCCACCTGACTTTAATGCCTTGGGGCTGGCTAGCCCAAGGCATGGAAACTAGAGGAGGATTCTGAGGTGGATGGGTGCCGTCTCCGGTTTGTGTGACCCATTGAAATTCGAGCATTCCAGGGAGGACTCTTTAGAAGAACACCATGTACGGGCCGAAGTAACTGAGAGAATCCGGTCTTGTAGATATCGCCAAGTAGGTTGAAAGATCCAGGTATCCTACAAGTGTTCTACAGCATAGTTTCCTACGTGTTCTGCAACAATGTCAGTGTTAAAGACTTTGTTCCTGAGTAAGCACCTTGTTGGCTGCTAGGCCTTGTGAGAGAGGGACTGTCCAACCTGAGTGTTCATCCAGCTGCGAATGGCTATTCTCTGGATGCAGTCAAAGTAAGCAAGTTCAATGGTTGAAGTTTGCAAATAAAATCCATTCAAGTGGATCTATTGTCAGTCTCAAGTTACTGAGTCATCTACCACGGGACATCCCCTAGACGTGCAACAAGGAGAAGCGGAAGGTAATGGTAAGCCCAAAAATAACCAGTAGCTCCTTCGGGGGTTGGTGCTACATAAGGAAGAATCTTTCTTCATTATTTTGGGCCAAAATGTATTCTACTACATTTCTAAAGAAAAATAAAAAATAAATGAAAAATCAGTGTATGTTATTTGTTCTGTGATAAAGGTTTAGAGTCTACAAACTATGATATTTATGTTTGAAAATTGATCAGTCCTGTTGTACTGACTGCATATCCCGTTCTTAAGGCCCTAAAATGCCAGGACAGTATAAATACCTCCGAAATCTATCTTTTTGGAAAGTAGACAGTCCTAGGTCCAATTGTTTGATCCAATTTTTTGGAAAATGAAGACATTAATACATTTTTTTATCACAAAATTGTAATTTTCACAAGTTATTTTTCACACACAGCATAGACATACTTACATAGGCCCCGGGATGGGGTGAAACATGTTGGAGACATGGACTGGATGAATCGAGTTTAGACTTACCTGCTAACCAATTGTGCCGGATGAGGTATCTGGTGACTGGACAATCACTTCCTATATCTAATCACAAATCAGCGTGATTTGTGTCTGGGCGAAACCTTTCCCAAGCCTGCACCCTCACTAGTCAGCGGCATCCAACTCATTGGACTTTGTCAGTCTGAGTGGGGGCTCCTAAGCATTTATGGTGGGTCACATTGTATTACCAAATAGTTATAACACAGAACTCCACCGTGTTGTATATACTGTAGGTCATGGTAACATTTACGTATGTGATCTTCAAACACAATAACTTCTAACATTCCCCAGAAGCTGTGTTCCGTTACTGCAACAACTAGTTCTAATGCAAAAAGCTGATCTGATAGTACAGTCCCTTCCTCTAAGGCCCAAGGGTTTTTGGATGCTTTTTCTGAATACAAAGGGAACTTTCCATTGTAGCATGAATTTTTTTAAACCGCATAATGGTAAATAGAATATAATTGTTTTGAGAGCAAAGTGGTGTCACCTGTAGAGAATGTTCTGAGTGCGTGTGTTCTGCTTGTGTCATGCTCTACCCTCAAACCTTGGAGCTGGTCTAACAGTGCAGCACTTATGTCCAGAATCCGAGAGTTCATAGATGTCTTTTCCTGAACAAGCAACTTCCATTTTGAGCAATTTTGAAAACTGCTGAAAGGTTGTCCTCCTCAAATGCCCCATGAGAGGTCTGCTATGTCTAGGTATACTGGCTTTTGCAAAAGTCAGCTTAAAAGTCAGCTTAAAAGTCAGCTTAAAAGTCAGCTTAAGCAGAAAATCACTAACTGAATTTTTTGGCACTTGGATTTTTGCCTTTCACATACAATTTATTTGGAAAAAGTCTTTTAAAGAAACTATTATTTTTTAGTTTATCGTTCTCTGTTTCTGGGGTTCTGTCACAGTGATACGCTAGGTACTTCATTTACTACTTCTGACAGGATCACTGAGGTTATCACTCACTAATAGAACTCAGCTTTCCAACAAGTTTTTGCCACACATTGTGGAATACGGAGCCATACCGCTGACCTCCCTGATGTTGTCTTTACTGACAAGTTTTCTAGAGGCTAAGAAACAATTAATTTTACAGTTCTTAAACATTTGGCACAAGGTTTTTGCTTAAACGTGCTTCATTATGGTTTATTTTTGTGCTCCTTGATCTTGACCCATTAAGAGAGCATGTGTATGACGTTGGCACTTACTTCAATGAACATTATATGTTTTCCATAACCATGTCTGTCATTTTGCCATTTAACGTTTTTATGCTTAAATCTAGTTGCCAATAAATGTATTCCCACGCTTATAGTTAAAAGCCATACAATTAAAGTAGTAGGTAGTAAAAGGAAACTAAAATGCTGAAAAAGTAGACAGGAAAGAATTTTTGCGAACATTGGCATCGGGGCGTAGATCTGCCAGGGATCACATACTAATGAGTTTTTTTATGGTTCCTTCATCCTTCTAGCCGAAGGATTTGGATTTGTGATCCTGAGAATAGTAACCATTCCTTCTCAGTCTGCTATAGTTGAGTAGATCTAAATCAGAAGATGATTTGCACAATAAACAAGTGCACATCAGATTTCAAATAGTTGGTATTTTAAGTCTTGTAACAAGCTTTGCCCCTATGTGTGTATTCTGCAGGAAGTATGTCAGAAAGTTTTCTCAATCAATATACTAAGGAACTGCCTCTCAGATGGACAGGCCACAGATCTATTGAAAGGAATCTGTTCTCTCAGTTGGGGCAGTGTGTTGGGCAGTGTGTTGGGGCAGTGTGTTGGGGCAGTGTTCAGCTTCACTAGACTGACATGTGCCTACTGGAAATAGTGTCTGACTATTGCCATACCTGGAAGCATCTCAAAGAAACATCAACAGTAGAGATTTTGTCTGAAGTGATGACTCTTGGGCAGGGTGGGACAGTGCAACATTTTAATTTTTTCTCAGACATTTATTTATAAAAGACTATCTCTGCCAAAAACCAAAATTTTATTTTGTATAGTCAACAGCGAGCTACCTTCTAGCTAGTTTCTCAACCACTTGATCTCCAGAAGATTTACCCCCCTTCATGACCAGGTCATTTTTTGTGATACAGCACTGCGTTAGTTTAACAATAGAGCTATCTTTTGGTGATATTTGATCACCACTGTGTTTTTTTATTTTTTGTGCTTTGTTAAAAAAACATTTTTTACTTTTTGCTATAAATCATTTCCAATAAAAAACTGGGAAAAAATGCAATATTGTGGCAGACAATCTGACACTTTGTGGGAACCAGTGACACTAATACAGTGATCAATGCTAAAAATGTGCACTATCACTGAAATAATGACACTGGCTGGGAAGTGCAGAATCACGTATACCGTGTATACATGATTCTGCACAGAACGTCTGCCCTGTAGCCCTATTACCCTGTACTAAATCTGCTATAGCAATTGGAAGAGGGGAGGACTGGACAGCTGCACTCCAATACAAATGGCTTTATTGTGTAAAATAACAAAAGTACAAACCGCAGCAGGGTACAGGATAAAAAATCTGATGCATTTGACACTCTTAACAGTGCTTAGTCATAGCTTTACAACCACAAAACTTTGCTGCAAATACTGTATATACTAGTGCATATTAAACATGTGATCAATTGTGTAATTAATTGAAGTGAATCAATTATTTAAAGTGGTTGTAAACCCTTACAAACCACTTTGACCTACAGGTAAGCCTAGATTAAGGCTTACCTGTAGGTCCAAGAAATATCTCCTAAACCTATATGGTTTAGGAGATATTTGCCCGAAAACAGGCACCGCTCTCAACGGCGCATGCGCCGTAGACAGCGGCGCGCAGGCACACTGAGCGCGGCATTCTCAATGACGGAGCTGCCGCGCGTGTCGGCTCCCGTGAGCATGCGCGGGAGTGACGTCATCGCGGCTTCGCCGAATGACAGCGGCGGAGCTACGAGACCCCACCAAGAAGATGGATGCGGCGGACTACAGGGGACAGCGGCGACTTCGCTGGCTCCTGTGTCAGGTAAGTGACACATAATGGACTACTATGGGATGCATAGTAGTCCATTATGCTTTGCCTTTGCAGGGAATGAAAGAGGAAGTAAACTCATCGGGGTTTACTTCCTCTTTAAATGTAATTTGGTTAATAACAAACATGTGTGGTGGAGTATAGGGACACATATGTGTGTCCAGGTGAATTAACTTAAAGTGAACCTGAAAAATGAAATAATTAATTTTATATAACTATAAGTACTAGAATGAATGTGCATGTATAGTGCTATCAAAAAAATGTGGTTATTATTGTATAATGTTACTCATTCATATACATTCAATAAATACATCATTAAAGACATATACATATATAAAGTGCATCTGCTATAGGGTGGTTGGCAAGCGGGTAAACACTTTGGAAGCTCCAGTGGTTAGGATCCCTTGTTGAAAGACCATAAATAAATGTAGCAATCTTTTGCAGCTGCACTGTTCTAATTTTACAGGATATTTGAGACTCAGAATTTAAAACTAATAGTAAATAGAAGAGTTAATAAACAGTATAAAAAATTGTGTTTTAAGTTAGTTTGCGACTGTGGAGCTAAAAAGTATAATCTATCTAAATAAAGTTAAAATTAATTATACGTTTCCTGCAATTCAATACATATTGTATCCAAGAATTCTGACTTATTACTATTGGTTTTGCCTTTTTTTTTCTTGTCCCTTCTTGCAATTCTCAGAACCTGGTCACTTACCCTGAGGTAGTTGAGGGTGAAGTTGGTTAGGCCCATTCTAGTAATGTTTTTGGAAAGTTGCTCCAGCACCTGGGGGTCCGGTGCCTGTATACACAAGTAGAATCGCAAAAAATTTAGTTAATGTAACATATTATTTTACAGAAAAATACAGTAAAAACAATAATAAAATATTCTGCTGAGAAAAAAAATTTAGGTTCAAGATAGAGACCATATACCACTATATCAGCAATTCACAATGCAATGCATTAACTGCATTGAAGGGGACTTTACACTCAGACATACTAACTAATGCAGCATTCCTCAAAGTTTGCAAGACATAATTTGGGACTCAGCAAATTAATCAGAACTTGGAGTCTGAAGTGAGTAACTTACTTTTTATTGCCAGTGTTTCTTTTTCCCTTTTGCTTAGACCTAATGATTTTGCATATGTCATAAGGGTGGAGCTAAATGATAGCTTATATTTATTTTTGTATGCAAGATCTGCTTTAAAAAAAATGTCATGAGCATTCAACAGAGGAATTAAAGGCCTGAAAAATGTTTTTGTCTTTGGTTTTGTGGCTCTGGCTCAATTAAAAGAGAAGTATATGATTTTTTTAGAATTGTACTTGCCTAGGTGGATATCTGTTATGTTATTACAGCAATCTCCCAGCTGAGCTATTGTGTTCTGACAGGGGGACTGCCCTTGCCAGAACACCCGGTCAGCGAGAGCCATCATCCATTTTCCAATATGCCCATTTGACAGAAGCTGTACACAGGGGCTGAAGGCCGATATTTGGCCAATATGTGTACCAGGCTTAACAAAGGCTTCTTTAAGAAGTTTGGGGGCTAATTTCCCCTGAATTAAAACCATAGGAAACAAAAACAATTCAAATTTTTAGGATAAACTTTCAGGTTGTACAATGAATTTACACAGACAACATAAAAGGACATAAGGAAGTTCTGAATCTAAAATCATAAAACATTTTTCATCACCTCTCTACTGCAACATTGATCTGATCCAGCAGCTGTACCCCACTAGCTCTACTTAGTGATCGCATAAATGCTGATTGCTCAATTCTCAATCCAATTTCAGCAGAGAGGGGTGACTGTCAGTCACCCCTCTCTGCTTTGCCCTTCCAGCATTAACTGGTGCATCAACCGAGGGGGGGGGGGGGGGCATCTGGCTTAGGATCTTAGTGGCCCGTTGAGAGGCTGAGGCAGCTGCCGATTATACTTCAATGCAGAACCCGACAATATGGTTGGGATCCTTCCAGAAACTGAAGCAGCTCTGGGAAGTCAGCTGACAGCGGGTTTTAGTCTGTTGTTGGCTAATTCTGGGTCAAAGGATAGCAAAAGAAAGCGCATTCTTGTAACCCAGAAGAGAGGTATGCCCAAAAAAGCTTTGGGCATACTTCTCTTTTAAAGGGAACTTTAAAAACACATAGTGAAGGAAAACTTTTGAACTAAGAATGATACAGTAGTTCTATTTCAAAGCCCACTCCTTTCTTCATCTCACCAAATATTCCAGTTGAATTACCATTGATATGTATGTTTGTGGGATTTTTTCTCAGACATTATTTTACTTAACATTCTGCTAAAATATTGTATATAATACTGTTTGGACCGCAGAGGAAGGGTTACCCCCCAAAAGCTTGTCCTGAAAATTTGAATGTTAGTGCAAAAAAAAGTATCACAGACAGTGCTCAATTGTTTTTTGTTGCAAGTGCACTAATATGATTATAATCACATGAGCCAACAAAAACAAACACCCCTGTGCAGACTACCTAAGACATGACTGTAGATTCAGCCTAATATGGATACCAATGGCTGATCTAGGAATAAGGACAAAGTGTATTGATATTTTGCAGCTAATTGCTATTGTATTCCCATAGGATCAAACTGGTGTCTGCTCGATCTTCCTTTCTTCCTCCACTAACATAAATCTTTTATCACAAAATGTAAAATAGTTTTGCATATATTTTCTCTCTTTCTTATTGTCAGGGCTAACAAAATTACATTAAAAATATTTGTATTATTTTCAAATTGAAAAAATATGCATTTGAATATTTTGCATTATTATTTTTAGCCAGCAAGTGATATTTTAGGGTTCTTTTTATATGTTTCTAGCCTATTCAAAAAAGCCTGATGATAGAGCTCAGTAGTGCAAGCTGAAATTTATAAACAACACTCATTCCCCTTATTCCCATTTTTTGCTCCCCGATACATACATTTTAATACGTATCACCATACCCCAGTAGTCTTTCTGTGCTGGACTGTATTAAAATTTCATTTTAATTCATTTCTGTCATTTGTTTAGTATTTTCTGCATTCTATATTCAACTTCAAACCCACTAGCACTTAAATCTCAACTTTATCCAAAGGGGAAGTCCTGCTTTTTCACCTCCTCCCCTTTTTCTCTACCACTTTTGGACACATCTATTTTTTTGGAGGGGGGGGGGGGGTGATTACCTGGTTTTGACAGGTACCCACTCCCTCTTTAACTCTGGTTGTCTAGGCAATTGACCTTCCACCTCCTCTTTGCCTGTAGCCTTCTGGGCCACATCACAGGTCCCAGAAGGTCGCAGGACCATTCACAAAGCGCAGTGCGGCTCATGCATGCACAGTGGAAAGCCACCTGTGGAGCCCCCAGGTGTCCCAGATGGCTTCCCTTAGTAAACATGGACCCTGCGAAGAACCAGCTCAAGTGAGTACGATGCTGGATCCCTGGACAGGTAAGTGTCCTTTTTTTAAAGTCGGCAGCTACTGTCTTGATTGACTGAAGATCCTCTTTAACTTTTATTACTTATATAACATTTTCTAGACTACTTGCTGTAATATATTTCTTATAGAAGGACTTTCCCCCCTCCCTCCCTGCAATCTTCTGGGCCACATCACAGGTCCCAGAAGATTGCCCGACCATTCACAGTACTCAGCGCAGCTCACGCATGCACAGTGTGTGCCCGACTGTGAAGCCACAGCCCAAAGTTAGAATGCCGGCGCCACGAAGAGGAGGGGGAGAGGAGCAAGGCTTTGTTCGCCCACAGCGCTGGACCGTGGGACAGATGAGTGTCTGATTATTAAAAGTCAGCAGCTACACTTTTTGTAGCTGCTGACTTTTAAATGGGTGGAACTCAATTTTAAGCAGGCCATACGTGCATCTCAATTTGTCTGGTTCAGTTGGAACCAGCCAAATTACAATTCATTTAGGGACATTCCTGTTCATGAGAAGTTGATCTATCGATTGACTTGACTTCTCATGAATGGTCCTGCTGGAAATTTTTTCATTCAATCAGTGCTTGCAACCAATTGGCTGATTGGTGTATTCTGATGGCGGGGGGAGCCCTGCTGTCAGAATACAATAACACAGTGGGGAGGATTCTGGCATCCACCTCAAATGTGTAAATGGGGAATCTGTTCAGTTTTTGCATCAAGCCACTGAATCATAAATGTCAAGCTTTACTGTCACTTTCCTAAAATGTAAGTCAACTCCACTAAATTGATCTTATAGTTTTGAGTGTTACAGCTTGCATTGTACTTTAGCCCCCCCCCCCCCAGCTGACACCAGCACTGCAGTTATAAAGGACACCAGCTTTGGTGTCATATCTCTGCTCCTATGTGAGCTTTGCCTACTCATGAAAGAAGCCAGCAATGAATAGGCCAAGAGTACATAGGGGTAGACATGTGTCATTAGTGTTGGTGTCAATCATAATTGCAACACTGTTATTGGCAATTGAAATGCAGCACAACCTCTACTAAGACTAAGTTCACACTCAGAGGTGCGTTTAAGCTTGTCTGTGTTCCCATGCATTTTCAGAATGTTCCCGTGCCTCATGAGTTGGGCAGACCAGTAATTTCAATGTGCTGCCCTATGCACAAGAAAAACAGAAAATAAATCCCGGACCCTTTTCCTAAAATGCACAGCATTCATAGGATTATAAATATGCATGTTAGCAAATGTGTGGGGTTGCCTTTAACAATCAATGGCCATGCTGCACGTCTGCTAAAGTGGATTTGCCTTTCGTAAATAACCCCCTCTGTGAGCTGAGTCTAACACATGAAAATATAAGATCAATTTTTTTATGTTGCCATCAATGCTATGTGTATTAGACATGTTGCATTTCCAAGTGTTTATATTAAATTCTGTATACACTCTAAATACCATAGTCTTAAGATTTACTAAATGTTGTATTGAAAAATAGTTTGAACAACTATTAAAAAAAGAAGTATCTGAATAAATGGAGAACAGCAAACTCGACTATTAAGCACATTTTTGTAAATGGTTGGGAAATGGAAAAATGGGGGCAAAAATAACTATTTTGAACTCTTCTAAATAGACTCCATATTGACTGTGCATAAGGTCCTAATACTTACATGCATGGCTAAAATACTGCGAGGTACTAATTCTCTGTATTGTCTAATAGTAAAGTGCCATGTCTTTATTCTCATGAGATCGTCGAATGTGAACTCCAAGATGAGACGGCCTTCAGTGCACACCTGTGTTGAAGAAAAAAAAAGGGAAATAATAATGCCTTATATAACAGTCATATATATATATCACTTGCGGCAATGACAATAAGGTCTTTTTAACATGCAAAATCCTAGGATTAAAAAAATAAATCATTTTAAAATATTTTTTTTTTTTTTACTTTGGTTGTAATTGAATTCAGACACAGAACTTGAAACTGAAAACCATCAAAGCTTTACTGTAATGGCTAAAGCATTCATCCAGCAATATTCTATTTCTGAATAGTTTCATTTTGTTTTGTAATGCATTTTAGACCAGTGAGCAAAGAAAAATGAATATTTATGTTTACCAGGAGGGATTCAATAAAACCAGATCACACAGAAGAAGCGACTTCAGGTGAATAATCTCATATCAAAGATGCAATTGTATAATTGAACTAAGAAAAAGGAACAGCAAAACTGAGTTTAAAATGTTCTGATTTGTGAATTTTGAAAATTACTGTATTTAGTTTGCGAATGGGAATACGAGTAAAAAATAATCCTATTTTAATGTCTTCTTTAATTACAGTAAAGTTTCTCTAATTTGCAGTCTGGTTGCTATGGAAAACTACATTTTACCTATCATAATTATTTGCCCTAATATAACGAAGCCAAACTATAAGCAATGTAGCTAGACTGTGTGCTGTAATGGTGGTGATCGACACTGGTATGGTGCTGTTAGGTACTGCAGTGGTGTATTTTCTGCTCTGCCATTAATAAAAACTAGGTAAATCGGATGAGTGATTAACTACAAGTTTTTTTCCCATTTTTTTAAGCTTACAAGCTTATAAACTGAGGTTTCATTTATTTTGCAGTTGGCTAACATTTTCATTTCTTAAACAGTTAATGTCAGATGCTTCCACGATAACTAGTTTGCAAAGCATGCTTGCTTGATAATAAGTAATTATAGGGCCGCGTATGGAAGAATTCATCAAAGGGGTCTGTCTAAATCAAAGAAAATAAAGATAAAATGCGAAGCGCGATAGAAGACTGCTGCAGCACCTTTCACCCCAGGGACACCCCTCTCTATTCCTACACTATAGACAATAGACACAACCCAGAGCCTCATAACCCAATGGTGCCTGAGCAACCCATAAGCAGTACCATCACATGAGGCTGGGTCTCTGCTCATACCGCAAGTGACTTCACAAAATACTTATTTGTATTCCTGGTTCAGGCAAGCCTATCTTCTTCTGATCTGAATTATGTTACCTTTTTTTTTTATTTCATTAACTCCTCTAAAAGGGAGTAGGGGAAAGGTTTGTTTCTTCGCTGTAAGTTATTCTGACGTGTATGTAATCTACTCTTCCTGTTATTTAGCTGAGCTTTTAAATAGCTCTTGCTATGCAATGTTTCATCTTTCCTTTTAAAATAGTGTGTGCTTTTTAAGTTTTCAGAACTTAAAGAATACCAAGACCCTTCCATTTTTTATTAAATATTTTAATCACCCACCTTAGCAACCTATTTGACCCCCCCCTTGGAAATCTCCTTATTTAGAGCACATGGACTTTATTGTATTGCAAATGAGTGTATTGCCTCAAAGGCAGTCAGCTGCTGGAACCTGCTCTTAAAGTGGAATTCCAGCTTAATCTTAGTTACTCTTAAATCTGTCCCTACCCCCTCCTAACACCTAAGCTTACTAACCTGTATAAGAAAGAGATACCCTGTTTCCCCAAAAATAAGACCTAGCGTGATTGTCGGTGATGGCTGCAATATAAGCCCTACCCTCCAAATCAGCCCTACCCTGTTTTCCCTGAAAATAAGCCCTACCCTGAAAATAAGACCTACACGGACTTTAACTAGGGCTTATTTGGGGGGTAGGGCTTATATTGCAGCCATCACCGACAATCACGCTAGGTCTTATTTTCAGGGGAAACAGGGTATATACTTACCTATTTACATGCCACTCCGGTCTGGTCATGTCATCCGGCTTCCCTGTGTCAGCCAGCATGGCTGCAGGGGAGACGGGGAGCATTGACAACAGATTGGCCATTGAAGGCTATGGGTGAAGTCACTTTAATACTGAGATTTCAAAGTTTATAACTTGAAACTCATTTAATTCCAAAACCATCAATAAAATTAATTATAAATCCTGATGATTATTATTATTATTATTATTATTATAATACAGGATTTATATAGTGCCAACAGTTTTACGCAGCGCTTTACAATATAAAACAAAGACAATACAGTTATAATACAATAAAATACAAGAGGATTAAGAGGGCCCTGCTCAGAAGATCTTACAATCTAATAGGGTGGGGCAGGTGGTACAAAAGGTTGTAACTGTGGGGAATAAGCTGATGGAAGAGGTAAAAGATTAGTTGGAGATTTGATAGGCTTTCCAGAAGAGATGAGTTTTCAGGGATCGCCTGAAGGTAGTGAGTTACAGAGGATGGGAGAGGCTCTGGAGAAATCTTGGAGACAAGCAGAAGAGGAGGAGGAGACTCTAGGCTTTACCAGCCATTGTCGGAGAGCTCTCTCCTCTCCCCTACAGCTGCCGCTGGCTGACACATGGGATCACATGACTGGACTGGAGTGGCCTGAAAATAGTAGATATGTGCAGAGTAAAATATTTCGTTTCGGAATTTTGTTTTCGTCCGAAAACTTAATTTATTTAGTTACTCCCGAAATTCGTTTTTATTTATTTCGTTTTTCGTTCAAAAATTGCATTCGTCCGAAAATCCACATGAATTACGGTCGAATCTGTCTTTGAAGGCTTATGGTGTCTGTCGAATGTATAAAGAAGATTCGACGGAGCTAGTATATAGCATACTTTAGAACCCTATTAAAGTCTATGGGACCGCAACGTTCAAAATCTAAAGTGCTAATTTTAAAGGCTAATTTGCAAGTTACTGTCCTAAAAAGTGTTTGGGGACCCGGGTCCTGCCCCAGGGGACATGTATCAATGCAAAAAAAAGTTTTAAAAACGGCTGTTTTTTCAGGAGCAGTGATTTTAATAATGATTAAAGTGAAACAATAAAAGTGTAATATTCCTTTAAATTTCGTAGGGGGGGGGGGGGGGTGTCTATAGTATGCCTGTGAAGGGGCTCATGTTTCTGGTGCTTAGAATTGTCCCTGCACAAAGTGTCATTTATGCAGGAAAAAAAGTCCTTTAAAATCCCTCGCAGCTATTATGAATTGTCGGCTCCCGTAATACAGAGAACACTCATTGAAAGTCATTGATAAAAAAATAAATAAATAAATAAAATAAAAAAAAAGCGTGGGGGTCCCCCAAATTCAATTACCAGGCCCTTCAGGTCTGGTATAGATATTAAGGGGAACCCTGCCTCAAATTTAAGAAAAAAATTGACGCGGGGTTCCCCCTAAATATCCATAACCAGACCCTTCAGGTCTGGTATGGATATTAAGGGGAACCCCGCGTCAAATTTAAAAAAAAAATTGACGTGGGGTTCCCCCTAAAAATCCATACCAGACCCTTTATCCGAGCACGCAACCTGACAGGCCGCAGGAAAAGAGGGGGGGACGAGAGAGCGGCCCCCCCTCCCTCCTGAACCATACCAGGCCACATGCCCTCAACATTGGGAGGATGCTTTGGGGGTCTGGGTCTGTGACCCCTCAAAGCACCTTGTCCCCATGTTGATGAGGACAAGGGCCTCATCCCCACAACCGTGGCAGGTGGTTGTGGAGGTCTGCGGGCGGGGGGCTTATCAGAATCTGGAAGCCCCCTTTAACAAGGGGACCCCCAGATCCCGGCCCCCCCTGTTTGAAATGGTAAGGGGGTACAAAAGTACCCCTACCATTTCACAAAGAAAGTGTAAAAAATGGTTAAATAAAACAAACACACTTTTGAAAAATTCCTTTATTAAAAATAAAAAAATAAAAAAAAGATTCCAGCGGCGGTAATCCACTCTTGCTATCCAGCGACGGACGGACATCTCTCCAGCGATGGCTCATCTCATCCAGCGCAGCGAATCCATCCTTCTTCTGTCTCCGTGGAGGAGACACTGCAAGGATTCCGGCGGCCTGACGTTTCTTATATACGGTGGGCGGGGCCACCCGTCACCTGACCCCGCCCCCCTCTGACGCAAGGGGAAACCCGGGGTTCCCCGTGACGTATGGGTGACCCCGCCCCCCTCTGATGTAACTGAAACCTGCCTGTGTTACATCAGAGGGGTGCGGGGTCACCCATACGTCACAGGGAACATGTGGGCATGTGGCCTGGTACGGTTCAGGAGGGAGGGGGGCCGCTCTCGTCCCCCCCTCTTTTCCTGCGGCCTGCCAGGTTGCGTGCTCGGATAAAGGGTCTGGTATGGATTTTTAGGGGGAACCCCACGTCAATTTTTTTTTAAATTTGACGCGGGGTTCCCCTTAATATCCATACCAGACCTGAAGGGTCTGGTTATGGATATTTAGGGGGAACCCCACGTCAAATTTTTTGATAAATTTGAGGCAGGGTTCCCCTTAATATCCATACCAGACCTGAAGGGCCTGGTAATTGAATTTGGGGGACCCCCACGCTTTTTATTTATTTTTTTTATTTATTTTTTATCAATGACTTTCAATGAGTGTTCTCTGTATTATGGAGCCGACAATTCATAATAGCTGCGAGTGATTTTAAAGGACTTTTTTTCCTGCATAAATGACACTTTGTGCAGGGACAGTTCTAAGCACCAGAAACATGAGCCCCTTCACAGGCATACTATAGACAACCCTCCCTACGAAATTTAAAGGGATATTACACTTTTATTGTTTCACTTTAATCATTATTAAAATCACTGCTCCCGAAAAAACGGCCGTTTTTAAAACTTTTTTTTGCATTGATACATGTCCCCTGGGGCAGGACCCGGGTCCCCAAACACTTTTTAGGACAGTAACTTGCAGAATCTTTTCTCTCTGTCAAATCTTTTTTCTCTGTCAAATATTTTCTCTATATAATCTTGGACTAATAGAGGTAAGGTTAGGCACATTCGACCACAGGTTCTATAGACAGATTGTTATTGTCAGAGTCATGTCGAATCTCCTATTCTATATCGAACTGTTGTAACAATGAAAACGAAAATAAAGCATTTATTTATGTCGGATCTTTCGTTTTTCGGATTTTGTGCTTTCGTTATCGTTTGTCAAAACGAAAACGAAAATAGCTGAAATTCGGACGAAAATGCATTCGGACGAAAACGAATGCACATGTCTAGAAAATAGGTAAGTATATACATCTTCCTTACACAGGTTAGTAAGCATAGGTGTTTGGAGTGGGGAAGGAACATTTTTAAGAGTAGATATAGTTAAGCTGGAATTCCACTTTAATACTGAGATTTCAAAGTTTATAACTTGAAACTCGTTTAATTCCAAAACCATCAATAAAATTAATTACAAATCTTGATGCAAGGAGCATGTTAGAACCCCATGAAATGCATTGGTTTGTCTTTTTGAAGGATTGTGATTAAATAAGGTCTTCGGGGTTTCAGAATATTTGACTTGGTGCTCCTGTTTATTTGTGTACATCTTGGCCTTTCCCCAAGGCACCCTCCAGATGCCTTTTCATGATGATAGGCAGCCAACTAGAGCCCTTGTACACTTTTATATTTTTTATATTTTGACTGTGATATCAATGTATATTTGGATTCCCCAATGCAGGTAACAATACAGCTCTGACAGAGTCTCTTATTACTTTGTCGGGTTTCCACTCACATCTTGTTCTCTCTAACACTCAATAAATAGGAAATGAGCATAAATCAAACAAAAAAAGTTGACAGAGGGTCGGACTCTTTCACAGACTCACCAGAGCTATAAAAAGTGTCTAATTATACACATAACCTGGTGTTTAGAAGTCATTATTGTGGTATAGCCATGCGTTCTCACCCCAGTAGAGACACCTGTGATGACCACTTTATCTCAAGGGAGCAACACTGCTAAGACAGTCTATTGTGGTCAACCAATTACTTCCCCAAAGCTGGATGGGTTCAGTACAAGGACATACAGTACAGTATAGTGGTTTATTTACTAAAGGCAAATAGATTGCGCATTTTGGAATTTGCATTTGCACTCTGCAGGTGCAGTTTCTCCAGAGTTTAGTAAATGAGCAGAAGCTATGCTGACTTTCTTTATCCCATTGTGTTCAGACAAAAATGCAGTTTTTTTTCTTTTTCTTGCACGTGATTGGGTATTCTTTGAAAAGTGAAGCTTTGCCTCATTTACTAAGCTCTGGAACAACTGCACTTGCACAGAGCAACTGCTCTTTGCAAAGTGCACAGTCTTTTTGCCTTTAGTAAATCAACCCCACAATCTTTCCCTGATCCACTGTCATTTCCCAAATAAGTTACAGTGGTTCTAAAGGCAGAAGGTTTTTCTTTTATCTTAATGCATCCTATGCATTAAGATTAAAAAAAAACCTTCTGTGTGCAGAAGTCCCCCCCACCCTCCCTAATACTTACTTGAGCCCAATCTCGATCCAGCGATGTTGCACGAGAGACTCGGCTTTCCAGGACTCTTCCTCCTCATTGGCTGAGACAAACAGCGGGAACCCATGGCTCCCATTGCTGTCAATCAAAGTCAGTGAGCCAATGAGGAGATAGTTGGGGCTGGGGGCCGAGCTGTGACTCTGTGTCCAAGCCCTGGCTCTGTGTCTGAATGGACACAGAGCAGCGGCATGTCTCGTGTGCCACCATAGCAAACTGCTTGCTGTGGGCGCACTCGGCTGGAGGGAGGGGCCAGGATCACTGGTGAAGGATCCCGAGAAGAGGGGTATTGGAGCTGCTTTGTGCAAAACCACTGTACAGTGCAGATAAGTATAACATTTTTGTTATTTTTAATACCAAACATTTTTTACTTTAGTATCACTTTAACCCCCCCGGTGGTATTCCCGTGTCTGGCTCGGGGTGAAAATTCAGAACCATTAGCGGTAACCCCGAGCCAGACTCAGGATCGCATTGCAGGAGCCCGGATGAGTATGCTTACCTTATCCCCTGGATCCAGCGATGTCCCCCCGCAGTGTGAGTGGCTCATCCTCCGCTTGATCTATCACGGAGCCGTGCTCCATTCCCTGCGAGCGTTGCGACGCACAGGGACGGAGATCGGCGCCAAATTCAAAAAGTGAAACACACATATTACATACAGTATAATGTAATCTTACAGATCACATCCCCTTTGTCCCTAGTGTTCTGCCCAGTGTCCTGCATGCAGTTTTATATTATAAAACTGTTCTTTCTGCCTGGAAACTGGAGAATGTCCATAGCAACTAAAACTGTCCTTTTACATCAAAAGAGGTTTAGACCAGCTAGAAAACAGCGATAATAAATTAGAATCACTTGCAGAATTGAGCGATAATGATTTGTGGGGAGATCCGTCATCAAATACTGAAAAGTAATGACAGTGACAATTCTGCAACTGAGCAAATTTCTGTGTTTTTGATTTGATTACATTATTGAATCATTTTTATTATTATTATATTATTATTTGGTATAATTATTTATAGTTATTTATTATATTTTAATTTATGATTTTGTTTTTCAAATTTTATCATACCCGGGATGTTTACTAGACTCTGGTTTGGACAGATTTAAGTGCGTTATTCCTAAGAATTACAGAACTAGAAAATAAAATGCCAAATTTCCATGCAAAACATTGTACAACTTTCAGCACCTAATATCCGACATAATCATACCGCCAGGGAGGTTAAAGATCCTTTCAGGTCCTTGGATACCTCCAGCAGCTACAACAGCTAAGGAAGAACTACCACTGAATTAGAAATGTCATGACAAATATAGAAGATTGGGATAATAGGAAGTTCCACTCCATTCCCAAAAATCCCCACTGCTTTTTGTTGTGGTTACAGCCAGAGGAAAACACTGCATATAAAACATATAGATAGCCTTTACTTTCCGTCCCCTAACATCAACGATATACAGTCCTTCAAATGGTCTGGAACCATTAATGGGCCAAGCTGAACCATAAAGTAACTGCAAAAGACACAATGTCATAGTACATTCTGAAACATCAGACCACCCATTGGAACATTGTAAACCAAGGCAAACTATTTTCATGTTGTACTAGGATAACATAAGGGGGTTGCCAAAGAAATAAGCAGTCTGTGAACAAAGTTATTATTCTACTGAAATAGATAACACATCGATCTCACATAAATAACATATTTTTTCTTTTTTTTTTCCTTTTGAAGTGAAACACACTTTATCCATTAAAACACGAAGTTTAAATTTAGAGACGTGGCAACATTCTCCTGCAGCAACTTGCAGACACGAAAGAAAACCCTCCGTTTGGCAGCCTCTGTGTTGAAAGATGTTTCTGACAGATGAAATGTTTCTTTTTGTAAAAGGAAAGACCCTCATTAAATAATGTGTGTAAAAAGCCAGATTCTGATTCACAACAAAACCCAGAGTTTGTCAAATGAATGCATTCAAAAGAGGCTTCTATACCCCATCATTCATAAAGGAGGATGGCAGCCAGAACACAAAGTTCAGAAATAATTAGTGTGAAATGTATACGATTTAAAAGGAATGCACAGTGTTTGGTGGGTGCACATATTTTCTTTCGTTATTCAGTTCAAGAATAAAGTTTAAACATTTTAAATTTTGTTCTAGTCAGATAAATTTGATAATATTGTAAATATGTATTTCATATTTACCAGGCTTTATCAGCAGGTGGAGCTCTAGAGTTGGCTTACTACAAATCGTAAGTCTATCTTCTGCTGTTCAGTTTTATTCTAAACACACAGTTGAATGGGTCAGAAGATGGACCCCAGCCGACATTATCTCTAGTTCATAAAGGTCTGTATAAAATATAAGTAGAAAGCCCTTGTACATACGGTCGGAGATTCTGACGGAATGTGTCCGATCGGACTGTATTGTCGGATAATCCGACTGTGTGTGGTCTCCATCGGACTGTTTCCGTCTGAATATCCGACGGACCAAGTTTTCCAACTTGTCTATAAAATTTTCCGACAACATGCTCCGATTGGACATACTCCGATCATGTGTAGCCTTCTCCGACGGACAAAGTGCCACGCATGCTCAGAACAAATTCCTAGACCAAAGCT
Source organism: Lithobates pipiens (assembly GCF_037356315.1). Taxonomy (NCBI): domain Eukaryota; kingdom Metazoa; phylum Chordata; class Amphibia; order Anura; family Ranidae; genus Lithobates; species Lithobates pipiens. The sequence continues at coordinate 448,234,329 of NW_027507718.1, read as the reverse complement.
ATCGGCTACTAGCCTGAACATAGTCCTGTCGTAATGAAATAACGTCATCACGTTATGTACAATCGGATTTTCTAACAACTTTGTCCGACCGTGTGTATGCAACAGTTTCAGACAAAATCCGTCGGACAAAATCCAACGGACAAAATCCAACGGATTTGGTTGTCAGAATGTCCGGCCGTGTGTACAAGGGCTTAGAGGGAGGTAGTCCACAGGTGAGCAGCTGTTGCTGGACTGTCTTTAAATGAATTAACAAGAACTGGGATAAATCGCTATGGTATGCGTTGCCGGCATGCATGGATGTACATTAGCATAGCAAAAGTGATACCTTAACCTGTATAGAAAATTGTAAAATGATGTTTACTTCATACTACATCACAGATAGCAAGGATAGCTTACCACAAATTTGTGGCAGTGTTGAATTGTAAAGTCTGTACACATGATCGGATTTTCCAATGGGAAATGTTGGATGTCAGGCTGTTGTCGGAACATTTGACCGTGTGTATGCTCCATCGGACAATTGTTGTCGGACTTTCCACCAACAAATGTTGGCTAGCATGTTTTCAAATTTTCCACCAACAAATGTGTGTTGTCGGATTTTCCGAGCGTGTATACACAAGTGCATCGGACAAAAGTCCAAAGTACAAACACCCATGCTCGGAAGCAGAAGCGGTCGGTCTTGTAAACTAGCGTTCGTAATGGAGAATTAACATTCCTGACTTGGCAAATTATGAAATCTCCAAATGCAGCGCACATTCTCTTCTTCTTTAAAGGATAATAATGAAGCTGCTTTGCTGGTGATACTGATGGAGTTATTGCAAACTAATTTTCAAAGGCTTTTTTTTTTTTTCTAGAAGTGCAAGTTACCACTACACCATTATCCCGTAGTTTATAAGATCAAAGATACAACTATGTTGGTGTCCCTTGTCAATTTTACATTGTTTATTTAAAAATGGACTGAAAAGTACGAATTGAAAGGCGCAAAATAAAAAATGAGAAATGAAAAGTGAGAATCAACACTCCCCAAACTCCCCAAACTTCTACTAACACAAAATTAGCAGAAGGAGCCCAAAGGGTGGAGCTAAAGAGCCGAAAAACCACGTAGTACATCTAGAACGTCACTAGGTTCGTAATTGTTGGCCAACATTTGTGCATGAAAGACAAGTTTGGGCCAACTCCCTTCGGACAAAATTCCACGGTTTTGTTGGCGGAAAGTCTGATCGTGAGTACAAGGTATAAGTCTTCTTAACTTGCTGCACATTTTCACTGACAAGCTGTACACTTGCAGAGCACGTGAAGCACAAGTTCTAGTTGACACTTTTCCAACTTGTAGCAAAATTGCATAGCAAGTCTCTAGCAAGAGCAGAGTTGCAGTGGTGAGTCTACAGCAAGAGCTCTGCAAGTCTACAGCCTGAAAATTCAGCCACAGTGACCCCTGTGGTGGGATGACTATTGCACAATATAACTGAACCAGAACTTGCAGAATGTTTAGAAAGAAAGGTAATCTGAAGTCATGCAATGTGGACTTGCTGCATAATTGTCTTGTGAAGCCTGGCAAGTCTAGCAATAGCTTAGCAAGTCATTTTCAAACTTGCAGCACGATTGCTTGTTATCTGGGATGGGCTTAGTTTGCCATGCACATTGAACATTCCAATAATGTTGCTTTAGTTCCTTCTGTTCTGATAAGGTACACTAGGGAATGGGCTTGTAAACATTATACCATGCAAGTCAGTGCAAAAAGGCAGTAGACAATTATCAATGGAAGCCTGTTCAGAGGCAGCAGCATATGAAATTATGTATGTCTGCTGTTGGCCAGCACAGCGTGCATTATGGCTTTTTTTTTTTTACTATTACTGTTTTTTACAGTCATCCTTAAAGCGGAGTTCCATGATAAAATCAAACTAGGTATAATCCAATCAAGCACCGCACCCCCCACCCCATATTTGGATATTTTTATTTTGGCGTTTTGTACCGTTTTTTTGTTTTTCCAGAAGGGCTTCTGTCCTACAGCACCGCAACGAGGTACGCCATCTCCGGATTTGCATTGACCCCTCCTCCTGCCCCCTGCTGCCTCCTGGGACCTGTGTCCCAGAAGACAATGGGCCATTCAGAAAGCACACAGCGAGTTGCGCATGCGCAGTAGGAAACCGGCTGTAAAGCCTGAAGGCTTCACTGCCGGCCTCCCTTGGTTGCAATGCCGGCACCTGTACCCAAGCCAATTGGGGGCCGACATTGAAGGATCCCTGGACCGGTAAGTGTCCAGTGACATACAACACGTATGACGGGACTATTAGATGGAAGTTCAATACCCAGCTCGCCACCCTTTGGGCTCCTTCTGTTAATCTCATGTTTATCTCGTGTTAGTAGAAGTTTGGTGAGAGACAGTTCGCACTTTTCAGACTCATGCTTATCAGACCGTTTTAACTGCTGTTCAGTATGTGATAATTTTTCAATAATCCAAAAAAAGATCTTTATGAAATAAAAAAAAGATGACTATAAAAAATTATTCTAAACATTATTATGGAGATCTGGCTTTTAAAAAATAAAAGATTATTCATGAGATCACGAGAAATAATAAAGAAATAAGTTTGTGAGAACTCTGCGTGAATATCAGCAGCAAAACAACTTAACCTCCCTGGCGGTATGATTCAGTCTGGAATTAGGTGCTGAAAGCGGTACAATTATTTTGCACAGAAATCTGGCTTTTATTTTGTAGTCCTGTAATTCTTAGGAATAACGCTCTGAAATCTCTTCAAACCAGAGTCTAGCGGACATCCCGGGTATGATAAAGTTTATAATATAATAAAGAATAATAAAAATTATTCAATAATGTAATCAAATCCCCAAAAAAACTGAAAAAGGGACATGTTTTGGTTGCTATGGACAATCTCCAAATTCCAGGCAGAAAAAACTGTATTTATAATATAAAAGTGCATGCAGGGCATTGCACAGACCACTAGGGACAAAGGAGGTGTGTATTTTTTAATACAGCACTGTAATCTGTAAGATTACAGTGCTGTGTGTGTTTTGTGTGTTTTTACTTTTTTGAATTTGCTGCCGTTCTCCGCTCCCGTGCGTCGTAACGTCGCAGGGAACGGAGCTCGGCGGCATTCGGCACTGTGAATCAAGCGGAGGACAACTCGATCACACAGCGCGGCGGACATCGCTGGATCCAGGGGACAAGGTGAGTAACTCTCCCTGTGTCCTCCCCTGCATCAAGCGATGCGATCCCGAGTCTGGCTCGGGGTTACCGCTTATGTAATTAAAATCCCAACCCGAGCCAGACTCGGGATTACCGCTAGGGAGGTTAATTCCTCTAGCATTCTAAAGAAGAAAAGAATGCACTGCATTAAAAGATCACAGAATTTGCAGCGTGAGGAATGTGCTTTCCCCATTACGAACGTTAGATTTACCACACTGATCGCTTCCGTCTTGTACTTGCTTCAGAGTGTGCGTCATTTTTGGTACGTCAGAACAGCATACAGACAAGCAGTTTTCCCGACAGGAATTTGTTCCGTCGGAAAAATATAGAACATGATCTCTATCTAAGTCCGTCAGAATTTTTGATGTAAAAAGTCCAATGGGACTTACACATGGTTGGAATATACAATGAAAAGCTCCCATCTGACTTTTTCTGTTGGAAATTCCGACCATGTGTACGGGGCATTACACATTTAGTTGTATGTGTATAGCAGAAAAGCTAAGAACAGGCAAACAAACATAAAAGTCACCTGTTGGCTGAATATTAAAACCAATTTTGGTTGAAATACAATGAATAAATGCCATACAAATCATTGTGTAATTCTGAGGGAATTTTTTAAGGCTATTATTATTTGCTTTTAAGTTTATATGCTGTCCCTCCTTTATAGTATTAATTTCATTATTTGTCCTATATCATCAATTTAGGAACAGGATGACCAACACTACCACCATGATTGTCCCAGCTGCTGGTTGGGTCTGCCTCTGGCCTCCCTTGTATCCAACTAACCTAGGAAGGTTCTGGATGAATAGGTGGATGTTATACAGAACACAGCATTAATATCAATGCCACTCCAGTGAATCCCAGGGAGGGAGGCCCTTGAAGGGTGCTGGGAGAGGGTATTTATTCTTTGAATGCACTGAGCACAAGGTCTTTCATGGAAAGCAGAGTCTGGGAGGGGGCTCACTGCCTGACAGGTGGGCCACCTGAGGACCTGAAGTTAGAGAGAGTGACTCTGGTTCTACAGAGAGCTGGCTTGGAAGTTGGAAGGAGTCTACCAGCTGTCCCTAGGCATTTATGGTATGCTATATAGTCAGCTAAGGGTCCAGACAAGAAAACAGAGTCTAGTGTTCTGAAGAGCTTTGTCCAGCTGCTGCTATTGCATAAGACCTAGTTCAGTTTCTGCTACTTTTGGACTGCCAAATACTGGAGCAGGCTCCTATAACTGGTTTGTGTTCTGAGGAGCTTTGTCCAGCTACTACTGCTACTAAGGGACTTTGCTCAATCCTGAAACTACTTTGTTGCTAATGCCAAGGAGAAGTCTTCTATCTGCTTTCAGCAAGGACATCACCAGGGCTTAACCTAGAAACTAGTTAGATGTCCACAGTTGTGAATAGTTCTATTTCTGGAGTATCCCACTAAATCCCTTTACCTGTCCAAGTTCTCCAAAAAATAATAATAACAAAAACAACAACCCCTAGACTTGTCATTGAAGACAACGTGCGGAAGTGTGTGTGTGTGTGTGTGTGTACCTGGCTGTGTGACTCCACTTTGTGCCTGGCCACAGGGCAAACAGTGGGAGAGATCTGGGCAAAATACCAGAGGTTCCTACATGGGCATTTCAGTGCATTAAAGTAACATTCATCTTTTCATTGTGTCATAGCCATGACCACAAAATAGTGAGGAAAGGCATGCAGTTGCCCCCCCCCCCTTTCTTTTTGGTTCTTATTCCATGTTCACCTGGGGAGTTTAGGATCACTGCCTGTAACTACAAGGTTATGAAGTAGAACAAGCTCAGCCTCATATAACCTGAATGACTACCTCAATTGTCCCACAAGAGGAGGGAGGCACTATTGTACTATGACCCAAAGATAGAAAAGTTGGGGAGATAATTGAACATGTTAACATAAGATCTTTACAAATCCTTGGTTTGCTGTGGCTTTCTGGGGGCTCCTTGGTGTCCTCGCCCCAGGGACAGTTTTAGGAACCACACTTCTTGGAACTTGTAGCCTTTGATAATAGCTTTAAAGTACAACTACAGGCAAAACTTTTCTTTTTTTTTGTTGTAGATAGAGTGGAGAGGGATTAGAACACTTGTAGATTTTCATTGATGACTGTACCCCTGTTAGGGAGAGTCACCCTCCCTCTATGTGTCCTATTTACCATTATCATTGAAAGCAAAAGTAAAAGAAAATCCCAAATTTTGGGTTGTCCCCAGAAAAGTAAGAGATGGGTAATATTCCCATGGTGACATATATTCTGATGACCTGGGAGTCCCCAAGGGATTCCCTTAATTTGCAGGGATTTCCTCTCACTTCCTGTTTTGTTTATGTGACAGGAAGTGAAGAGAAATCTTCCTATGGAACACAGATGGCAAAAAATAAACTGACAGGGTTTATGGTCCTTCCTATCTAAAATTAATAAAAAAGTTTTGCCTATAGTTCTACATTAATCAACCCTTCTGGAAAAGCATAGTCTATCTGAGAAACGCATAGAGGAAAGAGGATCCTTGATCCACCACCTCATTAGTCAATAGATAATGTATAAGTAAACACTGAATGTAAGGCCCCTTTCACGCTGTCGGACCGTTCAGGTCCGCCTGCCAGTTTAGACGGCGGTCCTGAATGGGTGCTCCATGCTAGTCTATGGAGCGACGGATGTCAGCGGTGACATGTCCGCTGACATCCAACCCGGTCCGATCCGCCAAAAGCAGACGGATGGCCCTAAGTCCGGATCTGTCGCTGGCGGATCGGATCGGGTGAGATCTGATGAAAATGGACATGCTGTCCGTTTTTCATCCGATTTCTCCATAGAATCCTGCGGCGCTCAACAAGCCCCTCCCCGTTCAGTAAGCAGAGAGGGACCTGTCACCCACCAGCTCGGCGGAGATCAAGAGAGAGAACTCCCGTTGAGCCGGCGGACTCCGTGCAAGCGGATCCGCCTTGTCTGGATGAGGCCTAAGATAGATACAAAAATTGCTAATGGGTGATCTTTATTTGATTGAGATATTATAATGACTGCATTTGATAGCACACCTCTAAAGTACGATGATTTAAATGTAATTTAAAAATTTTAGATTTTATACTAATGTTAAGTTTCAGTGTTTGGATACCCTAAAAGTCCATCTGTCTTTTCTCTTGTGATATCTTTTCATAGTTCCATAAATTTGTGGTCATATTACTAAAGCCCAATTGTCTATATTTAAGAGCCTGAAATGCCTCCAAAACCGGAATGGGACTTCCTGCATCAGAGAACCTGTTACTTAAGCCAGGCAAAGGAGATGAGTATCACATCAGTCAATCTTCCACAATAGAGAAAGGAAATACTGTCCATGCTTAACCTGTGTCTATTTCTCTGGACTCTACTGTGCATTTTCATTATTACGGAGGCCAGACATGGGATGTCTCGGGGGGAGGAGACGAATGCTCAGTGGGAGCGAATTACTGGCTGTGTCAGAGATGGGGAGAAGAGGAAGGCTCTTGGGGAATTAATCGCTTTTGAATTTCTGCAGTTGAGATATGCATAATACATGTGTTAGCTATCTTGAACCCAGAACAGGCAATAGAGATGGAAAAATAGGAATAAAGCAGCTCCAGCAAGCTTCTACAATGAGCCTAATATGTCAGAAAGAATTTTAGTGACAGATTCACGTTAACGCTAATTATAATTTATTGTTTTATTTTGCTTAAAATAATGTTTTCTTTTTATGCATTAATAACTCTTGTTTTATTTTCTATTTAAATTTCAATGTACCAAGGTCCATATGTGATTTTTTTTTTTTTTTGGACTTTCTAGATATATTTATTTGTAATGTAAACCTTGTTTCATGTGCATTTTATTCCTATGTTAATCATATATTAACCACTTAAGGACCGGGCCTATTTTTCAAACTTGTTTATAAGTTCAAATATTTTTTTCTTTTTTGCTAGAAAATTACTTAGAACCCCCAAACATTATATATATTTTTTCTAACACCCTAGATAATAAAATGGCAGCCATTGCACTAAAATGCAATAAAAAAAAAGAAAAGAAATTTGTTTTAAAAAAAAAGTCCCTATAATGCCGCGTACACACGACCAGACTTTTCGAGGGACTTAGGCCACGTACACACGGGCGGATTGTCTGCCCAACTAAGTTCGTCAGACAATCCGACAGACAGTCCGTTCAACTTTCGACTGAACGGACTTGACCACACACAATGAACAGACAGTCCGCTGAAAGCTTGCGCGATGACGTGTACAGCACGTACGACGGGACTAGAAATACGACGTCCAATACACTGCAATGCAACCTTCGGCGTGTAAATCCTTTCTGAGCATGCGCCATACTTAGTCCGTCCAACTTGCCTACTCACGAGCGGACTGTCCACTGAAACCAAGTTTGGACGGACAAAATTACGGAAATTCCGAAAGACTTAGTCCGTCAGACTGTCCGCTGAAAAAGTCCGCTGAAGCCCACACACGAGCGGATTGTCCGCTGAAACACGGTTCAGCGGACTAAGTTGGGCAGACAATCCGCCCGTGTGTACGCGGCCTAAGTCTGACAGACTTTCCGAATGAACGGACTTGGCCACACACAATCACACCAAAGTCTGACGGATTCGAACGTGATGACGTACGACTGGACTAGAATAAGGAAGTTCATAGCCAGTAGCCAATAGCTGCCCTAGCGTCGGTTTTTGTCCGTCGGACTAGCATACACACGAGCGGATTTCTCAGTAGGAACTGGGTCCGGCAGAGTTCTGTCGGAAAAATTTGAAACATGTTCCATTTCTAAAGTCTGTCAGACTTTTGCAAATCAAAAGTCCGCTGCAGCCCACACACGTTTGAATAGTCTGCCGGAATCATTCCGTCAGACTTTTGATGTTGAAAAGTCTGGTCGTGTGTACGGGGCATTAGAGTTATGAGCCCTGCAATGGTATGGAGCCGGGTGGGGGACATCTTCCCCTCACTCAGCTCCATACCACAGAGGGGAGAGGACGCTGCCAGCGGCTCCAGTAAGTGTCCCTCTCCCGCCACGATAAAAGTGATCTCGTGGCGAATCCTCCGCAGAGACCACTTTTATCTGAAAGCGGACCGGTAGACTATTGAGAACTTCAACATCTTCCCTTTAGACTGTTTACATTCGGTGCTCCTATATTTAAAGCAGAACTTCACTCTCCCAATCAACATTGACTATTTTTAATCCTTATGCCGATATCATTAGTAAATATGAAATGATATTATATTTACCGTTACTTGTTTTATTTTATTTTATTCTTTTACATTTCTTCAGTTGCTTTTCAGACCTAGACAAACATCCCAGAAGTCTTCAGGAGGGGAGGAGGGGGTCTCTCAGCTAAGCACACCCGCGTGCCTGCATGCCTGAACTAAGGCCAGGTTGATTCCATGAAGTGAATTATACATAATTCAAAACTTAGCACCAATATAAAAACACTTATTTATACCAAAAAAAATAAAAATATTGGCAACCATAATTACATATATTGAAAACACGCAATACTTTGCAGTGACAAGCCTCAGGTAATACAGAGTAATTTTGTGTTTGGCCGCATGCCCCTGCCCTACACAGTTTCATAGGGAAACATGCACAGCTGAGGCTTTCAGTCACCTGCTGTGTGCCAGAGGAGGACGGGGCTGTCTCCTGGGATTGCTTGGCATCAACATAGTCAGAAATGGCTCATGCAAATAGCAGAGGAATCAGAGAGCAGACAGAAGTCACACTTGGTGCTTTGGATTGAGGCAAGTACACACTACAGAAGATTATGCTTTGTTCATTTTTTTTCAGGGGTTTACAACCACTTTAACTGCTTGAGCCCCAAAAGATTTTACCCCCTTCCTGACCAGAGCACTTTTTACAATTTGGCACTGCGTCGATTTAATTGACAGCTGCGCGGTCATGTGACACTGTACCCAAATTAAATTTGCGTCCTTTTTTCCCCACAAATAGAGATTTCTTTTGGTGGTATTTGATCACCTCTGCAGTTTTTATTTTTTGCGCTATAAACAAAAAAACAGAGACAATTTTGAAAAAAAAACCTATGGGGGTTATTTATGAAAGACAAATCCACTTTGTACTACAAGTGCACTTGGAAGTAAAGTCACTGTAAATCTGAAGGGGGACATGCAAGGAAAAAAAAACACAGTATTTTAGCTTGCACATGATTGGATGATAAAGTCAGCAGAGCTTCCCCTCATTTCAGATCTACCCCTTAGATTTACAGCGACTGCACTTTCAAGTGCACTTGTAGTGCAAAAGTGGATTTGCCTTCGTAAATAACCCCCAATATCTTTTACTTTTTGCTATAATAAATATCACACAGAAGCACTGTACCCAAATAAAATGTACGTCTTTTTTTTTTCCAGCACAAATAGAGCTTTCTTTTGGTGGTATTTGATTACCTCTGCGGTTTTTATTTTTTGGACTATAAAAAAATGACAGACAATTTAAAAAAAATAAATGTTTTACTTTCTGTTATAAAACATATCCAATAAAAAAACTGTAAAAAAAAATTGAATTTCTTCATCAATTTAGGCCAATATGTATTTTGCTACATTTTGATAACCTCTGTTTTTTTTTTTTTTTTGGACTATACACAAAAAATTACAATTTTGAAAAAAAAATATATTTTTTACTTTCTGTTATAAAACATATCCAATGAAAAAATAAAAAATAAATTGAATATCTTCATCAATTTAGGCCAATATGTATTCTGCTACATATTTTTGGAAAAAAAAAATCCCAATAAGCTTTACAGGAACACAGGATCAATGCCTTCCCTGCTAACAGAATGGCCTTGTTTACATAGGCAGATTGTCATTCTGCCTCTGTGCTGACCAATCATAAACAAAAGTAGACATGTGCAATTCGTTTAGTTCCAAATTATTAATTTTTCAACAAATTTTGACAAATTAATTCGTTCGTAAATATCCAAACTAACGAAAAAACCCGTTTAACAAATGTTTCCAAATTTTCGTAAATTTGAATATTTGAACATTTGTAAATTTGAAATTCAAAAATCCGAAAATCCCAAAATTCGAAAATCTAAAATAATAACTAATAATAACTTAATTATTACTAACTATTACATTATAGATATTGGAATTTACTTTCAAATTTGGCTGTTAGTGAACATAACAAATATGAATACATTTTTTAGTTACGAATTACCTGAAATAATGAATGCCATATCTAAATGAATGGAACGTAATGATATAATAATAATAAGAAAACTTTATTATTATTATTAATTTGTTCCGTTCCATTTGTTCAGATGCGGCTTTCACTATTTCGGATAATTCGTAACTTTGGATAAATTCGTATTCCTTCCGTTCGCTAACAGACAAATTTTAAAGGAAATTCCAATATCTATAATTTAATAGTTACTTACTATTAGTTAGTTAGTTAGTTACTCTTTAGATTTTTGGATTTTCTTTCTTATTTTTTGAATTTACGAATTTTGAAATTTACGAATTTATGAATTGCAATCATAACAAATGACCCCCAAAAAACCCCTGAATAAAATGAAAACAAACACATTTTTTGTGCACATGTCTACGGGGAAGTGTTAAATGTATTAGCAGCTTTAGAACCACTAACAAATCAAAGCCAAACTCCAGCTCACACTTTATTTTTATATATATATATATATATATATATATTTTATATATTTTTATCCTATTAGGATAAAGGTTTTGCATGCATAAATAAAAGCTGATCATTTTGTGGCAGAATTTTAACATCCATGTAACTTGATAAATTCTGCTGGAGAGTTTGTGCTGTGAAAAACAGCGGACTTTCTAGCTGGAATACCAGATAAAAACAAATAAAATAAAACCTATAAAACGAAACGAATACAGCCATCACATCTAAGAATTTGTAAGCAGCAAAATGATAAATGCTTACATTTGGGTTTATTACTGCTTTAAAGTGACAAACTTGTTATACTTACCTGCTTTGTGTAATGGTTTTGCACAGAGCAGCCCCAATCCTCCTCTTCTCGGGTCCCCCGATGTTTGTCCTGGCCCCTCCTCCTCTCCCAGTGCCCCCATAGCTAGCTGCTTTCTATGGAAATTTCCTATCTCTTTCTATTGTCTCCTTATGAGAAAAAATGAAGTGAAATGAATGTGAAATTAAACAGAGGTTCTAATGCTTCAAATTTGTGGAAAAAAAATAAAATAAAAGGAACATTGAGACCTTTGTTAGATCCCCTGGGTCAATTTCTGGTTGTGGACCCCTGCGTCTGGTGTCTGTTGGGACATGGGTAAGCAGTCTTGCTCCCTCTCCTTCTTTTAATTTATTCATATTTTGTTTAATCATGATGCTGTATTACAAGCTTTTATTGGTTATGTCTGTTGGCAATTAAATTGTTTTGTTCTCTGATCATTACAGTTAAAACTTATCTACAGATTCCCTCCTGATGAAGTGGCCATTGTCCGCGAAACTAGTTGAGGAAAATGAAATCTGTGATGAACTGTCTTATTGTAAATCTTCCCCTATGGGGTATTCACTTCACTGGCGATATACTTATACAGCTATTATGTTGTACTGTGTAACCATTGATTTGTTTTTTCGGCATCAATAAAATCAACTGTCTAATTTTTATATCATTGCTGTATCAAATAATATTGTAATCCTTTTTACTGTACCGCAATAGTCCAATATGCCCTTATGTCCTTCAGATAGCCTGACTGGGGACCAAGCTCCCAACTTTGTTGACCTTGGTACAAAGTATTAGTCTTCATAAAAATCAATATACAACTTACAAGCAGAGCTCCAGCCAAAATAACAAGATCAAAAAGAATAGCCAATTACAACATAAAATAAAAAAGACAGCTTTTGCTGTCAACCCAGAGATTTTCCCTGCAGTGCATTTATTTTCTGCCAGTAGGTGTCCTCAGTCTGATGGGCAGCATCAATAAATCAACTTCCTTTGGTCCTAGGTCATACAGGACCCACCCACTGCCTGTGACTGGACAGTGAAAGGAAAAGCAGCACAATAGTGAGCTCATACCTATTACTCTGCTCTCTTCTCCTATCAGAATGTTTCTTGCCAACACATGAATTGATTAACTCCTTGTGCTCCTTCTTCCTCTCCTGAGCTCTGCTGTATTGGTACTGTGATAGTCCAATGTCAGGTCACAGTCTAGTACTTATATTACTTATATGTAACAATACATTTAATTGTGTGTTAATGATTACGGAGTTACACTAATTTTTATATTTTATATCTGCCTAAACTTCAGCTTTAAAGTGGTTGTATACTCTATTTTTAAACTTTTACCTACAGGAAAGCCTATAATAAGGCTTACCTGTAGGTAAAGAAAATATCTCCTAAACCTGTATGGTTTAGGAGATATCCCCCTCGGTATGCGCCGCTGACTGCAGCGGCGCATGCGCACAAGGGGATTCTCGGCCTGAAAATCCGGCAGTGGCCGGCGGCCGGAATGAAATCTCCCACGCGCATGCTCGCGAGTGACGATATCGCGGCTCCGGCCACTCACAGCGCCGGAGCCGCGATACCCGGAAGAAACGCCGAGGGAGCATGTCAGCTCCCTCGGCGTGGATCGGGCCAGATGTTGGGGGCCTCGTTCTAAGGTAAGTATTTCATAATGAGCTAGTATGCGGTGCATACTAGCTCATTATGCCTTTTGCTTTGCAGGTTTAAAAAAAAAAATGTGCGAGTTTACTACCGCTTTAACACATGTATTAAAAATGTATCCTAAAGCCATATAAAATTGCTGGTACTTACTCCATTTTATATTCATTGTCATCAATATCTTTACATGAATCCCATCATTTACAAGGGATGAAATTATCAATATAATCAAAACTACAAAGATTTTCCCTATCACTTAAAGTGTACTAAACTCACAACAGTAAAATCAGTGTGTATATGCAGTAATGTATGCTGGTTATACATACTGTGGAACCTAAGGGGTTAATCCTCTGCATTGTGTAAAAAGGCTGTTTGATCCTGTCTTCTCTATTCCTCCCCTTCTACCAAAATCCCCAAACCATCTCCTGATAGAACAGAACCTTGGGGGCACTCTGCACATGCACATTTTGGTGTGTATTGCTAGTTTTCTTTTGCTTGGGAGAGTGCATGTGATTAGCCAAGGGCCAATCAGCACTGTCCAGACAGAGGATGAGGGGTCATGCAGCTTTATAGGATATAGCACAGAATGAAAGCTCCTCCTAGAAGCTTTAATCAGACACTGATAGAAGCCCCAAGACTGCTAGATACTGCTGATGAGAAAAGGTATTTAGCAGTTTGAATTTGCTAAAATTATTGCATTTCCATGTCCTGTGTACTGTGGGAGACCAGATATAGTGAATGCAGAGTCCTGGGTTTAGTAACACTTTAAAGTTGAATTAAAGCCTAATGCCACATACACACGGGCGGACTGTATGGCGTACTTAGTCAGTCGAAACACATTTCAGCGGACAGTCCGCTCGTGTGGGGGCTTCAGCGGACTTTTTCAGCGTGCAGTCTGGTGTACTAAGTATTTCGAATTTTTCGAAATTCCAGCCGTCATACTTTGGTTTCAGCGGACAATCCGCTCGTCAATATGCTAGTTCGACGGACTAAGAATGGCGCATGCCCAGAAAGGATTTACACGGCGGAAGGGTGCTTTGCTGTGTATTGGACTTCCTATTTCTAGTCCCGTCGTACGTGCTGTACACGTCATCGCACAAGCTTTCGACGGACTGTTTGTGCATCCGTGTGTGGTCAAGTCCGTTCAGTCGAAAGTATGACGGACTGTCCGTCGGATTGTATGACGGACTAAGTAGGCCATACAGTCCGCCCGTGTGTACGCGGCATAACACTGACTGTTCTGAAAAATGTTTCCTCCCCCCTACTCCTACCTATTCTGTGTACCCTGTTTTTAAAAAATGATATTAACTTTTTTTTAAGTCCGCTCTGGTTCAGTGATGTGATCCTGCAGCTCTGGCTCCCCTGCATCACTAAGCAGTGGCTGCAGGGGAGAGCAGGGAGTGCTGACAATGGCTAGGAGTCTAAGCCCTTGTACACACGGTCGGAGATTCTGACGGAAGGTGTCCGATAGGACCGTATTGACGGATAATCCGACTGTGTGTGGTCTCCATCGGACTGTTATCATCTGAATATCCGACGGACCAAGTTTTCCAATTTGTCTATAAAATTTTCCGACAACATGCTCTGATCGGACATACTCCGATCATGTGTAGCCTACTCCGACAGACAAAGTGCCACGCATGCTCAGATCAAATTCCTAGACCAAAGCTATTGGCTACTAGCCTGAATGTAGTCCCGTCGTAACGAAATAATGTCATCACGTTATGTACAATCGGATTTTCCGACAACTTTGTCCGACCATGTGTATGCAACAGTTTTGGACAAAATCCGACGGATTTGGTTGTTGGAATGTCCGACCGTGTGTACAAGGGCTAAGGGTGATGTCATGGCCCCCAGAATTCCCAGGCATTGCAGAGTGCTCCAAGACACAGGGGAGCTGCAACTAAAAAAGGTAGATATACAGACATTTTTTACACAGTAGGCAGGCTAGGTCAGAGGAAGGGGAGAGGACATTTTTAGGAATAGATAGAGTTAGGCTATATTTCCACTTCAATGATTGAACTACAGTAGTATCTCAACTAGTGTCCACAAGGGGCGCCACCCCCCCAGCCCACACCATCTGTGTGACCGTGCACTGTTTGTGGCGCCGGACCAACAGTTCTCTATCAGGTTTGTCTCCCTCCACAAGCACATGATCACAGTCCGAGGCCCTGATTGGCCTGTTTTACAGTATGTTGTCCTCAGGGCATAGGGCACTGCACCCCAAGCCCTCTCACCGTGTGATACAAACAAATCATCGGCGGCTTTCGGCTTCCTCTCCTTGGCCAATCAGGACAGGAGGCCAAAGACTGAGACAGGAGCCGTGACTGCAAGAGGGCTCCACCGGTAGGGTGAGTGTGGACCTGGACCTGGAGGGGCCCATCCGCGGCCCCCCAAAATCCTCCACTACAAGCCGCCACTGATCTCAACACTTTTCATGAACCAAAGGCCCACTTCTTCAGGAAAGCATGGAAGGTAAATGTCTATAAAACATAAATATACAGTCATAAAAAACATACATAAAGATGCAATGGTTCTCACTTACATCCAAAACAAAAAATAAGAAAACTTTTTGACTAATTTTCAGTTTAATTATTATCTTGGGAGTGAACATCAGAGAATTGCCCAGAGTGGTGTGATGTAATAGGAGTTAAGAGAAGCAGGGGTGAGTACAATCTGCCTACCTACAGGCTGCCAAATCATGTCCTATAGAGACCCTGTCATCATACCTAAAGTGTCATTTTTGCAGTTATGTTATTTATTAATTGTAGAGCTATATTGTAGGTGTTTGATAAATAAGAAGGATCTGCCATCTTGTGTTGCAAGCTTTTTTCATTTTTCTAAACGGCATATAAAAAGGAACTCCATTTTCCTCGGAAAGTGCCCCAGTAAAGTGATCTTGTCGAGTGGTTGCCAACATTTTGGACCCCACGGATCACTAAATTCACAGTTTTGAATTTCGTGCACCATTAACATGAATTTTACATGCCTTATACACACAATGCTCTGGCTCTCTGCCAGACAAACTGAAAACTGTGCCCATTAAATGCAGCCACTGTGCCCATCGATTGCAGTCTCTGTGCCATGAAACGTGAAACGCAGCCATTGTACCCATGAAATGCAACCACTGTGCCCATGAAATGCAGCCACTGTGCCATAAAATGCAGCCACTGTGCCCATCAAACGCAGCCACTGTGCACATCAAATGCAGCCACTGTGCCATAAAATGCAGCCACTGTGCCCATCAAATGAAACCACCGTGCCATTAAGCGCAGCCACTGTGCCATCAAACTCAGCCACTGTGCCCATCAATTGCCGCCACTGTGCCCATCAATTGCAGCCACTGTGCCCATCAATTGCAGCCACTGTGCCATCAAATGCAGCCACTGTGCCATCAAACTCAACCACTGTGCCCATCAAATGTCACCACTGTGCCATCAAATGCAGCCACTGTGCCCATCAATTGCAGCCACTGTGCCCATCAATTGCAGCCACTGTGCCATCAAACGCAGGCACTGTGACCATCAAACGCAGCCACTGTGCCCATCAAATGCTGCCACTGTGCCCATCAAAAGTTGCCACTGTGACTCCCCCAGCCCGCTCGCTGTCTGCCCAGGACTTACCCTATCTCAGTGGTGGGTCAGGCAGTGGGTGAGAACGGTGAGTTGTGGGTCCTTGCAGCAGCGACCTGTGTCCTCCATGCATCTCCTTCCCTCCTCCTGATAGGCGAAAAATCGCAGCGCCTGTACTTTCAGCCAATCAGGTGATGGTTATCAGACATGCTCTATCTGATTGGTGGAGAGACGGTTCAGTGTCAGAAAATTATTCATTCGCTTTTCTAACACACCTGGGTGGATTCCGAGAGCAATGCTTTTCTCTTCAAGTTCTTCTTTTTTGAAGCCTATTAGAGCATATTGCTCCAATCAGGTGCTTCAAAAATACAGCGCCGCTGCTGCAATTCAGGCACAGGTGTCCGAAAAAGGGGCCAGACGCCTGAATAGTGGTGGCAGCGGCGGCCATGGATAAATTCATGCAATGCATGAATCTATCCGTTAGTCATAGAGGGGGGTGGCTGGAGAGAGGGTCCGGAAGTACTCTGAGTTTACAAGAGCCGGAACTAGAGCGGAGGCATTGGGCATCACAACACATCAAGAACAACACTGGAAACATTGGGTGGTATACATCCCCCACAATGTTGATTTGCGGCAGAACTCCTGGGGACCATCAAAATGGTCTCTGGTTGGTGACTGCTGATCTAGTCTACTAGTGAGGAAGGAAGTGGGTAAAACAACCAGAGAGATTACTGCTTTTCTTTACTAAAATAGAGGTCCAGCCAATTCTTGATAATAATGGAATGACTCCTTTCATGGGTTAATGCTGAAATCTCTGCTTATCTGTGGAAATAAAAGTCCTTGAAAAAGCTGTCATATTCTGTGAAGTAAACTGAATTCCTGGGTGTTAGGGAGGCCATTGGGCTTTTTAATAAGCAAAGAACAATGTCTGCAGTGCAGAGACTTCAAATATCTACTTAGAAAGCTTTCATTGTCTATAAAATAACAAATGTATAACAGATCAAACCTGTTTACTGAATCATGTTACAGCACTTCTCTATTTGCACGACTTGATAAGCCATAATGGGTCTAACAGTCGGTAAATCAGAACAGAAAAAAAACAAAATAGTGGAATTTGGTGACTTTGTCAGTAGATGGTAGTGAAGCGTATGAGTTTTGTGTCTCCTGTTGCTCCATTCATATAGTATCTTGTGCTTCTTAACCACTGGCTGATCAGGCCTTTCCTGAAACTTTTTGTTTACAGGTTTAAATCAATATTTTTTGCTAGAAGATTACTTAGAACCCCCAAACATTATTAGAGAAGAGAATTGTGATCATTGCAATGTTTTATGTCACACCGTATTTGTGCAGAGGTCCTTCAAACACAATTTTTGGGGCAAAAAACTTTGAAAAAAAAAAAAAAAACTGTGGGCAGCCCAATTTTTGTATAATGTAAAACAGGGGTCCCCAACTAATGGGCCGCGGCCCACTACCAGGCCGTGTCCTCTCTGCAGCTCCATGCGGTGGGCTGGCGGGCAGGACAGCAGAGCCAGCCAGCAGCACAGAAGAGCCAGCCAGCATGAGCGAGCCAATGGGCGGCAGCATGACAAAGCCAGCCAGCAACATGGGAGAGCTGGCCAGCAGCACGGGGGAACCAGCCAGCATGAGAAAGCTGGCGGGAGGGCAGCACAGGAGAGCCAGCCAGCATGCAAGAGAGAGAGAGGGCAGATGAGAGAGCAGAGAGATGGCATAATCTCTCACTGCCCACCCTCTCTGTGGGACCCAGTCATTGCACATGTGTCTGCATCTGGTAGAAGATGACACAGCAAGTGACAATCCACATTTGGTGGCAGGCGATGTGGCAAGGGACAATCCGCATCTGATGGCAAGTGACATGCTGAATCTGGTAGCAGGCGGCATGGGAAGTGACATGCTGCAATTGGTGGCAGGCGATGTGGCAAGTGACAAGATGCATCTGGTAGCAGGTAATGTGACAAGTGACATGCTGCATCTGGTGGCAGGTGACGTGGCAAGTGACAAGCTGCATCTGGTGGCAGGTGACGTGGCAAGTGACAAGCTGCATCTGGTGGCAGGTGACGTGGCAAGTCATGTGGCAAGTCATGTGGCAAGTGACAAGCTGCATTCGGTGGCAGGTGACGTGGTAAGTGACAAGATGCATTTGGTGGCAGGTGATGTGGCATGTGACATGCTACATCTGGTGGCAGGTGATGTGACAAGCTGCATCTGGTGGCAGGTGGCAGTGGCAAGTAAGACACTCAGGGCTCAATCTGATTCTACATTATGGTGAGTTGAACTATTTAATTTATGGTACAATGTAATAATAGAAATAATGCGCTTCAGTCATCCTGACACCATATCAACCATGGTGTTGTGATGATTGAAGCACCAACACCAGCCATTGCCCCAACAAATTGCCCATGAAAACCCGCATCGCCCCCCTCCCCAGGCATTGGCATAATATCCTTTTATGCAGGCGGTCCCGGGCGCTAAAAAGATTGGGTACCTCGGATGTAAAAGATGATGTTACGCCGAGTAAATAGATACCTAACATGTCATGCTTTAAAATTGTGTACGCTCGTGGAATGGCGACAAACTACGGTACTTAAAAATCTCCAGGTGACGTTTAAATTTTTTTTACAGGTTACCTATTTAGAGTTACAGCCCTTTCACACTGGGGCATTGGAGGTGCCATTTTAGAGGTGCTTTTCGGCTGCTAGCGGGACACTTTTAACCCCCGCTAGCGGCCAGAAAAGGGTTAAAAGTGTCGGCAAAGCACCGATGCAGCAGTGCTTTTCCGCGACTACCCATTGATTTCAAAGATGCTGCTTGCAGGACTTTTTTTATGTTCCGCCAGCGCACCGCTCCAGTGTGAAAGCCCACTAAGGCTCTTTACAGGTGCTTTACAGGCGTTATTTTTAGCGCTATAGCATCTGTAAAGCACCTCAGTGTGAAAGGGGTCTTACAGAGAAAGTCTTGCTTTAGAATTATTACTCTCGCTCTATTGATCGTGGGCACTCGAGCAGGGAGGGACAGGTCGCTTTAAAAAAAAAATGTAAATTTAAAAATGTTACATTTTTTACAATTTTCTTATTTATTTTACTTTTCATTTTTACACTGTCCCTTTTTTTAATCACTTTTATTCCTATTACAAGAAATGCAAACATCCCTTTTAATAGATATCAGCAGGATAACTTCTCTTTATCAAGAAATCTGGGGTCAAAAAGACCCCAGATCTCTCATTTATCTTTAAAAGCAAAAAAATAAAAATGTAATTTTGCCTTTAAAAGAAAAAAAATCTGCCCATTAAGGCCGTGAGGCAGAAGTGACGTCAGACGTCACTCCGGTCCTCCAACCCAGAAAGCAAGGATAACTTGCCCCCAAATTTGTGGCAGTGTTGAATTATAAGTCTGTTAACTTTATGCACATTTTCACTGGCAAGTTGTACACTTGCAGAGCACTTTAAGCACAAGTTTCAGTTTGTAGCAAATTTTCTAGGCTAGTGAGTCTACAGCAAGAGCTCTGCAAGTCACAGTGACCCCATGTGGTGGGATGACTATTGTACCACATAACTGAAACAGAACTGGCAGCACACTTGAAGAATGTTTGCAAAGAAAGTAGATCTGAAGTCATGCAATGTGAACTTGGTGCAATTGGGCAACAAACTTATAAAGCTTGGCAAGTCTAGCAATAGCTTAGCAAGTCATTTTCAAACTTACAGCTCTATTGCTTGCTATTTGGGAAGGGCATAGAGTTGAGTGGGGGCCATCGTGCCCTCACTCGACTTCCTGACCATCCCTCCAGCAGATCAGATCGCTTCCATCTTTATTGATCTCTCCAGTAAACGGGGAAACTACCTGGTAGCTCCTCTTCTAAAAGTGATCTTGCGCCGGATCCGCCACTGAGACCACAGAACAAGAGGATACAGGGGTTCTGGCATCTGGCTGCTGCCATTTCAATGTTATTTAGCATCAAATAATGACGTAAATGTTCTGTGGGTGGTCGTTAAGAGGGAAAAAAAGGACAATTATAGGATGAAGTATCAACCTCAAAGGCTCACACCTTTTTCTTTAGTTAGAATTCCAAAAAATAAAAGAATATTTTGTTGCATGTCTTGATATATTTCACTTATTGGAAAAGCCTGGTCCCTCTAGAATTTCTGGAGGCGATGCTGAAAAAAGAATTGATCAATATTCCCTGGATTCATCATAATGAAGCCTCCTGTAGAGCTGAGTCTACAGTTATTGAACTGAGAATTATTGGTGCATTTACTTGCGTTATGACATATTAGGGAATTTACACAATATTTTGACTTTTAAAGAAGAGTCCTTTGAAGGCTTCTCTACTTTTATAGAAAAGTTCTTATTCAAAGTCTTCTAAGAGTTTAATTCACAGTTAAGAAGAATGCAGATTGGATGTTTTCGCTTGTTAACTCTCATTGACAGCACTGGGAATTCACAGTAGGAAACTGCCAGATCGGATTGCTGGTGGAATGTACGGATGAGATTTGGCATTCACCGACTGTCTTCTTCTCCACCGCTGCCTTCACTGTGTCTTTGGTGACTGTCAGTCACTAGGCAGCCGACATAACTGCAGCCTATTATACTCACACTGTGCAGAATGTGCAATAAATGAGACGAAGAAAAATACAAGCATTTGTATAAACAGCATTCTGTAGCACTGACACTGTCCCTTTCCAAGATATTTACCCCGTTCTCAGAAATCTCAACAAGACATCACGCTTCCCACGCAACAGCTTGAGGGAATTCAGGAAAGAAATAAGGAGCTGACTGCAGTGTTACAGATAGACGGTACTACACGGTGAAAGAGAATGGGGATTTACGTTGCCAAGACTCACATAGCTTTACACCGTTTAGCATGTTTTTTTTTTTTTTTTAGCATAGCATCTATTCATTTATTTTAGTTTTTTAACCACTTGACATCCAGGAAAATGTAACCCCTATCATAACCAGGCCATTATTTGCGATACGGCACTGCGTTACTTTAACTGACAATTACGCGGTCACGCAACACTGTACCCAAATAAAATAGATGTCCTTGTTTTCCCACAAATACAGCTTTTATTTTTTTTAGTGCTATTTTTATTTTTTGCCCTATAAATAAGAAAAGACAGACAATTTTGAAAAAAAACAAAAAAACAATATTTTTTACCTTCTGCTATAAAACCTACCTAATAAAAAAATTTAAAAAAACATTTAAAAATATAATTTCTTCATTAGGCCAATATGTATTGGGATAAACATGGATCTATAGTCAGACAAGAAGGTTAATAAAAAACAAAACAAAAACAAAAAAACAAAACAAAAACAAATTAAATAAAATAGGCAGACTTGTTGGGCTACTTTAGTCTTTTTCTGCCTTCTTCTATTGTTTCTATGTATTCTACTACATATTTTTATAAAAAGAATCCCAATAGGCGTATATTGATTGGTTTGCGCAAACGTTATGGCGTCTACAAACAATGTGATTTTTTTTTCTTTTTACTAGTAATGGCGGCGATCAGCAACTTATAGCGGGACTGCCATATTGCCACAGATATTCTGACAGTAACTGACACTTTTGACACTTTCTGGGGACCAGCGACACTAATACAGTGATCGGTGCTAAAAAATATGCACTATACTAATATAAACTGGCTGGGAAGGGGTTAGCATCATAAGCGATCAAAGGGTTAACTGTGTGCCTAGCTAGTGTACTATACTATGTGAGGTGTTTTTACTAGGGGAAGAGATGGGATGTATTACTTTGCAGGGACGCAAAATCCATCCCTTCCCTCCTATCAGCACCAGAATCTGCTTTGTTTACATAGGCAGATCGCAGTTCTGTCTCTCTGCCTGACGATCGTGGGTGCCTGAGGACATCAGGTACTGTGCACCCAACGATCGGCTTCCACTGTTTGTAATCACAGAGGAAGCTTACCCCCTACCCAGAAGAGTTGGATCATGTATATATATGGGATCTGGCGCACAGGTGCCATCCTGTAGCAGTAAAACTGCTATAGGGTGGACCTCAAGTGGTTAAACATGCATTAATCAGAGCTATTTTTTGAAAAATAAGAGCAATTACTCAACAGCTTATGTCTTTAATCACCTACACAGTAAATATACTGGGAGCGGGCAGCAGGTACAGGCACAGTCACATATACGTGACCAGCTTTTTCCCAGTTTTAATGCGTGCTCCCTGCTGACCCTGCTGAGTTTGGCAGCAGATTTCAGCCAATGATTTCAGCTGAAACCTGCTGATCGTCTGTGTCCAATCACACACAGAGTTCTGTGTTTACAAAAACATAGAACTCTGTGTACAGGGAACAGCGATCAGGCACACAGTTAACACCTTGATTGCCCTAGATCTTAACCCCTTCCTGGTCAGTGTCATTAGTACAGTGTCATTGTGCAGTATTATCACTATAAGTGTCAGTTAGTGACCCTACCAGCCAGTGTTTTTTAGTGGCAGATGCTCGCCATGCTCTTTAGTGGCAGATTGCTCCCCATCTTGTCTCAGTCCAACTATAAGTCCCTAATCACATCATTAGAGTATAGTGTATATAGCTGTGTAAATTCCAGTATATATACCATAGTATATAGATGCTATATTGTCCACACAAACCAATTAATATACCCTTATTGTAATTTTTTTTACCAAAGACTTGTAGCAGAGATAATATTAGCCCAGATTTATGAAGAAATTAGTTTTTTCAAATTGGATAAGAAACTAGAAAATATATATATTTTTTCAATATATATATATATATATATATATATATATATATATATAAAATAAAAAATACCCAGTGATGATCAAATACTACCAAAAAAAGTACTAGAATGTTCTATGAGTGTGAAAAACTTATATACATTTTGGGTACAGTTTTGCATGACCACACAATTGGCAGTTAAAGTAGTACAGTGCTGAATAGCAAAAAATGGCCTAGTCATGAAGTAAAACCTTCTGGAGGTCAAGTGGTTAAAGTATATGTCTGGGAAAAAATAAAAAAACAAATGCAGTACATTTCTGCATTAACTGCACATTTCCACATTTTGCCTGCTGCAACTACCGAAAAATACCTGTTGATCCTGCAAGAAATCCAGTGAAATCCTAATTTCATAGTTTGAGGTGACAACTCTTCCTCTGTTTCACTAAACTCCAAGCAAATGTACTAATACTGCATAAGTTCTCCTCTATTGGACTACAGAACACCCACCTATCGTTATGTTATTGCAGCCAGGTACTTGGTAAGAGATAACAAGTTATTTAAGACATTGTGCTCTTTGTGCTCCCAATGGACTCCAGCTCAATGGGTTAACACTATTTCTCCTCCATCCACCAAGGGAGCTGACAAGAAGAAGGAGCTCAAGAGACTTGATGGCAATAAGCATTCAATCATGGGAGATATAGTGCAAAGGAAGAATCATGTTATGGGAATCAGTGGACTATAGAACCTCAATTCTCAATGTAAGCTGGCTATAAAGAGAGAGTGCTGCATTTTCACAGGCTGAATATTAAGGAATTTCCTCTTTGCTGAGAAAACCGAGGTGTGCACATCACTACTCCTGTGTGCACATTAACCTGCTACAAGCCCATGTCCATGTGCTGAGGAATGGTTTTGCAAAGAGCCGCCCTAAATTCTTGTCAAGGGTTCTCCACTGATGCTCCTAGCACCCTGATGTATAGGCAGGGTTACTATTAAATTTATTTGCCAAGTGATAGTTGCCTTGGCCAATTGTTAGGAGGCACCCTAATTCTGGAATTGCTACACATCTCTCTTCTGTCGCTAGGTGGTCGGGTATCTGGTAACATTAGATAAGACAAGGGCATTGCAAGGACAGATTAGGAATGAATGGGGTGTCTCAGCCAATGGGCAGGGATTTTATTGGGTTCCTTGGCCTGCTGGGAGAGTCTATTTATTTGGGTGGAGTCAGGTGAACCGGGTTCTGTGCCACCTGGACGGCTGTTTGGGTGGACATGTGTTGTATTGCCCCGGGGTACTAGGACAGAAACCTAAGGCCTATCCTGGGGACATCTGGCTGCTGGGCTGTCTGAGGGCCTATCCAAAAGCAGGAGAGCAGCATAGGATTGGGACTGCAGGCTTGTAGTCCATCCAGAAGTAATGGTTCTGCCGGCCAGGGAACCAGTTGTGGTTAGAGGTGGAGGGAAAGCTGTCGACACTAAGGGACCATCCACCTTGCTACAGCAGATCACAGTGAGTGAGCTGAGGCCAGTACCCAAGTAGACTTCTCGCCAACTGGGGCCGGTGAAGAAGTGGGAAAATGTCAGCAAGTGCCAAGCCAGGGTCCCGGCAGAGGTGACGTTTGTGGAGTGTCAAGCTAGGGACTTATCGTGTCAGTGGGGGTGAAACTTGAAGAGTATCTGTGAGTGTCAAGCCAGGGGCCCAGTAATTGAGGCGGGGTGACTCTTCAGGAAGACACTGAGAGATACTGGGAGCTTGTTGAGCGAAGACCCACAGTGAGTGAGTGTGGGGTAAAGAGAACTGTTGTATTGCAGAAAGTTGAATACCTTTACTGTTATTAACAGCTACAAGATTGTTGCCATAGAAGATAGCGTCCTACCTATATAGAAGTGGTGTCTGGCTGGAGGCCTTCACCTGTATAGCTGTCTACCTATAGAAGTCTTGGAGTCTGCTAATTATCTTTGCATCTACCTAAGGGGGTCCTGGTCCTATTCCTATCCATAACCCAGTTATGTTTAAAGCCCCATACACACTATCAGATTTTCTGCTGATTTTCTCCTTCAGATTTACCAAAACCATATAATATGAAGTCAAACCTTAGGAGTTTCAATGTGTATGCGATCAGGCAGGCTCTTCCACTACATGGCTTTGGTAAATCTGAAGACAAAAATCAGCAGACAATCTGATAGTGTGTATAGGGTTTAAGAGACAATAAATCTCTTTGTATTCAAAAAGTGTCTGGCACCCACCTGTATATCTTGAATTACACCCACCATGCTTTGTAACCCGCTCTACATTGAAGGATGTCAGCTCTCCCTAACGCTGGAGGTAAATATTAGGCCTAAAGAGGTCCGGGACCTTGCTACATACTAAAGGCAAATAGACTGTGCACTTTGCAAAGTGCAGTTAGGCCGCGTACACACGCGGGGACTGTTCGCTCAACTTTGTCCGTCAAACAGTTTCAGCGAACAGTCCGCTCAAAATTAGCATGGACGGACTTGCCCACACACGACGAACGAACAGTTTGCTGAAACCGTGCGCGATGACGTGAACGGCACGTACGACGGGACGGAAAATACGACGTCCTATACACTGCATTACAACTTTCGGCGTGTAAATCCTTTCTGAGCATGCGCGGAACTTAGTTTGACGAACAAGCCTACACACGAGGGGACTGTTCGCTGAAACCAAGTTTCAGCGGACAGTTTTTCGGAATTTCCGAAAAACTTTGTTCAGCAGACTGTTCGCTGAAACTGTCCGCTGAAAGCCCACACACGGGCGGACTGTCCGCCGAAACACTGTTCAGCGGACAAAGTTGGGCGAACAGTCCCCGCGTGTGTACGCGGCCTTACACTCTGCAAGTGCAATTGCTCCAGAGTTGTAAATGAGGTAATGCTTCACTTTGGAATGAATACTTAATCACGTGCAAGGAAAAAAATATATATTTTTGCTTGCACATGATTGGATGATGGAAGTCAGCAGAACTTCTGCTCATTCACTAAGCTCTGGAACAACTGCACTTGCAGAGTTCAACTACACTTTGCAAGGTGCACAGTCTATTTGCCTTTAGTAAATCCAGCCCATCATTTTAATGAACTCCCGGCTCTGTCACTGTGCTCGATATGACTAACTCAAACTCAAACTCAAACAGATTTGACTATATTCCAAATATTTGTATCAGTATTGATTGCATTTTATGTCCAAATTTCCAACTGTTATATCACATTATGGTTACATTTAACTGTCAGTGACTTTTTCTCTATAAATTGTTGACAAATCAGCCCTGCACCATTTTTAATGGATGTACTATATACATCTGGTAGCCAGCTACCTCTGATTTCTGAGCTTGACCCATGAGAAAGGAAATTAATAAAAGGAGCTACAAGCAAATAGAACATTTATCTCAATTGTAAGAAAAAAAGGTTACATTTCTTTTATTCTGCCTTGGCATGCAACGTTCCCAACAAACTCCGTTCATTGTATAAACAGTCTGAGCATGTTGTCTGTGTCAAAGGATGATGTATAAATTGCTGAAAGTTCAAGAAAATACAATAAAAATGTAAAACTGTTTTATACACATTGATATAAATCCAACAATACATTATAGCAATTCGAGGACACTTTGAGAACACCATTATTTTGGTTAATAACAAACATAGCAAAGCTAGAATAAGGAATAGAAAGGGAGCAGCTGTATATCTCGCCTTGTCTTATACAGCATATATGGATCAGTGTTGCCAACCTAACAGATTGAAATTTACTGACACGACGCCCAAAATTTACTGGCACAGCCAAGTTTTTACAGGCATTTCCAAAATTACAGTTTCACTTTAATTTCACTATTTAGGCTACAAACAAATACAATAAGTAATTAGCAATGTGATTTAAGGTAGATAATAAGGCAAAAAACATATTTCTTATTTTATTTTCAATATAGTAAGTAAGTAGCTCAGGAACAGGACTCAAGGCGGCAAGAAATTAGAATGGACGGCACACATGAAATTGACTCTCACAGTGATATTGACAGCAGTGTGCAGCAGTACAGATTACCGACATGCCATGTCCCCTCCAGAGTCACAGTGACTGTCTCTCTCCAAGCCAGGTGGTCCCTCCAGTCCAAACAGCACTGATGGTCCTGCTCCTGGTCCACACACAAGGCTCTGACCGCTTAGCTTGGCTCCCTTGCACCATGACATCACAGGACATACTTAGGCACCGCCTCCACCAGAGTCGCGCAAACACACTGTGGCAGACACTTGTATGGTCTCGGCTGGCTCCCGGCCGAGCGTCACAGCCATATTTTTTTCTGGCAACCTTTTCTTTTTACTGGCATTTAATGGCAGGAGAAAATTCCCTGTTTTTACTGGCTGCCAGTAAAAATACTGACGGTTGGAAACACTGATATGAATACCTTTGGACTACAGAAATCTTGTATTTGATTCCAATTCTACACAAGTGTTGGACTCTGTGGGGTTGATTTACTAAAGGCAGAAGCAGTATGCAAGTGCAGTTGCTCCAGTTCTTAGCGAATGAGGTAAAGCTTCACTTTGCAAAGGATACCCAATCACATGCAAGGAAAAAAAAATGCATTTTTTGCTTACACATGATTGGATGATGGAAGTCAGTAGAGCTTCTGCTCATTTACTAAGCTTTGGAGAAACTGCTCTTGTGGCGTGCACAGTTTATATGCCTTTAGTACATCAACCCCATATTTCTTACTGTGATCCATTAGGTTGCATTGTTCTAAAGCAACAGTTGCCATTCTGCTTTCTGAAAACGGTGTGCAATTTGACTCACTATATGTATTTAAAGTAAGACTGCAACCACTGCATTTAAGAACAGTGTTAGCAGATGAACTTTCTATGAAATCACCGAACATCTCAGACACCCCTTTTTCACCATACCACAGAGATACAGCAGGTAAAATAAGTATTGAACACATCAACATTTTTCTAGGTTAACATATTTCTAAAGGTGCTATTGATATTACATTTTCACCACATGTTGGTAAGAGCCCATGCAATCCATACATGCAAAGAAACAAAAACAAATACATTTAGAAATTAAGTTATTTGTAATAAAATGGAATGAAAAAGTATTGAACATGTTAACTGATATTTATTTAATACTTCGTACAAAATTCTTTGTTGGTAATGACAGATTCAAGACGCCTCCTGTATGGAGAAACTAGTCACATGCATTACTCATGCATTAGGTGTGAATTTGACCCATTCTTCCACACAAACAGCCTTCAAATCTTGAAGTTTTCGTGGGCCTCTTCTATGAACTCTTATCTTTAGTTCTTTTCATAGATTTTTTTCCTATTGGATTCAAATCAGGTGATCTAGCAGCTTTGTCTTCTTTCTTTGAAACCAATTGAAAGTTTCCTCAGCTTTGTGTTTGGGATCATTGTCTTGCTGAAATGTTCACCCTCGTTTCATCTTCATCATCCTGGTAGATGGCAGCAGATATTTATCAAGAATGTCTTGGTACATTTTTCCATTCATTCTTCCTTCAAAGATATGAAGTTTGCCGCTACCGTATGCTGAAAAACAGCCCCACACCATGATGTTCCCACCTCCAAACTTCACTGTTGGTTTGGTGTTTTTGGGGTGATGTGTGGTGCCATTTGACCTCCAAACATGGCGTGTATTATGGCATCCAAAGAGTTCAATTTTGGTCTCATCTGACCAGACTATATTCTTCCAGTATTTCACAGGCTTGTCTAAATGTTGTGCAGCAAACTTTAACTTTTTTTCTTCAGCAATGGGGCCTTGCATGGTGAGCATGCATACAGGCCATGGTGGTTGAGTGCAATACTTATTGTTTTCTTTGAAACAATTGTAACTAATTGCTAATTACAGGTCTTTCTGAAGCTTTCCACAAGTGGTCCTTGGCTCTTGGACAACTCTTCTGAATAATTCTTTCCACTCCTCTGTCAGAAATCTTGTGAGAAGCACCTGGTTGTTGCCAATTTATGGTGAAATTATGTTCTTTCCACTTCCAGATTATGGCCCCAACAGTGCTCACTGGAACATTCAGAAGTTTAGAAATCTTTCTGTAACCAATGCCATCAGTATGTTTTACAACAATAAAGTTGTGAAGGTCTTGAGAGAGCGTTTTGCTTTTACTCATCATGTGATTATTCTTGTGTGGCACGTCGGTAATGAGACACCTTTTTTATAGGCCATTAGTTGAGATTGAACCAGCTGATATTATCTTTCACTGCCAAGGGGCAGGATTGCTTTAATATTACTGATAGATTTCAGCTGGTGTCTTGGCTTTCCATGCCTTTTTGAACCTCCATTTCTTGATGTGATCAATACTTTTTCCCTGTGTCATTCCATTTTATTACACAACTTCTGAACTTATTTGTTTTGGTTTCTTTGTATTTATGGATTTCATGGGTTGTTACTGGCATGTGGTAAAAATTGCATGTAAGTAGCACCTGGGTATGTGCTGTGTACATTCTTAGCTATTGTCACCATATTGAAATCCTTAATGCTAAGTGAAGAATCTTTACTTCTTTAGTAATTCATCCCTAGTGCAGAGGAACCAACGAACTTACTACCTCAATTAATCTGTGAATGAATGAACTATAAGACTTGCCTGCCACCGCAGCAATGAACTAGGAGCATGCTGATTAGTGACCTCCTAGGTCATAGGTCATTGACCCTTCCTGCAGGTTAGTAATTGTCTGCCCATTTGGAGGTATGGACAGATAGCTGTACTGTGTGTCTGCAGGAGCCTAAAATTGCACCAGCAATCCAATGCTTTGCAGGCTCTAGTTCAGAAGGAAAAAAAAAGCAAATTTTTTTTACCTGCAAAATCATGTGCATTAATTATACTTTTACTAAAGGTGAAGCCTTTATATTTTCACTTTGCAAAGGAAAACAATCTTTTAAATGCAGTAAAGCTCACTTTGCAAGGAATACCCAATCAAATGCAATGGAAATGAAGAAAGCAGTATATTTGTGCATGTATACTGTAGCCAGACAGTTTCACCTCATTTACCAAGCTAAGTGAAAAAATACTTTCAGAAGAGAAATGCCCTTAGATTAGGAAATACAGTGAAATTGTTCTGGCTTCAATCATCCATTTGTGTGCAAATAAAACTCCTTGTTTTTTTATTTTTATTTTACATGCACATGGCTGGATATTTTTTGCAAAGCGAATTTTCACTGTGCTTCATCTTATTCACTAAGATAAGAGAAAAATTATTTTCAAAGTCAAAATGCTTTACTTCTTTGGCAAATCTACCCTACTGTGTTCACTGGTTCCATTTGTAGTTTTGCACAGCCCTATAGCCATGTCCATACTAGGGTAGGAGGGAGGAGGTGCACAACATTGTAGCAACATTACTACAAGCAGTGACAAGTGTGCAAAACCTGAGAGCAATGGATACTACAAAGCCAATGGTAAGCGTTAACAGAGCGTATTTTCTGATAGATCACAGTTTTCTGCAGAGATTTTTTTTTTATTTCACAAAGTTTTCTGCAGGTTTAACAATTAACTTATGGGTGTTGTGGCCTGGAATTTCTCCATAAATTTACAGAATATTAAAACATAAAAATATTTTTAATCCATATCTGTAGCTCTGTCTTCCATTGCATCAGTTATATCATCATCCTGCCAACTATACTACTTAGTATGTACCGCTCTGCCATCATCACCACCCTCCATTAAAAGCCAGCAGTCACAGTTCTCAGTGTGCAGCTTGTGCCTGTTCACTAGATCTTTCATGCTGAACACTGCTTATTAACACCTACAATATATTTTTCCCTGTGGAGGAGAAAGAAAAAAACTCCCGCGACCTTCAATTCAACATGTTAAAAGCCAAATGTAAAGATAATAATAGGCAGCATTTTTACGGGTTTTTCTCTTAATTTTGCTGCACACGTTTACTAATGCCTGTGCCTGTATATATCTTATATAGTCATATAAACTGCATGACCATTCTATAGAAAGAACAAATAGCCTTTCAGGTATACTGTCATTTTTCGAGAATTACCTGTTACAAAGCTGGGCAGTGCAATCAGTTAGTATTAAAAAAAAAAAAAGAGAAGAGGTCCACTTTAATAAAAAGTCCATGAAAAAAAAATGTAGTGGATCAAGAGATATAGGCAGCAGAAATGACATGCTAATTCCAGATTGGCCCTGCCCCATCCCACTTCCATGCCTGTTATGCCTCGTACACGCTTACCAACAACAAACCCGTGGAATTTTGTCCGAAGGGTGTTGGCTCAAACTTGTCTTGCATACACGCGGTCAAACAAATGTTGGCCAACAATCACGAATGTAGTGACGTACTATGTGGTTTTTCAGCTCTTTAGCGCCACACTTTGGGCTCCTTCTGCTAATTTCTTGTTAGTAGAAGTTTGGTGATTGTTGATTCGCGCTTTTCATTTTGTGCTTTTCAGTTTGTTTCTGAATGGTCGTTCGTCGACCAGACATGTTGCGGAATCGGAGACGATAACGTGTCATTTATTATTAGCCTTGGAGTTATTGCTTTGACATAATTTTTTTGGTTGAATAATGATTTGATTTGGTATATTTTCTATATTTCTGGATGCATAGAATGCACTTTTCGGTTAAGTTCTATTAGCAGATAGCATGTCTAATTTTATTTGTTTTATTTTTTTAATAAAAAAATTGTGGAGAATAATACTTGGCTATGTGTTTTACTGTAAATGACAGTTTGGGAGTAGGCAGTTACATTTAAAAAAATACAATGTAAAATTGACAAGGGACACCAACATAGTTGTATCTTCTTAAAAACTATGGAATAATGGTGTTGTGGAAACTTGCACAAATAAAAAAATATATTTGATATCACTAGAAAAAAAAAGCCTTTGAAAATTTGTTTGCAATAATCCGTCAGTCTCATCAGCAAAGCAGCTTCATTATTATCCCATTAAAGAAGAATAGAATTGTGTACTGCATTTGGAGATTTCATAATTCGCCACATCATGAATGTTAATTCTCCATTGCAAACACTAGTCTACAAGACCAACCGCTTCTGCTTCCGAGCTTGCATGTTTGTACTTTGGACTTTTGTCTGATGGACTTGTGTACACATGATCAGAAAGTCCGACAACACGCATTTGTTGACAGAAAATCTGAGAACATGCTAGCCAACATTTGTTGGCGTAAAGTCCGACAACAATTGTCAGATGGAGCGTACACACGGTCGGATTGTTCCACCAACAGCCTGACATCCAACATTTCCCGTTGGAAAATCTGATCGTGTGTATGGGGCTTTACTGGTTAGTGACTATAATGATTCAAGTGTTATGATCAAATTCACCAGTGTTAGTGCTATGTCACAGTTAAAGCCGTAGTAAACCCCAAACCAAAACTGTAATATATTGCATAATACCAAATCATATAGCATTGGCTGCATTTCTTTTTTTCCTTCCTTTATTTTCACCTGGTGATCCAGCCAATAAGTCTATTATTTTTCAACTTCCTTTAACAAACTAAACTGTCCATAAAAAGTGGCAGTAAAAGGATGAAGACAAACCATTTAACACTGACAGAGGTGCTTAAAATGTTCAGCTTTTATTTACTTATTTATATAAGACCTTTATCCCAAAAGATTTAACCACTTCCCGGCAGAATGATGGCTGGGCGATGGTTCAGTTATCCTGACTGGGCGTCATATAATGTCCTTCAGGATAACAGGATAACAGCTGCCGCATGCCCGTGGGGTGCGCGCATGGCGGCGATTGGTGGGGTGGTGTGTCAGTTTTACACACAGCAACACCAATCTTGGTAAAGAGCCAATGATCGGCTTTTCCTCACTCTCGTCTGACAGATGCGAGTAGAGGAGAGCCAATCAGCGACTCTCCTGACAGGGGC
Organism: Lithobates pipiens; assembly: GCF_037356315.1. NCBI lineage: Eukaryota > Metazoa > Chordata > Amphibia > Anura > Ranidae > Lithobates > Lithobates pipiens. Next base: position 448,201,396 of record NW_027507718.1, on the reverse strand, counting down.
GGGTCTGTGCTCATTATGCTGATGCTGTTTATCAGCGCAGCCTCCCCTCGGATCCCCCCCAGGAACACCATCATGCTGCCCAGGACCACCAGGATGGCCATCCACACTGGACCACTAGGTATGCCCCCCCTAGACCACTAGGGAAATGCCAATCAGTGGCAATACAGCTGCCAATTAATGCCTACCACTGCCAGTGCCACCAGGGATGCCTATCAGTGCCGCATATCAGTGTCCATCAGTGTCACATATCAATGCCCAACATTGCTCAGCAGTGCCGCCTATCAGTGCCCAGCAGTGCCTCCTATCAGTGTCACCCATCTTTGCAGCCTTTCAGTGCCCATCAGTGTTGCCTATCAGTGCCCTCCAGTGCCACCCATGAGTCTCCATCAGTGCCGCCTATCAATGCTCCTCAGTGCTACATATCAGTGCCACCCATCAGTGTCGCCTACCAGTGCCCATCAGTGCCGCATATCAGTGCCCATCAACGAAGGAGAAAACTTACTTATTTACAAAATTTTATATCAGAAACAAAAGCAAAACTTTTATTTTTTTCCAAATTTTCGGTCTTTTTTTATTTGTTTAGCAGCAAATAAAAAACGTAGAGGTGATCAAATACCATCAAAAGAAAGCTCTATTTGTGGGAACAAAATTATAACAATTCTGTTTGGGGACAGTGCTGCATGACCGCGCAATTGTCATTCAAAGTGCGACAGCGCTAAAAGCTGAAAATTGGCCTGGGCAGAAAGGTGTGCCCCGTATTGAAGTGGTTAAATGCTTAAAAAGTGTTCGATGTAGTCTGCAGTAAGAGCTGAGGAAAGGTTGAAAAGACACCCTCAAGAACTAGTTTTGGTCTGCTCACTAGATTGTTTTTTTTTTTAAAAGAGCAAGAAGCATTCCTAAATGCACAAAATAAAACATTTAAAGGTAATACCACCAGGGGTAGTTGATCCAGGGAATATGGGTAATCAGGAAGGCATTCCCCCCCCCCCCCCCCCCCGCTGGAGCATATTAGGTCATGCTTTGCTGAGTTTTTTTGCCTTCCTCTGGATCAACTGTGTGTGCAGTAATGTGAATATGGAGGTGTATATGGAGGATTTATATATATTGTTTTCTCTTCTTTTGTTTGAGCTAGATGGATGTGTTTCTTTTTTCAACCTAACTACAGTATGTAACTATGTAAGTCCATCTAAACCTGCTAGCGATTTTAATAGTCGTCACTGTACCACATCAACTGCTCTGAGCACATTTGGAGATACCAGTTATAATATCCACCACACACATTTAGCTTATACTGCAGTAGTCCAACAGACGTTCCCAATACCTGTGTATTGTGTATGTACACTGGGTTAGGGGGCCGAACGCAGCAGACGCAGCAGGCATCTATATCGCATGACTCAGCAGTTATATAATACACCAAGATACTGTCGACCAACCGTGGCAGGTGGAGCATAGGCTCATTTCACACATAGAGTCCCAATACAGACAAGACCTCATCATCTTCTAAGGGGGGAACTAGGTTTTAGTGAAGGTAGAAGTGTGAGGGAGGGTGCCATTTGGAGAGGGGTGTCCCGGGGCATCTGGAGTGGTGGGGGGGGGTTGTGTGTTTTCCTGGGTGTGTTGTGGGGAGGAAGGGGGGTGACCGGTGTGATGTTGCAGACACACCCCGAGTGGGTGGGGGTTTCTTTTGTGCCACATTGATGCAATATTGATATATTATGTCCAATAAATGTATATTTTTTTTTAATTGGTAGCCTTTGAAGGTGCATTTTTCCTTGTGTGGTTTTGTGCATGATTTTACCACTACCCTTTCTTCAGTTTCCCAGCAGAATATTGCCTAAAACTTCACACTGCCTCCACCAGCTTGCATTGCTCCATATTGCACCCCAGTGCCATCTCTTCCCCTGGTAAGCGACACACACACGCTTGGCCATCCTCCTGATGTAAAAAAAAAAACATGATTCAATGGACCAGGCCACCTTATTCCATTGCTTCTTGGTCCAGTTGTGATGCCCACATGCCCATTGTAGGCACTTTTGGCTCTAGACACAGGTCAACGTGGGCACCCTGACCAGTCTGTGGCTACGCAGCCCCATACACATCAACCTGCAATGCCCATTTTTTCTGCTTGTTATATAACAACTTCATGGAAAACATGTTTACCTGCTGCTTAATATATCCCACCGACTTTCAGATGCAATTTTAATGAGATAATCAAAGTTATTCACTTAACTTGTCAGTGGTCATAACGTTATGACTGATCGGTGTATGGAACTGAATAAATTGTTGCACTTTTAAAAGGTTAATGTGAGGTAGTAATAGGTACTAATAGATCTGCATTGATAACCCTTTACTTTATTGAAATTACTATGTGATTGGTTTAAAGTGGTTCTAAAGGCAGAATTTTTTAAATCTTAATGCATTCTATGCATTAAGATAAAAAAACCTTCTGTGTGCAGCAGCCACCTTAATACTTACCTGAGCCAATCTCGATTCAGCGATGTTGCACGAGAGACTCGGCTGTCCGGGACTCTCGCTCCTCATTGGCTGAGACACACAGCAGGTGCCATTGGCTCCTGCTGCTGTCAATCACAATCAGGGAGCCAATGAGGAGAGAGAGTGGGTGGGGTTGATCTGCACCTTGGCTTGGGTGCCCCCATAGCAAGTTGCTTGCTGTGGGGGCACTCGGCAGGGAGGGGCCAGGGGCACCGAAGAGGGACCCGAGAAGAGGAGGATCGGAGCTGCTCTGTGCAAATCCATTCCACAGAGCAAGCAAGTGTAACATGTTTGTTATTTTTATAGAAAAAACAAAACAAGACTTTAGTATTTAAATACTTATTGGGGTGATCAACACTGCGTGAATACTCATAGGATTATCACTGTTTAAACTCAAGTTGTCTTTTTATTTACAGTTAGTAATCAGCAGGGAAATTGAAGATGTGACACTCCTTACTGTTGACAAATTCAATAGTGACCTGAACAAATGTTGGAGACACAGGGAAGCAGCTACACATTATGGAAAGTGTCTAGACCTTGACCGTCTATCAAAGTCAAGATTTGCATATGAAGTGGCATTCGAATGTTTGTAAACACAGTACATTATAACAAGGTCATTTTAAATCACAGGGCCATTGTATTATTTGAATTCTTTTGCCAGGGCAGGCTCTGTCAGGCTTCAGGTGATCTGTAAGACTCAATCTGAAATGACAGACCCAATCAAAAATAAGTAAATCAAAATAATAGGTTAAATATTCCGGCATACGTAAGCCTGAACAAGTATAAAAATATTCGCAATATTGCATTAGCCAAACTGGGTCTGGTTGTCTTTAAGGATTTCCATTTTTCTGTTTTTATCTTAAGATATTAAACCTTACTTAGTTTTTACAAACATCATAATTGTGAGGGGGCATTGAGACTATTTTTATTGATCATGTCAATATTTATTGAGAACAAAAAATAATTAATGCAATTTACTTGGATTTTACTAGATAGACGAACAGTATGGTCCATGTGGTCCATCTAGACATATAACTTGTAATGGTTTAGTAAAGTGGCTTCAGGTGATATTGTGTTATAGCTTCATCATTTTGCTGGTAGGAAATGTAAAACGTTATATTTTAAAGCAGTTATAATAGGCTTTGCCTATCTGTATACTCTTGTCAATGTTGTGTGCTGATTAAACATCTCTCCAACCTTTCCTACAGCCTGAAAGATTTACACCTTCATAACTTTTGCTTATGAACAATGATAATTTCAACATGAGATTCATAGTGATGGAAGGGTTTGCTTGTTACCTTGTCTCAGCCTGATTTGAAATTCTGCTAATGTATGGGCGATATGGGCATAGGATTGGCAGCCATTGTGTGCTAAGCTCCATATAGCACAGTTGTTTGTGGGCAAGGCTTAGGTGCCCTGTGGGGGACACTAGAACCACACTCTCTAACTGTCTAGGTTCTAGGCAGGAGCTTGCTTCTATGAGAAAATCAGAATGAAGGCATATGGCACACTTTATCAATAATAAGGCTTATAAACGAGCCACAAAGAACACAGGTAATCCTCTGTTACCCCCAGGCTAACTGACTGCACTGTTACACAAACACTGCAAACACTATCACAGTTACAGAACACCAACTCCCAGGTACACAGCATTTAAGAACCAGAGCCGCAATACCTGCCACCTCACGCCCAGTGACATGTCCACAGTTACCAATGGATATAGGAAATTGACCTCACTCTGTAACTATGTGCTCTCTCTCTCTCTCTCTCAGAGGCCCTTCTATATCTCTCCCATGATTCCCAGGCAAGGCATCTAAGTAGTCTGTGCCACAGGTCTAGTTCCAAAATGCAGGGAGCCATCTGCTAGACAATGGGACGATCACTGCACCCTTTCACTTCCAGAGTAACCGTCACCCTATGCTAAGTCACCCATTCCCTGGCTGGTTGCTTGCTTCAGGCTATAATACATATACTATTGTCCCTAGAAATGACTATATGGCCTACACTAGACAGCATACTACATGCTGGACTAAAGTGTACTGTATCTACTCTAACCTACAGTTCTCTTGTTACAAGCCCTGTTCTTTGGATACACCATGCAATACACCACTTAAAAAGAGACTTCAGACCAGGCTACTTAAAAAGAGACTTCAGACCAGGCTTTAAACAGTAACTTTACTGAAGAAAGGCAACAAACAGGAACAGTTCTTATCAGGCAGCTTCTCACATGAATTCCTGTACAAGGTGCTTTCAAGCCCATAGAGTGATCATACTTGAATAACAGCATGGAGTCCTTTAAAGGTAGAGTCCATGAATGGTGCATACTCAACCTAAGGTAGCACAGAGTTCATATAGTCCATGTTTGGCAAAGATCCTTAAAGGTAGTAAGTCCAAGATTGGTAGTTAATAGCCCTCAGGCTCCCAGTCCTCCAGCTGGGGGCGCCATCTGGCAGAATAGTGGCCTACATCTTGTGAGTATTTCCATCAGCTCTCTCTTGGGGCACTGAAGAGCCCCTTTTTATGTGGATCTTTGGAAAATTGGTGGGGAAAAACTAGCCTATCAATTCCCCAGATCCACCACACATCAACATTGTAATAGTTTCACATGAAAGAAAGCATACTTCACCCAGGTAACTGCAAAACATAAGTCAGCACAGAAAAAACAACATTAAGGCCCCTTTCACACATGCTGCCCGATCAGGTCCGCCTGTCTGTTTTTCAGGCAGACCTGATTGGATGCTCTATGGAGCGATGGATGTCAGCTGTGAAATGTCCGCTGACAACCGTTGCTATATGATCTGATCCGGTCCGCCAAATCCAGACGGATTGAAAAACTATTTTCCATCCATCTGCCGGATCAGATCAGATGGAATTGGATGTAAACGGAAAGGTGGATCCATTTTCATCCGTTCTCCCATAGAGGAGAGCGGGGCTCTGACAGTTCTGTCTCTGCACAGTGAGCGGAGACGGACCTGTCATCCGCCTGCTCAGCGGATATCAACAGATCGATCCCCGCTGAGCAAGCGTCCAAGGAGTCCATCAAAATAGACGTGCCTTGTTTGAAAGGGGCCTAACCCTTATGTAGGCACCTGCCTACATCCTTATACAGCTTCAAAAACTGGGCATTTTCGGGCGAGAAGCGCCACCTCCCTGAAATTAGTTTTTGCAGGTTGGGACGTCTGCAGTGTGAAATGTGAACTCACACAGGAATCGGATGGCATAGGCGAGAACACCCATGCAATCTGGTTCTAGCACGTGGAAAAGCAAGTCCCTGCACTATTTTCTGTGTGAATCCAATGCGTGTTCAGCCATACAACTGTATGGCTGAACTTGCATTGCTCAGAGATCGCATGTGATCGGCAACTTAAGACATTTTAAGTCAGTTAAATTTAAGTCAATTAAATATGAAATAATGCATATTAATATTGGGTAGTCCTCTATAAGCCAGCAGGTGGTGTGCTAATCTCCTTTTAACTTGTGAAGTATTGTATCATGCTCAGCTGTGTTTCCAGAAGTTGGTTGTTTATGGAACTCAATGAGTCATCCCAACTGTGACTCACACCTTATCAGACCACTCAGTCTGAGGCTTCAAATAGACCTATTGGCTCCCATTAAACATGTCGATGCACTGCTCCTGAATTCCAAGCAGAATTGCTACTCACATATAAGCTGTGCACTACAGTGAGATGAAAAAATGTTGCAGAGGGCATTGGTATTAGCGTTGTCATGGCTGAATCACAAGCCTTGTCACCCAAAAATCAGTAGGAGCTTCTTTTGGGCTAAAACTCATGGTAAATTCATGAAATTAGTGAGTTATAGATATTAAAATAATAATAATAATAAAGAAAATATTACCATTTCTTAAAGTTGAATTCCAGCTATGGCCATTTTTTTTTTGCAAATATTTTTATTAGAATGTTTCAAATGTGTACATAATACAAACAATAAATGGTGGAACAGTATCTTGTTTACAGTAATGCCTCGTACACACGATCAGATTTTTGGCCAACAAAACCGTGGAAATTTGTTCGAAGGGTGTTGACCCAAACTTGTCTTGCATACACACGGTCACACAAATGTTGGCCAACAATTACGAATGTAGTGACATACTAAACATACTATGCGTTTTTTCAGCTCATTAGCGCCACCTTTTGGGCTCCTTCTGCTAATTTCGTGTTAGTAGAAGTTTGGTGAGTGTTGATTTGCACTTTTCATTTTGTGCTTTTCCGTTCATTTCTGAACGGCCCTTCGTCAACCAGACATGTTGCGGAATCGGAGGAGATAACGTGTTATTTATTATTGGCCTTGGAGTTATTGATTTGACATAATTTTTTTGGGTTGAAAAATTATTTAATTTGGTATATTTTCTATATTTTTGGATGCATATAATGCACTTTTTGGTTAAGTTCTATTGGCAGATAGCATGTCTAATTTTTTTTTTAAAGCACAATAAAACAATTGTGGAGAATAATACTTGGCTATGTGTTTTACTTTAAATGACAGTTTGGAAGTAGGCAGTTACATTTTTAAAAATACAATGTAAAATTGACAAGGGACACCAACATAGTAAACTACAGGATAATGGTGTTGTGATAAAAAAAAACAAAAAAAAAATAAAATAATATTCTTTATATCACTAGAAAAAAAAAGCCTTTGGAAATTAGTTTGCAATAACACCATCAGTATCACCAACAAAGCAGCTTCATTATTATCCCATTAAAGAAGAAAGAATTGCGCGCTGCATTTGGATATTTCATAATTTGCCACGCCACGAATGTTAATTCTCTATTACAAACGCCAGTTTACAAGATCGACCGCTTCTGCTTCCAAGCAGGCGTGTTTGTACTTTGGACTTTTGTTCAACGGACTTGTGTACACACGATCTGAAAGCCTGACAACAGACATTTGTTGCTGGAAGATTTGAAAACATGCTAGCCAACATTTCCTGGCGGAAAGTCCAACAACAATTGTCTGATGGAGCATATATACGGTCGGATTTTCCGCCAACGGCCTGACTTCCAACATTTCCTGTTGCAAAGTCCGAGGGGGCTTTAGGCTTGTGAAAAACACAACCGTAAACCAAAGTAACAGAATGAAGAAGCCTATATTGGGGAGAAAGGGCAATATGTTCACTAAAAATAAAAAGGGAGGGGGTGAAGGGTCGGGAGTGAAGGAAGGGTAGAGTGGAGAGAGGGTAGGGAGAGGGGGGATAAGGATGGAAAGGTAGAAAGTATAGGTAAAAGAGGAGTTAAGCACCAGTTAAATACACCCATAGGTATATCTATATAGTCATATATCAAGGAAGTAGGTGTAGAAAGAAGTGCAATGTACAAATATATTAGGTGTCATCAAGGTTTGACAGTACATCTCAAGTCAGAGAGCCATAATGACCATGAGCTGTAAAATTTGGAGTAAAGTTGGTAATCGGCAACAATCTCCATTTCACACTGGTGGTTGATTGGAGATTGATCTGAATTCCATAGTCTAATAATAGTAACTTTTGCAGCTAGAAATAAATGTATAAGTACCCATCTAAAATCAGGGGGTAGCTCATGGATTCCTAGATGCAGCAAAGCAAGGGCAGGATTGGTGTAAATTTAGGTACCTGCTATGTCAGATGCTATACGGAAACATTTTTGTTTCCAAAAGGATCTTATTGATTTACATTGGGTATGGCCATTTTTAATAAGTTTCATTTGTGGACCTTGTACCAATGTAAATATGTATGAGCCTGGAATCTGGAAGATCCCCCTGAAAGCTGGATAATAATATAGTGGTGTAGTAGTCTTACAGAGTTCGCTGCTAGCTTCCGGGGTGGCTCGCTGGGCACAGGTGCCATTTAGAGAACCCTCTATTTTCTCAGTGAATGCAAAGTTTTCTCTGAAAGGTGCCAGTGCAGAGGAAGCCAGCAGCAATCTCTGTAGTAGTGGTGCCTACTATTGTGATTTCCATGGGGATCTCACAGGAATGGTGCATACATACACCCATTAATCCAAGTGGATCAATGTAACTATGTAAAAATAGCCAAAGTTAAAATCACCTTTAACACCCCATGCTATTTATGACAAAATAATTTGCAGTATTGATCAGAAAATAAAATGTAAAATAATAATGGTGACAAAATGGACACAGTAAAAACTTTAACTTTCCCTTACATCACTGGTCAATGTGCCACTTTATACTGGCTGTCAGTGGTGAAGTGACACTTTACATTAGTGATCAGTGGAGAAGTGTTCTTTTGCCCTGGTGGTCAGTAGAGGTTTCCTTTTATATTGGGGGTCAGTGGAAAAGTATTCCCTTAACATTTGTGACCAGTGGGGAATTGTTTCCTTTATATTAGTGATCAGTGAAGAAGTGCCCCCCTTTCATAGGTGGTCAGTGTAGATGTGTTCCTTTTAGGTTGGTGGTCAATAGATAAATGCTCTGTTTATGACGGTGGTCAGGGAAGCACTCTTTATAGTAATAGTTAGTGCATAAGTGCTCCCTTTACTTTGGTGGTCAATGGCAAAGTCGTTCCTTTACATTGGTGGTCAATGAGAAAATGCTTCCTTTATGTTGTCAGTGAAGATGCACTCCTTCACACTGATGTTACGTGGAAAATTGCTCCCTTCACATTTATGATCAGTGGAGAAGTGCTCCCTTTATATTGGTGGGTAAGGGAGAGGTGGTCTCTTTACATAGATGGTCAGTACAGAAGTACTCCATTTACATTGATGGTCAGTGGTGGGATGCTTTCTTTACATTGGAGGTCAGTGAAGAAGTAGCCCTTTACATTAGTGATCAGTGTTGGAGTGCCCCTTTTACGACACTGAATAGTGAAGCGTTCGTTTATATCAGTGGTCAGTGTAAAATTGTCTATTTACATTGGTGATCAGTGAATAAGTTCTCCTTTTATACTGATGATTAGGGGAGAAGTTCTCTCTTTACAGTAGTGCTCAATGCATGCAGGCTCAGTTTACATTGATGGTCAAAGGAAAAACACTTTCTTTACATTGGTGTTCAATGGAAAAGTGCTTCCTTTACATTGTTGGTCAGTGCAGAAGTGGCCCCTTTTCATTTTTGGTCAGTGATAAAGTTCACCTTTACACTGGAGGTCGGTTAAGAAGAGTTAACTTTACATTAGTGGTCAGTGAAGAAGTGGACCATTTACATTAGTGGCCAATGGTGAAGTGCCCTTTTATTGACACTCAACAAGCAAGGGTCCACTTAAATTGGTCGTGAGTAGAGATGTGTCCCTTTATATTAGTGTTCACTGTAGTGCCCCTTTACAATGATGACTAGTAGAAAAAAATCCCCTTAAAACTGGTGGTCAGTGGAAAGCATGCCCGTTACACTGGAGACCAAGACTTTATTACAGACTGCTAGTAAAATCATTGGGCTGGTACCTGAGCCATAAGAGGAGAGACTAAATTGAAGCCAAGCTATTGGCTCTGTCACATGGATGTCTGTGCAGGAAGCTTACAGGCACTGACAGGCAGAAAACTGATCTACCCTCATTCAATGCTCAGGGAACCCCTAGCAACCTCTGGTGGGACCTTTGAGTTCCACAGAACCCTGTTTGAGAAAGGCCTTCATAAAGTGAAACTTTACCCATAACAAGAAACATACAGTCCACATTAATAATTATGTTACCAAAATTTGTGTGTGCTGTGAATTGCCTCCAGCATTGCTTCTATTCCTTCTGGCCTGTAGGCCATTTTGCTGAAGCCCAGAGCCCTTTAGGTTGTCAGCAGATTGGCCTCTACATTTTTGGCACAGTGCCAAAAAAAGGAGAGCAACTGACCATGCGCAAAGCAAGATGAGGTAGTGTATAATTGGATTTTAAACAGTATGGGCACTTATTTTTTATGTTTTACATAGCTATACCCAGTGCTGGGACAAGGCCATCCAGTGCCCCAAGCAAAGGTGCCAAACTATGCCCCCTGGTTCATGACGTGCAAGTTTAAGGGATCCTACACCTAGTGGTCACTTGCTTATCAAAATCACTGCCACTGCCACTACTTCTGTCAGCCTTATAACAAAGGAAGGTGCCCTACAGTAAACCATTGAGCCCAGGGCAGCCGCCCCTTCCACACTACCCCTTGTCCCAGCCCTGGCTATTCCTGCAAAAATAGCTGCCTGAAGTGATCTAGCAGGACTTAATAGTTCAACTTTAACTGAATACTGCAATCTGCCACTAGTGAGCCCTCTTTAACCTAAGAAAACCAATGACAGAACACAAATAACTCCTCATCAAGTTAAGTGCAATGGGCCTTATTTATAAAAGTGTTTAAAGGAAAGATAGTCTGCGTTGCCCCAAAGCAACCAATCAAATTCTCTCTTTTATTTTCCCACACTGCAGCAAGCATATCTAATTGGTTTCTGTGGGGCATCACAGATTGACATTTTTTTTTTTCCCTCACACACTTTCATAAATGAGATCCATTGTCAATTATCTGTTTTCTTTTTTTTCTGTACAATTATTTTAGATACATATTTGGGAATGTTTTTAACCTATCTGTTACCCTCGGAAAATCAAGACCTATTGTATCTTCTTTATACAGCTCGAGCCTGCGTCAGCTGTTTGCCAGTCGGACTGAACAAGGGAAAGCTGCGTTCACCTATGTGCGAAGCTGATTAATTTTCAAGGTTTACCGCACAAATCCAACATTAGACGGCGTCTTGGGAGCACGCTGTGCAGAGGTCAGGGGTCAATGTCCCACTCTGACTAAAATCTATTTGTATACAGTAATAAGAACCTTTGAGACCTATAGAAACAAAACTCCTGTATAGCTGTAAAAATGCAGCAGCAAAGGGACGTCGTTATTTTTATGCCCAGGAAAAAAAAAAAAGGGTAAAAAAACAAAAACAAAAAACACTTAAAGGAATAAAAAAATAAATGCATACCCTAGATCCCAAGCAGAGAATAAACTGCATGCTGTAGTTTGCAGGTGAAGCATTCAGTTCCGTTATATTTTACCTAAAAGAGAGATTATTTTCGACCAAGATTTAATAGCTACATTTAAGGTGTTTTTTTTTAACTTAAAGTAGTCCTTCTGATCAGGATAAATATATATAAAAAATAAAAAAAAAAAACAAAAAAAAAAACAGTCCCTTTTTACCATCACCAAAGAAGAGAAAAAGAAAAGAGTCTCCAATTAAGAAAATATTTTGTGTTCTGCTGAATTCATGTTACCGTACTCTGAGCTCTGACATTTTGTTGCCATGGCAACCGAAAATCAGCTGATTAGTTGGCATGGCAACAGAAAAGATGTAATCCCAGCAGACACACTCTAATCAATGCCCCCAGCACAGATGGTCTCAGGAGGATCAACAAGAAAGAGGCTGGCAGTCATTCAGAGGATCACGTGCTCCCTCCAGACTAGACCAGGAAAAAAAAAAAAGGAAAAAAAAAAAAAAAGAATATTTCTTTGCTGAACCAATATGAGGTTAACCCTTGCCAGTCTTGTAACCATGCAGCATTTCTTTATTGATAAGTATTATGTGTATACAGTCCAGATGAATGTGCCCCTAATAAAAAAAAAAAGCTACAAAATCACTAGCCTGACATTGGCCATTAGAGGACCATTTGGGGTCCTCTAATGGCCAAGGTCAGGCCAGCAACCTAGCTAAAACAAAGTAAACTTAAAAAAGTGTTTTATTGTTTTTAAAGATCTGAAAAACATGACACACATGCATTCATTCATTTATAATGGTATAATTCCAGGGTATAATATGTGACTTTTGGGCAGTACATATTATTGCTGGTCATATGGTGGGTCCTTATAATGGTGGTCCTTCTTGCTTGCACCCAACACTGGTGCATGTATGGTATATAAACTGACATTGCTACTTATTGTCATTAGGAATATCAGTTTATAAGCCTTGTTCTTCATGTATGGTTTGATGAAGTAGCAACCCCTAGTGGCATGGTGAAAAAAGAAGGTGGGGGGGGGGGGGGTCTTTGTTTGACATGAGAGTTGTGTAAAATTTCATATCTGGGTGTCTGAGTGTGCCTTGGGTTGTGAAAATCTGACAAACAAAGGTCCACTTTCCGTAGATAAGCAATCCCCAACATAGGCATGCACACAGGGTGTACCTGGGCACAACCTAATCACCCCTTGTGGTGCTGATCCCCCCTACTTCCTGCCCCCCCCCCCCCCGCAGTGCTGCTAGCTTCCCTCCTCTCCTCTCAGGAGCGGGGAAGGGGCTGGTAAATATTTCATTAACCAGCCCCTTCCTTTTCTGAATGAACACAGTGATTGATCTGTACTGATCGCTCCTGTCTTCATTCTTAACTGAAGCATAGTTTACTGCAGGCTGCAGAGAAAGGATCTGGGGAATTTCTGTCCTCAGTTTATTTCTCTATCTCAAAAGTGAGGCATCTGTTTAGACCCTTGATATTTCACCAAAGCCCCATAACGGGGCTCGTAAAAAAAAAAATTGTAAAAAAAGAAAAATACTACTAATAATATTGTAAAAAATAATAAAACAAAATTGTAAAAAAAAAATAATGAAAAAACAATAAAAACGACTGACATGGTCTACTACGCTACTGACACTAGTCTTTGCTCTACTGACACCATCCACTGTTCTGCTGATTACATGCATGTGTGTTTGTGCTCTGGGATGCATATCCTAATGCAATAGGCTGCACAAACCAATGATTCCCACATTGGTTTTAAAACGGAGTTCCAGGCACTTTTGTGTTTATTAAAAGTCAGCAGCTACAAAAACTGTAGCTACTGACTTTTAATAAACAGCCACTCAACTGTCCCATGATCCAGCGGTGCACTCACCCCTACCGTTTTCACCCTGTGTCCTCCCTTGGTGGCGCCTGCATCTTCACTATGGGCCCCCGGCTGTGACAGCTTACAGCTTCAAAGCCAGGTGCCCACTGTGCATGCATGCGCTTTGTGACTGGTCCCAAAGCCTTCTGGTACCTGTCATGTGTCCCAGAAGACTTTGGGAAGAACATCTGCTTCCAATTTCCAAATTCAACTGGAACGGAAATGGGAGCGGGTACCTGTCAAAATTGGTAACTGCCCCCAACAGCTCAGTTTCACAAACTGGAGCCGGGGGGGGGCCCTTAAAGCAGAACTTCCCCTTTTGGGGTGGAGCTCCGCTTAAAGTAAAACATCAATAAAACAATACTCAAAGTGATGGATGTCTTTTATTTCTACTCACATATTTATGCAATGCACAGCTGTTAGGATGGACGTCTAATGTCATTGTTTCTGGAGCTAGGTACAGTAGAGTTGTTTCCTGACTTAAATTAATTGAGGTGATCATTACTTACTTGTCATTCCATATAGGTTAAAGCAGTGTTAAACGGCCATAATGTGCTAGTATTGCCTCTTTGCCTCTTTCCACACATTATTATTGGCCATTAAGGCTGCTGGTCATATTTATCGGACCAATAGGAATGGCTAAGGAATGCTGGGATGCACTAGCCCACTTCACTCCTTTTTTATGGTAATCTGGTGATCTGAAAATCCCTTTTCTTTACCTAATCATAATGCAGCAGACTCAAAGTGAGGGCGAGTCACATATAAAATTCTGGATATAAGTTAATGTATATAACATACTTTTTTATGCCTCAAGTATCCATAAAACATACCAACATGTTTCTGAGTTGTTCATTAGGGCCAGGCCAATTCTGGGCCTGCAGGGCCAATGCTGCTGGGAAAATTTCAAGTTTCAAAAGATACTGTGCCTTAAAGTGTCACAGTAACTGTACATAATATTGTACATAATATAACTGGTCACTAACATTTATAGGTTAAGGTTGATTTTTCACCTGCTGCAGTAAATTGGATCTTGTTTTGCTGTTTTTTCTTTTTTTTTTCTTTTTTTTTTTTGCCTTCCTCTCGATTAACTGTAGGTATAGGATTGTGTTTATAGGATTGTATATTTTTTTCCCCCTTTTATTGGTTGAACTAGATGGACTTGTGTCTTTTTTAAACGAGATTAACTATGTAGCCTAAATTTCAGTTTTTATCATTGACTGTATATAAAGTATGGTATCTACTTATCTGTATATCCTATCCATTATTCATACAGTGATTTTTGGTAAATACCTGGTTGATCTTGCCACTTCCATGATAATGGAACCAGTATTGGGGTTCTGATCGCAGGGAAGGAGCCTAAGCACAAAATCTCTTTCACTATCAGGGCCTCTGTAACCTTTGCCAAGTCACCCCTTCCCAACCATCTGGCTGCTTATGTACTTGACACTAGTACTGCTGTAATTAGAAACAGCAATATAGCCTCCTCCAAAAAGCTTCCATGCACATTATAAATTGGTACTTAATCTTCTCTAACTCATTTTGTCCCCTTATTGAGCTCTGTTTTTGTGATATATGCATGCATTGCACCCCTTAAGATTGTCCTCAAGCAACTTCAGACCAGGCCAAGTTGCTTAACAATAAACATTCTTTACTAAAGTTGTTGAAAAATAACAAATGCCAGTTTGCTTGGTATCTTCAATACACATTCCTGTGCATGATCTTCTTCGTGCCCCTAGTTGCCAATTACATAGTCTATATAAAGGTGAGAAAGTCCTTAAATCCATTTGGCAGTGGCATAAGTCCATATCCCTGGAACCCTGACTGGGCTCCCACAGGGGGCAGTTAAGTACAAGACATAGTTCACATCCTTAGCAGAATTCTGTTTCTTAAGTGGGAAGACCTGGAACCATTCCTCTGGCCACCTTACATACTGTGACGTCCCCAAGAGGTTTGCCCCAGCAGAGGATTTTACATAGAGTAGCCCCGATCCCCTCCTCTCAGGTCCCCCACCAACGCTCTTGGATCCCCCCCCTTTACCAGTGCCCACAATAGTAAGCCACTTGCTATGGGGGCACTGGTTCATGCTCACTCCTTAGCCCCGCTCTATGCGTATATAAGATACATAGAGCTGCGACTCAGCCCCACCCCACTCTCTACTCAATGGCTCACTGGCTGTGAGAAGAGAGAACCCCAGGACAGCCGAGGCTCCCATGCACATCATTGGATCGAGAGGGGGATAAAGTGAGTATTAAGGGGTCTGTGGGGGAGCAGCATATGGTCCTTCATGCATAGTAAAAAAAACCTTCAGCCTCTACCACCACTTTAAGTCTATTACTTTATCCAGAATATGGGGGAAAAAAAATCTGTTAATCAAGGACAAGTTTCGCTTGAATCCCAAAAATAAAAAAAATAAAAAAATAAAAAAATAAAAAAACAGCATTTTGTCTATTCCTTTACTTACACAGAAGTGCAATTGGCTGTGATTTGACATCAACCAAGCCAATTAAGTATTTCAGCAGAAACATTCACAGGCACTGGAGGCATCCATATATCAAAGGATATGATAATAGCTGCCTCCACTTAACACGATCAGATTATTGTGGGCAAAGTTATAAGAAAGCTAAAAAAACCTGCAAGGATAAAATCAAGTACCGGGTGAAAGAAGAAATACTTACTAAATGGTACACATAACAGACACACACATATACACAAACACATGCAAAGATTACAAAAGAGCTGCTAGAAACCTCGTCTGTAACTGAGAAATTCCACTAGTACATCTGGGGGGGGGCAATTGAAAAGTGCAATTTTAACATAAACTAGTGCAAGCAATTCTGTCAAGACTTATTGACCAAGCTTCCATAAGACTACAAACTATTCTGGCACCAATGCTGAAATGTGAACAGAATTTGACATATACCCCTCTAAAACAAATCCTCGTTTCAAACATTCTCTTTAAATCCCAAAAAAGTGGATAAAGGATAGCATATTTTTCACTGGAAATGTGTTTACACTGTATAACCTATATAAATAATATGCCCTGAGCAGGAAAAAACATAAAAAAAAGAGAGAAAGGCATTTGACTCAAAAAACGTACCCCGTCCGAGCTGGCAATAACCTACTGATCATAAGTGCTAAAGTGCAGGGGTTGGACAAAATTATGGAAAAAAGTTGTTACCTAACATGGTGTTGGACCACCTTTTGCATCCAAAACAAACTGAATTCTCCTGGGAATTGACATATATAAGTCTTGGATGGTGGATAATGGAATATGATACCACTCTTCATACAAAAATGCCGGTCACAATCCTGCACAATGTAAGGTTGACCATGTTGATCTTGCTTATGGTCATCAAATGACATTTTACCGGAAACTGTATATGCCGACATAACTTGTGATATTGTACCTCGCGACACCACAAATAAATTGTCAACTTCAGTCACAGAGGCACCAGCTAAGTGGGCACCAACACTGGCATTCAGTAAGCTCTGACATGACTCCGTATTACTAGCAGCGCACACAGTAAATGACAAAAGTGAGGCTTCCCACCTGTTAGGTGTCTCATCACACAGAGGAAGCAAAAGAATGCTACATCACTTCCGCTTTCAATACAAAACATTTCGTCACTTTCACACCTGCAAATCATGTAGTATTTCCATTATTCCATTATTTGTGTAATCCCTGTGTAATCCCTGTAGCTACATAGGCATTTTATCAGGAAATTTAAAATAATAATCTAAAACATGAGGATGATAATGTGTTATTTTGGTATGTCTAGAGACAACGTCATAAAAGCAGACCATCTGACCAATGACATTTTTGTAACTGACATACTTGAACTACCATGTCATAATGTAGACATAAATATACCCTTTTCTTCTCAGAGAAAAGATGTGGGTACTCTTCCCTTCACTCTTTGTCTCCACCCCTACCCACCTCTGAGTATTGTTCTTTGGTTCCACCCCTATCCAACTCTCAGTACCTCCCCTTTTAGAAAATACAAAACTAAGAATAATTTTACGGTGCCAAGTAATTTTTATGGAATTTGTTAATGATAACGAGAAACGCAGTAAAGGATATCCCCTGCAGCCAGCAACACTGGACCCCTCAGCAACAATATATCCTCTCAGCCTCAATAGATCCCCAGCAACAACAGCCCACCCCACACCAAATTACCCCCTCAGCAACAATAGGTCCAGCCCGGCAACAATAGAACCCAGGAAGCAACAACAGACCTCCAGACAGCCAGGATCAGTAGACCCTCCAGTAGTAAGAGACAATAGACCCCCCACCACAGTAGATCCCTCCCAACGACAATATATCCCCCAGCAGCCAGCATTGATAGCCCATACAAGACCCTCATCACCCCTTGCCATTCTATACTGTACATCCAGTGCTGGAGGAGCCGGAACTGCGATCCCTCATTCCCCCAAGTTCCTGCTGAAAAAAACCCTCTGAATATACAGTATCTCACAAAAGTGAGTACACTCCTCACATTTTTGTAAATATTTTATTATATCTCTTTATGTGACAACACTGAAGAAATTACACTTTGCTACAAAGTAGTGAGTGTACAGCTTGTATAATAGTGTAAGTTTGCTGTCCCCTCAAAATAACACAGCCATTAATGTCTAAACCGCTGGCAATAAAAGTGAGTACACCCCTAAATGAAAATGTCCAAATTGGGCCCAATTAGCCATTTCTATTCCCGGTGTCATGTGACTCATTAGTGTTACAAGGTCTCAGGTGTGAATGGGGAGCAGGTGTGTTAAATCTGGTGTTAACGCTCTCACTCTCTCATACTGGTCACTGCAAGTTCAACATGGCACCCCATGGCAAAGAACTCTCTGAGTATCTGAAAAAAAAGAATTGTTGCTCTACAGAAAGATGGCCTAGGCTATAAGAAGATTGCCAAGACCCTGAATCTGAGCTGCAGCATGGTGGCCAAGACCATACAGCAGTTTAACAGGACAGGTTCCACTCAGA
This sequence comes from Lithobates pipiens, assembly GCF_037356315.1. Lineage (NCBI taxonomy): Eukaryota > Metazoa > Chordata > Amphibia > Anura > Ranidae > Lithobates > Lithobates pipiens. The sequence goes on along the minus strand of NW_027507718.1, from coordinate 448,183,147 downwards.
ACAGGCCTCACCATGGTTGACCAAAGAAGTTGAGTGCACGTTCTCAGAGTCATATCCAGAGGTTGTCTTTGTAAAATAGACCTATGAATGCTGCCAGCATTGCTGAAGAGGTTGAATGGGGTGGGGGTCAGCCTGTCAGTGCTCAGACCATACGCTGCACGCTGCATCAAATTGGTCTGTATGGCTGTCGTTTCAGAAGGAAGCATCTTCTAAAGATGATGCACAAGAAAGCCCACAAACAGATTGCTGAAGACATGCAGACTAATGACATGGATTACTAGAACCATAGCCTCTGATCTGAGGAGACCACAATAAACGTACTTGGTTCAGATGGTGTCAAGCATGTGTGGTGGCAAGCAGGTGAGGAGTACAAAGACAAGTGTGTAATGCCTACAGTCAAGCATGGTGGTGGGAGTGTCATGGTCTGGGGCTACATGAGTGCTTCCGGCACTGGGGAGCTACAGTTCATTGAGGAAACCATGAATGCCAACATGTACTGTGACATACTGAAGTGGAGCATGATCCCCTCCCTTTGGAGACTGGGTCATAGGGCAGTGTTCAAACATGATAACGACCATAAACACACCTCCAAGACGACCACTGCCTTGCAGAAGAAGCTGAGGGTAAAGGCAATGGACTGGCCAAGCATGTCTCCAGACCTAAACTCTATTGAACATCTGTGGGGCATCCTCAAACGGAAGGTGGAGGAGCGAAGTTCTCTAACAGCCACCAGCTCCGTGACATCGTCATTGAGAAGTGGAAGAGGACTCCAGTGGCAACCTGTGAAGCTCTGGTGAACTCCATGCCCAAGAGGGTTAAGGCAGTGCTGGGAAATAATGGTGGCCACACAAAATATTGACACTTTGGGCCCAATTTGGACATTTTCACTTAGGGGTGTACTCACTTTTGTTGCCAGCGTTTTAGACATTAATGGCTGTGTGGTGAGTTATTTTGAGGGCACAGAAAATTTACACTGTTACACAAGCTGTACATTCATTACTTTACATGTGGCTTTACTTTAGCGAAGTGTAGTTTCGTCAGTGTTGTCACATGAAAAGATATAATAAAATATTTACAAAAATGTGAGAGATGTACTCACTTTTGTGAGATACTGTGTATAGTGGATATAAAAATCTACACACATCTGCTAAAATGTCAGGTTTCTGCGATGAAATGAAACAAAGATGAATAATTTTAGAACATTTTATACCTTTAATGGGACCTATAAATTGTACAACTCACTTGAAAAACAAACTGAAATCTCTTAGGGGGGGGGGGGGGTAAAAATAAAAAAACGAAAATAATGTGGTTGCATAAGTGTGCACTTGGGGTGTAGCTGTGTTCAGAAATAAAGGGGTTGTAAACCCTCAAGGTTTTTTTTTTTTTTTTCAAATTAGTTTTTATTAAAGAAAAGGAGCACATACAACTCATCACAGACAAATTATCAGAGGAGTAGTGTAAACAGCAATGCCATAAACAAAAGTAGAGTAAACAGCAGACAAGGTCTCGGTGGCCCACCTCACAAAGGGGGGGGGGGGTATCCATAGCCACAAGGCACTAAGTACCTCAGAGAGTCTCCTGAGCATCAGCAGTAACCACCCTTAATGCACTTAGACTCCAATAGTAACATTTCAAAAAGTGCACATAACTCCTTCCAGTTTTATCTATAAGATTCCAGTGAGCTCTGAGAGGAGAACAAGCTCAGAAAAAGAGAGAAGGAAAGTATAGAAAGTAGAAAGAAAGCGGGGGGGGGGGGGGGGTTGTCCATTCGCCTCAGCAGAGTCTAATTACTGCCCCAACTATCAGATTGAAAATTAGAGATTAAAACAGGCTTCTTTTACTAAGACACGGTTATATTACATCACACAGGTTGGGATACAATATCCGCATATACAGAGGTATACTTGAAGGCAACCCAGCAGGCCCATATTTTTTTGGCGAGGTCAGACTTGCCTCTCAGAGAGAGTGTCAAGTCTTCCATGTAATATAGCTGATCGACCTTGAGCAGCCAGCAGCGGAGCGTAGGGATCCTCCTCTGCTTCCAATACCTCGGGATAAGAGTTTTCGCAGCATTGAGGAGATGGGGTGTAATAGAGCGTTTATATGAGCCTGCTGGCTCACCCGAACAATGAAACAAAACATACCATGGATCATTAGGGACCTCCCGACCCTGAATGTGCTGAATCCAATACAGGACTGCGAGCCAGAACGGGCGCATTTGTGGACAAAACCACCAGATGTGAGTGTGAGAGGCTCGCTCACCACACTCTCTCCAGCAGAGCGGGGAGGTTTGGGGGAAAAACTGATGTAGCGTCACAGGCGTGTAGTGCCACCTGGTTAACAGCTTGTAAGTCATCTCAGATGTTTTGGAGGAGCCTGAAGCAGTGTGCGCCATGGTTAGAATGTTAGACACTTGGGTAGGGGTGAGTTCTTTATCCAGATCCAGCTCCCAGTTTCGGATAAAAGTAGGGGTCTTGTGAGACTCCAGGGATAGCAATGCGTGATAAAAAAAAGAGACAGGTTTCTCCGCAGGCAAGGCATCTGAGAAAGCAGGCGTAAGGTCATTTATGGAACGTAGAGGTTTAGGAAGGGAGCGAACAAAGGCCGTCAGTTGACAGTATTTCCAGCGGTCCATGAATGAGATAGGTAACTCCCCCATGATGGCAGGGAGTGGGAGAACACCGGAGGGGCCAGTGAACTGATGGAGGAGAGTTTTATCCCCGAGACTCCAAGAAAAGCGTGAGCGAGGGCCCATATTACCAGGCGGAAAGTAGTTATGGCCCGACAATGACAGCAAAGGTGAATTGTAGAGCCAGTTCCGTTTTTTGCACAGGGAGTCCCATACTGCAAGAGAAGAGGTCGTTAGTGGTGAGGAGTTGGTAGACAGAGCCCTATATTTCCTTGGAAGCCACATAAGGTTAGAAAGATCAGTCTCACCTAGCATTATTTCTAGTTCGACCCACAGCTTAGTATTTGTACAATATTTCCAATCTGACAGTCTGGCCAGCACAATGGCTCGGAAGTAGAGTCGGAAATCCGGTACTGCCAGGCCCCCAGCGCTCCGTGGTCGCTGGAGTAGGGACCGTGGGAGTCTGGGTCTCCTCCTATTCCATATATACCTATATACCATTGTTTAATATAGTAAAGAAACCCACTGGCACCCCAAATGGGATCATTTGCAGCATGAAGAGCACTCTGGGCAGCAGGTTCATCTTTACCACCCCAATTCTCCCCAGCCAGGAATGACCTAACTGGGACCATTTCTGAAGGTCCGATCTAAGTGTGTTGAGGAGCGGTAGAAAATTGGTACGGAAGAGTGCGAGTGGGTTGGGCGTTAAATAGATACCTAAATATTTCATGTGCTATGTCTGCCAGGTAAAGGGGAAAGACTGTTTAATGTGTGTTGCGTCGAGTGGGGGGACCGTTACGTTTAAGATTTCGGATTTGGACATGTTTATTTTGAAATTAGATACCCTGCCATAAGCTGAAAATTCGGATATGAGGTTAGGGAGAGAAATCAGGGGCTGTTGCACGTAAAACAAAATATCATCTGCATAGGCAGCGTATTTGTGTTCCGTTTTGCTGACTGTAATACCATGTATGTTCGGGTTACGTCGGACAATGGACAGGAAGGGCTCCAACGATATTGCGAATAGTATGGGTGAGAGCGGGCAGCCCTGGCGCGTGCCATTATGTAAAGTAAAGGGGTCACTAAGAGTGCCGTTAATCCTCAATTGGGCCGTGGGATGACGATAAAGAGCTAAAATTTGTGACCTAAGGGCAGGGCCGACACCGAGGTGGGATAATGTCGCGATAAGAAACTCCCAGTCCACCCTGTCAAAGGCTTTTTCAGCATCTGTGGAAAGCAACAGGGTGGGCTGGGAGAGCCACCGTACAAACGACATCAGGGTGAAGGTGCGTAAGAAATTGTCGCGAGCCTCTCTCCCCGGTATAAAGCCAGTTTGGTCCCGTGTTATCCATTGCGGGACTAGAGGCAATAATCTATTCACAATCGCTTTAGCGTAGATTTTGGCGTCTATGTTAAGCAACGAGATAGGGCGATAGCTTGCACAGTCGGCCGGGTCCTTCCCGTCTTTAGGTATAACCGTAACATGGGCATGAGTAGTTTCCAGGCGGAGAGCTCCGCCGGTTAAGGTCACATTGGCATATTTAGACAGGTGGGGGAGTAGCTTATCTGCATAGGAGCGATAATAGGACACTGGGAGGCCATCAGGGACAGGTGCTTTGCCCTTCGCCATACCTCGTAGAGCTCTCAATAACTCTGTCGAGGTTAATTCCCCTTCCAGAGCGGCCAGGGCCTCAGAGGAAAGCTGAGGAAGGGCAGCTCGGGCCAGGTACTCCTGGATAAGCCTTTGCCTATCATCTCTGCCAACATCATTTTGTCGGACATGATAAAGATGCTGGTAGAACTCCCTGAATTCTCTAGCTATCTGTGGAGTGGTGAAGGCCATGGACCCCCCAGCGGTTCTAATTTTAGGTATGAACGCGGCGGTTTTCCGTTGTCTAATAGAATTAGCTAACAATCTACTGGGTCTATCCCCCCACTCGTAAAAGCGCTGGGCCACCAGCCTCGATCTAGACTTCTGATCCAAGTGTAGGAGGTTCTTCAGGGATTCACGTTTTTCGGTGAGGGTGTGTAAAATGGACATAGAGAGGCTCCGTTTATGAATCCTCTCTAGGCTCTTAATCTTCTCAATCAACATAAGTTGTTGTGCCAGCCGCTCCCTTTTCTTTCTGGCGCCCAGTTCAATGAGTTTACCTCTAATAAAGACCTTGTGCACTTCCCACAACACGCCCGGGGAGATCTCGGCACTCACATTAGTCTGGAAGTAGAAATCGAACTCCTCACCTAAGACTTTCCTGTCCGCTTCTTCGGATATGAGGGTTTCGTTCAGTCTCCAATTGGCAGCCTTGAGGGGCAAAGAATCAACTTTAAGGGTGAACAAAGTCGGAGCATGATCCGACAGGGGAGATGTTTCTATGGCCGACCGTACTAGGAGTGGCAGATGTTGGTGGTCAAGAAAACAGAGGTCTATTCTCGAATATGTATGGTGTACCGTGGAGTAATATGTAAAATCACGGTCGCGAGGGTGCGTGATCCTCCAGGTGTCCATCAACTGCAGCTCATGGAGTTTTGTGCGGATATATTTCAACTTCTTATATGACAAGGGCGAGCTCCCTCTGGAAGTGTCCAGAGAGGGTTCCAGAGCTGCATTGAAATCACCCGTCAGGACCACACAGCCCCTGGCGAAGTCCCCTAGTTTAGAGAGTGTCGAAGCAATAAATGACGCTTGGTTTCTATTGGGAGAGTAAAGAGTAGCCAGAGTGCATGGCATGCTGCCCAGAGTGCCTCGTAGAAATAGAAAGCGGCCAGTCGGATCACTCAACATAGATTCTAGCTTGAACGCGGTGCCCCTCCGAAACCCAATGGCTACGCCCTTGGCCTTAGAAATATCTGAAAGGCTGTAATACCAAGTAGGGTATTTGGGGGAGTATAATTTAACTGAAGTGGTGTGGGTGAGATGGGTCTCCTTCAGAAAAAACACATCTCCGCGGAGACGGTTCAGTTCTCCGAACAATTGATGTCTCTTCGCAGGGGCGTGAAGGCCCCTAACATTGAACGAAATAAGGTTCACCGTAGCCATCGGGTCTCAGAAAGGGGAACCTCCTCCCATGCCCCTACAGTACAGAAGAACCGAGGCAAATAGGACCCCCCCCCACCAAGGGGACGAGAGTGGGTGAGGGCAGGGACGGGGAAGAAGAGGACAACCAGGGGGGAGAAAGAGAGAGAGAGGAGTACAGGGGGAAAAATAGAACAGCAAAGACCGGAGTAAGAAAGAAAGCAGCATAGCAATAGATCTAACCGCACGCAGAGAACTGCAGTGCAAGGGCGGGCCGCACGCCCAGCCCGGGATCCCCACACCCCCCGCGGAGCAGGGTAAGGGCATCGGGACCCCGTGCAAGGCGGCCCCCGCCAAAAAGGGGGGCGGCGGGAACTGGACAGCCGGGCTCTAACCGCGCCATCGGGGGGTCAGGGTCACGCCACGGCAGTCCGGCACCGGCACCTCAAATAATCTCACTACTAAAACATTCCCAGCAGAAGATAAACGTAGAAAAACAAAACATTAAACCGTAAATAAAACAGTGGTCCAAACGGGATCAATGAACTATAACCGAGTCCAAGTAACAACTGACGACGGGGTTAGGATGAGAGTGAGTAGGCCCAAGGATGTGATACCACGGGGGCGCACAGGTTCGCCACAGGATAAGGCAATAACTCAGACATCCAGCAAGGTGCACCCGTGTATAGCGCCATAGCTCGGGCACATGTAAGAGTCTAGGACATCAGAGATATAGAACACTGTCCTGTCCCGGCAAAACATGGATATCAAGGGGGGGACCCTGAGGCCAATAAACAAGGCAAAAGCAAATAACAGGGAAACAACAGTATACTTGCAGGATCCAAGATTTCCGCGTCAACTGTAGAAATAGAGCAGGACAGATAGCAATGTCCGCACAGCGCGTCCCTCAGGGGTGCACCTGGGATTCCTGAGCTGCAACGTGGTGTTTTCGTCCCACTCTTTGCCATTGACGGTCGGGGATCTTTGGTGGTGGCGGGATGACATCAGTCCAGCTCGGTAACTCCGGCGCAGGGACATTCAGGTCAGCACAAAATCGTGCTAAGTCTTCAGGAAATCTGAGGACGGAGGTTTTGCCATTGGCAGAGGCAATTAATGCTGCTGGGAAGCCCCATCTATATCTGATAGAAGCCGCCTGCAGAAGTTCGGTGAGGGGGCGCAAGGCTCTACGCCTATCCAAAGTCTCCTTAGCCAGGTCAGGGAATAGGGTAAGAGAGGCGCCATGAAAATCAAACGGCGTGGCATCTCTGGCCTTCTTCATGATCAGCTCCTTGTCCGGGTAATGATGGACTCTGCAGATAATGTCACGCGGGACCTCTGTGGTTAGGGAACGAGGTCGGAGGGCCCTGTAGACCCGATCGATCTTCAAAGGAGCGTCCGCTGCTCGGCCTAGAAGGCTGTTAAAAATGCCCCTAACTGAAGGCAGAAGGTCGTCATCACCGGTTGCCTCCGGTAGGCCACGGATCCGAACGTTGTTGCGCCTACTCCGGTTCTCCTGGTCCTCGATCTTATATAGAGCCATTCGGTGAGCGATCGTAAGCTGGCGGGTAGTCGTCTGAAGAGATCGTATGGCGGACCCATGTCTGTCTAAGCGTTGTTCCGTCTCTTCTACACGTACCAAAACCTGAGATAGGTCCGAACGAACCGCCGAGACCTCCTTTCGAATCGCTTGTTCGAGGTTCAGCAGCATCGAAGCTAAGTCAGCCTTAGTCGGGAGATCACTCACCCTAGTAGCTACCCCGGTGGGTCCGGCCAGGTCTCCCTCGTCCTTCGATTCGGCCGAGGTGTCAGGCGAGCGTGGTCTGTGCTCCGGCCTAGCTGAAGAGGCGGGACTGTGCGCTATCAGCGTGCTGTGCGGCGAGCGGCCTAGTTCGTCCTGGTCTGCAACATCCTCGGCCTCCGTGGATAAAAAGCGTTTGATAGTGCCCGTAGCCGTACCCTTCTTAGGTAGGGACTTGCAGTTTTTCTCCCCATGCTTGGGGTAAGCAACAGTGAGAGAATCACGATGTAAAAGATCAAAATATCTGTGCCGATGCCGGAGCTCCCGCGAAGCACGTCTGCTCTAGTGCATCGCTAGGCCACGCCCCTCGTAAACCCTCAAGGTTTTTCACCCTAATGCATTCTATGCACTTTTTATTGTTATGTTCCTCATTAGGACATGAGATTTTCAAAATTTTGGATAGTATGCTACCAAATGTTATTTAACCATAACCCTTTAATAACCTTCATTTGGTTGTGATGGTCTCAGCTTTATTTATTTACATGCATTTAACATAATCCAATAGCCAAACCGGCCTAGTTTTATAAAGGAACAAAAGTAGGAAAGGGGAAGGAGGGTAAAGCAAAAGGAAGTGCTGGAAAATAACGGTAGCCACACAAAATATTCACACTTTGGACATTTTCACTAAGGGGTTTACTCACTTTGTTGCCAGCGGTTTAGACATTAATGGCTGTCTGTTGAGTTATTTTGAGGCGACAGCAAATTTACACTGTTATACAAGCTGTACACTCACTACTTTACATTGTAGCAAAGTGTCATTTCTTCATTTTATCAAATTAATATTGGAGCTGGGAGACTCTAATAAACGTCCCACCTCCTTTATATATGACAGAACAGTGTACGCCCAGAGAGCAAAAGAATGGAGATTTAAGGTAAAAGAAAATCAATCAAAATTTACAAAAAATATAGAAATTTTATTACATAGATAGTATAAAACAATTTATAAAATTCGGGCCATATCAACCCAATGGTGTGATTGCCTGTACATGTTTCACCACAAACAAACCAAGGCCCAAGGGCAAAAGGTTTTTCCAAGATGGCCGCGGTGGCCTCGCGCATGCACGATAGGGCGCCACAAACGGCCTTAACACACCAGTCATAAACCAACTCTAGATTGCTCCATCCCAGCGGTGATGTCAGACGCTGCTGGGTTCAGGAGAGTATTTAAGAGCATTCTCAATAGATTTAATTGCTGTAGCCATTCACCCTGCTACCAGTGAGTCTCTATAACCTGTCTAAAAGTAGTGGCTTTTCCTTCACACTCTAGCAATGAGATTTTTGCTATTTGTGGGTGTACAGCTATTTTTGTAATTCTTTTGTCTTTTTTTGGGGAGTTAATCCCTAGTGATAGATTGAAAAAAGTATTTTTTAATCTTCACTGGTTAAAGAGGTGTCAAATTGACACTGAGCTAAGGAACAGTGGCAAACTGAAAGAGGGGAGAGCTCAGGTAAGAGCTGAATGATAGCCGATTAAAATCACGGCAAGGCATTTATTTGTTTAATTAGTAAAAGCTTTATGTATAATTAATCACATTTTAGAAGGCACAAATACCCTGAAATTTGCTGGCACTAGAGGAAGTGTGCATTCGGAAAAGGATATGAATATGAATCGATCAATTTTTCAAACTTCTTAAAACAATAGGTTAGGCACAAATTAATTTGGACCCTAATTGATTTAGGTGATATAGATAATGATCAATTTACGATAGGAATTTTGCAGGTGTGAATATAGGGCAATCGTTCTTCTCTTCTTATATTTTGTGGCACAGACATTCCCCATTAAACCTCTTGATGGGTCTAGGGGACCAGTTGGAACGGAGATCACTTTGAAAAGGTGAGAGTGTATCCATCAGATAATCTACATGTTATGTTAATTATGTAAAGGTATGTATAAAAAGAAATAGGTACCCTCACCGGGCTCCTACATGGATGTATTGTTGATTATTAAAATGCCAAACTGATTTTATCTTTTCTGTTTTAGTGGTAATATATTAAATAACAAGGTTCTACAAAAGCTCCAGAAGAAGCCACATTTGTGGTGAAACATGTAGAGGCAATCACACTTTTGTACCTTGACCATTGTGTTGATATGGCTCGGATTTTATAAACTGTTTTATACTATCTATGTAATAAAATTTCTATATTTTTTGTAAATTTTATTTTTTCTTGCACCTTAAAAATCTATTCTTTTGCTCTCTGGGTATACACTGTTCTGTCATTTCTTCAGTGTTGTCACATGAAAAGATAGAATAAAATATTTACACAAATGTGAGGGGTATACTCCCTTTTGTTAGATATAGTACCTCTCTCACCATGAATACCAATTTAACGTTTGTATGTGCAACATACCATTCTGTAGTAAAACATATTGCACATACTAGAAGGGGATTTAACTAGCTCACTCTTGTTTTAGGTACCCTTAGCCTACCCCATAAGCTGAAAACAAAACCCCATCGATTGCAGCCTCACTGTGCCCATAAAACGCAGCCACTGTGCCCATAAAACACACCACTGTGCCCATCAAACGCAGTCACTGTGCCCATCAAACGCTGGCACTGTGCCACCAAATGCTCCCACTGTGCCATCAAATACTCCCCCTGTGCCCATCGAATGCTGCCACTGTGCCCCCCACCTGCCGACTGCCCGGCGCTTACCCTGTATCAGTGGGGCAGTGGGTGATGGCAGTGGGCAGCAAGCGATGTCCTTGATGTCTTCTTCTCCCATCCTCTCCTATGATTGGATGCCTGATAGATGCCCGAAAAGGGCCCGGGTGCCTGAATAGGGGGTGGCATCGGTGGCCATGGATAGATTCATGCAACACATGAATCTATCTATTGGTGATAGAGAGGGTGGGTGGAGAGAGGGGGCAGTGCCGGTGTGCCCTTATGGATTCACCGCCACTGTGTTATACTGTAACTACTCTCTTTCATTTCCTTTTGCTTTACCCTCCTTCCCCTTTCCTACTTTTGTTCCTTTATAAAACTAGGCCGGTTTGGCTATTGAATTATGTTAAATGCATGTAAATAAATAAAGCTGAGACCAACACAACCAAATAAAGGTTATTAAAGGGTTATGGTTAAATAACATTTGTTAGCATACTATCCAAAATTTTGAAAATCTCATATCCTAATGAGGAATAGTGATGGACGAACTTCCGACGGGACGTTTCGCGAACGCGAAATGCGAACGGACCCAAACGTTCGCGAAACCGACCGTTCGCCGCGGGCCCCATTGACTTCAATGGGAGGCGAACTTTGCAAACCTTCATGTCGAATTTGCGGCCACGTGGTAATTATTAGGGGGTAAAACGTAGTCCCACCATCTGGACAATGACATAATACATGTATGAGGTGAATTTGGGATCGATAACTACAAGCATTTTTATTTTATTTGGGAAATTGTTCTAACAATTCAGGACTATGGAGTTAATGAAGGCAATGGAGGAGAGGGAAGGTCAGGGACCAGGGTAGGCAAAGAAGAGGGTGCAGGAGATGATCACCAGCAGCGTGACATACCGGAATGACACATGCACCGTGATAGAGGCATCTGACAGCAGCACCGTAATACAGAGCACTGACAGCAGCACCGTGACATACAGCGCTGACAGCAGCACCGTGACATACAGCGCTGACAGCAGCACCGTGACATACAGCGCTGACAGCAGCACCGTGACATACAGCGCTGACAGCAGCACCGTGACATACAGCGCTGACAGCAGCACCGTGACATACAGCGCTGACAGCAGCACCGTGACATACAGCGCTGACAGCAGCACCGTGACATACAGCGCTGACAGCAGCACCGTGACATACAGCGCTGACAGCAGCACCGTGACATACAGCGCTGACAGCAGCACCGTGACATACAGCGCTGACAGCAGCACCGTGACATACAGCACTGACAGCAGCACCGTAAGCAGCCCCAGGAGGAAGTCAGCACAGCACAGGGATGGTGTGATCCCCTCATAATAAGAACCCCCAGGAGGAAGTCAGCACAGCACAGGGATAGTGTGATCCCTTCATAATAAGAACCCCCAGGAGGAAGTCAGCACAGCACAGGGATATCATAAGCAGCCCCAGTAGAAATATGACACCGCTCAACCTCTTCAAAGAGGAGGGTAGGGGCATATAGTACGGTGTGCTTTTTTGGGTCAAGGAAGTGAGCCAAATGAATTAAGAAGGTCTGTGTGCTTGATTAAAAAAATAGTTTATAGACATATACATGGTCTACTGGTCACATGTGTTGAATTCCTCCGAGATCCATGCCTCATTCATTTTTAGAAATGTGAGGTAGTTAACACTGTGGTGAGCTAGGCGAGTACGCTTATCGGTCACAATCCCCCCTGCTGCGCTGAACGTCCTTTCGGACAGGACACTGGATGAGGGGCAAGCCAACAGTTCGATTGCAAATTGGGCAAGCTCTGGCCAGAGGTCAAGCCTGCCCACCCAGTAGTCTAGGGGTTCATCACTCCTCAGAGCGTCCACATCGGCCGTTAACCCAATGTAGTCGGACACCTGACGGTCTAGGCGTTCCCTGATGCTGGATCCGGATGACACCTGTCGATGGGTCGGCTGAAAGAATGACCTCATATCCGAAGTCACCAACACATCTTCAAACCGGCCTCTTCTTGCAGGCGCTGTTGGATTGGTACCCGCAAATCCTTCTCTGGGAGTGGGAATTGCTCCTCTGCCAGCGCACGCAAAAGCAGAATGCAGCATTTCTCGAAGCAAGGCCTGGAAGTGCTGCATTCTGACAGCCCTCTGCGACGGCGGTAACATTTCCGCCATTTTGTGTTTGTACCGGGGGTCTAAGTACGTTGCCACCCAGTACTGGTCCTTGACCCTCATGCTTTTTATACGGGGGTCCCTATTAAAACACTGGAGCATGAAGGCCCCCATTTGCACTAAAGTGGAAGCGGTGTGGTGGCCTGGCTCCTGCTCATCATCCAGGATAATGTCGTCCTCTTCATTCTCCTCTCCCCATCCTCGCACAACAGGGATCCCAGAAAGGTTTAAAGCATGCTCTTCTTGCTCCTGCTCATCCGCCCCGGCACCATCCTCCTCTGACTCCTCATCAGACTCCTGTTGTTGACTTGTCTCAGATAGAGTAGCCCCCCCTGGGAATTCATCCAGCATTGCGACTTCCTCATCTTCCCGCTCCTGCTCCTCCACAGCCTGATCAATGACACGACGCAATGCACGCTCCAGAAAGAAGGCATAAGGTACCATGTCACTGATGGCGCCATGGCTGCGACTGACCAGTTTGGTGATCTCCTCAAATGGCCGCAGAAGTCTGCATGTGTCGCGCATGAGCAGCCACTGGCGCGGTGAAAAAAAACCCAGCTCCCCAGAACCGTTTCTTTCGCAGAGTTCATACAGGTAGACGTTAACTGCACGTTTCTGCTGGAGCAGCCTATCAAGCATATAGAAGGTTGAGTTCCATCGCGTCGGGCAATCGCAAATAAGACGTCTGACCGGCAGATGGTGTCGCCGCTGAATGTCAGCAAGGCGAGCCATGGCCGTGTAAGATCTTCTGAAATGGGCCGAGATTTTCCTTGCCTGCCGCAAGATGTCCTGGACCCCAGGGTATTTGACAAGGAATCGCTGCACGACCAAGTTTAAGACGTGTGCCATGCACGGCACGTGCGTGATTTTGCCCTGTTTCAATGCGCTAAGCAGATTGGCACCGTTGTCACACACCACTTTACCAACTGTCAAATTGAGCGGTGTTAGCCACTCATCTGCCTGTGAACGCAAAGCTGAAAGGAGTGCCGGGCCAGTGTGGCTCTTTGCTTCCAGGCACAACAGACGCAGCACGGCATGGCAACGTCTCACCTGGCATGTGGAATAGGTTCTGGGGAGCTTGGGCGGTGCAGTGGAAGAGACGCTAGCAGCGGAAAAGGAGGAGGCAGCTGAGGAGGAGAGGGAGGAGGATGGAGTAGGAGGAGGAGAAGAAGAGTCAGGCCTGCATGCAATCCGTGGCGGTAAAACCAAATCTACACGGGTGCCACGGGTTACATGCTTGACGGCCGTCAGAAGGTTCACCCAGTGGGCAGTAAAACTGATATACCTTCCCTGCCCGTGTTTGCTAGACCACGTGTCTGTGGTCAGATGTATCTTGGCACCGACACTGTGTGCCAGAGATACATTCACTTGCCGCTGAACATGGCCATATAGCTCTGGGATGCCCTTCTCTGAGAAATACTTCCTTCCTGGGACCTTCCATTGTGGTGTTCCAATGGCCACAAATTTGCGAAAGGCCTCCGAGTCCACCAGTTTATATGGCAGTAGTTGGCGGGCTATGAGTTCTGACAAGCCAGCCGCCAACCGTTGGGCAAGAGGGTTATCCGGCATCATCATTTTTTTACGCTCAAACATTAGGCCCACGGAAGCCTGCCTTTTTGCAGAAAAATGTGAGCTTGGCGTGATGGAAGGTGGAGTGGAGGACAATTGTGAGGAGAGAGGAGAAGGAGAAGTAGAAGACGAGGCTGGACGGTGAGAGCCTGCAGTGTGGCTTTGTGTGTTCCGTTGCTCCCACTGGGCTCGGTGATGGCTGCTCATGTGCCTTCTTAAGGCGGTCGTCCCTAGGTGAGTATTGGGCTTACCGCGACTAACGCGTTGACTGCAAAGATTGCAGATGGCAACGCTATTGTCAGCAGCGGACACGTTAAAAAAAGCCCACACTGCGGAGCCATGTGCCGGTGTCCTGGGAGCGCCAGATGTGACCGTACATGGTCGATGACTCGCTCCTGATACATTTGCAGTCTGCTTTGTCCCTGCTGTGCAATGTAAGTCATTGCTGCTTCTCCTCCCTATCTGCTGGTCCATATCTCCCTCTGAACTCCCCTCCTCTTCCTCTCTTGTGGGCACCCACGTGACATCACTAGACACGTCATCATCAACGTCACCTTCCCCACCGCTATAAGTAGAGATCTCGGAGTAGGCAGCAACACCGGGGACCAACCTCCTCCTTGGGCTGATCTGGGTACTGGCGTCAGACTGCTGAGTAGCGCTTGTTGCTACCTCCTCTTCCTGATCCAATACCAAGAGTGGCTGCGCATCAGAAATGTCCTCTTGATATGGATCGGAATATAATTCCAGTGACTCAAGCGGAAGGTATGTGGTGGTGGTGGTGGTGGTCGTGTTGTTGGTGGTAGTGTCTTTGGGGGTGCACATAGCAGAGAGTGAAGAAGAGGGTGCAGATCGAGAGGATGAGGAGGGTGCAGAAGAGTAAGGCTGAGCGAGCCACTCAACCAAGTCTGGTGCATCCTTTAAAGTAATTGAACGCACCTTCTGCAACTTCCCACTTTGGCTCAAGCCTGTTGCTCCTGCCCTACCCCTACCACCCCTGCGGAAGGGCCTGCCTCTTCCTCTGCATGTCATTTTTTAAATGACCCTGTGACAAAACTCTTAGTCCCTATACCGCTGAAGGACTGCTGCAGTATAGGTGAGCGGTCAGCAGTGGTGCACGTCAACCCTATCTATTGTGGACCTATAGCGGTCCTTACAGAACAGCAGACTGTACCGCACTCAAGCCTATGTACCGTAGCACCCTATACCAAGTTACCAGTCCTTATAAGAACTTTTGTGGACCAAGCAGGTTGTGTATTAGTGTTTAGCAGACTGTACGTCAGTCCCTATACCGCTGAAGGACTGCTGCAGTATAGGGCAGCGGTCAGCAGTGGTGCACGTCAACCCTATCTATTGTGGACCGATAGCGGTCCTTACAGAACAGCAGACTGTACCGCACTCAAGCCTATGTACCGTAGCACCCTATACCAAGTTACCAGTCCTTATAAGAACTTTTGTGGACCAAGCAGGTTGTGTATTAGTGTTTAGCAGACTGTACGTCAGTCCCTATACCGCTGAAGGACTGCTGCAGTATAGGGCAGCGGTCAGCAGTGGTGCACGTCAACCCTATCTATTGTGGACCGATAGCGGTCCTTACAGAACAGCAGACTGTACCGCACTCAAGCCTATGTACCGTAGCACCCTATACCAAGTTACCAGTCCTTATAAGAACTTTTGTGGAACAAGCAGGTTGTGTGTTAGTGATTAGCAGACTGTACGTCAGTCCCTATACCGCTGAAGGACTGCTGCAGTATAGGTGAGCGGTCAGCAGTGGTGCACGTCAACCCTATCTATTGTGGACCGATAGCGGTCCTTACAGAACAGCAGACTGTACCGCACTCAAGCCTATGTACCGTAGCACCCTATACCAAGTTACTAGTCCTTATAAGAACTTTTGTGGACCAAGCAGGTTGTGTATTAGTGTTTAGCAGACTGTACGTCAGTCCCTATACCGCTGAAGGACTGCTGCAGTATAGGGCAGCGGTCAGCAGTGGTGCACGTCAACCCTATCTATTGTGGACCGATAGCGGTCCTTACAGAACAGCAGACTGTACCGCACTCAAGCCTATGTACCGTAGCACCCTATACCAAGTTACCAGTCCTTATAAGAACTTTTGTGGACCAAGCAGGTTGTGTATTAGTGTTTAGCAGACTGTACGTCAGTCCCTATACCGCTGAAGGACTGCTGCAGTATAGGGCAGCGGTCAGCAGTGGTGCACGTCAACCCTATCTATTGTGGACCGATAGCGGTCCTTACAGAACAGCAGACTGTACCGCACTCAAGCCTATGTACCGTAGCACCCTATACCAAGTTACCAGTCCTTATAAGAACTTTTGTGGAACAAGCAGGTTGTGTGTTAGTGATTAGCAGACTGTACGTCAGTCCCTATACCGCTGAAGGACTGCTGCAGTATAGGTGAGCGGTCAGCAGTGGTGCACGTCAACCCTATCTATTGTGGACCGATAGCGGTCCTTACAGAACAGCAGACTGTACCGCACTCAAGCCTATGTACCGTAGCACCCTATACCAAGTTACTAGTCCTTATAAGAACTTTTGTGGACCAAGCAGGTTGTGTATTAGTGTTTAGCAGACTGTACGTCAGTCCCTATACCGCTGAAGGACTGCTGCAGTATAGGGCAGCGGTCAGCAGTGGTGCACGTCAACCCTATCTATTGTGGACCGATAGCGGTCCTTACAGAACAGCAGACTGTACCGCACTCAAGCCTATGTACCGTAGCACCCTATACCAAGTTACCAGTCCTTATAAGAACTTTTGTGGACCAAGCAGGTTGTGTATTAGTGTTTAGCAGACTGTACGTCAGTCCCTATACCGCTGAAGGACTGCTGCAGTATAGGGCAGCGGTCAGCAGTGGTGCACGTCAACCCTATCTATTGTGGACCGATAGCGGTCCTTACAGAACAGCAGACTGTACCGCACTCAAGCCTATGTACCGTAGCACCCTATACCAAGTTACCAGTCCTTATAAGAACTTTTGTGGAACAAGCAGGTTGTGTGTTAGTGATTAGCAGACTGTACGTCAGTCCCTATACCGCTGAAGGACTGCTGCAGTATAGGGCAGCGGTCAGCAGTGGTGCACGTCAACCCTATCTATTGTGGACCGATAGCGGTCCTTACAGAACAGCAGACTGTACCGCACTCAAGCCTATGTACCGTAGCACCCTATACCAAGTTACCAGTCCTTATAAGAACTTTTGTGGAACAAGTGAGTTGTGAATGTTTAGCAGACTGCAGCAGAAGGGCAGCAGTCAAGTATAATATCCTTTCTATATTTGGAAGAAAGAATATTATACATGTACAAGCCTATTACTGTACCACTGATACCAGTCCTGAAAAGAACCTTTGTGGAACTAATAATAACAGCAAGTCTTTAAAATTACCCTCACTGCCTGACAACACTGCTTCCTTCCTGTCCCTATACAAATTGGCAAAAAAAGAGAACGATTAGTGGTTACTGGAACAGCTCTTTTGTGGACCTTGATAGTAACAGCTAATGATGATGATGATGATGATGATGATGAAAGACTAATCTGGCTGTCCCTGTAGCATACACCGTCCTTTCCCTTTCTCTAAACTAACAAAAGACACTCAGGCTGCTGCAAGAATCAGCAGCACAGCAAACCTATCAACACCTAACACCTATACCAGTCCTGAAAAGAACTTTTGTGTACCAAATAGCTAGTGGTTTATCTCTCCCTACTCCACACAGGAACCTGTCCCTATCTTAACAGAAGAAAGAATGTAAAATGGCCACCGGATCGGGTGTATTTATAGGTTAGGGGGAATGTACAAGTGTCCATGTGCTGTCATGTCTCAATTGGCTGTCCTGTATCACATGATAAACGTGTCACCAAAGGTTAAAGCTCTTGTATACATTAAACACGTAAGTCCGCCGCGGCGAACGACGGAAAAAGGCGTTCGAACGTGCGGACCGCGAATGTCGGAAATTCGCCGCGAAACGACCGCCGGGCGAACCGTTCGGCCATCACTAATGAGGAACATAACAATAAAAAGTGCATAGAATGCATTAGAGTGAAAAACCTTGAGGGTTTACAACCCCTTTATTTCTGAACACAGCTACACCCCAAGTGCACACTTATGCAACCACATTATTTTCGTTTTTTATTTTTACCCCCCCCCCCCCCCCCAAGAGATTTCAGTTTGTTTTTCAATTGAGTTGTACAATTTATAGGTCCCATTAAAGGTGGAAAATGTTCTGAAATTATTTATCTTTGTTTCATTTCATTGCAGAAACCTGACTATTTAGCAGATGTGTGTAGACTTTTTATATCCACTATATACAGTATCTCACAAAAGTGCGTACACCCCTCACATTTTTGTAAATATTTTATTATATCTTTTAATGTGACAACACTGACGAAACTACACTTTGCTAAAGTAAAGTCACATGTAAAGTAATGAATGTACAGCTTGTATAACAGTGTAAATTTGCTGTGCCCTCAAAATAACTCAACACACAGCCATTAATGTCTAAAACGCTGGAAACGAAAGGGAGTACACCCCTAAGTGAAAATGTCCAAATTGTCAATATTTTGTGTGGCCACCATTATTTCCCAGCACTGCCTTAACCCTCTTGGGCATGGACTTCCCCAGAGCTTCACAGGTTGCCATTGGAGTCCTCTTCCACTCCTCCATGACGACATTACCAATGTCAAGTTCAACATGGCACCTCATGGCAAAGAACTCTCAGAGGAACTGTTGCTCTACATAAAGATGGCCTAAGCTATAAGAAGATTGCCAAGACCTTGAAACTGAGCTGCAGCATGGTGGTCAAGAACATACGTCGGTTTAACAGGACAGGTTCCACTCAGAACAGGTCTTGCCATGGTCGACCAAAGAAGTTGAGTGCACATGCTCAGCATAATATCCAGAGGTTGTCTTTGGGAAATATGAGTGCTACCAGCATTGCTGTAAAGGTTGAAGGGATGGGGGGTCAGCCTGTGAGTGCTTAGACCATACGCCGCACACTTAATCACTACTTCACATTGTAGCAAAGTGTAATTTCTTCAGTGTTGTCACATGAAAATATATAATAAAATATTTACAAAAATATGAGGGGTGTACTTACTTTTGTAAGATACTGTATATAGACACACAGTATATATACTGTGTGGGTCTAACTACACATCACCTGAAGGGAAATGGTCCTTGTGATGAGTCACAAAATAACAGTTCTTACTTGCAAAACTGCTGCTACTGAATGTGTTTGATTTCTAAAAGATTAAAGGCTATTTATAGTGAATTTTCATTTTGAAAAATGGAAGTTGGTAAATAAGAACCGTGTGCAAGGGAAATATAAAATAACAAAAATGTTGGTACCATATGACTGGGTATTAAAAGTGAGCACAGATTCACTGATTATTATTTATAACTGTTTATAAACTTTAATGTAGGGCTATATTCAAACTATAACTTTCAGAGGTTTTGATGAACTTCAAACAATAAAATTGACTTCACTCAATTACAGTTTCCCTTTGAATAAACATCCTAGCTTGTGCCAAACAGAATAAGATTGTCACCTATGTAGGCACTCCTCTGATACATAATAACCTCCCTGGCAGCAAAAGAAGGAGGATTAGGCATTCTAAGACAAATATTTACAGCTGTACATGCTATCAGGTCATACTCCTGTCCTCCCACCATGTGACAGAGGGAAGATCAAGATGGGTTTAGGGATGTGGTCAGATTTTATTCTGTATTATTATTATTATTCAGGCTTTATATAGCGCCAACAGTTTGCACAGCGCTTTACAACATGAGGGCAGACAGTACACTTACAATACAAATCAATACAGGAAGGACTAGAGGGCCCTGCTTGTTAGAGCTTAAAATCTAGAAGTACTGGTCAATCACGAAAAACACTAAGTGACCATAGCTCCTCCTGTACTAAAATCGTAAAACACGCTCTGCCAGTTGACTCTTTTATTTTATTTTTTATTTATTTTTATTTTATATCTACTTTTGAACGTTATACATAGTATAGCTTTTGGGTTTATCTTAGAGAGATATAAAATACATATCATGAAATAAATAAAATGCTTGAAAAAAGAGTCTTTGTGTTTATTTTTCAAAACTAAAATGACATTCAAACCCACACATACAGTACATGGTGCCTCTTGTCTGTGTTACTATTTTATTAGTGCAATTTTGTAACAAAGAAACTATTCAATTCCATAAGTGACTTGTTTGAACTAACAGTTCTATTTTTCAGGACCAGCTTTTGAGAGATTCACTCTCTTTGTTAAATTAGAGTACAATTCTGACCTGATAAAGACAGCATATCTCTTAAAAGCTTGTTGTGAGAGTGAACTTATAGCGCAAACAAGTAAAATGTCATGTATAGCACTTAACTGTTTTTATTTTTGTTTTATGTTAGTTTGTTTTGTTCGTTTTTTGTTTTTTGTTAGTACAATAATAGCATATATATATATATGTGTATATGTAGTATATATAGTGTTTATCTCTACTCAGTGCTACTTCTGTTGCTTTGTTTGATGGGTGTTATTCTCAGTATATGTTCTTATAGCAGTGTCTATAAGACATTCCCTTAAAGCCCAACTCTGGTTAAATAATGAGTCCCTTCTCACCCTCTCTAATCCATTTTGCAAGTTATATTCACCTAAGCTGGTCATCCAAATTTCTCAAACATGTCCGAATTTGCCTGAGCTATGCTACCAGGAAGCTGTCAAAGCAGGCAAAGCTGACAGCCAATCATTAGAGGAAAAGGCAATCCCCGCCCCCCACAGTCGTATTCAAGGGGTTACATAGTTACATAGTTAGTCAGGTTGAAAAAAGACACAAGTCCATCCAGTTCAACCTTAAAAACAAATAAATAAAATAAAAAATAATCGTACAATCCAGATACCAAATTTTATGCCCACAATTGATCCAGAGGAAGGCGAAAAAAAACCCCAGCAGAGCATGCTCCAATTTGCTACAGCAGGGGAAAAAAATTCCTTCCTGATCCCCCAATAGGCGATCGGATTTTCCCTGGATCAACTTTACCTATGTTAGTACCTAGTTAGTACCTAGTTATGTGTGCAGCTGAAGCTGGTTCGGACTTCTTTCTGAATCTGACTTAGCTCATCACTGGTTTCCAGGAGGAGGGACCGCTAATGCAAGGCTCCAGATGTGCCCACATCTTCTGGTCTTCATAGCTCCTTTATGATGACATCTCGATTCTATTAGAATGCCACCACTGAACAGTCAATTGGATTGCATCCATATCACATTGGCAGTGGCATGGACATTTTGAAAAAGGACTCTGCTAGATGTAAACAGAAGAGGAGAAAAGATTTGGGCCTGGAGAGTCACATAACTGCAGCTTTAGGTACGAAAAATGGGGATTTAGGTTTCTTTTCATTCCAGCAATCAGGGTGGAATGGTAGTGGGAGGGAGGGTCCTTCTTTTATTGTCCATGGGGTTCCTGTTTTGACAAGAGTTGAGCTTTAAATTATTTAGTCACCCCTACTTTTGCACTTCAAAACAGCGCCACTTTCTTATCATTCTAAATCGTGTCCTAGGTTGTTATTTCTGTATATATCTTTTCACATTCAAAAAACAACTTTATTGAGAATTAAAAAGAAGATAAGAAAATCAGCATTACAAGAAATAAAACAATAAAACAAAGCTTAAGTATGGCAATCACTTAGCCAGTAGATCATTCACTGGTATTAAATGGCTCTATACCAATACACCAATCATATACCAGTACATTTGTATGCTAGTAAGACATTGCTTGTAAATAAAAAATGAAAAAAAAAAAACTAAGATTGCAGTCAATAGAATGTAACATGGTATTCAAGAGTCATCACAAACATGTATCGGATTGCGTCAGCCACCTATCCCATACTTAATTGTATTTGGTAGGGCAACCTCTATGTATATAAATCTATTTTTTTTTTTTATAAAGAGTAGAGTTCACCTCCTTTACCCAGGTCTCAAACTTTGGTGGGGTTGGCTGCTGCATCCAGTTACATGCAATCACTTTTCGAGCATTGAAGAGTGTTTCGTGCAAAAATATGTTGAAAAATATGTCCATATTGCTGTCGGGACAAAGACCAAGCACACAGGGTTTAGGATTCATAGATAAAGGAGAGTCCATATGGTCATCAAGAAACCAGACCAGTCCAAAATGTCTGAACTACTGGACAGGACCATATAAAGTGAAAAAAAGGAAAAAGGAATGCTGTTTATTACAAAGACGGACACCACCTGCAGTATTGTAGGTTTTGATGTTTCTGTCAGACCCTAGGCTATCAATAAATGAAGACTGATAACAGTGATATTAACCTTGGGGAAACCTTGATGTGAAAATCGCTCACAACAAAAACTTGGTGTAGCCAAATTGTGTAAGAGGTGTAAAGCAGTACATTTACGTACAAAGAAGAAAAAAAATGACAATTATACAGTGTGTATTGTACAACAAAAGACAATGGGGTTAAGTTACTATAGGTACAGTAAATAGGTTATTCGTTTGCAAAGAAAGTTATGTTTTGCAAGGAAATTATGTATCAGAACTTGGTGAATGTGGTGAAGTTTGACTTTGCAAAGAGTACACAATCATTTTCATGGAAAATAAAAATAAAGCATTTTTTCTTGCGTATGATTAGATGATCCCTTGCAAAGTTAACAACCTATTTGCCTTTTTGACATTTCAACTCCATAGTGATGGGCCATGTCCATATTTAAATGTTTTTAACATTTGAGAACCAGTATCTAAAACAGCAAAATAAACATTTACAGTCCTTTACACATATGAACGTGACAAGACCATCTTGCTAAAGAAAACTGCAGAGAATGCAGAGAAGGGAGATAACTTCTATGAATGTTTCAGTTACACAGCTCGTAAGGTTCAATAAAGACACTGGTTCATCCATGTGTGTGTGTGTGTTTGTGTCACTACCATGTTCAATATCCCTGTACATTCTATTTATTCACTAAGAAACACATCTAAAAGTTTTTTGAATTTATCCAAACCCCCCGTTGACACCACCAACTGTGTAAGGAAGTTTCACATCCTTACCATTCTTACAGTAGTTACAATTGACCCCTCCCCCCCCACACACTCATCCAACTTCATTTTGTGGTTGTTTTTAGAGACCTTAGGTTAAATAATTTTCTCTCAATCATACAGTCCTCATCTAAAGATCGGTATATTGTGATCATACTCCCTTATAAGTACCTATTCTCCAGGAAAAATATGTTTAATGTTTGTAATCATTCCTCAAAACTGAGGTTTCCCGCCCCCCATTAGCTCCATTCCCCTTTCTGAACTCTCTCCAGTCTCTGCACATCCTTCCCAAGGATTTGTGACTACAACTGTATAGCATACTCAAGAGGTGACTGAACCAAAGTTTTGTAAGGTGGTGGTATTCAAGTTATTAGTATCTCTTGTGTAAATACCCTTTTTAATGCATGCTAATAGTCTGCAGCCTTTCTTGCTACAACTTGGCATTGCATGCTGTTGTTGAGTCTGTGAGCTACTAGGACCCCCAGATCCTTTTCCATCTTGGATTACCCCAGAGGTTCTCCTCCTAGTGTGTAACTTGCATTCATATGTTTAGCTCCCAAGTGCAATATTTTACATTTTTTAATGTTAAACCTCATTAGCACATCCACAGAAGACAGTGCCACTAGTGCATGCAATACTGAAAAGGATTCAACAAGCCCATCAGGAGGTATCTTGAGTGAGAGTTTATGGGAAGCCATAAAGTCCTTCCTAATCCCAGGCTCCCTGGCTGCTGTATAGGCAGCGTTGTAGTCTTTCCACCCATGATGCTTACTCATGATACGATATGGTCACTATAACTACATACTATTGCTTGCACACATAATAAATAATATCCATATGCTTGACTGTATAGAAAAACAAAATACTATTTATACTGTAAATAACATGCTTGCCACTCAGTCAAAAAATGAAACCTGCGCACTGGATAAGAGCAGCAGTATTATATTAGTGCAGAAAGGAGAAAAATCAATCACTCTTAAACACGGGGAAAAAACATCAGCTTTGTTATTACCTTGGTGAACATGGGTTTCCCATGCTGAGTGACCATGGTACATTGATCACAGTCCACGGTGATGGATGAGTTGTGGTAGGATTCTTTGGAGTGCTTGAGAATGTAATAGAGATCAGTGACACCCCCTTCAAACACTGTGCTAAAGTATCGAGGAATGAGAGTCCTTCCAATTGCTGGGGAGGGAAAAGACAGAAAAAAAAATAATTAGATTTCAAAACCAAGATCCAGGCTGCTGGCTATGGCCTCAGTATTTGTCGTTTTGGAGAATATTTTATCTTCAGGATAAAATCACATTAGATAATGTAGGATGTTGACAGCATGCATGGTACAAAATATGAATGTCATTTACGGGCCCTTAAGTGTTCTATGAAGGTTCAGTCATTTGTTATAGAAGGAAGATACAGCTAAAGAGAATTTACTAAGCTAGAACGGATATATATATATATATATATATATATATATATATATATATATATATATATATATATATATATATATATATATATATATATATATATATATATATATATATATTTATACAATGAACTCAAGGTAGAAATATGCTCAAACCTGTTTTATCTTTCACAACAACAGCCACACAACTTACAATTGGATTCTATTATGTCTTATAGATTTGCCTACCATTTAATGTGAAGGTTTACCCGATTAGTCCCCGAGTTACGAACACTCGACTTGCGAACGACTCCTACTTATGAAAGGCAGGCGGCGCTGGTGGGCACATTGGAAAACATCGGAAAACGACGTTGGAAAACAGCGGAAAACATTGGAAAACAGTGGAAAACAGTGGAAAACAGCGGAAACGCCATTCTGCGCATGAGTGTCTGAATTAGGAACAAATCCGACTTCAGAACAAACAGGCAGTCCCTGACCTGTTCGTAACTCAGGGACTCCCTGTATGCAAAATCTAACTCCAAGATTGAAATCCTCCATTTGCCCATTTGGAGCACCTTCGACTCTTCAAATACTCTCTATACATACCTTTTTTTCTGTGGGTCTTTGGTTTGGTTGTGTGACATCACAGGTCCTCTTCACCCTCTGCTTCCTCCAGAGTTAGGCACTTCCTGAATGTGGCACCACTTTCTGCAGCATTAATCTGTGAGTCAAGGGTGTAGGGTGGTTCCTTGATGCCTTGGGCTTACAGGATGTGGGTTAAATGACGCTGGGTAATATTTCAATATTCATAAATGATGGAGACTGATTTTTTTTTACTTTTTTCCCAACTTAGAGTTGGCCTATAAATAGTTCACAGTGTTGGACTGACAGCACTACACAATGCAATAGAATTTGATTATCACCTTTCCTGTATTTGGAAATATGTTTAAAGATTTTAATTACTATATTATATTACTATAACATAATTAAATTATGGGTTTTTAAATAATTTGAATAACTTCTCAGAACCATAAATTAAATTTACAGTACTCTATAGCAAAATTTTGATAGCCCTCCCTCAGCAAACTCTCTTTGTGGAGCCTGGCAGTGTTAGGCTACTTTCACACTGAAGCGCTTTACAGGCATTTTAGCTCTAAAAATAGCGCCTGCAAATTTCCTGTAAAGTGCCTCTCCTGTCACTCCAGTGTGAAAGTCCGAATGCCTTGACACTGAATCGGTGCACTTGCGGGACATTAAAAAAAAGTCCTGCAAGCCACATCTTTGGGACGCTTTAGGAGCGGTGTATGTACTGCTCTTAAAGCACCTCTGCCCATTGAAATCAATGGGCAGCGCTGGCGAAGCACCTGCAAAGCGATTCAGCAACTGTGTTTTGTGGGCGTTATTAACTCCTTCTTCAGCCGCTAGTAAGGTCCCCGCTAGCAGCCGAAAAGTGTCGCTAAAATTACCTTTAGCGCTAACACTTTACCGCCGATGCCCCCCCCCAGCTCCAATGTGAAAGTACCCTTAATTTAAACTAGAGTGTAACTGATCTTCGTATGTATGTCCAGAATTTTTTTCTTGTTGGAGAGCTCCACTCACTTCCTGTCTGGTAAAACATTGTCAGCAGCACAGGAATTGAGGGAAAATCTCTGTAATGGAATCACAGATAGTAAAAAATAAGCACGGGTTCTAATCTTTCCCTACTGAATCCAAAACTAGAAGAAAAAATTATTCTGATATACACTTTAACATATGCCTAAATCAAGGACAGCAGGGGCATAGCAGGCTGTCAGCATAGTCAAGACACTATTTTGAACATGGCTAGGTTATAGAAGGTTATAAAGTATATATTTTTTTCTAAAATAATAGATATGTTATACTTATCTGCTCTGAGCAATGATATTGCATAGAGTAGTCCCAAATCTCCTCTTCTAGGGTGCCCCAGTGCACACACTCTTGGCTCCTCCTCTTCTGCATGCTCCATCATAGCAAGCCGCTTGCTATGAGAGTGCACATGTGGCTCTCTCCCGAGCCAGGCAGTGTTCATCTATAGATGCACACAGTGTGGCTCGGCCCCATTCCATGCTCCCTCCTCACAATATTTGATTGACAGCAGCAGGAGCCAATGGCTTCTGCTGCTGCTTTTCTGTGCTGAGAGGAGAGAGGGAGACAGGTACAGCGCTGGATTAAGAAAGGACTCAGGCGGGTGAGGGGTAATACAAATGCTGGCACATTTTTTTTACCTTAATGCAGGGAATGCATTAAATGAAACAATGTCTTACCTTTACAACCACTTTAAAGTAGAAGTTTAGCCCAAAACGAAATAACTCTGAATCTACTTGCAGCCACATTCTAAATCTATGTAACTCTGAAAAGCAAAAATTGCTATACATACCTTTTCTACAATCATTTTGGCCCCATACTGAGCTGTCAGCAATGGCTTCTGTGTGGAGGTGTGTGCAGGAGAGGCAGCCAACAATGGAAGCCCCATAGTAAAGTCTACGGGTGATGTCACTTCCCAGGCATTTCACAGCCATTGCCGGCTGTCTCCTGCACAGAGCTTCCACTGCTGGAAACTTGACCGTATCGGATTCAAAAAAAGGTACTATATGTATAGCTTTATAGGGTTAGATAGATTCGTTTTAGAATGTGGCTGCTAGTAGATTTAGAGTTAGTTTGTTTTTGGCTGAACTTAAAGGGTACTTTAAATTGACAGCATTAAAGTGATTGTAAACATTCACGTTGTAAAACAGCCCATTCAGTTTAAAATAGAAATGAAAGGCAAAACATTTTTGTATAAACATTTTTTTATAAATACCTTTTTTATAAATTATCACATTCTCTCTGTTCTCAGCTGCATAAGAGCTTGGGGGGGGGGGGGGAAGAGAAGCAGCAGCACACTGAGCTTGCCAGTTAATGGCTGTGAAGCAGGGTGTGTGAGGACAAGTCTGATCATTGGAGGAGAGAAAACTGCGTTTCCAGCATAGCTAGAGAACTGACCACGGTGTGCTCTCCTTCTTAGCTTGGATAGTTTTTAATAGGAAAGCAAGGGAACTAGCAGGAACACCAGGGATTTCACATAAAGAGAGCAATACAAAGAGAACAGGATACTTTCTCATACAAGTACATAGTGCAGCAGGCACATATAAGGAATATGAAGTTTTGGGGTAACAAACGCTTTAACTGTTCTTTTCTGAAGCGCTGTATAAGAGCTTAAGATTTTGGTGTAAATTCTAAACTGCTCTTCCTACCCAACCAACAAGTGCTGAATATTGAATTCTAGAAAATGGAGGGAATGGGGCAAGCAGGATTTTACGGTATTGTTGTAATGTCTTGTGACGGTACTGGGAAAATCCTGCTTGCCCCACTCGCTCCTTTTTCTAGAATTCAATAGCTATTTGGGATGTTGGTACATATATCTTCTCTGTATAGATATACCTGAGCAGTTAATACACAAGTGCTGAATATTGTTGACACATAAGGTTATTAGCAAAGAGTTGGCTAAATTAGCCAGAAGCTCTGAGGGCAATAAATCTACTCACAGATTAGAGGAAGAAAAGGAGATCTGTGACTAGCAACAGCCTATTCCCAAACACTCTCTTATGTGTTTGACAGTCATCTTGTCGTGAAGGGAGACTTCAGATGATTAGAGTTTAATGAAGTACTTGATCTGTGTTATCTTTACATTCACGCTAATCTGTTTATGTCACCTCAGCAACCTCTCTAATAGGGACACATAGCAACAATGTGGGCTGCTATGCCTATAATTACGTCACTGGCTGAAGCTTTAAAAAAGACCTCCAACACTGCTATAGGCAAACAAAATATGGCACCACTTGGGGGTTTGCCCACTCCAGCAGTTCTCACCTTCTGTGAGTAAATGTTGCAACAGATTCTCCCAAAAGATTTTTGTTTAACAGCTATTAGTAATTAGTCACATTCAAATCAACCTGGTCTGTAATTTTTAAGACATTTCATAGCTTCTCCAAGCCACTTCTTCAGTTCCAACAATTTACCAACAATTCACACCTTTAGCCATGTAAACTGGGAATTTAACACCTCTGTAGACTTTCTCTGTTAATTCATCGATTTATGTGGCTAAAGGTGTGAATTGTCATCAAATCGTTGAAGTAGAGATATTAAAACAGAATTATATGTGCAAAAGAGATGGTGTTGAAGCCCATTCTTGTGTCCTTCAAGCTCAATACAACAAAAGCTTTTACATCCAAATGACCCAACAGTGAATCATCCTTACAGTGAACAGCAGGGTTGGGGTATAATTTCCTATATAATACTATACTCTTTTTTTTCTTGCATTTTTCTTCTGTTAAACACATTGCCATGCACTAGGTCAGGGCCTAACAAATTATTTGAGATTTAATGGCAAATCTGACACTATTATCAAGATCATGGTGTCTCGATTGAGTAAATTGCATTTATGGTCATGGGAAAAAGTAAACACATCCCATGGAACTTGTTGACTTTTTCAAGATATTTGAACAAGCAAGCATTAGATCTTTATTCAAACACTGCCTTCACATAAAGGTGAGATACCTGAACAAATGACAAATAAAATTGACATGGTGTATTGATTCCAATAATCTTAATGAACAAGCAGAGAATTCCCATGTGCAAAAACTAATTACACCCCTACATTTACCATCAATCCATATCCAACAAATTTGAATTGAGTGTTTCAGATTAAGTGTGTTTAGTTAGACTCTTTAGAACCTTTTTAGGGAATAATCAAGTGTAAACCTGTATTATTTAAACCTCTATATCTAGAGAGCGGTGTTCTCTTGGTAAAAAACATATGTGAGGCCATCATGCCGAGAGTTAACACTCTCTAAAGCTCTCAGAAGGAACCTTGTTGAAGACTTTAAGTCTGGCTTAAGACTGGCATAGTATTTAAAATCAATCATTCTGCTGTAAAGAATCTAATCTACAAGTGATATGGATTTCAAATGACAGCTAATTTGTCCAAGACTAGCCAAGAGCTGACCAACTGATGCTAAAAGAAATTTCCAAGAACCACATAATTCCATTGCGGGATCTGTGGGTAACTCTTGCAGCATGTAGACAACCAAAAAAAAAGTACTGCTCTAATGTTCCCAGCGCTGATATCAGTCAACAAGACATGGAAAAAACTGGTGCAGATCTTATAAAACAGCTTGTCAGGCTACAATATGCTACAAGAACAAAGGGCAAACAAGCACACCCAGGACACCAACTCACTGTGACCAAAACTAAACCATGTAATGTAAGATGGCTTCAGCTCTGCTCTCTACCCACAAAATCTTTAACTGAAAAAAGTTGCAAGGAGGAGCAAACATAGTCAGTTTCAGAGGCAGTTATGTGCAATGCCTTCCATAGGTTATTAAAGCGGAGTTCCACCCACTTTTACAACTTGGTCTTAAAGTAAAGATTACCCCTCCTTTTTGAATAATAACGATTTTTTAAATGTATTTTTCTTTCTTACCTTTTTTAAAGTACATAGTGTACTTCCGTCCTAGCTCGGCCAAGGCACAGTGCGTCATTTCCTCTTCTGCAGAAAACCCTCATCCTTCTCCCCCGCAGCCTTCTGGGACACACATGATGGGGCCATTCAAAAAGCGCCGCGTGACTCACGCATGTGCAGTAGGAAACCGCCTGTAAAGCCTGAAGGCTCCACTGCCGGTTTCCCTTAGTTACAATGGCGGCGCCTGCACCCAATCTCCTAAACGGATTGGTTTCGGGGGGTTGACATTGTGGGTTCCCTGAACAGGTAAGTGTCCTTAAAAAATTTGAGATACTTTTTACTATGACTGTATATTGGATCCTGGGGTAGTGAAATATGCACATTTCATTCTTAGGTAAGCTAACATATAGCCAACAAATACTCCTTATAATTACATGAATGGGAAAGTTGTTGAAAAGTGGAAATAAACACGAAATAGTAATCAACTGAAATTAATTAAAGCGGGGTTCCACCCTAAAGTGGAACTTCCGCTGATCGGAACCCTCCCCCCTCCGATGTCACAATTGGCACCTTACAGGGGGGAGGGGGGTGGAGATACCTGTCAAAGACAGGTATTTACACCCACTTCCGGGCATAGACTCCCGTGGGAGTCTATGTCATTTCCTGCCCTGCCGCGCTGTCTGCTGGGACACACACGGGTCCCAGTGACAGCGCAGAGAATTCCTATTGCACTGCGCGACTCGCGCATGCGCAGTAGGGAACCGGGAAGTGAAGCCGATTCGCTTCACTTCCTGATTCCCTCACCTAGAATGGTGACGGCAGCAGCCGAGAGCCGAGAGATCGATCGGCCTCGGCATCGCTGGAACCCGGGACAGGTGAGTGTCCATTTATTAAAAGTCAGCAGCTGTAATATTTATTTATTTTTTTAGGTGGAATCCCTCTTTAAATTAATAATGCTCACTAAAGATTGTAGATCAGGACAAAGTCTAAAGAGTGTGGCGGCTGAACAGTTGCAAACAAAGGCTCACACACATAAGTGTGCATTCATACTTGTACATGGTACAGGGTATTTAACCGCTTCAGCCCCGGAAGATTTTACCCCCTTCCTGACCAGAGCCCTTTTTGCGAATCAGCACTGCGACGCTTTAACTGACAATTGCGCGGCTGTGCGACGTTACACCAAAACAACATTGTCCTTTTTTTCTCACAAATAGAACTTTCTTTTGGTGGTATTTGATCAGCTCTGAGGTTTTTATTTTTTGCGCTATAAACAAAAAAAGAGCAACAATTTAAAAAAAAAAGCAATACTTTTTACTTTTTTTACTTTTTGCTATAATAAATATCCCCCAAAAATATATAAAGAAACTAAATTTTTCCTCAGTTTAGACCGATATGTATTCTTCTAATTCTAATTGTGGGGGGGATGGGCTACCACTGACATTACAGCGATCACTGCTCCCGATGACAGGGAGCAGTAGATCCCTGTCATGTCATTAGGCAGAATGGGGAAATGCCTTGTTGTATCTCCCCATTCTGCAGCTCTGTGACACAATTGCAGGACACCGGCGGACATCAAGTCCGCGGGTCCCATGGGCACGGTCGCACTGTACGCTGTGGGCATGCACCCGATAGCCCCACCAATTAAAGGGGACATACAGGTATGGCCATTTGCCCACCACTGCCATTGTGCCGATGTATATCGTGCAGCAGTTGGCAAGTGGTTAATATGCACGCACATTGTGATACCTTGCCTTTCATTATTGATAGCTTGGAGAAAACAAATGCCTGCCCTTCAGGTAACACATAGTGACTAATGTTAAAGTGCAGTGCCTCACCCTCTTCCCCATCATTGGTGGCCACTGCCACTTTAAATCTCCTCCCTCCAAATATACTTATTTGGTTCAAATGGTGTCAAGCGTGTGTGGCGGCAACCAGATGAATAGTACAAAGACAAGTGTGTCTTGCCTACAGTCAAGCATGGTGGTGGGATTGTCATGGTCTGGGGCTGCATGAGCTGACAGGAGTGACACCTAGTGTGCACTTCTGCTGTTGTAGGCCATCTGCTCCAGGGTTCAATGTGTTGTGCATTCAGAGATGGTATTCTGCATACTCTGGTTGTAACGAGGGGTTATTTGAGTTACTGTTGCCTTGCTATTATATCGAACCAGTCTGGCCATTCTCTTCTGACCTCTGACATCACAAGGCATTTTCCTTCACACAAAATCCGCTTG
Organism: Lithobates pipiens; assembly: GCF_037356315.1. Taxonomy (NCBI): domain Eukaryota; kingdom Metazoa; phylum Chordata; class Amphibia; order Anura; family Ranidae; genus Lithobates; species Lithobates pipiens. The sequence continues at coordinate 448,151,209 of NW_027507718.1, read as the reverse complement.
CTGGATATTTTCTCTTTTTCAGACCATTCTCTGTAAACCCTAGAGATGGTTATGTATGAATATTCCAGGAGATCAGCAGTTTTTGAAATACTCAGATCAGCCTGTCTGGCACCAACAACCATGCCACATTCAAAGTCACTTAAATCCCCCTTCTTCCCCATTCTAATGCTCAGTTTGAACTTGAGCAAGTCACATTCACCACATCTAGGTGTCTAAATGCATTGAGTTGCTGCCATGTGATTGGCTGATTAGCAATTTGTGTTACCAAGCTAATAAACAGGTATACCTAAAAAAGTGGCCTGTGAGTGTATATATCAATACAAAGGTCAATTTAGTATTCACATTTTAATTGAGAATGTTTGGGTAATAGTGTATTAAATAAACGTTGTATCATAAAGTATATTTTAAAAGTTCATGAATATAAATATCATCATTTGGATTGGGGAGGGGAATTTTTAATTCTGGAATTAGATAGGGGATCCAAAATGGCTGGAGTACAGGGAAAATAGCCTAACACCGCCTAATATCCAAACCTTGAAGGTCAGTGTTAAAACTGGCATTAAATGCATCAATTTTAAACTTGCTTTTTGCACATTTATCCCTGTGAATTTATTCAGCACATTTTATTCACTGGATCCCATCAAATTTATCAGTTATTGCAAGATCCATTCTCTGACATAAAACTTTATTGATATATTAACATGTAAATTAAACTGGGAGCAGTGTAAGATTTTTTTCACAACACCATTTTTCATTTAAAAATTACATATCTCTGATTTTATTACCTGTGTTCTCAGTTTTACTGCTAAGTATTGGCAGTGAATTAAGAAACATCTAAAAGTAAGACATTTTAGTATTCAGTTAGCTAAGGACTGGCATTTTTCATGCCAGTAGTAAAAATGGCTATTTCATTCCTGTGAACCTCATAGTTGTCCATGCAAAAGGAGGGGAAATTGTGATAAGAGGGAAATAAAATGTGTTTTGTGGCTCTATTATTGCAAATCAAAATTATAGGCACCACAGTTTAGGCAGTGATATGAATTGGTATAGGTGCCATTACCTTTGGTGCATGCTAGCACAGTAGTATGGGTCATAGTTTAATTTAGTTAACGATTAATGTTTAGAGACGAGTGAATTTATTCTCACAATTTGGAACATGCAGAAAATTGGGCCAGGTTGTTTGCACCACTGACAAATGCAATGCTTTGAGTAGATTGGTCAAGTATTACAAAATACATTTTACTAAATACAAAGCTTGCAACGAGCCCAAAAGCAGGAGCATGGACTTCCTGGCCTTTGGATGACATTTCACCTTTAGGAACTGTAGCCAATTATGGGGCAAGAATCTCCACACCTTGTGACCTCATAAAGCAGTAATGTGTCTGTCTTATTATCATATTTTGTCCTAATTAAGTACAGTGCATCCCTATTGGGCCAGATTCACCCTATCTGCGACAAAGCAGAATGTCCATTAGAATAGAATAGAGTTAAAAGTTAGGAAAACTATACTTTTAGTGCAGCTATGCCTAAAATGTTTCCCCCAGCCTCAAATGCCCCCAAATCGGCAATTTAACTGTCCACAATCCATAGGGGTCTTTACTGTGGGGCCTCTGGGAGACATGTAGCCTTTCCTTGGAATGTATGAACGGTAGATTTCCTATTCTTTCCTAATGAAAAGGCATCAATGTTTTACCTCAACAGTTGCAAATTTTTTATCGGCATTTATCCAGTTTTCACTTGCAATATTTGTATGTTGCTTTTTTATGAATTAATATTATAAATTTACTAAGTGGCAGTGTATGAAAACTTTTTCTCATTGAACTGTTTAGATTGCCAGCATTTACTGAAGGTGCTAAGTGGGAAATTATTGAATTTTGGGCCTCAGGGTTTGGCTTCTATATAAAGTATTTTCAGAGCTACCAGGAGAAAATAAAGTGAAAAAAACATGAAAAATAAAATGACGGCAGGCATCATCTTGTAAGCTGCATTATATAAGACAAGAATTTTCTCCATTTAGACACTATATATGCCCAAGTGGTCTTTGGTACATGTTGGACCAGTGAGTTAGGAACCTTATTCAAAGGGTGTATTACCAAAAAGTAAGATAGTAAGATGTCTTGGGGTGGTTTAAAAGTTAACTATGGAGAGAAGTCTGGTGATCCAGAGCTCAGTCCCTGCACCTTAAAAAAAATCTTTTTACCAGCCCTTTTTCTTGTGTCTTCAGTCCAGCCCTTTCTCACAGGTTCTCTCCACTCCTCTTTTTCCATTGTGGATGGATCCTGAATTATGCAGAAAGTGACATCATGTAATGATGTGACACTCTCTGCATCATTCTCCCTCAAGTCTAGCGAGTTGGACAAAGCCATCATGCCTCGGACTCACAAGAAATGTGTTAAATGGCGATGGGTATCATTCAAACCAGAAGAAGACCGGCAAGGGATCGCTGAGTGTGTGAGTCTGTGGAGAAGAGGTGAATATAGCAACCAGAGATGCTTTTTTAATTCATGAGCTGCTGGAGAATTTTGACATTTTTCCTTACTGGGAATTGGGCTTTAAAGAATTACAACAATATTTCTATTAGGAAGATCATGAAGGGCTAGTTTACACTTGTGGCTGGGGGTGGTATCCACGTCTCCAATCCATCACATTGGATGGAGAGAGTTATAAGCATCCCCAAAAGATATACCCCATGTTGCGATCAGCAACAGTTAATGGGGTCATGCTGCAATTGCCCTGCAACCGCAGGTTTAGAACATGCGCTGAGGAGGCAGTATATCACCTTCAAGCAGCCCTTCATAAGCCCTTTAACCACTTGCTTACAGGACACTTAATCCTCCCTCCTATCCAGACCATTTTCCAGCTTTCAGCGCAGATGCACTTTGAATGTCAATTGCACGGTCATACAACACTTTACCCAAATTAATTTTTTATAATTTTTTCCCACAAATAGAGCTTTCTTTTGGTGGTATTTGAGCACCTGTGTGCTATTTATTTTTTGTTAATTTTTTTTAAAAAGACCGAATTGAAAAAAATATATATTTTTTTAATTTTGTTATAAAATTTTAAAACGGGTAATTTTTGTACGTCATTGATGTACGCTGATGAGGCAGCACTGATGGGCACCGATAGGTGGCAGTGATGGGCACTGATGGGTGGCAGTGATGGCCACTGATCTGTTACACTGATAGGCAGCACTTCTAGGTGGCACTGATTGGCACCACTGGTGGGCATTGATAGGTGGCACTTGTGGGCACTGTGGGCCCTGTCAGATGGCATAAATGAGGCATAATTGCCTCTTCGGGACCGATGTCCCTTTAAGGTGAGCTGGTGATCGGCTTTTTTTCTCCTCCGCTGTCAGCATGAGGAGAAAAAAAAAAGATCACCGAGCTTTTGCTTTGATCATGTGATTAGCTGTCATTGGCTGACAGCTGATCACATGGTAAGGGACCGGGACCGGCCCCTTACTCGGATCGGTGATCACTTGAGTCTCAATGACTCGTGATCACAGCACGCCCCCGTGCGCGCCCTGTAGGGCGTGCGCAAGGGAGCGTGCACAGGGGAGGCCATCAATGACAGCCTCCCGGGAATTCAGATCCGCGCTGTGGCCGTCATTCGGCTATAGCGCAGATGTCAAGTGGTTAAAAAGTGAAAGGCTGCTGCTAGTGTAAACTAGCCCAAAGGGTGTTTTCATTAGCTCTTACAGGCTGATTAAACACTAAATATATATACATGAAAAGTCAATTGCCTCCATTCACAAAAGCATTTTGCATGCAGTATTTAGGTGTGCAGACACATTTTGCCTAAATATCACATGCAATCCTGAAACTGTCAAATCACTATACCCTTTGCGTTATTTATTGCAACATGCTGAAAAAGCTCAGTAAATACCACATGGACAGGCATTAAACTCAATTCACAGAAGGAAATAAATAAATGTGGTAATTAAGTAGTGGCATTTAAGGAATGTGTATAATTTTAACTGGTTGTTAAGAAGTGGGTGGACGCCAGCAGGCATCCTTAAATTGATTGTAAGGGTTTTTTTTTTTTAAATAATAAACATATCATACTTACCTCCACTGTGCAGCTCGTATTGCACAGAGTGGCTCCCAAACATCCTTTTCTGGCCCCCAAACAGTGCTCTCCCAGGGGATTACCTTGCGAGCAAGCTCTCGAGTCCAGCATTCAGCGTCCATAGAGCCTGAATGCAGGACTCGGTCCCACCCCCCAGCGCCGCATCATTGGATTTGATTAACAGTAGTGGGAGCCAATGGCTGCGCTAATATAAATGTATCCAATCAAGAGCCAAGAACCACGGGCAGAGAGACAGTGCATCCCCGTGGGTCAAGTTCCAGGGCTCAGGTAAGTAAAACGGGGGCTGGGGGATGTATTAAGGTGAAAAAACACGTAAGTTTACAATCCCTTTAACAACTGATGGGGTTCCCTGCTGACAGCTGAATGTAAACAAAAGCTATGCCAGCATTAAACAAATCATGTAAAAAAATGTCATGCGGTCCCCCAATCCATATTAAGCCTTTGGGTCTGGAGAACTCCCACGCCAACATTTTTGTTTAAATGGCGTGAGCCCCCCCCCAAATCCATAACAGATCCTTATCTGAGCATGCAGCCCTGCAGGTCAGGAAAGGGAGGGGTGGCAAGTGAGCCACTCGCTCCTGAACCATACCAGGCCACATGTCCCAGGAGAAAAGACCATCCACTGCCACCACAGGAGCCAGAGAAGAGAGACCTGTGATGCACTCGAAGACTGTGCGTATAAAGGGACCTGTGATATCATCTGATTGAGCTGCATGAGTAAAGGTATGTGCCATTTTTTTTTATTTTACACATTCGATATGGGTGTGAAGCTTCAGGAAGAGTGAGTTTGGGGGGCTGAAAGAAACCAGAATTCTGCTTTAAACATTATCACACATCTATTAATTACATTAAGCTGATTACTTTCATATGTATAACTAAAAAATAAAGGACTATACCAGCCTTCCTCAACCTTTTCAACACAGAGGAACCCTGAAAATGATTTTCCAGTCTCTGGGAACCCCTGCTAAAACATAAAAAAATCTACAACTCCAGTGAGAAGAATGCTCCTTACACTTGTGGTTATTGGGAATAGTTACCCACTTACAGATAGTTAAAAAGATCAATGGTGTCATTGAGAACTTACCTGAGAGGCAGAAATTGACCATTGCTCAAGGAACCCCTAGCAGCCTCTATAGGAACCCAAGGGTTCCACGGAACCCTGGTTGAGAAATCCTGGACTATACATATTTTAAATTATTTTTTTTTTATTATTATTTTTTTATTTTACTTGTATATGGATGCAAGAGAAAGGTTCAAATTTCAGTAATTTTTGTAAATTCTCCTTAATTGAAAATATCTTTTAGAACAACAATATCAATATCATTTTCGACTTCAATAGACTGTTACATGCTGAAGGGTTAGCATTACTATCACCACTGATGGGAATGCTGCCCAAGAAGAGAACAGTGTCTGCCTGGCAAGACATCTGTTTATCTTCTAATGACCTGTGTATGGCTTGTACCTGCTGCTATTCATTCCCTGATTTAGCCAATTGATGGGTGTGGTGCAAAAACCATTTTGAAGTTTTCTTCAAAATTTGGGAAATTATTAACTATCAGTTGTAAAAACATTTCCCAACATGATGTAAAAACTGTGTGATAAAGATCTTTTCCCACACAATCTTATTCTTTCATTATTGGCCGTGTACTGATTGCAGCAAGCACACCTTGGTGATTATACTGCTCACTTTTATTTAGACATGTATGGCCAGTCTTAGCTACATTAAGCAAGATTTTGGCCAGATATAAGGTACCCCTCTCTGGAATGGAATTCCTTCCTTCCTCTAATTCATGCACCCTGATCCATTCTTCACTTTAATCATGAAAGAGTGATGAGTGTGCACAGCCTCTAATTAATTGCCGCTGTTAAGGTAACATCAATTGCCTTAGAAAATCTGTGTTCTATACTAGCCCTGATGAAAACATTAGTTGAACTTAAGTGGATTCCACACTTAAAGCTTAAAAGAAGACACCTCAGCTTGGCAATTATTCTAGAGTGGAAGCTAATAGAGGTCAGTTGTAGTCCTGAGCTTAATAATGCTGACACAGGTTTCATGATGAATCCCTGAGCAAGCCATTAAATGCTCTACAAACATACAATGCTGTGCCTGTGTCTGCCTCTGGAGTTCTCTTTTAAAGTGGAACCTTAGTAAGAAAATCAAAAACCTGCTAGATCACTTCAGGCTGGCCCTTTTTGCAGGAGTAGCTATGTAAAACATAAAAAAAGGCTTATACAGTAAAACCTTGGATTGTGAGTAATGCTGTTTAAGAGCGTTTCGCAATACGAGAAAAAAAAAAAAAACCTGACTCGATTTGTGAGCATTGTCTCGTAAGACGAGCAGGATTCAAGCCTCTGGGGTGTGCAGTACTGCATGTGGCCAGAGGTGCAGAGGCACCTCTGATGCTCAGAGACACTTGGAAAAGCTCGGAGACACTTAAGGATGCTTGGAGACACTCAGTTCCAGAGTGTCTCTGAGTGGTCTCTGAGCATTTCTGAGTGTTTCCGAGTGTCTCCGAGTGGTCTCTGAGCATCTCTGGCACCCCCCCCCACCTCTGGCCACATGCAATAATGCATACACTAGCGGTGACACTGGAGCAAATTATGTGAGTTTCCATTGATTCCTATGGAGGAAACTCACTTTGATATACAAGTGCTTTGGATTACAAGCATGCTTCTGGAACGAATTATGCTTGTAATCCAAGGTACTACTGTACTGTTTAAAATCCACTTATACGCTGTCTCACCCTGCTCTGCGCATGCTCAGTTGCTTTCCATTTTTGGCATAGTGCCAAAAATCTGAGCCAATAGAGGCGAATCTGCTGACAGCTTAAAGTTTACTGCTGCTCAGGAGCTCTGTGCATTGGCATAATGGTAGCCTCCAGCAAGAAGAAACAGGAACAATGCTGGAGGAAATTTACAGCACAAACTTATTTTGGCAGCATAATTATTAATGTGAAATGTATAGTATGTTCCTTGCTAAAGAACATAATTTTTTATCGGGTTGTTATGGGTAAAGTTCAGCTTTAATATAAGCCACTCTTCTTCCCAGTTATTTGTAGGATTCTCAACACTGTCATATCTTTTGCAGCAAATCCAGGATACACATAAAATCAATCAACAAGCTACTAATATAAGCTAAACGAAATACTGCAACTGTATTAATTTCAGAAAGTTACTGACATTATTTTGAGCTCTCCAAAATCTTCTGCGGTCTAATGTAGCTCATCAAGGGGTCATTCAGGGAGTACTTCCTAAAGTCTGTACAGTGAACCTTCTCTCTTTGTTTTCTGCATCACCAGTTACATTTAAATTTCCAAGGCAGGTTTAAATTCCCATTAGAGATAGTATCATCACCTTCTGTCTTTGGCTTTATCTATCACTAGGACGGGAAGTAAAAGTAGTGAAATCTCCATATTTAGGACACGGAGAGCAATAAAATCTTGTATCAGCAAACAGTGATGAGTGAACTAAGTATATTTTAAACAGTCATGCCTGAAATTGTTGGCACCCCAGAGATTTTTCCAGAAAATCAAGTATTTCTCACAGAAAAGTTTTTCAGTAACACATGTTTTGCTATATACACGTTTATTCTCTTTGTGTGTATTGGAACAAAACAAAAAAAGGGAGGGAAAAAAAGCAAATTGGACAACAATGTCACACAAAATTTAAAAAATGGGCTGGTCGAAATTCTGGGCACCCTTTCAAAATTGTGGATAAATAAGATTGTTTCAAGCATGTGATGCTCTTTTAAACTCACCTGGTAACAGGTGTGGGCAATATAAAAATCACACCTGAAAGCAGATAAAAAGGAGAGAAGTTCACTAATGCCTCGTACACACGACAGGACTTAAGTCCGACAGACTTTCGACGGAGTTCTGACGCAGTTCTGACAGAGTTCTGACGGACTTTCCGAATGAACGGACTTGGCCACACACAATCACACCAAAGTCCGACGGATTTGAGCGTGATGACGTATGACTGGACTAGAATAAGGAAGTTCATAGCCAGTAGCCAATAGCTGCCCTAGCGTCGGTTTTAGTCCGTCAGACTAGCACACACATGAGCGGATTTCTGGGTCCGGCAGAGTTCTGGCGGAAAAATTTGAAGCATGTTCCATTTCTAAAGTCTGTCAGACGTTTGTGAATCAAAAGTCCGTTGCAGCCCACACACGATCGAATAGTCTGCCGGAATTGTTCCGTCGGACCTATGATGTTGAAAAGTCTGGTCGTGTGTACGCGGCATTAGTCTTTGCATTGTGTGCCTGTGTGTGCCACACTAAGCATGGACAACAGAAAGAGGAGAAGAGAACTGTCTGAGGACTTGAGAACCAAAATTGTGGAAAAATATCAACAATCTCAAGGTTACAAGTCCATCTCCAGAGATCTATATTTGCCTTTGTTCCCAGTGCACAAAAATTATCAAGACGTTTGCAACCCATGGCACTGTAGCTAATCTCTCTGGGCGTGGACGGAAGAGAAACATTTATGAAAGATTGCACTGCAGGATAGTCCGGATGGTGGATAAGCAGCCCCAAACAAGTTCCAAAGAAATTCAAGCTGTCCTGCAGGCTCAGGGAACATCAGGGTCAGCGCGAACTATCCGTTGACATTTAAATGAAATGAAACGCTATGGCAGGAGACCCAGGAGGACCCCACTGCTGACACAGAGACATAAAAAGCAAGACTAGAGTTTGCCAAAATGTACTTGAATAAGCCAAAATCCTCCTGGGAAAACTTCTTGTGGACAGATGAGACCAAGATAGAGCTTTTTGGTAATTCTACTGTTTACCGAAAACAGAATGAGGCCTACAAAGAAAAGAATACAGTACCTACAGTGAAATATGGTGGAGGTTCAATGATGTTTTGGGGTTGTTTTGCTGCCTCTGGCACTGGGTGCCTTGAATGTGTGCAAGGCATCATGAAATCTGAGGATTACCAAAGGATTTTGGGTTGCACTGTAGAGCCCAGTGTCAGAAAGCTGGGTTTGCATCCGAGATCTTGGATCTTCCAGCAGGACAATGACCCCAAACATACGTCAAAAAGCACCCAGAAATGGATGGCAACAAAGCCACAAGTGGCCAGCAATGAATCCAGATCTAAATCCCATTGAACACCTGTGGAGAGATCTTAAAATTGCTGTTGAGAAAAGGCGTACTTCCAATAAGAGAGACCTGGAGCAGTTTGCAAAGGAAGAGCGGTCCAAAATTCCGGGTGAGAGGTGTAAGAAGCTTACTGATGGCTATAGGAAGCGACTGATTTCAGTAATTTTTTCCAAAGGGTGTGCAACCAAATATTAAGCTAAGGGTGCCAAGATTTCTGACCAGCCAATTTTTGGAATTTTGTGTGACATTATGTCCAATTTGCTTTTTTTCTTCTTTTTTTTGTTTTGTTCCAATACACACAAAGGGAATAAACATGTGTATAGCAAAACATGTGTTACTGCAATACTTTTCTGTGAGAAATACTTGATTTTCTGGAAAAAATTCTGGGGGTGCCAACAATTTCGGCCATGACTGTATGTGTCAGCAAAAATCCCCCCCTCCGCCCCCAAAAAAACAGAGCTCTAAACTCCATTAGCCTTTAAGCATACATTTCCCCTCCACCCAGTACAAAAATGCCTCCCCACTGAAATACCCCCTTCCCAGAACAAATCTTTGCCCCCATCCCCCCAATAAAAAATCACCCCTACTAGCATAAATCCTCTACCACAAAATTGTCCCCGCCAAGTAAACATCATCTCCCCCCCCAGCACAAGTTATCCCTGTTCCCCAAATTCCCCCTCCTAGCATGAATCCTCTTCCCCATCCCCCCTCCCAACACAGATACCACTAAATCACGACTCCTAGCACCCCTCCAAATTTAAATTCCTAGAACAATTCTTACCGCCTGCTGCCCCCCAAATCCCCTTTCCAACACATATTCCCTCCCCTCCAATCTCCTCATGTCGCTCTCCCACCTCAAATTATACCACAGTGCCCTGGGCAGCCGCCCCTCATGTTCAACTCTTGTCCTGGCCCTGATCATAGGCTCTCATTGAGAGAGCCTGACTATGCACACCTTTTCCACCCACCTGCTCCATTCATAGATGCCATACTACAGCTTGAATGAAACATGATCTAAGAATGGGCCAATTACAAAAGTGTGGCTGCCGCCCAGGCTAAAGGTATTAGTCTATAGCAGACTGCTAAAAGTGCGGGCCAGAAATGGAGCTTGTCTCTGCTCCAAGCTTCAATGTAGCAGGAGAAATGTCCATAACCTGCACACTGTGACAAACCCATGTTAAGAGAGTGAAGGGCAGCCTCAGCCTGAGTGCTAACTAGGCCATGCCCCTGGGGGGGGGGGGGGGGCACCACACAAAAAAACAAAGATGGCATGAAATCCCCCTCAAAATCTTTACCAGACCCTTATCTTTAATGAATGTTTGGTATGTGTTTTGAGGGAGAACCATAAACAACATATAGGGTTCCCCAAAATACTTACCACCACCTTCATGTGTGGGGACAACTGGTACAGTATCTTTTACCACAAGAAAAAGCTAAATAAAAACAGCATGGGTTTCCTTACAGTATCCATACCTGATCTTTATTTGACCATGCAGCCAGGCTGACCAGGAAAGGGAAGGGCAGGGAGCATGCATCCTACCTCGCTCCTGAACCATACCAGACCACATGCTTGTACCATGGACATTTTGTAAGCCTTGCAAATCATAGATGTTTGTCCTATTGTCCAAATACACATCAACAGCTACAGTTATAGAGTGCATATATGGCCTAATATTATAGTCATTTATTCCAAACTTCATACAGTTGTTTCAAGCTATTTGACCATCATCAGTGCAGTCTATTGAATCCATGAACAATGAGCTCTTCAGAGTAATCTTATTCCATCATATATCTCAGAAAGAAAAGGATTATTTCTAATTTCAGGACATTAGACAGAGCCATGCATATCATTGCAAATTTGCATGTCTTCCAGTCTTGCACAGAAATTATGTGCTACCCTTTAGGAGATGCATAGCATTGCCAATAATTATTAGTGCTATTAATTATTAATGGCATCCTCACACATCTGCAGCTCCATGTGTTTCATTGTGACGCATTTTTGGAAAAGAGCCACGGACTTCTTTTCTGCATTTCTCATTCATAGGGCAGCCCACTGATATGAATGGTTTGCCCTACATGCGACACACGGAATTGTGCCCTCACATGGTCACACCTGTATAGTGTGCACCAAGCCTGAGTTAGCTTAGCTGTGTACTGCCATGAAGTGCTACTTTGGACCTAGAGCAGTGGTTCTCAACTGGGGGTCGGGACCCCCTTGGGGGACGATTGATGATTTGCCAGAGGTCACCGAATCCTGGGTTTTTCCTGAAGCCTGCACTGCTCTCCCAACATTTTTTGCGGCTTCCCAGCAGGGCTGTCCCTGGAGCCTTTGGCCACCCAGCTGGGCTGTAACTGGAGCCAGGATGGGCTGCCCACTCAGCCTCTTTGCAGTCACCATTTCAGTTCAATGCATGGCTGGGGGGGGGGGGGGGGGGGGGTTGGGGGCAGAGACTAGCGGTCAGCTGACTGGTAAGGAATGTGAAGTGAGAGGGGCTGGGGGAGACCCTATCTCCTGATTTTGGCATAGGTGTCACTACTACAAGACACCACAAAGTCAGAAACACAGTGAACCTGGAGACACAGTGAGTAACACTACCTGTGATTATAGTTTCCATTAAAAATCCCCATTACGGTTCTCAGATCAGCAGATGACCTTGATCAAGAACACCTAAGTTGGCTGATCAGAACTCCCCCCCCCCCCCCCCCGCATTGCAACTCATCCCATTCCCCCCACCAATGAGTAACAGAAGGAATAAAAATAGAGAATACAGGGAGAGGAAAGGGGGGGGGGACAAAGAGAAAAGGAGAGAAAAAAGGAGAGAAAAAATAAGAGAAAGAACAAGAAAGACAGCTAGAGAGAGGGATGGTAAGAAAAAACAAGAAATTAGGATATAGAGAGATAAAAGGGAAAGAAAAAGAGTAAGAGTGGTACATCCTAAATGTACCATAAGGGGTTTTAATACTGTACAAGCGGAAGGGACTCAGGGAGCGCTAAATGTCCATGGGTTAGGGGCGCAAATTACTTGTCTTGCCTTCGGTGCTGACAATCCACGCTACAAAAATAATTTTACTGTTAGAGGTCCCCACAACTTGGGAAATTTTATCAAGGGGTCATGGCACTAGAGAGGTTGAGAACCATTGGCCTAGAGGAAGCACACTTTTGTCTCCCGCATGGGGGTGATGACTGGAAAGCAACACAGGAACCTTTCCACGCTGTCATGCCTTGAATACAAAGATTTGAGATACCATTAGAACCTAAGTTGTCGAGGAGCCACTTGAGGTTTAAGAGTTTAGCCAGTATAGCCCTGCGAGATTCAGAAAGTTAGAAAGAAATGCAGAAGACCAAGAATTGTTTTTCGATTAGAATCTTCAGGTACAGTATCCTCTGGTCTACAAAAAACCCAGATTATTATTGATTGGCATCCATCATTCTGCATTCATTAACAGCCGAGAAAAAAAAATGCATCCTGAGAAGAATGCAACCAGGACTTTATTTGCCAATGAGTGGGCCTAGGACATTCACAATGTATTTAATATTTAACGGGTGAGTCAATATTTAGGTCAATATTTAGCTATATCTAGTGAAGATGAATCAGAATCGTGTTACAACTGCAAATGCACAGTCATATTTCTGTGGCTAGTACTATTATCTTCTACAAGTAAGAGACGACACAAAAAAAATAATATTGGAGTAGTTTAAAAATCAAACACGTGCATCGCTACTTAAAGTGCAGATAAATACTTGCTTAGTGTTCCAAAATAATCAATACATAGAAAGTGCTATAAAATATATCCTTTAGTGCCATAAATGTATCAGTTCATGTAACAAAGTGCTGCAGTGTCCATCAAAATTCATAGGATTGTGGGTATATGCAAAGCAAGCATACAATCTTGGTCTAGCGAGTGTGGAGGCAAATGAGGAGAGCACAAAGTGGAGACCTTCACACAAAACACTGAATGTTTTTAAAGTTTAAAGCACAGAGCCCTTTTAAGCAAAATGGATTTGGTTACATATTTGTTATCTATGTAGGGACTTATTTGGATAGACATTTAGGCACTTTATGTCATATGAACTTGGATGGACACTGTAGCACTATGTTATATGAATTGATCTATTTATGGCACCTTTAGGATAAACGCTATATTACCAAAAGTATTGAGAGGCCTGCCTTTATACATACATAAACTTTAATGACATTCCAGTCTTAATCCGTAGGGTTCAATATTGAGTTGGTCCACCCTTTGCAGCTATAACAGCTTCAACTCTTCTGGAAAGGCTGTCCACAAGGTTTGTCAATGGGAATGTTTGAACATTCTTCCAGAAACGCATTTGTGAGGTCAGGCATGCTCTAATTCATCCCAATGGTGTTCTAGCGGGTTGAGGTCAGGACTCTGTGCAGTCCAGCCAAGTTCCTCCACCCCAAACTCGCTCACCCATGTCTTTATGGACCTTGTTTGTGCAATGGTGCGAAGTCAAGTTGTAACAGGAAGGGTCCAATCCCTGATGAAGTCATGTGATGTGATGATACGCGTTGGGATTGGAGCAATAGGTGTAAACCAGGAGTGATGCAAGCGGATGAGCTTGCGGCTTGTGGAGTGTTACCTGAGCGTTTTTTAATAAAAGTGAGTATACCATCTCTATGCAATTTTAATAAATATTAGTCCAAACGGTATTATGCTATCTGGGATCTTTCTTCCATTTATACCATCCTGAGTGAACCAAATTGAGAGGAGGCTGTACCTATTACAAGGAGTACTGGAGAGGTGCCTGTATTAATTCCAAACATTAACTGATGTATGTCCTGGACACGCGACCGGTTTTCCCGTCAGAATAAACTCTGAAGGTACGGAATTCTGCTGAAACTGTCTTGCGTACACACGATCATACCAAAGTCTGATCGTCAACAACGCGGTGACGTAAAACGGGACTAGAAAAATGAAGTTCAAAAGCCAGTAGCCAATAGCTTTCGTCTCGTACTTGCTTCAGAGCATGCGTCGTTTTTGGTCCGTCGAAACAGCATACAGACGACCGGTTTTCCTGATAGGAATTAGTTCTGTTGGAAATATTTAGAACATGTTCTATTTCTAGGTCCGTCAGAATTTTCAAAAAAAAAAAGTCAGATGAGGCCTACATACGATCGGAATATCCGATGAAAAGCTTGCGTCTGACTTTTTCTGTTGGACATTTCGCTCGTGTGTACACAGCATTAGAGGGACTGTTGGAAGATCCCCTGTTTTTGAAGCATCAGACCCAAGTTATCCTGTTACTTTACAGCAGTGAGGTGAGGGGCTAGTGCACATCAAGGTGTCACCTCAGTCTGGATTGGACAGGCATCGGCCGATTTGTCTCACTATTCACGGTGAAGAAATATTAACTTTGGATGTTTTTATTATTTTGTGTTGATGCATTCGTTTGTTTTTTTGGGACTGTTGCATATTTTGTTTGTTGGCTACCCAAGCCCAGGGTGGCTCTCTGGACATTTATTCGTTACATTTACTCTAATCATTATTATTTTGAGCTAATTTCAGTATTGCACAGGCACTGTTTGCACTTTGCACTTTAGTATTCACTATGTGTCACAGTTTTTTTATGATTTATTCAAGGTCCACTAGTACATGCACTTCATCACAGAATATGCATAGTACTTATTTGAGCTTTGACACTGTTACTCTATTATCTCATGTACATTTGCATTTGCACTTTATTATAGTTTATTCACAGCAATTATCAGAGAGCCCACAGCACTACCATTACCTATTCATCCCCACACTGTTCCCACAAAGTTGGGAGTATGAAATTGTCCAAAATGTCTTGGTATTCTGAAGCCTTAAGAGTTCCCTTCACTGGAACTAAGGAGCCAAGCCCAACCCATGAAAACCCCCACACCATAATCCCCTTCAACAAATGATTTGGACCAGTGCACAAAGCAAGGTCCATAAATATATGGATGAGCGAGTCTGAGGTGGAGGAACTTGACTGGTCTGACCTCAACCCAATAGAACACCTTTGGGATGAATTAGAGAAGAGACTGTGAGCCAGGCCTTCTCGTCCACACCAGTGCCTGACCTCACAAATGTGCTTCTGGAAGAATGGTCAAATATTCCCATATACACACTCCTAAACCTTGTGGACAGCCTTCCCAGAAGAGTTGAAGCTGCTATAGCTGAAAAGGGTGGGCCCACTTAATAGTGAACCCTACAGACTAAGACTGGGATGCCATTAAAGTTCATGTGCGTGTAAAAGCAGGCGTCCCAATACTTTAGCCAATATAGTGTATTTTATAGAACTTTCTATGTATTGATTATTTTGGAATACTAAGCAAGTATTTATCTGCATTTTTAGTAGTGCTGTTCATATTTGATTTGGATTTTTTTTGGATTACAGGTAGTAATCATTGTGCAGACAGCCATACTAAGAATTTAACCCTTAGCGCAGAGTCTATTGCATGCACCATTGGTGTAATTGACCTCTCTCATTTCATATACTACAAGTACTGACAAACATATGTGGTCAGATATAACATGGGTGAAGCTAGAAAAAAAACAAAAAAACAAAGAAAATTGCAAAGGGGTGACTATCTTCCCCACATTTTATGTTTGAACAGGCTTCCCAAGCTTCCCGCAGAACTTTACCCAGCGCTTTATGGACAGAAAATCTACACTTGGCCTCTCATACAGCAATGAGTCGATAGGCCTGCCAATACCTAAGCATTATTACTCCACTGAGCTTAGCAAACTTTTGTTGTAGACACAGATGTTTGCTGGAATGCTTTATTATGCCATCCTGATTGTGGTCCCAGTCTAGCTCTAATCTTCCTCTATTGGCAGCTGTAAGGATTCTGGCCAATAGCATCAGTTAATTGCTGCATTTCCTAAGCATCTTATTCCCCCGTGCTTCCAGACGGAGAGCGAAGAAGAGCTAAGCTCACTGATGGAGCTGAAGGAAAAATCTACTCAGTGTGTTTTTGAAGCTTTGGTTTGCAATGCGGTTAGAAGGAGAGCATGTACTGAATGTTACAAATAAGTGTAGCGCCACTGATCTGCAATTAGACCATTGGTTGACTGGAAGGGGGGGGGGGGGGGCGCAGTTGAACTGTTTTCATTATTATCGTGTATGCTCTAAAATGAAAAAAATGATATATGTTCACAAATGTTATATGTATTTAGATTTCTTGACAAGGTTAGTCAGCAGAATGGAGCAGTGGTATGGTATGAGTATCCTGCTGTACCAAAAGCAGGCTCAAAATGTACAGAACTGCATTATTACATGCACTTCCTCTGATTTCTACCCCATTCTATTTTATATATATATATATATATATATATATATATATATATTTATACACACAGTATCTCACAAAAGTGAGTACACCCCTCACATTTTTGCAAATATTTATTATATCTTTTTATGTGACAACACTGAATAAATGTCACTTTGTTACAATGTAAATAGTGAGTATAACAGCAGTGGCTGCCCATCCATTAGGGGCACCTGGGCGCCGCCCCCTCTCTCCAGGCCACCTGTAATGGATAGATTCATGCATACCATGAATCTATCCATGGCCGCCATGGCCACCCGCTATTAATGCGTCTGGCCCCTTTCAGGGCACTGGACGCGTGAATTACAGCGGCAGGTTTTTTTGTTTTGTTTTTTAATCCAGAGGCTCTAATAGGCTTCAAAATAGGGTGGGGTCAGGTCGCAGAGCATGCACTCCGATCCCACCCAGGTGTGTTGCCACCCAACTGTTTGCGGGCTTTCTTGTGCATCATCCTTAGGCTTCCTTCTGGGATGACAGCCATGCAGACCAATTTGATGCAGTGTACAGCATATGGTCTGAGCACTGACAGGCTGACCCCCACCCCTTCAACCTCTGCAGCAATGCTGGAAGCACTCATACATCTATTTCCCAAAGACAACCTCTGGATATGATGCTGAGCACATGCACGCAACTTCTTTGGTTGACCACGGCGAGGCCTGTTCTGAGTGGAATCTGACCTGTTAAACCACTGTATGGTCTTGGCCACCTTGCTGCAGCTCAGTTTCAGGATCTTGGCAGTTTTCTTATAGCCTAGGCCATCTTTATTTAGAGCAACAATAATTTTTTCCAATCCTCAGAGAGTTGTTTGCCATGAGATGCCATGTTAAACGTCCAGTGACAAGTATGAGAAAGTGAGAGAGATAACACCAAATGTAACACACCTGCTCCCCATTCACACCTGAGACCTTGTAACACTAACGAGTCACATGACACCAGGGAGGGAAAATGGCTAATTGGGCCCAATTTGGACATTTTCACTTAGGGGTGTACTCACTTTTGTTGCAGACGGGTTACACATTAATGGATGTGTGTTGAGTTATTTTGAGGGGACAGAAAAGTCACACTGTTATACAAGCTGTATACTCACTACTTTACATTGTAGAAAAGTGTCCTTTCTTCAGTGTTGTCACATGAAAAGATATACTGGTAATAAAATATTTACAAAAATGTGAGGGGCATACTATTTATACAGTGCTCAGCATAAATGAGTACACCCCAACAGATTTGTCAGAAAACCTTCACTTTCCTTTCAGAATCAACATTTTCTATGGGACACTATATCACAAAATACTCCCACAAATGCGGGCCAATTATTGCAACCAAGATTTGTTAATTTGCACACACAAAAAAATATTTTTCCTAACAAATTAATTCAAGACCATGTTGCATAAATTAATACACCCCAATGAAAGGCTTAGGAACAAAGCTAAATTTTAGACAACAAAATCCTAATTAACAAGAATTCAGCCACAGGTGAGTCTAATTATTCATTAAACAGGTGTCCAGCAGACAGTTGATTAAAAAAGGGTGTTATTTAACAAAGAAAACCCCTTCCAATTTAATGCTGTCAGCAATGGCACCACATGGAAGAGAAATGTCACAAGGCCTGAGAAAGAAAATAATTTCTTTACATAAAAAAGGTGAATGCTACAAGAAGATCAGCAAAGCTTTACTTATAAGTCAGAATACTATAGCAAAAGTGATACAAAAATGTAACAATTATGGAACTGCAACCATCTCACAGAGACGTCCACAGAAGTTAACACCTCGATAGGAGAGTCTTTTAATGAGAAGGGTTGAAGAAAAACGCCATGCAAGTTCACTGCACTAAGCTAAAGAAGTAGAAATCCAAACTGGGGTGATTGTTTCCCGTGACACAATATGGTGTACACTGCAGAGGAATGGCATGCATGGGTGTTGTCCACACTTATAATGAGGCTGCATTAATGTGCCCTGATGGGCACTGATAATGAGGCTGCATTGATGGGCACTGATGATGAGGCTACATTAATGGACACTGATGATGAGGTTGCTTTAATGGGCACTGTTGGACACTGATGATGAGGCTGCATTGATGGGCACTGATGATAAGGGTGCATTGATGGGCACTGTTTGGGGTGGAGGGATTTTACTGGCCTGCCCTCAACCCAATAGAATACCTCGTGAATGATCCATCCATCATAGGACCCGACCTGGTCACTCGGCCATGCCAGGGCCTACCCTGTGTAATCCGGCTGCGGCGGCTCTTCTCTTCAGATGCCTGGGCACAGCCAGCTGAACCAAGTTAGGTTGATGGGATGAGGCCAGGCACTGATGGGCATTAATGGGCACTGATGTTGAGGCTGCATTAATGGGCACTGATGGTCACTGATAATGGGACTGCATTAATGGGCACTGATAATGAAGCTGCATTAATGGGCACTGATGATGAGGCTGCATTAATAGGCACTGATTGGCACTGATGGGCACTGATGGTGAGGCTGCATTAATGGGCACTGGTGATAAGACTAAATTAATTGGCACTGATAATGAGGCTGTATTGATGGGCACTGATGATGAGGTGGCATTAATGGCCACTGATGATGAGGCTGCAGTAATGGGCACTGATGATGAGGCTGCATTGATGGGCACTGATGATGAGGCTACATTGATGGGCACTGATGATGAGGCTGCATTAATGGGCACTGATAGGCACTGATGATGAGGCTGCATTGATGGGCACTGATGACGAGGCTGAATTATTGGGCACTGTTTGGGGTGGAGGGATTTGACTGGCCTGCCCTCAACCCGATAGAACACCTTGTGGTTGACTTAGAGTGGAGACTGCGAGCCAGACCTTCTCATCTACATCAGTGCCCCACCTCAAAAAATGTGCTTCTGGAAGATAGGTCAACATTCCCAAACCTAAACCTTATGGACAGCCTTCAGAAGAGTTGAAGCTGTTATAGCTGCAAAGGGTGGGTCAGCACAATATTGAATCCTATGGACTAATACTGGGATGCCATTAAAGTTCATATGTGTGTAAAGGCAGGCGTCCCAATAATTTTGGTAATATAATGTACTGTATATACACATCCATTTAGGGATACATTATACTTTTGCATATTGAGCTCAGTCTGGTCTTTATTTTTATTTTTTCTCCTTTCATAAATGCAAGCACTGACAGTTCCCACATAATACAATCCAATTTAGGTTATTTTTTTTCCCTTCTTTTTTTGTCTTGAGGACACATTTTATCTGTGTTTTTTTTTGTTGATATGCCTGTTTCTTGTAAAGATTGTATTGCATTGTAAAGATTGTTTGTTTGTAGCCAATACAGCGCCGGGATTGCCATATGTCTCCTTACATATTTTCAAGTCAGTGTTGTTTATTAGGAGGACAATGATACTATATTTGAATCTCGTGCAGGGCTGTCGCTATCAACTCAAACTGTGTATGTCACATAATTAACCCCTGTTGTGGCATGCTGCTACTATCCCCACATTTTGTGCTTGTTGTTGCCCCCCACATGTACACTTATTTTTTTTCAAATTCGTTCATTTTCAAAGAAATCTGCATTTACCAGTCAAAGTATGCACTAGTAACAAATAACAGAGGTTAAGTAGCAATAAATGGTCACACAGTCAAAGTTATAAGGCAACAAGCCCAGCTCTGCACCTTATCGTGGCAGACAAGTAGCTACAGGAGAGACCCAAAATATACACTCATAGAAAGCAAAACAGTATACTAATATAAGGTGAAATAAAATGAAATAGATACAATACAATACAATAACTTGGGAGACATTGCAACCCGATGGCCCACTTGGTCCGGAAAAGAGAAATTGGGGGGAATGTGGTGTAAGTAGGAATACACACCATGTCCAGATAATATAACCCATTGCCGAGCCAAGGATACATAAAAAGGGTGATTAGCAGAGGAGAAGAGGGTTTGGGGGTCAGGTGTTCCCTGAATATAAAAGAAAGGGAAATAAAAGAAATAGAAATGAAGTTGAAAGGCAGGGCCTCCCGCATAGGAAATAGGACTAATTCCAGAAGGTCAGCCTGATTGCGCAATCCCCTGAAGATAGAGATCCATGTACACAAAATGGTGTCAAGGTCTCCAGGTCTCATTGAAGGTCTCCTCTCGGTTGTGCAAAGTAGCTGTGAGGTCCTCCATATCTCTCAGTTCATTTACTTTAGCAAACCACAGGGATATAGATGGAGGGTTCTCGGATCTCCAAGCGGGGGATGCATGCCTTGGCCGCATTAAGCAACTGGATTGTAAGGGAGGCCTTGTATTTTTTTAATCTGCCTCTTTGAGAGATGCAGCAGGCAAGCCACAGGGTTGCCCTCTAGATCAACATTTGTCAGGTGCTTGATCGTGCAGATCACCTCTTGCCAAAAGGGCTTAAACTTGGGAGAACCCCAGAAGATGTGTAGCATCAATCCCTCAACATTGTCACATCGCCAACATGAGCTGGGGACCTGAGAGAAAAACCGTTGTAGAACGGTAGGCACTCTATTCCATCCGGTCAAGATCTTGTAGCAGGTCTCTTGAACCCTAGTGGCTATGGAAGACGTTTAGGCAAAATTAAGGATCTTCTTCTCTGAAAGTCATTGAATTGGATGCCTAGGTCTGCCTCCCATTTGGAGAGGAAGGGTGGAACAAACCTTTCCATTGGGCGGGTCAAAGAGGCATAGATCTTCAAGAGACTGTGGCGAATCAGCTCCCCCAGTGACAGATGTGTTTCAGCTCCGTGAGCTGGCGAGATATGCCTGGGATCCGTAGACACCCATGGAGAAAATTACAGTGCTGGAGACCACTCCAGAAGTCCAAAGGAGGGTCTGCCGCAGACACCCCAGAAGAGGGGGAGTGTCAGTTGTCAGGATCAACAAAGTCACAAATATGCAGCTGGCCCAAAACTAGCCTCCTGAACCAATTCTGGGTTGTCCACTATCAGAACCATGGGGGAAGGTAGTGGGGCCACTGAGGAGTGTCGGGAGGTATCCCTGGCTACCGACAGTGTGCTGCTCATGGTAGGGTGGTCACTAAGGGCCTTCGGGAGAGGTTAGGTGATCCACGGCCAGCTCTTTGCCGTATCATTGGAGTCTTCTACTTCTATGGCCACCCAATGTTTAGCCTCTGAATGACAGTGCCAGTCCACCCGCCTAGTGAGATGCGCTGCTCTGTAGTAAGCTTTCACATCTCAGAGGCCTACCCCTCCCCTGTGTTTAACAAGATGAAGGAGTTGCATCCTAATGTGAATTTGACGATGAGAACAAAGTCTCGAAACATGGCGTTCACACGTTTAAAGAACACAGGAGGAAGGCACATGGTAAGTGCTTGCAGTAAATACAACACTTTGGGCAGCATGGTCATTTTGAGGGCATTGCAGCGGCCAAGCCCTGCTAGTGTGAGCTTATGCCAGTGGAAGAGTTACACTTTAAGGTGGATAAGCAATGGAGCGAAATTTGCCAAATACAGATTAGACGGGTCAGAATGTAATGCCAACTCCCAGATAATGAATAGAGTCAGTCTCCCAATGGAGTGGGAATGTCGAGCATAATGATTTAGCAATTTCCCCGCCTCCTGTGATGTTAAGGACAGAGGATTTGGATAAATTGATTTGGAATAAAGAGAGAGCCCCATAGTCTTGCAAAGACTGTAAGCACATGTACACTTTGACAGTTATTGTATGCTGTTGGCACCACCTTTAGAATTCTTATGTTGGTGCATCAAACTCTAAATTTCATTTATGTCAATGGAGGTCCGCCAACAGACTTTCCATTATTTTTCCATTTTTTCCATTATCCATTATTTATTCTCCTTTATACATGTTTAACAGGGTAATCTTGGTTTACAGAAAGTGATAGCCCAAGTTCAATTTCACACAACTTAATAAGTTAAAGGATTGACTCACCCACTTCCTTCCCTCCCACTGTCTGCTCTATCCAAAAGCTACCCTACTGACTTTCAATTAGAAAGAGAAATGCCTTGTGTTCTGCTATTCCTTTAGAAAACAAATTATGCTCTTTGACAATGTGAACCCTATACTAAATGATTAAATGTGAATTAAAGATTTTATAAAATAATTAAAAAGAATACAAAACATACATTTTAAAGCGTACTAACTTAATAACAATAAAATCAAACTCAAACCGTTACAATTCCTCTTTGACAACAATAACAAAAAAACAAAAAAATAAACAAAGAAATCTTGTAGATTTCCAATGCCTGACTATAGCTTATTTCAAACATGGCTACATCTACTGTGTTTAGCCAGGAAGAAGTACACATTTTGTTTCCAACACTAATATAATTGGTCTTTCTGGGACTTTTGCACAACCTTTTAATGCTACATTTTTTTTGTTCTTGTCCCATAGGTCACTTCCTGGAGAACTCTCATAGAGTTGCCTTGTCAACCAATCTCAAACACCAGTAATCGGCATCCTTTGCAGCTTCTACAGGATTGTACAGCACGGTTATTTAAAGCACACCAATATCTGAAAGATTGTGATCCATTAGCAAATGCTATAAATGATGGATTTCAAAATACAGGAACTCTAATTGCATTGCTTTAGAATATAGTTATATCAACAATCCAAAGGTAGTATGGGAAGTACTGTAATCCACAGCAACCCAACCAACTGAACACATTGCATAGCTCTGACTGCTGTATCTGATGAATGGTAAAACGGGATTGATAGGGTTAAGTGCACATTGCATATACTCATTGCTCATGAGACTACTCACTATGCCAAAACTGCACAGAAATATTTAAAAAATGCTATTAACCGCTTTCATTGCCAAAGGCCATTGAGACTTTGATGTCCATAACATGATTAGCAGTATCAGGGATCATTTACATGTTTGTGTCTGCAGAGAGCTGCATTCTTTTGCAGCATTAGGTAGCTATGTTGTCGTGCATCAAAGCACATTTCCTTTGTGTGTTGACATGTATATTTAGCACTGGCTCCTGACGAGCAGGCAATATGTTTTTTTCTAAGTTAACTTTCCTGAAACCACAGTTGGGTTTTGGGGCTAATTTTCAAAATTTCTGGTTTCAGTACTAGTCTAGCTGGGATGCATTGGGTTCTCCTTGACCGCCAGCAAGGTTGGGAACGCAGTCTTGCTGGGTGTATTGAATGCAACTGTTCTTTCGGGACCAACCCAGTGGGAGTGTTCTCCCACTGATGAGATGAGAACAGACATTATTTGTATTATGAGGAAGTTGGAAACATGAGTTTTATCACATTGCAACATGTGCATTATGATGTCACACTGTAGGTAAACTCACCCTAAAATTCAGGGAGTCTCATCCTGTTTTATACTCTTTCACCCTGAATGATGCACAGGTCGACCTGGATTCCCATCCATCACCAGAAACCCTGCTAAACGTGGACAAGTCCTATGTATGTTAGATGAAATTCTCATGATCTATTCTTATTCTGCATATCTCCAAACTTTCTGAGATGGAAATAAGGGACACCTATTAGCAAAAGTATGTAGGAATAGGGCACACCCCTTGGCACGACCCCTTAAACACTTTATGACCGGCGCACGACGATGTACGTCCATTTTTTGAAGAGGGATATCTCAGTAATGGCAGGAGCTGCTGCCACAACTGAGATATCTATCTCTTCAGGCGCCGGACGTGTGTATGATAATGGTGGTCTCCGAGGCGGGTTCACCCCAAGATCACCGTTATTGGCAACGGGAGAGGTGCCACCCCCCTCCCGCCGCTGTCCCACGCCCTCCGCCGCTTACCGGAGCCGTCGGTAGTGACGGAGGCGATCTGGACCTGCCTTCTCTGTGGTATGGAGACGAGTGAGGCTAAGATGGCCCCCACCCATCTCTATACCATAGGAGGGCGGAAGTGATGTCAAAACGTCACTTCCGCCCATACCTCTTAAAGGCACATTTTTCAATGTCATTTTTTCAAATGACATTTTTTTTTATTGGGTTTAAGTCCAAATATGAGATTTGAGGACTTTTTGACCCCAGATCTCAGATTTAAGAGGACCTGTCATGATTTTTTCTATTACAAGGGATATTTACATTCCTTGTAATAGGAATAAAAGTGATCCAATTTATTTATTTTTTTTAAAACAGTGTAAAAATAAATAAAATCAAATAAAATAAATAAGAAAAAAAATGTTTTTTTAAAACACCACGTCCCGACGAGCTCGCACGCAGAAGTGAATGCATAAGTGAGTAGCACCCGCATATGAAAATGGTAGTCAAACCACACATGTGAGGTATCGCCGTGATCAGTAGAGCGAGATCAATAATTCTAGCCATAGACCTCCTCTGTAACATGCAATCTGTTGAATTTTTTAAAATGTCGCTTATGGAGATTTTTGAGGGTAAAAATTTGACGCCATTCCATGAGCGGGCGCAATTTTGAAGCTTGACATGTTGGGTATCAATTTACTCGGCATAACATTATCTTTCACCATATAAAAAGAAAAATGACTGTTGTCTTATTTTTTATTCAAAAAAAGTGCGCTTGTAAGATAGCTGCACAAATACGGTGTGAAAAAAAGTATTGCAATGACCGTCATTTTATTCTCTAGGGTGTTAGAAAGAAAACAACATATAATGTTTGGGGGTTCTAAGTAATTTTCTAGCAAAAAAAAACTGTTTTAAACATGTAAACACCAAATCTGAAAAAGAGGCTCGGTTCCTAAGTGGTTAAAAGAGGATTGTAGAAAAAAAATGATTGGTTAAACCCACAAGTGTTTTTTTTTTACCATTACCATTCCTTTATAATGGCTTTTGAAATTTGCAGATATTTAGAAATTGGATGAAAGGTTGAGCACTGTAAAACACTTTTTTGATAGCTAAATAGTGTATTTTATATACAACCAGAGGTGGACTGACCATTCGGCCACTCGGGCACTGCCCGAGGCCCCCGGGCCACTAGGGGGCCCCATCAGGGTTGCCAGCCTAAGTAAAACCAGGGACAGTATGTAAAAATCTGTGTTTTTTTTACATCTGTCTCTGAAATGTCCCTTACCAACATACTTTTGGTCTAAAAATCCTGAGATTATAGCTGCCCCATCTCTCCAGTACCTTCTCAGCCAATACAAACATGTCTGTATACTGTGTGTACATGTATGTGTACACTGTTTGATTGTATACTGTGTGTGTGTATACTGTGTGGCCCCATGATCTCTGATTGCCCGGGGGCCCCATGAGTTGTCAGTCTGCCCCTTTATACAACTATATAGATTAGACCAAAAATGAGGGACAAATGAGGAGGAAAGAGGGACAGAGGGACAGTCCCTCTAAATCAGGGACAGTTGGGAGCTTTGTGTAATGGATGTTGCTCAGTGTCACTTCTCTCATCTTTTATGTTGGATGTAATTTTCAGTGTCTGTTCTTATTCTGTATGTACAGACCCTGCACAGTTGCTCTTCTTGTGTCCTGTACACTGGGTGTTATCAGTATATATTTCTATTTTGTATGTATGGGTCCTTCCTTCGATCCTGCTCTGTAGCACTACTATAATTTGTATGCTGGGTTTAATTCTCAGTATCTATTCTTATTCTGTATGTATGGATGCTTTTTTGTAGTGCCACTCTTATTTCGTATGCTGGGTGTAATGCTCGGAATATGTTGCTATGTCTGCAGCGGGCATGTACTGGCCATTGGGGCTACCGGGAGTTTCCCGGTGGGCCGATGGCTCAGTGGGCCACTCTGATGTAAGGGGGCTGATGATGGGACACTCTGATGTAAGGGGGCTGGTGATGGGACAGTCTGATGTAAGGGGGCTTGTGATGGGACACTCTGATGTAAGGGGGCTGATGATGGGACACTCTGATGTAAGGGGGCTGCTGATGGGACACTCTGATGTAAGGGGGTGCTGATGGGACACTCTGATGTAAGGTGGTGCTGATGGGATACTCTGATGTAAGGGGCTGGTGATGGGCCACTCTGATGTAAGGTGGTGCTGATGGGACACTTTGATGTAAGGGGGCTGGTGATGGGACACTCTGATGTAAGGGGGTGCTGATGGGACACTCTGATGTAAGGGGGCTGGTGATGGGACACTCTGATGTAAGGGGGTGCTGATGGGACACTCAAAATGTAAGTGGGCCGGTCTGGATGAAGTCCAGGGCCAAATTTCTGTCCCAGTCCAGCCCTGGTCTGCAGTGTTGTTATCTTGTGTAGTCTTTGTTAAATGTGTCTGTGTCGCAACAATTTCCCAATTTCCCTTTGGGATTAATAAAGTATACTGTATTATCATGCATGGTTCTACTCCCTCACTCGTTCCTTATGTTCATGTAGGAATCCTACAAATTGTTCTCCTAGGTTGATTCTGCGGTATATGTTATCTTGACGATAACTCTATGACTAACTTGCCTTTTGGCTATATATATATAATATATATATATATATATATATATATATATATATATATATATATATATATATATATACAGTATCTCACAAAAGTGAGTACACCCCTCACATTTTTGTAAATATTTCATTATATCTTTTCATGTGACAACACTGAATAAATTACACTTTGCTACAATGTAAAGTAGTGAGTGTACATCTTGTATAACAGTGTAAATTTGCTGTCCCCTCAAAATAACTCAACACACAGCCATTAATGTCTAAACCACTGGCAACAAAAGTGAGTACACCCCTAAGTGAAAATGTCCAAATTGGGCTCAAAGTGTCAATATTTTGTGTGGCCACCATTATTCTCCTCTTGGGTATGGAGCTCTCCAGAACTTCACAGGTTGCCACTGGAGTCCTCTTCTACTCCTCCATGAGGACATCACGGAGCTGGTGAATGTTAAAGACCTTGCCTCCTCCACTCTCTGTTTTAGGATGCCCCACAGATGCTCAATAGTGTTTATGTCTGGAGACATGCTTGGCCAGTAAATTACCTTTACCCTCAGCTTCTTTTGCAAGTCAGTGGTTGTATCGGAGGTGTGTTTGGGGTCATTATAATGTTGGAATACTGCCCTGCGGCCCAGTATCCGAAGGGAGAGGATCATGCTCTGCTTCAGTATATCACAGTGCATGTTGGCATTCATGGCTCCCTCAATGAACTGTAGCCCACCAGTGCCGGCAGCACTCATGCAGCCCCAGACCATGACCCTCCCACCACCATGCTTGACTGTAATCAAGACTAAACTGAGGAAAGAATTTTTTTTTAATATATTTTTGGGGGATATTTATTACAGCAAAATGTAAAAAATAATGTGTTTTTTTCAAAATTGTCGCTCTATTTTTGTTTATAGCGCAAAAAATAAAAACCGCAGGGGTGATCAAATACCACCAAAAGAAATATCTATTTGTGGGAAAAAAAGGACGTCAATTTTGTTTGGGAGCCACGTCGTACGACCGCGCAATTGTCAGTTAAAGTGAGGCAGTGCCGAATCACAAAAAGTACTCAGGAAGGGGGTCAATTCTTCCGGGGCTGAAGTGGTTAACTACATAGCTAGAAATCAGGAATAAAAATGTAAACCAACTTCCGACTGCTAAAGTGGCCTTGAGTTTGTGTACATGCTGCTGCTGTTATCATTTTGTTGGCAGCAGACAAAGGCCACGTACACACGGGCGGACTGTTCGGCCCAACTTTGTTCGTCAAACAATCCGACAAACAGTCCGCTCAAAATTTGCATGAACGGACTTGACCACACACGATGAACGAACAGTCCGCTGAAAGCGTGCGCGATGACGTGAACGGCACGTACGACGGGACGAGAAATTCGACGTCCAATACACTGCAATGCAACCTTCGCCGTGTAAATCCTTTCTGAGCATGCGCGAAACTTAGTTTGTCGAACAAGCCTACACACGAGCGGACTGTCCGCTGAAACCAAGTTTCAGCGGACTGTCTTACGGAAATTCCGAAAAACTTTGTTCGACAGACTGTCCGCTGAAACTGTCCGCTGAAGCCCACACACGAGCGGACTGTCCGCTGAAACACTGTTCAGCGGACAAAGTTGGGCGAACAGTCCGCCCGTGTGTACGCGGCCAAAGGGTTCATAGGCTATTTGTTTTTAGCTTATTTATTTTTTTACTGGAGTTTGCTATTGGTAAATTTCTTCTCAAACTGTACATCCAAAAACAAAATGGAGGCACGGGTAAGTAAGCTATTTTTTTCTTATCACTGATTATTGTATTTTGTTGGAAACCCTCCTTTAAGCTGACATACATAACATCAATTCTTTCTGCTAAAGTACTCTTTAGAGTTCCATAACAATAAAAACATAAAAGGATTGCATCTGGAAAACTTCCCATAAAGTTTCTGTCTTGTCTCCGAACGGCTAAAAACACAGAGGAAATCTTAACCAGTGATCAATGCAGAATTAGTATATGGAATATCTCATACAAACATTCATTACCTACGAGAGTCATTTCAAAGTTTTTTTGTTTTTTTTCAACAGCTGACGTTTCAAGGTACTTTGCTGGGTTAGTTACTCATTTCATTATGCACAATAATTCATGCTTCCCCCTAGGAGGCAATTTTTATTTTTAGTGAGCCTGCTGTTTGCTGACTCGGTTTTAAAAGGAACACTCAGGAGAGACGATTAGCAGTCACTTGTTTCAATAAACATTGAATGTAACATATGCCTCTCAAGTAATGTGTATCCAAACATACAATTTACAAATAATTAACATCATGTTAATTAGTTCCATTAATTTATTCTACTTTGTGGAATGATTTCTCCAGAGCCTGCAGGATTGGTGCCAGACGTTTGAGCCAAAGCCTGCTTGAAGCTCTGGAACTGTGGTAACACACAGTGTGAACATGAGGGATGCAAGGACGGCAGAAGCTATCGCTTATCACAGCTCTTGTGTGGCTGGCAGGACACATACTGTATAACAACATGGGAACATTCATCTTAATTAGCACAATTTGTAGATGCCAGCACTCTAGCCTTATAAATAATAAATCTGCTGATTGTTTCATTTAGATGGGATTTGTGGACCTGTCAGGATTTTGCTGGGCTGTTATAATGTATACCATTAGACTATGTGGATCAGTGTGCTCTGATAGGACAAAAAGCTGCCACGCACCTTCACCTTTAGAGGAGGGTGTACAGCCAACAGTGATGTTGTGTAGGCAGCTGAATTGTGGAGAAATCTTGACTGCAGGGATGCCTGTCTTCTTCCTGGCACTGTTAACCACTGCAGGGCTTTAAGTTCAAAAGCCAGGAAGAGGACAGGCATCCCTGCAGAGAAAATGTTTCCAGTGGCGAGCTACCTGCACAGTGTGGGATATCCTTCATTACAAGTGATATCACTAAAGCTGTAGAGACGTTTTAAGCTAAAATTCAGCTTGAAAACCTTACATTTTTATTATTGTTACTAGACAGGATTTATACAGAGCAGAGAATTTGCGTAACACGTTGCAAAATTATAGGGGGGGGGGGGGGGCAGTAAAGTTACAATCCAATTCAATATAGGAGGGTTCCGAGGGCCTTGCTTCGTAAATGCTATGATTGTAAAGGGAGAGGCAAGTGGCATAAATTTGTATTGACTGTGGGGGAGTAGGATAGAGTTTTCAGAGCTCTCTTGAAGACAGAGAGAGAAGGGGAAAGCTTTCATTTTGGCTAGGGAGTTCCTGAGGATGGAAGAGGCTCTGGGGAATTCCTGGAGACAAGCATGGAGGAGGTGATGAGGGGGCCAGAGAGCAGGAAGTTTTAAGAGGAGAGTGAACATAGTGGGACCATAGGGTCTCTGAAATGTCAGTGGTTTTTATGTTTTCTTCTTTGAATGCTATGTTGTCATTAAAATTAAGACCTCAGTAAAAATGTAAGGTCTTTAAAGAGGAGCTGCACCTAAAAAAAAAATATTAAAAGCCAGCAGCTACTAATATTGCAGCTGCTGACTTTTAATAAAATCACACTTACCTGTCCCAGGGTCCAGCGATGTCGGCAGCAGATGACGAGCGATCGCTCATCTCGCTGCTGCCACCGCCGCCATCCTCTGTCAGGGAATCGGGAAGTGAAGCATGACGGCTTCACTGCCTGGTTCCCTACTGCGCATGCGCGAGTCGCTCTGCGCGTCTCTTATGGTCCCCCGCTGTGTCTCTGGGAACTGTGTGTTTCCCAGAACACAACGGGGGGTGGCGGAGCGTCTGCGGGGGTCTGCGGCGGTCTGGCCGGAAGTGGGTGCAGTTACCTGGATTATCCAGGTAACTGCACCCCCCTCCCCCCTGAAAGGTGCCGATTGTGGCACCGGAGGGGGGAGGGATAAGATTAGCGGAACTTCCCCTTTAGGGTGAAGAACCGCTTTAACTTCTGGTGTCATGGTCATTTTTGCTATTGGGTTTTTGGCACTCTACTGCTCCCATGACTATCACTTATTTTAATACTAGAGATACATCTCAGGCCTCCTCTGATGTTACCTGGGACTCCCCCCCCCACCCCTTTTTATCCCTTTTCCTATCCACCTTCCTTCTCCTTCTCTACTCTCCTTTACTCTTCTCGCTCAAATTCCTTTCCCTTTTGCCTTATTTCTTCTCCTTTTTTCTGGTAGCTGCATGCTAATGGATGTTAATGTCCCCTACTTCAGCCATGACCAATGGGCACCACTATTGAACTTCTGTTGAATATAAAGTTGCTCTATCTCTGAGATGTCAGTTTAAACCCATCCTCCTTGCACACCTCTTTTTGTATTGAACCTTCTACACTCCGAAGTCTCAAATGCCATGAGCACTAGCTCCTTTGTTGCCTTATAGCCTGAAACCTCTCCCCCATTATAACCTACTAAATCTTTTCTCTAGAAACGTTTATGTATGGACTACACATTTTATGCCTGTACTCCTGTTTTGTTCATGCAACCTTAAGGCATTCCTACCTATGTTTTATGTTTTATCTCTGCTCGCTCGGTCTGTTTCACTATGACCTTGTATAGCTACCATTGTACTACTCATTTGTCTCTATTCCATTTATGGGCCCGTGTTTGTATTACCTATTCTTCTTTGCAATAAAACAAGGACACAGAACTTTTGTTTCTGGAGTGACTCTGAAGAGACGCCTGGCACAGGATGAGGGAAACAAGCAGAATAGGGATTAGTTCATTAATGTTAAAAGTGTGAAGCAGCTGTCAGTAAAAAAATAATAATCTGTAAAGTGTACTCAGCTAGAGGTTACTTCACATACATGCACCAGCCCCAAAGCCCTATCACATTTATTATGTACTGCAGCCGTTTTGGGTACCAATCTAATTCCAGAATTTAAAAGACTTCCTAAGCCACTTTTATGATGCTTGTATTCGTGAGCTATTGTAATGTATATTGCAACATTCTTCAATTTCTTAAAGAAATAATGCAGCAAAAGATTGTCTACATCTAACACACTTCCCCATGTGATGAATGCCTCGTCCCCCACTCCATGGTATAGTTCTACTCTCTGGATCCTATACTCCTACAGGACACAGTAAAAATAACGGCTGACTCTCAGTCTCAGGACTATATGCTTTCTGAATCAGTGAACTGGGACTAGAATGCAGCAAGTGATGTCAGAGGAAAGCCAAAACTCTGAATCTACATACTTGTTCTGGGTTAGGACTTAGGAACTCAAAGTATTGAAGCCTTTGGTTCATCAAATCAGTCTAACAAGGCACGCCATTTTGGTACTTGGCATGAAGCTGAAATGCAAGGAAGGTAAGGTGCTCAGTGGCACCCTACACATTGCTATTACTATCAATGCACTCCAAAGCATTGGCATCAATGCTGAGAACAGTATAGTCATACTCACCCCTTTCAGGTTATCAGCATTGTTCTGTGTGAGTAAACACATGAAAACTACAGGGGAATTCTGGATCATTGATTCCTGGGATCTCCGTAAGAAAATCAAACTGACTGTTTTCCACTTGAGCGCAGACAGAAAGTGCTGCATTACTGTTTGAAATACACACAAGTCACTTAGCGCCACTATACAAATTCAGTCTCTGATGCCTCTGCTATAAATAGAAGATATGACTATAGCGGGGAGATGAAAAGTCCTAGTCATTAGACTCTGCTAGCTTTCAGCCCTGGAGAAATTATTCATAAAACCTAACTTTTACCTACAGCGTGCCTTTAAAACTGTCAGATTAATTTACTCCATACAAAATACAATACCGTTTTGATGAATGATTAAACTAAATATACAACTTTTATACAAAAGTACTACATAAAAGAGCTATCCATACCTTTTCGAAATAGGTACATACAGTGCCTTGCAAAAGTATTCACCCCTCTTGGCATTTTTTGTGTTTTGTTGCCTCACAACCTGGAATTAACATGGATTGTTTGGGGATTTGCATCATTTAATTTAGAGAACATGCCTAAAACTTTGAACCTTTTTTATTGTAAAGCAAACAACAAAATAACAGAAAAAGTAATTGTGCATAACTATTCACTCCCCTAAAGTCAATACTTTGTACAGCGACCTTTTGCGCCTATCACAGCTCCAAGTTGCTTTGAATACGTCTCTTTGAGCTTGCCACATCTTACCAATTTCTCCTTGCAAAACTGCTCCAGCTCCTTCAAGTTGGATGCTTTGCACTTGGGAACAGCAATCTTTTAGTTCTACCACAGATTTTCAATTGGATTGAGGTCTGGGCTTTGACTAGGCCATTCCAACACATTTACATGTTTTCCCTTAAACCACTCAAGTGTTGCTTTAGCAGTGTGTTTGGGGTCATTGTCCTGCTGGAAGGTGAACCTCCGTCCTAGCCTCAAATCACACACAGATTGGTACAGGTTTCCTAGTCCCGACTGCTGATGGTGTTTTTGGGTGATGTGATGTGTTGGGTTTGCGCCAGACATAGCATTTTCTTTGATTTCAGAAAGTTAAATTTTAGTCTCATCAGACCAGAGCACCTTCCTCCATACATTTTGGGAGTCTCCCACGTGCCTTTTTGCAAACTCAAAACATGCCATTTTGTTTTTTGCTGAAAGTAATGGCTTTCTTCTGGCCACTCTACCATAAAGCCCAACTCTATGGAGCATACGGCTTATTGTCATCCTATGTACAGATACTCCAATTTCTGCTGTGGAACTCTGCAGCTTCTTCAGGATTACCTTAGGTCTCTGTGCTGCCTTTCTGATTAATGCCCTCCTTTGCTGGTCTGTGACTTTTGGTGTCTCTTGGCAGGTTTGCTGTTGTGCCATGTTCTTTCCATGTGGTTAAAATAGATTTGATGGTGCTCCTAGGGATCAAAGATTTGGATATTTTTTTATAACCTAATCCTGACTTGTACTTCTCAAAAACACTGTTCCTTACTTGTTTGGAGAGTTCCTTGGTCTTCATGGCAGTGTTTGGTTAGTGGTGCTTCTTGCGTG
The DNA here is from genome assembly GCF_037356315.1 of Lithobates pipiens. Taxonomy (NCBI): domain Eukaryota; kingdom Metazoa; phylum Chordata; class Amphibia; order Anura; family Ranidae; genus Lithobates; species Lithobates pipiens. The sequence goes on along the minus strand of NW_027507718.1, from coordinate 448,117,410 downwards.
CCTTTCAAAAAGGTGTGTATGTGTAATGACAGATCATGTGACACTTAGATTGCACACAGGTAGACATCATTTCACTAATTATGGGACTTCTGAAGGTAATTGCACCAGAGCTTTTTTATGGGCTTCATAACAAAGGGGGTGAATACATATGCACATGGCAATTATCAGTTTCTTATTTCTGAAAAAAAAATGTATGTATATATTTTTCTAATTTTACTTTACCAACGTAGACTATTGTGTTCTGATCCATCACATATAATTCAGATTTTAAAAAAACATTTACCGGTAACTAAAGGATGTAACAAAATAGGTAAAAAGCCCAGGTGGGTGAATACTTTTGCAAGCCACTGTAGAGTTTCTGGATCACAAACTTTACATTATTTGGTGTATATTTATATATTTAGAATATTTATTAATTGTAGGCAAGGCTATGATCCTTTGGAATAAAGCTCCATATATGTCTATAGGGTTTGGCTGCACAGGTACAGTCAGTGTCAAGAATATTTAGGCCACAGGATGTCAACTTCGCAGCAGGTCCATGAATCTGGGGAAGGTGGGTTACCCAAAATAAATATATGCATGCATAGCTTGACAGATAAGATCAGAGCGTATTTATGGTGAAGAATGAAGTCATTTGTGGAGTGGCTCTGAACTGTGGAGGTTGGCAGAAATGATTTAGAAGGTACCTTCCTCTTATGGTTTCTGGTGCAGTGGTGTTGGTAAAGGTATATAATTTAACCACGATTCATATCAGAACTTTGTCAACTACTTTTATCTGTTTATTGTTTCCAGGTCAATATGTCCTGTGCATCTTCTATAGAAATAAATGATCGCATATGTAATACCCACAAATAGTTCATTTTGCACACATTTTCACATAACTGGAGAGAAAAGCTGGAGGCATTTCCTCTCCCCAAAGGTAACAAACAGACATAGAAAAACACTCTGAAATGTACCCCAATACATATCAAATGCATAAAGCATGCTCAAAATGCATGTGTTTAATGCAAAGAAGTTTAAATGGGCCCTTGGTTGCATATACTCCTTTCTGTCAGCCAACTGTGAGTGAACCCTTAGAGCATGTAGATCTAAAGGCATGTCGCTGATGCTAACTTTCATGTAACTGAATGCATAGAACCCTGGGTCTGCAGATGACTACAGAAAATAAAAGAGAATGTGAAGTGCCAGTACCCTGAATGATCCCAGTATGGGACTCAAAGAACAGTAGAAAGAAAAAAGGAAGGCTATATACTGTATGCAAACTTATTTAAAGTACTTAGATATGTTAAAAGGAGGTAGGGTGTTTTAAAGCTTCACTTATTCTTTAATAACTAAGGCTGATATTATTACTTAATATTTCACCAGAGAGCCATGGAATTTTAGCATTGCCAGCAATTCCACAATTGTAATTGCCAAACACAAAAGGATTGCTGAATGTACATATACCCAGTGAAGTGAACAGCCTCAGATGGTTCACAGAGATGAAAAAATCTCCCTGCAAAAGTTTTACATGCATATCTGCTGTCTTCAGCTTGCTTTATTCTTTAGAATTCTAACATCGGGATCGAATTTATACTTCCTCATTCAGCAGTAGGAGTGGATTTTTGGCATACACTAGGAGACAGCTGACTGGAGGAAAGACACACACCCCCTCTCCACATAGGTAAAGGATAGGAATGTACAGAACTGTGCTGTGACAAGATAAGGTCTCTGCTAATCTATTTATAGCAACCTCCCACGACACAAATTTCAGGCTGATTTTATCTTGGTTAGAAGTTATCATGCTGATAACAGAGCAGCAGAAAGACATGGAACTTAGTGCTTTAGAGAGAGATAAGTAAAGACTGCAGATATATGTGCTCAGTCAAATTTCATGAATTGGGTTTACATCCACTTTAACACCAACCCTTTACAAATATAAACATGCCCCTCGTTTGCATCCTTATCAAGCCAAGGACCAAGGACCAAGCAAAATAGAGTCCTGGAGTATTTAGCACCTATAAGTAGGGGGAGAGGAAATCTCTGGATGAATGTTGGATTCTCCAGGGGTCTGATCACTGATTAGATTTCAAGTGTATGGTCAGTGTTTAGCAACATTGATGAGCAGAGCAACTGCATGTGATGCAAAACTACAAGTAGTGGTAAAATCTGTAGCACTACTCCTGAAGAAGCTGCTGGCTAAGATGGGTCCTTTACTCTTTGCATTAACCTTCTCAAAGATCTCAGCCTCTCTGACACACCAGGTTGAGCAAAAAGAAAACAAACACAGCAAACGATTTCTGTCATCCAATTATAGTGCTGGCTTGAAAAGAGGTACAAAAGCATTTAATACTTAATATATTATTAGTAAGGTTGACAATCAAGCAAGTACAATTAAGTTGGCAGTTGTGGTAACACAATCCATCATATAGAATGGCTAACAGTGAGGGCTAGGCATAATTGTCATTAATGCCCAGATCAGCACAAACAGTAGCAGTACCACCTAAAATGCAACAATGAGCAGTAATAATAGTCAATCTAGCAATACAGGAGCTCTACTGCACCAATGGCAGCTATGTTAAACCTAGACTGACTGGGTAGGCATGGTCAGATTTGAGCAACACAAGCAGTGATGTGGAATGACGGAAATTTGCAATATGGATAATAGGGGCAGTCTTTAAAGTTGATCTACTGCCGGCTAACATTGGGGCCCTTTACATGAGTGTTGCGCACTTATAATAGTTCCTTAAACCTGCATACAGTAAGATAATAACAGGTGCAATACAGTTCAGGACAAGGTGAATTACCAGTTGCTCAGAGATAATAATGGTTAGCTACAACCGTAGCTCAGAGTTGGTAATGGTGTGGTATGGACTTGAAGGCAACGAAGTACAGAATTGCTTTGGAGGGGTTACGAATTGAGTGCTTTAATTTTGATGCTCTCAGCAGCTTGTCTACTGGTAACAGTGCAAAGTGGTCCAGTGGCTGACTCACTGACTCCCTGAGGTGGCAATAAGTTCTTGCACTGGAAGGGGGCCCCATTGGTCCCCTGTGGCGTCATTGCAACTCAAATGGCCAGAGTGGAGAATCTGGTGAAATCTGGTCTCTTTGTGGCAATCCCGCAAGGTCAGTGCTGCTGTGATCTCACCCTAAACCTTAGGCTCTTTTGGGCTGGTTATGTCTCCTGCTCTTACAGAAAGGTCTGGATTCCTGAACTCCCATGGCTCCAAGAAAGTGGACTTTTCCCAATAAAAGCTCTCCCTAGTTCCTTGCACTCACATGGGGAAGATTAATAAAACTGGAGCATTCAGAGTCTGGTACAGCTGTACATCGTAGCCAATCATCTTATAACATCAATTTGTTCAGTTAAGCTTTGATAATAAAGTCTGGAAGCTGATTGGTTTCTATGCAGAACTGCGCCATATTTTACACTCTCCAATTTGAGTAACTATGCCCCATAGAGTCTATTGAGGCCTATATTTCAGGGAGTCAGCTTTAGCAATACATGGCTGCTGCCTAAGACTACACCTCCCAGGATTACAGACGCTATGCATTGAAGTCTATGGTTTTACTAGATTTGAATGTCCCCCTGCTGGCCAGAGGAGGTGAATTGAGCAATACAATCTTAAAGGGGTTGTATAGGTTCGTTTAAAAAAAATAAAAATAACAAACATGTCATACTTCCACTGTGCAGTTCATTTTGAACAGAGTGGCCCCGATCCCCGGCGCGCCACACCATTGATTTGATTGACAGCAGCAGGAGCCAATGGCTGCACTGCTATCAATCATCCAATGAAGAGCCCACAGGAGCTGGGGGAAAGCAATGCAGGATTGCGCACACAGAGATTCGGGGCTCAGGTAAGTAAAATGGTAAAATGGGGGCTCGGAGGAGGGGGGTCGGAGAGTGCAAGGTATTTTTTCACCTTAATGCATAGGATGCATTAAGGTGAAAAAACACGAAGCTTTACAATCCCTTTAACATAACAAAAAAAAGGGGGGGGGAGTAAATAAAGAACAGTTGTAGCCCAGTACTTGTTGGCAACATATCAAAATAAAAACAGGTAGCTTTCCACCCAGAAAATAAAGTGAAATAGACCAACAAAACCATGGAAGCCAAATGTGGGCAACGATTCCTTCATCTTTAATTTGGGATTGAGGTTGTTTTTCAAAATAATGGTAGGTGAAGTTTAATTAGAAACAAAATTTGTATTGCTAATGAAATGACTCCATAAAGCCACTGACATGAGTTCTTTATGAACTTAATCTCCATATGCTGCTGTTATCTGCTGCTTGCAGGGACTTGTTAAAATCACATCCTAAACTGTGAACATGTGAGCAAAATATCAATGGCGGTACAAGACATACATTATTATATTAGAACTCCAAGCAAATATTAGAACACACTTCAGTTCAGCAATGTAGTCAGTTAAAATATATGTATTTCTAAATAAAGGTCGTGCATTTACCTGAATTCCCTCTCTGTCCCTCTCCTAGTGACCTTAGTTACTGTGATCAATTAACACATCTTAATGACTGACCAGGCACTAGACTTGTGATTGGACAACAAAGTAGAAGCAACACACTGCCAACATAACTTTGTACTCTCCTCCGACAAGGAAGGTTGAGGGAATTGGGAATTCTAATTTCCACAAAATTCTAGCAAAAATAAAATTTTGGTGAAATTTTGCTATTTTTATGAAATGCATTGGAGTCAATGAGGAAGACAAATTCAACATATTAAACCAAAAACCACCTTCTTTTATTGACTCTGATGCATTTCACCAAAATAGCAGGATTTCGCCCAAATTAGCTCATCTGAGGGTTATGGAAGTTCCTTTTAACTACCCTGGATCTGTTCTTGTGTCAAAAAACAACCATTACCTTTAACCTCATTGTTATTAACTTTTTTTTTTTTTTTTTTTTACAAAATAAAGAAAAAGACAGTAAAGAAAAAAATAAAATACAAACAGAAATAAAATAAAATCAAATACAAAATAAGTATGGAACAAAACCTAAAAACAGAAAATGCTACAAAATGAAATAAGTTAAATTACCCTAAATAGCTTCTAAAAAAACCTTAAATGAAGAAAAACATTAGATTTTTTGAAGCCAACGTCCCCAAAGCAAATGGCGCAGGATAGAGATACCTATAGAGGTCAAGCAACCACAGCAAGATGGCGCCTAGTAATATATTGAATAAGAGACTATAGAAAGTTTGGGCCCAATAGGGAGATATAGGGAACAGTGGCATGACGTCTTCTTACATCCCCCTAGGGAAGCCACGTGACCCTGTAGCGCAATGTGTGTGAAAGGGCTTGCGGATGCCACAGAGTGTCTGTTTCACGAGAGAGTGCAGTAATTACACTACCCGGGAACATTAAATCTAGCTGTATTACTATTGTTTCATGCTGTGTATAGTCTGGTGCACTGGGAGCACCATAAACATGTGAGTGCTTAATATTAGATGTTTTTAATAAAGATCAATGGTTTTAAAGGATTAAGCACTATGTATGGTTTTGTTTTATGTTACACTGTCTAAGTGGAGCAGTATTTTAGGAACAAAGCGAACATCCCATGTTATCCACTGGAACAGCATTTAAAGATTCACTGCAAAGGGAAAAAGGCTCAGTAAGCCCATTTCTGTGGTTGTATCCCCCAGGTGAGGGCACATCTGGTGGAGGGTTATTCACTATTGTATCAAGGTTATTTTCTACACAGTGTGGTGGATATCTAAGGAGAAGACACTTCCTTTTTTGGGAATTCTGAGGACTGTACTGTATATTACATTTACTAGATTTGGTTATTTTTGATTAACATTAAGGGACATCAAAAGATTGTTGTTTTTATGGTTGACTTTTCATGGACGCTTTAGGAATTAATTTTGGAAGTATATTTTTGCATTGTTTTGATAATATTATTTGTCTCAAAGGATATTAACACTTTGGTTAATTTTAACATTTTTTCTTATTAAAATACATAATAAAATAGACATATGCTGTGCTTAACCATATGAGTGACAAAAATATGTAAAACATTAATACATAAGAAGAGCCGATGATATATAAGGCATCTATCGCGCACAAATAAATGCTAGTCCAACCTGAATATATCATATAAAAAAATGATTCAAAAGTATAATGTGCAAAGTACATCTCAAACGTTGTCCAAAAAGAATGGGATGCACTTTGCACTTTATATGTTTGAATAATATTTTATATGATATATTCATGTTGGACTTTATAATTTATTTGCGCATTATAGATGCCTTATACATCATTAGCTCTTCTTATTTATTTATGTTTTATATATTTTTGTCACTCACATGGTTAAGCGCAGCATATGTCTATTTTATTTACACAATTTATGACAATTGTGATGCAAGCAGCTTTTTTTATCCATTAGCGTAGTATTTCCTCTTATAGTGTATACCATACATTTATTCTCATAATATAGATTTAAAGGGGCAATATCAATTCTGGTTAATTTACAATGGGCACCCTATACATAGGAGCGCGGCACCACCTGATTTATATATAATGTCATCAAAGCAGCTTAATTTGTGAAAATTGAGATTTACACTTTCAGATAAATTAGTATTTTTGCAGTGATGTGCATTTTGAGAAAATCACTCTTGCTCAATTCTATCTGAAAGCATATTCCAATTGACTGACAGCACTGTTCAAAGCATTCGAGCTCTGATTATCTTAGATTAATGGACCTTCGTCTTATACTGTGAGTGGGACATTAAAGTGGTTGTAAACCCTTACAAACCACTTTGACCTACAGGTAAGCCTAGATTAAGGCTTACCTGTAGGTCCAAGCAATATCTCCTAAACCTATATGGTTTAGGAGATATTTGCCCGAAAACAGGCACCGCTGTCTACGGCGCATGCGCGGCGTGCAGGCGCACTGAGCGTGGCATTCTCAGCGACGGATCTGCCGCGCGTGTCGGCTCCTGTGCGCATGCGCGGGAGTGACGTCATCGCGGCTTCGCCGAATGACAGCGGCGGAGCTGCGAGACCCCACCAACAAGATGGATGCGGCGGACTACAGGGGACAGCGGCGACTTCGCTGGCTCCTGTGTCAGGTAAGTGACACATAATGGGCTACTATGCGATGCATAGTAGTCCATTATGCTTTGCCTTTGCAGGGAATGAAAGATTAAGTAAACTCATCAGGGTTTACTTCCTCTTTAAGACAGATTTGGATGTTTGTATTAATTCTACATAAAACATCTAATTATTATTATTATAATTATTTTTAAAGCGGTGTTCCACATGGGGAAAAAAATAAAAAATAAAAGTCAGCAGCTACAAATACTGTAGCTGCTGACTTTTAATATATGGACACTTACCTGTCCAGGGAAGCCGCAATGTCCGCACCCCAGATAAGTGGAGGTTCCACTTTTGGGTGGAACTCCGCTTTAATAAATACTTCTGCCTGGGGTTCATTGTTAATATAGAATACTTTTTTCTCTACCTCTCTTCTCTGATCTTAATGGATGCTGTGTGTATCTGTCTTAGAGCCTCTCATGGTGGACATCACATCGGTATGACATTTCTAGACAGCTACAGAAACAACAACATAAACTGAAATATTCAGAACATAGAGCAGTGGGAAGAATATATTATAATATGTCATTTGCTGACAGGACGGTGCATTTGTATGCAACATTAGAATGTTATTGTTGTATTTGCAGACAGCAATAAAATAACACAATGTAGCATATAATTAGAAGATAGTGCTTTACATATGAAAACACAGCACTTTCACACCAGAAGATGACTAAGGCAGACGCCGGCGCATTTACAGATCACGTTACAGCGTTGTAACGTTTAAAAGGCGGGTGTATGAATAAATAACATGCAAAATGTAAACAGCTCCAGAATATGCAATGTACAGTGATATAAATGGAAAATAAGAATACATTTGCTAGCAAACTCTTGTAACTCGCTGCCTAAAAGCTTGCTGTACAGTTGTACACTACATGAACATTGATACATTTGTTTTCGGAGCTAGAAGCCTGGCAGTGTTAATTTATGGTGTGAAGCTCCCAGCATTGACAACCAGTGTGAGGCTGGCCAATGTTTTTCACTCTACAGCAACCTCTCCCAAACATTTTACTAAAGAACCACTGAAAATATTTTAAGATCTCCAAGAACCCCTGCTAAAAAAATTACACCGCCAGCTTATGGTACATTAGCTTGATCAGTAAATTGTGCAAAGTTTTAAATAACACAATAAATAATGCAGCATACCTGGAGTATTTGACATTTAAGGCTAATTGTTTTTTAATGTCCACCTGCTGTATATAACAAAATTATTTTCAGTAATAAAATGAATTTGAAATTCAGTTAAAAATAATGATAACAAAAAAACACACATAGTGAAAATTCTTGTGTATGATAACATTTCCCTCTTGTATTGGAGGTCAGAATAGGGTGGAGATTAAGTGTCCATTCATAATTGCTCAAGAAACTCCTTGCAACCACAGGAGGAAAACTAGGTGGGAAAAGTCTGCTCTACTGTAAAATAAGCCAACTATTTCTAAGTTGGCTATCTCTTAGCAGCAGTAAAGCGCCCCCCCCCCCCCCAAAAAAAAATCCCTGCAAGTTAAGAGCATAATGTGCTGGTATGCATAACATACTAGTGCATTATGAGAGACTTACTGTTTTAAAATGAAGCCCTTCAGTGGTGTGCTGTCATCACTTACAGGATTTCCATCTTTACCCAGTATTTCTTCCAGGTTTGCGAGCTCTGGCCGCGTGAATGATGATGTCACTCCCTCACATGTGAACGGCCGTGGTGCAGTGCTTTGAAGGGAAAGCATGCTGTGCCTTCAGGAAACAGTGGGCATGCGCCAGTGATGTAATCGGCTACAGAAGTAGCGAATATCGCCTAAACAGAGCACATTTAGTGGATATTCCTTGTACCAACAGGTAAGCTTTATGATAAGTTTACCTGTTGGTACAAATCAGGAAGCGGAGCAGAGTTTACTACCACTTTAACCCCAAACAATTAACACCAGGAATTAACTATTCTATATAACTATAACTCACTATGTGTCTGCATTCAGTTCACATAAAGTCCGAAAATTCCAAACCTAAAATCGAACCCTATAAAAAAATCTATGTGGAAAGGGTGGTGATGTGGATTTGTGACAAATTCAAAATAGGCACCAAAATCCCTGAATATTCAATAGATACAGAGAGATTTTTGGGGGGATTTTTTGGGTGCCAAGATATTGGAAACAGAACTTATATATACAAATATATTTTATTGGTACAAAGATAGACAATTAAAAAGTTGGTTAATGGTAAACGAATATAAACATCAAAAACAACTTGTCTAATGGTATGCCATCAAAGAGGAAGCTATCTTGTTACATATGAGGTGACAATTATGTAGCTATCCAACATGTTTCACCACAATGGGCTTGCTCAGAGTATATATTTATAAACTGATGTATATCACTACATAGAAAACAAAACAGAGTTTGAGACACCACATTAACATATTATAACAAGGTATAAAACCAAGGTGGTTCAAAAAAGAAAAGAGTTGCGGATATGGTGCACCATGTTAAATCATATTACCACTCACCCGACTCAACTTCCCATTGCCTCCGAACAAGAGCAAAGGATGCTATGATGTACACCAGGGGGCGCACAGAGCGGGCAACAAGGGCCCAGATAGACCAAACTATAATGTAATAGTACTGTGTTAGTTGTCTACTCAATAACTGAGGGACTGCAGGGCATAGATGGGGAAGGGTAAATAAAAGTAGGGTTTTGTGTGTGTGTGTGTACATTATATATTGGAGTGACACACCAAACACATATAGCATACTCACAGCACAAGTTGTTGATATGCAAACAGGCCAAGGGTGCCGTGATGGGATTATAGCACTGATTGTCAGAAAAAATTACAGGCAGTGGAATGCTGAAAAAGTATTAGGGAATATGTGGTAAGAAAGAGCATAGCATGACTAAAACTTACTAATTATAAATGTAAATATGATATTAAGCTTGGGATATTAAGTTGTAAAATGAATTGATATTACAAAAAAATCCCCCCCAAAAATCTCTCTGTATCGATCAAAATCAATGTGAATCTTGATAATAAATTTTCTAATAAGAAATGGGACCAAAAAAGGGCATGGGGAGTCGGGTACAACCATGAGCAACATCTATCAATGCAAAGAAAATTTCAAAGATACAGTACAATGGGGAGAGGGTCCTCCATTTAATGCAACTTTGAGGGTGACATGGTTAAAACACCAATCCTTTAAATGATATGCTGTGTGTATAGGATTGTATGTATGGAAGTTTCGAGATTCTACCAAAGTTGTACAGAGCCTGCCAGTCACTCAACTACAGTCAACTCAACCACAGTCCCAAGAATACTGAAAACTTAGGCTCAGTTCAGGGGATGTGTTTTATAAAATATATTACTGATTCATTTTAACAGGAGGGGTTTAGGGTCACAGGATACTTTAAATTGAATAACGGCGCTCGTCGCGCCCCCCCCTGTCCCCTCTGAGGCAGCTATAATTGAAGTATTGGCGTATAACACACACACACTATTTGCACCCGATTTTCATGGTGAAAAAGTGAGTATTATTCGCCAATAAATACAGTATATATTTTCATTGAACAAGTCTGGAATTCTCTTGCGTTACTTTACCTTGAAGGAGGATGGGGTAACTTCCAGCTAGCCTTGTTTTAACTCACATTTAACAGACACTTTAATATAGTGGTGTGACTTCTACATGTTAGGTTTGTACACAAAGTATTACTTTGGGATTACAGGGGCACTTTATCGAAAAGCTACTGACCAGTATAAAGTGCAAGCACCCAGAGCTGAAGTAGCTTTTAGTATCATCTGCTAGGTCTCTTTTACATGGGCAGCCAGGATGCACTAAAAACAGGCATTTGAGCCATGATTTTCCTGCCCTCTGACTGCCCAACTAAAACCTACATACAGCCATAAAGCATACAGCCAAAGAGGGCTATACACAATCCAGAGCTTTGTCTGACTACAGCAGTAAATGTAATGCTGCGTACACACAATCAGACTATCCGGCGGACTTAGTAGGAAATGTTGAAACTTTCCCCATCAGAACAACTTGTACGTAAAACACAGCCACGCCCCCCACAGTTAGCAACACGCTCCTAGGACACACTTAACCCCTACACTGCCACCTCCTGTTTAACCCCTTCACTCCCAGTGTCATTTACACAGGAATCTGTGCATTTGTATAGTACTGATTGCTGTATAAATGACAATGGTCCCAAAAATGTGTCAAAAATGTCCAATGTGTATGCAGTCACAATAAAAATCGCTGATCGCTGCCATTACTAGTAAAAAAAAAAAAATATTAATAGAAATGCCATAAAACTATCCCCTATTTTGTAAACACTATAACTTTTGCGCAAACCAATCAATAATCGCTTATTGCAATTTTTTTTACCAAAAATATGTAGAAGAATATGTATCGGCCTAAACTGAGGACATTTTTTTTTTTATATATTTTTGGGGGATATTTAATATAACAAAAAAGTAAAAAATAATGCGTTTTTTCAAAATGTTCTCAATTTTTCTGTTTATAGCGCAAAAAATAAAAACCGCAGAGGTGATCAAATACCACCAAAAGAAAGTTCTATTTGTGGGAAAAAAAGGATGCCAATTTTGTTTGGGGGCCACGTCGCACGACCGTGCAATTGTCAGTTAAAGCGACCCAGTGCCGAATCGCAAAAAGTGCTCTGGTCTTAAGCCAGCAAAATGGTCCGGTCTGAAAGTGGTTAAGCAAAAACAGACAAAACTGAAAAACTGAAAAAACAGAAAATTGCTAAAGGTTGGTTCCCTGGGTGCCTGTTCTTCATATCCGTCAACAGCTTTCACTATTACTAAAGGAGAATTCCAGCTTAAAAATAAATAAATAATTGTAATTGTTCTTCTATACTTATGTGTGCTTGTACTGCAAAAATTAATGAAAGTCAAATGAGAAAATAAAATTCAAATAAAAAAAAAACTGCATTTGTTGCTGTATTCGCCTTCAGTCCAGAGCTATCCTCCGCAGTACTTATTTTTCACCACTAGATGTTCTCAGACTGACAGTCAGTATCTGTCATTCAACCCACAGTAAAAAGAGAACAACACAATGATAAGTCTTCTCTCTGTGACTCTTATCAGCATGCTCCTTATCAATACATGAACTGATTGGCTCCCTGTGGTTCTTCCTCTCATTCTCCAGCTTTGCTGTACAAGGACTATACCTGCTGATATAAGGATGAATTCAGGTACTTACATGGCTTACATTGCATTTAAAAAATACATTTAATGATGTACTGATGATTACAGAGCTGCATTCAATATAAAGTGACAGAGTATCTTCAGGTTTTTTGCCACCTTGACCCCATGTCACTTCACCTACCCCTGATCCCAACCTCTCCAAAGTTGCTTTCACATTTTCTTAAACAATTTTCTCTTAAACAATATATACCTGTATACTTTTGTTTCAGAATTTCTTATAAACATTTTTTATATAACCTGGACCCAGTAGATCTCAGGTAGGGATACTAAAGTGCCGCTCAGTCCAAGAGTACTGTGAGCAATCGGCTCAGGCTGCATGATGAGGCCAGAACACAGGCGCCCACAGGAAGTGGGTTGGATGGTGCTCACTGTCATTTAACTGGAAGTCTGCCATGGCTGGAGGACAGAATTAGGGATGAGTTCGGTGTTCGACTCGAACATCGGCCTTTCGTCTGTTCGACGAATTCAGAACTTTGTGGACCGTTCGCACCAAATTCGTGTGGCACGAATGGCCCACAATGCACTACGCCATCGCAGTGCATTGCTGGCTCATGATTGGCCAAGCATGCACTGTGACCCCGCATGCTTGGCCAATCACAGTGCAGGCAGCGAGGAGAGCCATAATTGGCCACAGGCAGGATGCCTGAGGCCAATTATAGCTCAGGGGGTTTAGTACACGCCCCACACTATATAAGGCCGCCACCGCAGCAGCCTTGTGTAGTGTGTTCTGGCATGCAGGGAAAGAGCTAGATAGGCAGGGACAGTGTGTTCTTTTCTCAGGCATCTGCAGGAGTTAAAGTGGGTGTTGTGTGACTCCAGCACAGTATATGCCTGTATCTATCTTTTTATGCTGGTGTTCTCTAATACAGGCATCTGCAGGAGTTGGTGGGTGTTGTGTGTCTACAGTACAGCACAGTATACACCTATATCTGCCCTTTATTGCTGGTGTTCTCTAATACAGGCATCTGCAGGAGTTAAAGTGGGTGTTGTGTGCCTCTAGCACAGTATACACCTGAAGATACCCCTTATTGTTGGTGTTGTCTGTTGCATATCTTGCATATTAGCCTTTAAAATGAGCACTTTTGATTTCGAACGTTCGAGTCCCATAGACTTTAATAGGGTTCTAAAGTTCGTACGAATTTTAGGTCCGTTCGAAGGTTCTGGTGCAAACCAAACTGGGGGGTGTTCAGTTCATCCCTAGACAGAATGGACTTTCTACAGGATTGCTGGTTTACAGGTGAGTATTGCAGCACATTGTTTTTATTTTTTTAATTAGACAGAGAAACAATTTTTTGTTATTTGTTGTGGAAACTGTTTCATTTCAATTCTAGTCAAGATAAAAATATCAGATACATTATTTTAAGCTATTGTTTCTGTGTTTGCAGGCTGTAGTACAAGCCCTCCAAAGTTGCCATCTGTTTTTTATTTTTTTTGTATTTACCCAGCCATACCACTGATCTGCTCTGCAGTCATTTAATTGCTTTACAGTTTGAGATGTTTTGATATCACTTCATTGCAGCACTTACCTCTCTGCAGTCTTTGTGAACTTAGAGCGCTGCATGAGTGTCAGGCTGCCAAGTAGTTTTTGCCGTAACTTAAAGAGACAATTAAGAATTTTTATTCGAAAAAGCTCTTGGTGTAATTAATAATTAGGTGGCTGGCTGGACAAAATTCTTTAATTTAATTACCTGAATGGCTATTTATTGATTACAGATACTTATAGTATCTCACAAAAGCGAGTACACCCTTCATATTTTTATAAATATTTTATTATATCTTTTCATGTGACAACACTAAAGAAATGACACTTTGCTTGTATAACAGTGTAAATTTGCTGTCCCCTCAAAATACCTCAACACACAGCCATTAACGTCTAAACCGCTGGCAACAAAAGTGAGTACACCCCTAAGTGAAAATGTCCAAATTGGGCCCAAAGTGTCAATATTTTGTGTGGCCACCATTATTTTCCAGCATGGCCTTAAATCTCTTGGGCATGAGTTCACCAGAGCTTCACAGGTTGCCACTGACGTCCTCTTCCATTTCATGGCAACTTTACGAAGATGGGGGATGTTGGGGGATGATAGAGACCTTGTGCTCATCTACCTTCCATTTGAGGATGTCCCACAGATGCTCAATAGGATTTAGGTCTGGAGACATGCTTAGCCAATCCATCACCTGTACCCTCAGCTTCTTTAGCAAGGCAGTGGTCGTCTTGGAGGTGTGTGTTGGGGTCATTATCATGTTGGAATACTGCCCTGCATCCCAGTCTCTGAAGGGAGGGGATCATGCTCTACTTCAGTATGTCAAAGTACATGTACTTTTGTTGCCAGCGGTTTAGACGTTAATGGCTGTGTGTTGAGTTATTTTGAGGGGACAGCAAATGTACACTGTTATACAAGCTGTACACTCACTACTTTACATTGTAGCAAAGTGTCATACCTTCAGTGTTGTCACATGAAAAGATATAAAATATTTACAAAAATGTAAGAGTTGTACTCAATTTGTGAGATACTGTAGCACCGTCCATTTACACAGCACTTAACATATACAGTATCTTGTATATTCACATCAGTCCCTGCTCTTACAATCTAAGGTCCCTAATGCATTCAAACACATACTAGGTCCAATTTAGACTTGAGCCAATTAACCTACCAGAATATGTCATTGAAGAGTGGGAGGAAACCCATGCAGGCATGCAAACTTCAGGCAAGTAGTGTCATGGTTGAGTTTCAAACCCTAGTGCTGCTAGGCGGAAGTGCTAACCACTTAACCACTGAGCTACTTTAAGGAATGTAGCCTAGGACAGTGATGGTAAACCTTGGCACCCCAGATGTTTTGGAACTACATTTCCCATGATGCTCAGCTACATTGCAGAGTGCATGAGCATCATAGGAGTAGTAGTTTCAAAACATCTGGGGTGCCAAGGTTCACTATCACTGGGCTTGGGTAAACCTAATTTTTTTGGAAACTTTTTAACAACGTTTTTATCGTTTGCATAAATGTGGTTAATAGGTGCAGTATGGTAGTCCAGAACAGTGTTTCTCAACTCCAGTCCTCAAGGCGCCCCAACCGATCATGTTTTCAGGCTCTCCATTATTTTGCACAGGTGATTTGATCACTTTCGTTGCCTTAGTAATTATCACAGCCGTTTCATCTGAGGGAAATCCTGAAAACATGACCTGTTGGGGCGCCTTGAGGACTGGAGTTGAGAAACACTGGTCTAGAAGATAGTGCCCTTGTGATAGTTAGTGCCATGGAGCCTGAATCCAATCTGGGACACTATCTGCATGGATGTTTGTATCCTGCCCTGGTTTGTCTTGGTGCACCCATTCCTCTACTGGTAAACTTTTTACTGGGGTTTACTGGGAAACCTCTTACATTTTTCCTTGATAGTATGGTAGGGACACTAAATTGTATGTTTTAAGGAACTTACCTGATTTTCAGTGGATTGGTTTAGCCTGTAAAACTTTGCACCCCATGTCAGCTCCATATAAAAATTCTACAAAATCTGATCACGCTGTTATCTCCGAATGTACTGACACATTCTATCTAACTCTTCACATACACTCACACCACATGTAAGCATTGTGCATATATAAAACCAGCAGAAATTGACAGTACAAAGTCAGGTATCAGAAAAAAAAGTTTAACTAATAAGGACTACAAATATGAATGGATAAACAAAAAAAAAATCCTAATAATCAAAAATAAGAAGTAGCCTTTCCATAGCCCCAAATCAAAAACACTGGAATGATTAGGGTGAACCGTATGAACTGACATCACATTAATATTTATCATGTTTTTGTCCATAATCCAATTCCATAAAGAGTTAATTTCACATCACCCAGCGAAGCATGAGGACTCCAGGTACCTCTGGCACCCCAAGCATATAATATTTATAACATTCATCCAAGTTTAATTTTTTCTTCCTTGGCAAAGAAAGAGCATACTTTTTTTTTTAAGTTCTGCACTGCAGAAAAAGAGAGAAAAAAAAGAAAAAAACACCTGACTCGCTCTCATTAGCTGGGAATTTTCCATTCCTTGTTCCTCAGACTGGCAAAAAATTATGTGAAAATAAAAATATACATAGACACAGAAGAATCGGAAAGACAGCGGTGTATGAAGATTGTTTCTAGCTGTCAGACAGCACTGAAACTTTATATGCTGACACTTTTAAAGCATGGATTTGGTGATTAAAGATTATTTTATAAACTAGAGCTATCACAGATGTTTGCATGGTTGCTGCTTGTTTTGAAAATGATTATGATGAATATGCAATCCTTGATACGATCCTTGTCCCTCGTATACAACCGATAATTTGTCATGAAGTATAAGTCTCTCAATTTCTGAACCTATAGTTACTTCCCTAGCAGTGGCAGCTGGTGCTCAAATGTTTTTTTTTTTTTTTTGGGGGGGGGGGGCAAAGAAACTAAAAAATACTGAATCCCCCCCAGCAATTTCAGCCTCACTGTGCCCATCAAATGCAGCCACTGTGACATCAAATACCACCACTGTTCCCATCAAATGCAGCCTCTGTGCCCCATCAAATGCAGCCACTGTGCCCATCATAAAATGCAGCCACTATACCATTAAATTTAGCCACTGTGCCCATTATATGCAGCCACTTGTGCCCCATCATATGCAGCCACTTGTGCCCATCATATGCAGCCACTTGTGCCCCATCATATGCAGCCACTGTGCCATCCAATGCAACCACTGTGCCCCATCAAATGCACCCACCGTGCCCCATCGAATGCAGCCACTGTGCCCATCAAATGCAGCCACTTGTGTTCATCATATGCAGCCATTTTTGCCCCATCATATGCAGCCACTTGTGCCCATAAAATGCAGCCACTGTGACACCCCACCGCCAATTAGCCAATCAGGTGACAGATATTAGACCCGCACTTCCTGATTGGCGGAGAGGCGGTTCAGTGTTAGAAAGGCAAATTTTCATTTGCTTTTCTAACAAACAACTTTTTTGAAGCCTATTAGAGTATATGGCATCAAAAAAACACCCCCGCCATTGTAATTCAGGCTCACGGCGTTGGAAAAGGGGCGGGGCGCCTGAATAGGGGGTGGCAGCGATGGCCATGGATAGATTCATTCAATGCATGTATCTATCCTTTAGTCATAGATGGGGGTGGCTGGAGAGAGGGGGTGGTGCCCCCATGCACCCTTAATGGACGGGCCGCCCCTGTTACCTAGAAGTCTCAACTCTGTCTCCTGAAACATATATATCAGGGGTCTCCAAACTTTCTAAACAAAGTACCAGTTTGCTGTCCTTCACACATCAGATATTCCATATCAATTAGCTATATTTCTGTATGTCATTTCTCTTTCTTCTCTTTTTTTTGGAATGTTTACCCTTGAACATATTTGTATGCACTGTACACTCAGAGATAATTAATTGCACAAATTAATAAGCAGCCTTCTGTCTAATAAGCTAAAATGAATACTCCTAGAGAGATTATCACATTATGTTATCAGTGCCATATGTTTTTTTGTAACTGCATTGGTAATCTGTGTTGGATTGCATTGTGTGACCGTGTCCCCAAGTTTTCTAATTGCAGCAGTTGGTTTACAAAGAATGGGATGGCCAATTTGATTGCATGAAGATTATTGTTGGTAGATGGAAGCTATCTTATCTCCCAGACAGGAATCTATGTGCGTGTGTGTGGTTGCCTAATACACCAATCAGCAGAAAAACTGCAGGTGGTGGCAAGCTACCCTAAGTTGTGTATCTGGTTTGTATGTGTGTGTGTAAATGGAGAAATCCCTCAATGGGTGGGACTATAGAGGCACTAATAGATTAAAGTCAAAGAGGTATTAAGAATTGTAAGAATATCAAATTTTATTACAAATTGTACATCAAATGAAAATGGTGTATGACAACCATACCTGAATATTGGAAAGGGGTTTTCCATAATATACATTTTACCATATAGTTGCATACTTAGGTGCATTAACATATGCATTTAAATGCCATTTCCCCTTTTAGATCCAAGTTCCCATTTGGGAGTATACCATCTTCCAACATCACACAGTCCCCGTTTCTTCAGACCATATCCTGGGGAAATTGTGCTGTTCCGAGTGGACTTAAGGTCACATCGGGTTGGGTGTCGGCTCTCCTTCCTCCTTCCTCCTTAAGCATCCCTTTAGCAGCTGTCTGCACACAGGGTTCTTTGATTGGCTGGATGTGTGTCTTTCTCTCTGAAGCTCATACAGGGTAAGTCCCCTCTCCACACTCGTTTATGACACTATGGGGGTTATTTACGAAAGGTAAATCCACTTTGCACTGCAAGTGCACTTGGAAGTGCAGTTGCTCTAAATCTAAGGGGTAGATCTGAAATGAGGGGAAGCTCTGCTGATTTTGTCATCCAATCATGTGCAAGCTAAAATGCTGTTTTTTATTTTCCTTGCATGTTCCCCTTGGATCTACAGCAACTTTACTTCCAAGTGGACTTGCAATGCAAAGTGGATTTGCCTTTAGTAAATAACCCCCTATGCATAGATGTGTATCTTGCAATGGCAGTCATCGCAGTGGATATGCATGTATCCCACATCGCTATTCATATACACATTTTTTCTAGTGTGGAGTCGCTTTCTGAGCTTGGAAATACTAACCACCTGGCTTCATCAGCAAACAATTGACTCAGGACTATCTTCAGTATGGACTATGTTGGTGCAGTGATTTTCTGCACCATACATTGGCCCACTGGTAGGTACTTGCTGACTCATGGGGGATTTTCTCTGTGGTATACATGTTACCATGTATCTGCACATTTGGGTGCATTAACACATATATTTACATGCCATTTTCCCCTTTAGATCCAAGTTCCCATTTGGGGCTATATCCATCTTTTATCATCACACAGTCCCTGTCTCTTCAGACCGCATCCTGGGGGAATCCTTGCGGGTCTGTTCCGAGTGTTCACATCAGGCTGAGTGTCAGGTAACAACAATGCATGGCCTGCTGATGCAGGTTCTTAAGCTTCACGATATGATTTATCACTCAAAAATCTGGGTGAGTGCAGTCGCATTATGGTTCTGCTCATGCATATGCTGATAATATATATATATATATATATATATATATATATATATCTATATATCTATATATATATATATATATATATATATATATATATATATATATATATATATAGGGATACCAATTATTTTGCAGACATGTACATGTCGTATGTACTATATATTGAAAACACCTCTGAAGAATGAGTGCCGAAACACGTTAGGTGTCTGTGTCTAATCATTCCAATATTCTTGTATGGTTGTCATACACCATTTTCACTTGAAGTTTTGTATATGTACGGTTTGTAATAACATTAATATTTTTACAATTCTTAGTACCTCTTTGACTTAAATCTACCAGTGCTGCTATAGTCCAACCCCTTGAGGGATTTCTCTGTTTCCATTTATTAGGGATGATGGCACACATTCATTGCAGCCATATTCCACATTTCCGTATGAGTGTGTGTAGGCAGTGGGAAAATTGATAATGCCAAGATTTAAGCTCACAGTGTAGCTTAGGGCATCTCATAAATGTATGAGGAATTCCTACTCTTTCTCCTAATCCTTTCCCCACTCTACACAGAGTTTATGTTACTGTCGGAAAGATTTCCTATCACTCTGTTCATTCTATAACCAAAGCCTGCTTTGTCTGGGCTGGTATATGTGTATGGCGGTGCGTACATGGCGCTGGACTGAAGGCCAACAGTTAAGGCCATTGCCCCATATAGTCAAAATTGCCTGTTTGTTTCCTAAATATTGTCACTATTGTTCATTTGTAGCCCCAGTACTGTAACAATTACTTGTTGCCCACATATTGTTAGGATTTCCCATCTGTTGCATATGCTAACTGTTGCCCATTTGTTTCCCACATATTGTAAGTTTCCCATTTGCTGCCCTTGTATATAAATGGGTGCTATTTTTTTTTAACAGTTGCCTGTTTGTTGTTCATTTATTGCCACAAACAATTTTTTGCTCGATAATGTGATGGCTGCCCTTTCATAGCCCATGTACCATCTGTGTTGTCTTTTATGCTTAACCCCTCCCAGTTCTTTAAGGGGTTTAGGAGGCTTGGAGGTGGGGCAGGGTTTATGATCATGTGACCGCTGCGATTGGCTGTCATGGTGGTCACATAATCAGAAAACGCCCGATCACATGCAGCGGTCGGGAGCTTTCTGTTAGCCGTCAGGAACTGTGCTGGGAGCACGCTCTTGGCATAGCTGTTTTTGCTCTATTGCATGCAAATATGCGGCCGCTTGGCGCCAAGGCCCATGCACTGAGAGACCACATATTGGCAGTCAAGTGGTTAAGCATTGTTGAGTCAGCAGCTGATGTGCACGGTTTCCAGCCTCCCCGATCACCAACAGTAAGGGGACACTCCGGTGGGGACACTGATGTAAGAGGGACACTGATTGGAGCACTGATGTAAGGGGGACTCTGGTGGGGACCTTAATGAAAGTGGAGACTTTGATGTAAGGGGGAATCTGATGTGAAACCTGATGTAAGAAGAGAGTCCAAAATGTACCGACTGGTACAGATTGATCTTATTAATGGCTCAAGTTTTTATGGAATTTCTTTGCTTTGTTTTGTGAACTTTTTTTCTCTGTTGTTCTGAATCATTTTATGGTGATTAAATTATTAAAAAATAAATTTAAATAAAATAACAAACATGTTATCCACTTGCCGACCAGCCCCTGCAGTTTTACTGCGGCAGAATGGCATGGCTGGACGAAACGAAGTTATGTAAATGCCAATGATCCCAAAAATGTGTCAAAAGTGTCTGCCATAATGTCACAGTCCCGATAAAAATCGCACATCCCCGCCATTACTAGTAAAAAAAAATGAATAATTAAAATGCCATAAAACTATCCCCTTTTTTGTAGACGCTATAACTTTTGTGCAAACCAATCAATATACACTTATTGCGATTTTTATTTTAATTTTTTACCAAAAATATGTAGAAAACAGATGAAAAAAATCGTTTTTTTAATATTTTTGGGGGATATTTATTATAGCAAAAAGTTAAAAATATTGCGTTTGTTTTCAAAATTGTCACTCTTTTTTTATTTATAGTGCAAAAAATAAAAACCGCAGAGGTGATCGAATACCACCATAAGCACGCTCTATTTGTAGAAAAAAATGGATGTCAATTTTGTTTGGGTGCAACATCACACAACTGCGCCAATGTCAGTTAAAGTGACGCACTGCCAAATCGCAAAAAGTGCTCTGGTCAGGAAGGGGGTAAAATCTTCTGGGGGTGAAGCGGTTAAACTTACCTGCTCAGTGCAGTGGTTTTGCATAGAGCAGCCGTGATCCTCTTCTGGCCCCTCCTCCCTGCCAAGTGCCTCCATAGCAAGCAGCTTGCTATGGTGGCGCCGAGCCACAGCTCTTTGTGTTCATTCACACGCAGAGTGGGCTCGGCCCCTCTCTCTACATCGGCATATTGCCTGTGATTAAAATTAGCAGGAGCCAATGAGGAGGAAGGGACCAGGGAGAGCTGCTGCTCTCATGCACATCACTGGATCAAGATGGAGCTCAGGTAAGATTTAGGGGGGGGGGGGGGGCTGCTGCACACAGAAGGTTTTTTTTTTTACGTTCATGGATAGAATGCATGAAGGTAAAAAAATAAAAAACCAAACCTTTACAACCATTTTAATTTTATCCATTCATAAACTCATTTTTTTGGCCCTGGAATATTTGCAATCTATATAATGTGGCCCTCAAACTGAAAATGTTGGGGAAATTTTGGGGATCCCTAATTTTGAGGACCATATCATCATTATTTATTTTCCCACAGGTCTGTCACTATCAATCCGTTGTGCTTTTGTCCCCAGGTTCTGACGTGTTGTGTGCCATCCCTTCTGTGATACACATGTCACATATCATATCATATAACATGCACAATACACATATCATAACAGAAATATGCAGGATAACATTGCTAACCCTACTTCAGAAATGCTGCTGTCATGCTGATGCTTTGTTTTCAAAACTTTCGGAGTCACTGACCTGGAACAAATATGTTGATAAGGAATTCAGACTTTTCTGACACTCATTTGGCACATGCTGTTTCAGACCTGTACAGTTGTGAAGCCAAATCCATCAGGCAATCAGAATTTTCAGGAGGCCAGCAATGAAAGCCAGCTTGTTTCACTGATCACAGGTTTGCTTTAAGTAAGGCTGATACATTAACTACAGAGAAAGCATGGTTTCTGATTATGTATTTTCTTATGATTCATATAATAGTCTATTAAGCAGTACTCCTACGTATTGGGTATTACTACAGCTAAAGCCCAGTACACACCATGATATACAGAAAAAGAAAGCGTTGGTGTGAGATGGTTAGAGGTAATGTCTCAGTCCCAATTAGTTTGTAAACAACAAAAATATTTAGCCCACGGGACTTTAATGAGTCACACTTCAAACGTAGTATATTAAAAATATATGAAAAATGTATTGACATACATTTAAAAACAGCGCATAATGCAAACATTTAATGAACATCAATACATATGTAACATCCAACTAGGATCAAAAAAGAAACCTTTCCATCGAAACCTATGTAATTCATAAAGATGACCACCATCAATCTGAAACAACTGTGCTACAAATCTCAACGCGTTTCCCGCGTTTAAAATCTCGCTTCTTCAGGAGAGGCACAGGAAAGTATAATTAGTTGCAAGATACTGACCATCTTACACCATGGTGGTGGCTAGGTTGAGAAATGAATTGAAATCAAATGTATAACATTGTATATGATATCAAAGGCCTGAAAAAATTGCCAGAAGGTCCAATATTCTTCCACTGGAAGCTGTGAAGGGGCGGGGAGATGAGAGAAAGATGACAATACTCTCAATCAAGAGACCAAATGAATGGATGTTGGATCCTGTAGGGAAAAGAAATACACCCTACACCCTTGGGGGGAAGACAAAAAAGATGTTCGGCAGTATGGTATCCAGGCAGATGGAACTAGTACACACCAGTGGGTTGAACAAAAAAAACCTGTCAGCTGAAGTCAGAACTTCTCCATTAACTATGTGATGTTGGTACCCATGCCAGAACAATTCGGACAGTGCTTTCAGCATGCACGTCTGACAGAAGCCAGCCAAATGCCTGACTTCTGTTGGACTGGCTGACATATACACGGGTTGAATGTTGAACTTTTTTAATAAACCAGCTGATGTCGCCAGAGATTCGGCTTGTGTGTACTAGGCTTAAAGAGGAGTTCTGCCCGCCCCTTTAAAAATTAACAGTCAGCAGCTACACATACTGTAGCTGCTGACTTTTAACATTAGGACGCTTACCTGTCCTGGAGTCCAGCGATGTCGGCAACACAGCTGATGTTTCCATCTGCTGGTCGGGTGCTGCCACCACTGCTGGTAAGGGAACCCAGCAGTACAGCATTTTGGCTTCACGACCGGGTCCCTACTGCACATACGTGAAACACGCTACTCTCTCTCACTGGCCCAGCAGAAGGGGAGGGAGGAGGAAGGGGGAGGAAGATGTGGCACCGGAGGGGGGGAGGAGACAAATAAGAGGAAGTTCCACTTTCCACTTTAAGTGTCTATTGTCGATTTTTTTTGTGTGTCAATAGGAAGGCAGGAGTAGCCAAGAGCACCAGCGGAGGATCCCAGAGAAGGAGGATCGGGGCTGCTCTGTGCAATGGTTTTGCACAGAGTAGCCCATATCTTCCTCTTCTGGAGTCCTCTGCCGGAGCTCCTGGCTACTCCTGCCTTCCGAGTATGTATGACATGTTTTTTATGTAGCGCCGGTACTCCTAACAAGTACACTCTATATGTTTAAATTTCGTTTTTGCCCAAAACTGTAATGAGTTTTGGGACTAATTTTGCTAAATTGTACTTTGGCATCAGTTTGGCTGGGTTTTATAGAAGTTCTGCCTGGTCATAGGTGGGGTTGTACACCTGTGGGAGGCTATAGAACGCAGCATGGTTGGACGCATTGGGTACCAATCTCTATCTCGGAACCAATCAGTGGGCGCGTTTGTCTCACTGCGTAATCTGTGATGGGGTATTTAAGGTGCTGAAGTCACGTGGTTCGGGGTTCCGGTCCAGAAGTTGTTGCTGACTCCGTGGTCCTGGTCTTCCTGACCAGCCCCCAGGGGCCCTCATGGCCTGGGGTGCGGATCCATCCTTTTCTGAGTCTCAGAACTGGCTAGTTTGAAGCACAGTAACTGGAAGGAGGATTCTAAAGTGTTCTGTTGCTGTCTCGGGTTTTGGAGAGGCCCAGTAACTCTACGCGTGACCAGGGGAGGACTCTTCGGTAAGAGAGCCACGCACAAGGCTGGCTGCTCGGTAAGAGCCTGGAAACATGAGCTGCCATGGACATTGATTGAATCCCAAATTCTTACAGTAATGCCGGACCGGCTGAAAGATTCTGGTACAGTAAGAAAAGTTCCTACTTCTACCCTTCCAGTTGTAACCAAGTCTCCAATCAAGTCTGCGTGAGAGACTTTGAATGCTAGAATTACCTGTTGGCTGCTAAACCCAAATTTAAGGATTTATCCAACAGTTAAAGAATCCAGTTGCGAGCGGCTGTTCTCTGGATTGTGTACATAGAGAGAGACTTTTATTGAAGTCAGCAGTTCCAAGCACCTGAGCTAAATTCTACCCTGATACCCTCTATTCCCAATTTAGAGACTGAGTTTGTTCAACCGTTTTATGCAAAATAAAAATTCTGACAAGGAATTCAAGTGTCGTTCTCTACAGTTACTGGGTTATCAACCCTGGGAACCTCTAGACAAGGACAACGAGTACGAGCTGGAGGAGGTAATCGGTAAGCCGAGAAAAAATTCAGCAGCTCCTTCGGGGGTAAGTGCTACATGTATTTAAAAACAAAAGAAAAACAATCACTTTAACCCCTTCCCACCAACGTAACACAAATGCGTGACCTCACGGAAGTGGGCTTCCCGCCACTGTGTTTTTCTCTCTTTGTGAATAGAAGTAAAAGATGCAAGGTATCTTTCTCTTTACTTGCAGAGAGGAAAAAAAAGTGTTTGTGAAAAAATAAATAATACAAAAAATAAAAAATAAAATACCTAGATCAAGGTTTCATCTAGGTTAGTGCCAGGGTTAGTGTTTGGGTCAAGTAAGGGTTAAAGGTCAAGGTTGGGGTCAAAGGTCAAGGCCAGGGTCAACGGTCAGGGTCAATATATTTTGGGCAGGATTTATTTTTTGAATTTTTAATTAGCGTCAGTGTGTTTTAGGTAGGACAAAAACAGCAAAATGTGTTCTATTGCGTCTGAGCTGTACTACGGGTTCAAACAACAACTGACATACACATATGTGGTATCGTTGCAATCATCAGAAGCAGGAGAAATTATTTTGGGTTGTTCTTTGGTGGTAGATTATGGTAGTAACGATAACGAATATACAGATACATTAAAAAAATAATGTTTTTTTTTTTACTATTTTGGGACAGTTTTTATTTGATAATAAAACCAATCAGGAGATACTCATAACCATGTACTACTAAATGAAAGCCCAATTTGTCCTGAAATAAAAAAGGTATAATCCACCTGGATGCACAAAGTAGTTGTGGTGATATGTATGATTTTACTAACATATGTCAACATTGCAAAATTGTGCTTAGGTGTTAGGATTTGTTTTACTCTTCAGTATGAAAAGGTTAAGGTTCGTATTTAAATTTTTTATTGCATTGTTTATCACCTACTACAATTGCGTGCACATACATTCTGCATAAATGGGGCAAAAATAAATAAATAATTATTAGGTTATTTCCTGTGCTGGTCAAATGGTTTTTGCTGATTTAAAATGGAAAATAATGTACTTGGTTGTTAAATGGAATTCCCTATAATACTTAGCCACGCCATCTAGTGGTCAATATGTCTTATTTGCAATTTTAAATCAATTAAAAACTATCCACCAGCATAGGAAATAGTCTAATAACATTGTTTTTTTTCCCTATTCACACAGGATGAATGTAAATTAACCTTAAACAGGGGGAGTTGCTATGCATTTTTTTTCATAAATGCACCCTTAGGCTACGTTCACACTGCTGCGGTGCGAATTTAGCACGATTTTGATCCGATTACGTTGCGAATTTGCATTGCAAATTCTTTATGTGTTCTTGCAATTCTACTGCAAATTTTGCAGTCTATGGAGCTGAATACGCATCGCACACGGATCAAACTTGGATAGGACCCTTTTTTTACACAGCTTAGATTCGCAACACATTGATGCCACTGATGGAAATCTATGTTATTAAAATGACGATCGCAACAGCTCAAATTCACAATAGAATATGCAGCAGTGTGAACCTAGCCTTAACGTGCCATATGCCAAACTGCGTTAATCCCAAATGTAGATCATCAACAACTAAGGCAGCACATTCCTACTCAGATATCAGTCAATGTTTTTCAACAATTGAGCTGGTTAGGGATTTAATCTTGGAGCCATTACAAACTTTGGAACTTACAGATATTCCATACCTTAGGTACATGTAAATGTTCATGCCCTGCAGGGGGTTCTATGCATTTTGTTAAAATATTGAAAAAACTAAAACGAGATAGTGTTATTGGGAGCAGCATGTTTTGTATATGCGTTTATGGTGCAACTGTAACCAGGGCTGTCTTTAATATTGATTGGACCCGGGCAAAAACAAATTTGGCCCCCCCATGCAATTTGGCTCTCCACCTGCTCGGAGACATACAATAAATAGAAGCTAGACTTAAAATCAGTTTACTGTATATGATCAGGCAGCAATTGCGATTGGTTGCCAGAGGTTATAGCATATTATTACTGCTTACTGACTGGTTGCAGCACACATTAAGGCTCACTGATTAGTTGCTAGAGGTTACAGCACATTATTTCTACTTATTGATTGGTTGTTAGAGATTACTGTACAGTAATACTGCTCACTGATTGTTTGCTATAGGTTACAGCACATCTTCACCTCACTGCAGGGGAGCATGATATACAAATGAATGCTGCCTTTAAGTACATATCAATGCCGTTGGCCTTGGCTATTTACATATGAATGCAGCTGCTATTTACATATGAATGTTGCCATTATTTACATATGATTTCCGGTTATTTACATGTAAACACAGGGTCTGCAGGTGAGTCATCTGTACACAACAATAGGACAGAGCTGGGCAGTATTAGTAGCAGCACTGCACACTGAGATATTGGGACACAGCACGGGACTAAAACTTCAAGGGACAAGGGAATTTAAACCAGGATAGTTGGCAAGTATGAGGCAGCTACTTTGGGCCCCACAACAATGACAGGACCCAGGCTGCCCCTTTTGCCCTGCCTTAAAGATGGCCCTGACTGTAACAACAAACAAACAAGACAAAATAAAGATAATTTAATGTTGCTGAACTACAGAGAGACTTATGACTTTTCCCATCTGTTAGTTGACTTCATTCCCTCCACATTTTTGCTGGATTTACCCAGAATTCTCCAGAGGTCGTCAGACAAAATAAAGTAACCAGTGTAGCAGAGTGGCATATTTGATAATGTTAGATACTCCCATCACTGGTTGTTAAAGACTTTGTCATATTCATCTCCATTAGCCTGTGATGCTGCAGGTGGCAGAGCCTGACAGGGAAGCTGACACGCTTGTTCCCCAAAAGGTTTGCACTCTCATTTCCATTGACAGCCAGGCTGTCTATTGGTTAAAGATCTGTCCACTGCCTGCTATCAATTTCAAAGGGAGCAGACCTGATTGGGCTCTTGTGTCTGTGAATCTCCATAAGGCCCCCACCCCCAGATACAAATTTCCCTCCACACAGGACAAGCCCCAGATTCCAATACCTGTTTACAATGAATACCCTTAATAGACTTTCTGAAACCATTGCAAAATTATAGTATTGGCTAGGTAGGAGATAAAAGTCATTGTGGGTCCTAGCCGTGCAGAGTCTAAATGATGATGGTCTTGTTGGCTTCCCCTTGATCTTTATGGGACATCTGATTGTGGACAGCAGGTCGATTAGATTTCAATCCTTACACTTTTTACAACAGATTAATAATAAAGGCTCAAAAGAGTCATAAAAGTATGTGATAGAAAATCCAGAAGGAATTGCATTTGTTGAATTCACAGCTGGAAAACCATAGTTAGTGCTGGTGAATTTGCTAAATGCTAAAAGATAAAAACACAAGCAGGAATTGTGATAATATTGCTCAAAAACAACTGATGAGTATAATTCTTAGGCCCCTTTCACATATGCAAACGGATGAAATACGGCCATACATGCGTCCCTATGGGATAGCGGGTGTCTGCGGATGAACATCCGCAGACACCCAATATCGTCTGCCTCCGCTACTGTCCAATTCTGCAGACGGAGGAAAAATTTTTTTTTCTATCCATCTGCAGAGCGGATCGGATGAACACGGACAGGCGGTCCGTGCTCATCCGATCCCCATAGAGGAGAGCGGAGAGCTGACAGGGCGGTCCCTGCACAGTGTGCGGAGACCGCCCTGTCCGCAGCCGGCTCAGCGGGGACAACGGAGCGATCCCCGCTGAGCGAGCGGATCATCACGGGGCGGATCATTACTGAATTAGGCAGATTCACAACCGGTAAGATATTTTCAGGAAATGTTGGTCCATATTGAGCCCAAGCCTCAGCAGATATATATATATATATATATACCCCCCCCCCCCCCAGCCATATACTGTACACACTTCTTCTTAGCACATCTAGCAGTCATACATTATATTCTCTACCTCCCCTATCCCACACCCAATCAGCTATAATTGCCTATTTCACCTGCAAACAATTTTTTCCATTGCTTAGCTGCCATGTAAACTTTCCTCTTCCTAAAGATGAACAAACAGTAATGCTCATAAGTTTATATACCCTGGCAGAATTTATGATTTCTTGGCCATTTTTCAGAGAATATGAATGATAACACAAAAACATTTCATTAATTTGTGGTTAGTGTTTGGCTGAAGCCATTTGTTATCAATAAACTGTGTTTACTCTTTTTAAATCATAATGGCAACAGAAATTACCCAAATTACCCTGCTCAAAAGTTTACATACCCTGGTCATTTTGGCCTGATAGCATGCAGTTGACACAAAGGGGTTTGGGTGGCTATTAAAAGGTACCAATCCTCACCTGTGATCTGTTTGCTTGTAATTGGTGTGTGTGTGTATATAAAAGGTAAATGAGTTTCTGGACTCCTGACAGACCCTTGCATCTTTCATCCAGAGCTGCACTGACGTTTCTGGATTCTGCGTCATGGGGAAAGCAAAATATTTGCCAAAGGATCTGTGGGAAAAGGTAGTTGAACTGTATTAAATGGGAAAGGGATATAAAAAGATATCCAAGGAATTGAGAATCCCAATCAGCAGTGTTCAAACTCTAATCAAGAAGTGGAAAATTAGGGGTTATGTTGAAACCAAACCATGGTCAGGTAGACCAACTAAAATTTCAGTCACAACTGCCAGGAAAATTGTTCAGGATGCAAAGAAAAATCCACAAATAACTTCAAGTGAAATACAGGACTCTCTGAAATGTGGTGTGGCTGTTTCAAGATGCACAATAAAGAGGCACTTGAAGAAAGATGGGCTGCATGGTCGAGTCGTCAGAATAAAGACATTACTATGCAAATGCCACAAAGTATCCCCCTTCTGGCACAAAGTCATTTGGAGTGATGAGACCAAAATTGAGCTTTTTGGCCACAACCATAAACGCTACATTTGGAGAGGAGTCAACAAGGCCTATAATGAAAGGTACACCTTTCCTACTGTGAAACATGGAGGTGGATCGCTGATGTTTTGGGAATGTGTAAGCTACAATGGCACAGGAAATTTGGTCAAAATTGATGGCAAGATGAATGCAGTATGTTATCAAAAAATACTGGAGGAACAGTTGCATTCATCAGTCAGGAATCTGCACATGGGACGTACTTGGACATTCCAACAGGACAATGATCTAAAACTCAAAGCCAAGTCAACCTATAATTGGCTACAGAAGAATAAAGTGAAGGCTCTGGAGTGGCCATTATCATTGAGGCACTCTGGGGAGATGTCAAACTTGCAGTTCATACAAGACAGCCCACAAATTTACAGGAACTGGAGGCTTTTTGCCAAGAGGAATGGGCAGCTTTACTATCTGAGAAGATAAAGAGCATCATCCACAAATACCACAAAAGACTTCAAGCTGTCATTGATGTTAAAGGGGGCAATACAAACTGGGGTATGTAAACTTTTGATCAGGGTCATTTGGGTAGTTTCTGCTGCTATTATGATTTAAAAAGAGTAAACACAGCTGATTGATAATAAATGGCATCAGTCAAACACTAACCATGAGTGAAAGAAAGGTTTTTGTGTTATCATTCATATTCTCTGAAAAATGGCCACAAAATCATAAATTCTGCCAGGGTATGTAAACTTATGAGCACAACTGTATAAGTAAAATTCTCCCACTGATGACGCCAAATGCTCATCACATTTCCCCTCACATTATTTTAAAATAAATTAATGAAGAAACATAAAAGTTCAGCTAAAGAGGCCCCAGGTTCTCAGCTCACAGTTTTAATGGAAGTCACAAGCAAGCCCTTATAAATAAATGAGTGATGCTGGGAGGAAAATTACTCCACTTGTCGGCAGAAGTTGTTCACCATGGTCTTACTTTTTTTCAGAAGAATCAATGAGTTGGGGAAAACTATGAGCGTTCAGCTGGGGAGCAAACTCAACCACCTGTACTTTCATTTTTCTGCTAATTAAAGTACACGCAGCAAAGTAGGCCATGTGACCACAATAACTGCTGGGCATGGGGAAAGGTTATTGCTCTTTTAAAGGAGTTTATTGTGTCCAAATGGGGTAACATCTACACTAGAAGCTCAATACATCTTATTGGTGCTGACCAAGGAGGGAATCCTTTCCTTCCCTGGCCCAAAGCCATGGTAATTTCTCAATTTGGGTGGATGTGACTTTCTATAGAAATCATGAATATTCACCATTTATAATTTTGTTAAACTGCAAAATTCACTATTATAGCAAATGTGTACCAGAATCACCTAATTCCTAAAGTCATGACGATGGAATAGCTCTGCTTATCTAGTGTGATCAGAAAGCTGTGAGATGTGGGTGGGGATTTTCTAATAGGAAACACCAACCCTGCCACTCATGTCTTTCGGAAAGGAAATTTGCAAACAGGACGTGAAACAGGACAGAGAGAAAAGGTGATGGTGTGGATAAGAATTTTTTTTTTTTTATTGTTGTATGGAGTCCTATACACCAGAAAAACATGAGACGCAGCTCAGGAGAAAAGAGGGACAGGGAAATTTGGTTCCAAAACATGGACAGTCCTTCTAAATGAGACACAGTTGGGCAGTTGGGGGTCATGGAGAAGGGGGCACAAGTTCATCAGATCACACACAAAACAAAAGCTAACGTCGGCTTCTTGTCCAACATCAGTGCCTGACCTCAAAATGCGCTTCTGGAAGAATGGTCAAACATTCCCATAGACACACTCCTAAACCTTGTGGACAAAGAGTGGGCCAACTCAATATTGAACCCTACAGACTAAGGCTAGGGTGCCATTAAATTACATGTGCATGTAAAGGCAGCCTGTCCCAATATTTTGGCAATATATACTTATACTGACTTTTCCATGTATTTATAATTATTTTTACATTATATCCAGTATTTGTATACATATCTTATATTAAAGCATATCTATGGTCATATTGTAAAATCATATATTTATTTCAACATTGTAATTCAATTATTTCTAGACAACTATCTATCTTAATGATCTTGACGTTTGTAAACTTTCTTTGTGAATATCCCCACACATCTCTGTGACAGTGTTCATTATGTCCTGTGTGTAGGCAATGCTGTGTCACACATTTCACAGAGCCTGCCAGAAGCCTGAGAAGTGCTGAGAGGAGAGTTTCAGGAGGCGGAGTCAGTGCAGGAATCGCTGCTTGCAGGCAGCAAGGTATCATGGGATACGTAGTCCTTAGAAATGTAATCTAGACAGCAGAAGAGAAGCCAAGCATGCAGGGAATCTAGAAAATTGTGGAAAGAGATGGCCAGCAGACAGGCAGAATTTATAACATAAAAGGAGATTAAGCTTATATTGGATTGTCAACTATAACGTTTTGTATTGTTGTTGCAAAGCTGATGTTATAAAATTAAAAGTATATGCTGTGACCATAGATTCCCTTTAATATGTTGCAAAAAGGCAGTACTAGGGGTTTAAACCCACTTAATAATCCTACAGTCGCTTTTACATATATATTTTAATATAAAAATAAAATGTACAGTCAATAACACCCAACAATAATAGTAATGGCAATATTGCTAATTGCAGGAAAACATAATTATACTGAGAAATGAAAAGCCATATTAAGCTATGACGATTAGTTATGGAAGATGAGTACTCTCTTTTGGATTTGCAGTCAGTAAGTGTTGAAAATGAAAGAACTGCTTACTAGAACTTAACAAATGTTAAATATAACCGTGTAATCTGCTGCATTTCATTCAGTCTTCAGCTACAAAATCCTGGATCTTTGCTTAAGCCGCAAACAGACTTAAGAAGGAAAAAAAAATAGCAGACAGAGACTTACTTTTTACTGCACATTTTCCTTATCCTTCTAGAAAATAAAAAGCAAGGCCTTTGGTAACGATGATGAACACATGGCGCATAGACATAACAGCTATCATTTTCATACTGTCTTCTCAAACAGGAATAAAAAATAAATAAAAAAATATCTGAGAAATGCATAAAAATCTACAACTGGAAAGGCAGAGATAGACTATAATTTGGAAAGTGAAATTCTCATTGTTTATGTATTTATTTTTCAAATTTTCATGTATGAGCTAAGTGCTCCTTATTCTTAAAAGTTTTTTTTCTCTGTGGTAAAACATTTACATTTAAAGTGAAACTTTCAATTCCCTATAGTACTAATGCAATTCATATATAAAAACAATGCTCTTAATCAGATTCAAACATACCTTCTCAAAAATAGTTTTCTGTCCTTACATTTCACCACTGATAGCTGATTTCAAACATGAACTCTGCTCTAAGTTTTCATGTGTGTCAGTCTCTACTGTTTTGGGGGGAGCAGCAATTTGCAGGAGTTCAGAAGGTACTGATACGGCTGCCCCCTGAATGCCTTGTGTATTGGTCCTAACTGTGGCTGCTCACCTTAGCCTCTGATGTATCCTCCCAATCTTGGTGACCATGACCTCTGATGTATCTTCCCAACCCTGCTCCCCATTGCATCTGATGTATCCTCCCAACCCTGCTGACCATGATCTCTGCTATATCCTCCCAACCCTGCTGACCATGATCTCTGATGTATCTTCCCAACCCTGCTGACCATGGTCTCTGATGTATCCCAACCCTGCGGACCTTGGCCTCTGATGTATCCTCCCAACCCTGTTGACACTGGCCTCTGATATATCCTCCCAGCCTTGCTCACCTTGGCCTCTGATGTATCCTTCCAGCCCAGCTCACCTTGGTTCTTGATGTATTCTCCTAGCTATGCATACCTTGGCCTCTACTGTATCTGTAGCGCTACCCCGTAGGAGCCACTGGGTAGATACCAGAATCCTTTTCCTAGTAATTTCCTTGCAGCCAGGCACACAATTCCAATAACTCTGTAGACTCATTAACCAGTCTAAGGGTATGCTTTTTGATGCTTGAGAACTTGGATAGGTAGTGGGTAATGGTAGTATACTCCAGTAACCCTTTGTAACAATTAAAGGACACTAAACTTTCTCCTTTAGAACTGTGAGCCAAGTCCTTGCACTAGTAAATGATGTAGCAACTTGAAGTAGCAACTTGAGGAGATTAATCTTCCTTGTGGACATCCGAGCAAAGTCCTTTCACTAAGAATTAAATAGGCTGAGCTCTTCAGGACACCAGACACAATGTCCCATTTAAACAAGCTTACTCTAGCATAAGAGAGATGGAAATGGCACACGGTCCCTAGGATCTCTCACACCAGTCTGTACTCATTAATATCCTTGGATTATTTCTTGACTCCTTCCAATATCTTCCAGACGCTTTCACCCTGTGGTACCAGACCAGATCCTCAGACAGCAGCCCCTCAGTCAGCTTCGGCAAACTCTCAGCAAAATAGGCCTCCAGCTAATTCCACTGAGGCCTCAATAACCTGCAGGCATACGGTAGGGGGCTAAAGGCCCCTTAGGTTGTGATCTCCTCCTCAAGGAAAAAGACAAGGCTGCTCCAAGTCTCCGAGTATTTATGCTCTCTCCCAGCAACCCTCTGGGCAAACACACCAGGTATTGGCTAGGGCTACATAAAAATTCTGCTGATTAGACTCTTCCTGCTCACTAAATTCCAGAACATTTCTGGACAACCATTGGGAAGCAGACAATTCTGCAGCCACTGAAACACTGAACAAAACAGAAAATCAAACACAGTTACATTGATTACAGTGTTTTTTCCAGCTGTATTTACTCAGTGCAGCTAATAATATCCAAGTAAAAGATATAACACCAACATGTCAGCAAAAAAAATCAAAAATAGAATCACTAAGTTTGAAAAAGGATCATCACCTTGTGTCAGTATTTTGTTGAACCACCTTTGGCTTTAATTACAGCGTTTAGTTTGTTGAGATATGTCTCTATTAACTTTGCACATCTAGACTTTGCAATATTTGCCCACTATTCTTTGCAGAATTGTTCAAGTTCAGTTAGATTTGATGGTGGCTGTTTGTGGACTGCAGTCTTCAAGTCATTCCACAGATTTTCAATGGGGTTTAAGTCTGGGCTCTGACAAGGCCATGCAAGGACATTCACCTTTTTCTTCTTCAACCACTATGTTGTCATTTTTGTTGTGTGCTTTGGGTCATTGTCATGTTGGAGGGTAAACCTTCTTCCCATTGTTAACTTTCTGGCAGAGGGCAGCAGATTTTCTTCAAGAATTTGATGGTATTTTGCCCCATCTATTTTTCCTTCTATCTTGACAAAATTTCCAGTCCCTGCTGCAGAGAAACACCCCCATAACAGCATATTAACATCTCCATGCTATACTGTAGGAATGGTGTTATTTAGATTAAATTCTGCAAGACATATCGTTTGGTGTTAAGGCCAAATAATTCTATTTTAGTCCCATCTGACCATAACACCTTTTCCCATGTGGCCTTAGACTCTTCAAGGTGTATTTGGCAAAGCTCAGTCATGATTGCATGTGGCCTTTCTCGAGGAGTGGCTTTTTTCTTGCAACCCCCCCCCCCCCCCCATACAAGCCACATTTGTGGACAATTTGTGAAGTTGTTGTCAAATGCATACAATCACTACTCTTTGTCATAAATTCCTGCAACTGCTTTAGAGTTGCTGTAGGCCTCTTGGTAGCCTCTCTGACCAGTTTCCTCCTGGTATTTTTCCGAGTTTGGAGTGACATCCTGATCTAGGGAGGGTCTGTGTTGTACCAAATACCTTCCACTTCCTAATAATAGACTTCACTGTGCTTCTAGGCATTGATAAAGCCTTTGAACATTTTTTGCATCTATCTCCTGACTTGTGCCTGTCCACAACTTTATCCTTTTGACAGTGCCTTGCCATCCATAGTTGATTGTTTGCTTCAGTTGCACTATCAGGGACTGAAGTTCTCCAGGAAATTTCTTATCATGCAGAGCTAATTAAACTGACCACAGCTGATCACAGTTGAAAGTCAAATGGCTTTGTTTGCCATTGAGAAGTTGATTGAGTTTACAAGTCATTTTTATGAGGGGAGTGATCCCTTTTCCAACTCAGTGATATTTAGATTTTTTTTTACAGAACTTAGTGCAATCTGAGACCAGAGTGGAGTGACACAACCCCCTCTACAGTCTCATAAGGAAACATGCACATCTGAGGCTGTCAATCACCTGCTGTGCTAGAGGGCATCTCCTGGGATTGCCGGGTGTTTCAGAAGTGATTCATGCAGAGAGCAGAGGAAAGAGACAACACACAAGATCTACACTATGTGCTATGGATTAAGGCAAGTACATACCATATGAGGATATGCTTTGCTCATTTTTAATTTCAGAGGTTTATAGCCACTTTAACTCTGGGATATGCAAATATTGTTCAATTACCTCAGTGCAGGAGCTTCCTGTAATAAAGACAGATCACAAATGTTCTTTCCCCTTATGCAGGATGGCTGGTCTTGTATCTGCCCCCCTCCTGTAGTTTTCAGGCAACCTGCAGTGGGTGGAGCCTATTGGGCTCCTCCTCTACATCTCCTATATACAGCCTGGCAATGATGTCATTACGACTTTTACATGTTAATACCTGAGTTGGCAAAAGCATTTGGTGCATACAAAGAAGACGTTTTGCTTTGTGGCTATTGAGGATGATATTTACAAGAATGTTTTTTGTGCCCGGAGTTCCGCTTTAATAAAAAAAGCCCCAAAATATAAAATTGCACAGACTGCATTACAATATGTGTAACTCCTCAACCTGGATTGGGAAGACACCCTTATTAGTGCAGTAAAAGGGGGCTAAAGTGATATAAATCATATTGAATAGTTGATAAGAAGAAGAAGAGGAGCATTATTCTCAAACTTCTACAATGAATTCTCCAGAGATTTTACTGTAAAATTTACCATAATATTTGTGCAGCCACGAAACATGTTCTGTCTGGCTTAGAAAAAACTATGGTAGCGCAAGGGATATCATTCTTACAAAGTCTGCTTCATCTCACTTGTTTTAAGTGTCTGGAACTGTCATTCACTTGTCATTTTCCAACATGTCAACAACATGTGCCAGACCAATCTGTCAGCGGAACGACTTTGGCTGCCCATGAAGAAGCAACAGTTACAGCCTCTGATTCCCAGGCGATGCTGAATCCAGATGACATTCATTATTGTGGGATACTATTCTACATAGACAGTTTATTGCCGCCTCCGACATCGAAATTCACAGCACGTACTTCAGAACTCCATTACATTATTAATAAAGTACACAAACTATTCCACTGTGCAGCTCAGATCGTCCATGGGAAGTTTGTCGAATGATTTGTTAGAATTACCTATCCACAGTCTGAACAGAACCCTTTCCGGTAGCAGGGCTGTTTGGGTCTTGATATAGACTAAACAATGAAATCTGTTTCTCATAATATGGGCCCTGGAAGTATACAAATTAATGGATTCCTTAGTGTAAACGTTTGGATTCAAAATAATAAAAAAATAACAAACATGTTATTTTTACCTGCTCTGTGCAATGGTTTTGCACAGAGTAGCCTCAGTCTTCCACTTCTCATGTCCCCTTCCAGTGCTCCTGGCACCTCCCTCCTGGTGAGTCCCCCCATAGCAAGTCGCTTGCTATGGGGGCACTTGTGTGTGCTTGCTCCTGAGCTGGCTATGTGTGTCCATAAGACAGACAGAATGTGGCATGGCCCTGCCCCCTGCTCCCTTCTCACTGGCTGACAGCATTGACAGATTGACAGCAGCTGGCGCCAATGGCTCCCACTGCTGTGTCTGAGCCAATGAGGAGAGAGAGAGCCAAGAAAGCCTCTGCTCTTCTGCACATCACCGGATTAAGATCAGCCTCAGGTAAGGGGTGGGCTGAGGGGAAATCTGCATACTGAATTTTTAGTTTTTTAACTTAAGGCAAAAATGCAGAGTTTAATGAAAACCCTTCAGGCTTTAGAACCATTTTAACCAGAATTCAGTTTTTTCTGTGCAGGCTTATGCGTAGATTTTTGGGACACACTAAGACCCCTTTCATACTGGGGCGATGCAGGCGTTGGCGGTAAAGCGGCGCTATTTTTAGCACCGCTTTACCGTTGTTTTAGCAGCGGTATTAACCCCGCTAGCGACTGAAAAAGGGTTAAAACCGTGCTGCCCCGTTGATTTCAATGGGTAGGAGCGGTTTAGGAGCGGTGAATACACCGCTCCTTCACCGCTCCAAAGATGCGGCTAGCAGAACTTTTTTCACCATCCTGCTAGCGTACCGCTCCAGTGTGAAAGCCCTCCGGCTTTCACACTGGAGTGAAAGGGGCCAAATTTTTTCAGGCGCTATGCAGGCGATATTTTTAGCGATGTAGCGCCCGAAAAACGCCCCAGTGTGAAAAGGGCCTTAGGGCCAATTAACACAAAGTGTGGTGATCTATGTTTCCTGCACTGGATGAACACATTAAAAAAATGCTTTCTATGTGTCCTATTCATACACCCCAGAGTTGCGGTGCAGTGAGCTGTGATATATTGCATTTTATCACTGCATTCTGGGCAGAATCACATGTTACTGACTAGCGTGCAGTGCACCACACTGCTGTACAGCTACATAAGTGAAGTGTCACCTTTGTGCACTTCAAATAAAGTTCACACAAAAAAGGGAGCTGTGTTATGCACTGAAACATACATGACATCACCCCCTACCATCAGCTTTCTGCAGCTGGGATAGACAGCGGCCGAACAGCCAACTGCACCGGTTTACTGAGCAGCGGCTGTCTGTTTATGTGTGAACAGGCCCTATTTAAAGTGGTTGTAAACCCACTTTGAAAAAAAAAAACTAACACCTGCAAGATAAAGACATAATGAGCTAGTATGCATATGCAAATATTGAAGAAGTCACCAGCATCACACAGGTGCCTCCAATCCAGCAATTTTTTGCATTTGTAGAAACAATGTTTTGAGGTCCAATAAGACTGCAATGCCATCTTCTAAACTGACATAATCAGGGGGCTGGGTGTGTCCTCTAGGTTCTTGCATTTGGCTTCCTGATGACATGCCACTGAAAATGCACAGTATGTCCATGAGTACCCAGTGCATGTGCAGTGTGCTGGACATCACCCTGAAGTTTCCTGGGATGAGTAACGTGAGTATCCCTGGAGGCTTCAGCAATTGGGGAAAGGTCAGAAACCAGAAGATGTGTGGCTGGAACCCACCAAAAATGTATTAAAATGTATTAAAATGAAAATGATCTTTGATTGTGTAATAGTAAGGGGGAGGAGGAAAATTATTTAACATAGCTAGCCTTTCATATACAGTATCTCCCCCTCCTGTTCATTAGCTTGCAGTGCAAACAAGTCTCACAAGTCTCATTCAACAAGTCTAAATACATTTTCAAACAGGTGTTTGGAAAATCTCAATAAATTTCAGATATTTACTGTACATTGGCTTTTTCTTTTTTTTGATAATTGACAATTTTTATTACGTTTTGATTGTTTCAATACAAAAATATAAGGCACAAGTACAGGAAGGGGTAACGAAATAAAATAAATAAAGACTTCTACAGGTGACATGGATGCATCCTACAAGCATCAAACATGAAGCATAGCCGATTAATAAAAGGAGGCTGAAATACGGCACTGCAAGAGTGTGATCATAACACAGTAGTAATACCTATAATCCTATAGGTGGACCTTGATCAACAGGTAAATGTACTATCAGGGCAAAAATTATCCTCTAATTGCGTGGTCTACGTTTCCAAAGATAAAAAAAGGGAGGAAAGGAAAGAAGGGGGGAAGGGGGAGAGAAGCTGGATGAAAAAGTGTATAGGGAGAGTAACTCCAACCAGCTAGACTCGTCACTCGAGGATCCCACGTAGACTCGGTCCACATGGCGGGGGTGCCCCAAGCAAGGACGTTCTACCTGGAAGTACCAGCCCTCCCAAATTGCTGTATGTCGAGCCATACGATCTTCTAAGCAGGATGACATAGACTTCATAAGCTCCATGTCTTTAATTCTGTCATAGAGGTCTGAAAGTGTTGGGTGATGTCGATTTTTCCAGTGTAGTGCCACTAAGCTCCTTGCTGCTGTGAGTATATGTGTGGTCAATTTTCTTGCCAATCCGGGAAGTTTCAGAGGCTGAGTAGAAACAGCCCACGGGAGAGGGGGATATCTACCTCAAACAGCTGATGGTGAAGTCCCTGTACCGAGAGCCAATATGGCTGGAGAGCTGGGCAGTTCCAATAAATATGGAGTAACGTGCTTTGGTTTTGAAGACATCTCCAACAGCATTCCGAAGCCAATAGGTATATGGCATATAATCGAGATGGTGTTAGGTACCAACAAAAGAGCACCTTATAAGTGTATTCTTTATAAAGTGTACATATAGAGCTTTTAGCCACACAAGACCATGCAGTTCTCCATTGTTTAGGAGACAGTTCCTTCCCAAGATTTTCTTCCCATTATGCATGTAGCTATGTTTCCCCAATGAGAGTCTGTCAGAAGAATTAAAAATTTTATATATGTCTGAGGTCAGTCCTCACAGTGAGGGGCCAGATAGAACTACTTTTTCAAATGGGGAAGGTATGGAGAACTTAAGAGTCGGGGAGATAGCAAAAGCGTAGTGCCGTATCTGAAGGTATCCAAAGAAACTACCTGGGTATTCTGTTTTTACCTGGAGTTTTTCCTTCATCATTCAAGGATTTTTTCCTTAATGCCGGTTCATACTACAGTGACTTGGGATCTGACTCGTCAGATCTCAATTCGCCCCAAGTCGTTGGACATAAGAAATTCCATTGAAGTGAATGAGAGCCATCTTAATGTATACTACTGAAGTTGCTCTGACTTCAGAAAAGGTTCCTGTACTACTTTAAGGCAACTTGTACCCATAGATTTCAATGGAAGTTGCCTCCAAGTCAGATCTCCACCTATACTGAAGCAACTTTACAGGAAAAAGAAAATAATTTACCCAGGTACTTCCTACGTTTACCCAGGCAACCCCCTCCCTCCCACAGAGCTGATTATTCTGTGATTGACCACAGCCAAAGTTGCCTGTCCTGGAGGCAACTTTAAGTTGTAAGTACGTTTTAAGTTGCACAAAGTCATGCTGAAGTCACCTCCAAATCGCCTTGCAAAGTCACGTTGTAAGTCAGGTTGCCCCTTTGTGAACCAGCACTTATTTCTGTACTTTTATTACAACAAAGATAGCACTTTATGAGGGAATAAGAGAAGTGAAGATTATATTTATTAGATCAATAACTTGTGTGTGGTAAAATTTCCAGCAAAGACAAGTCCCATAAAGTAAGGTTCACATCCAATCTCTTTCTGTTCTTTTCCCTTAATTAACAAAATAGCAAACATCCAATGACAAAAACAAAGATCTTAAAGAGAGGGCTGCTGAATTACTTTTCTGAAATGAGGAGTCTTGGAGTTGATGCATGT
The DNA here is from genome assembly GCF_037356315.1 of Lithobates pipiens. Taxonomy (NCBI): domain Eukaryota; kingdom Metazoa; phylum Chordata; class Amphibia; order Anura; family Ranidae; genus Lithobates; species Lithobates pipiens. The sequence goes on along the minus strand of NW_027507718.1, from coordinate 448,076,023 downwards.
GGAGATAGGGGCGTCAACGTCTTACTCAATGAAAAAAAAAACTGTAATCAGCTAAGATAGTAACATTTTATTAAACCTCAATGTTGCTTTCTGCTACATAAAATGGTTCTGTCTACACGTTAACTCAAGCCAAAGTAACAGATTACATTTTATAGCGGTTCACTATTTCAGCAAGTATAAAAATATACTAATGTGCAAACCAATAACTAAATAAATATATAGTGCGTAGCTGCCAACACGAAATATGTTCTCACACAGTGATAAATAAAGAAATAATAAATGTGGTCTTTTCTCTGTGATCAAAATTATAATGAATTAAATCATAAAGTGTAAAGATAACCAAATAGCTAATTCATCAATGACAAATAAAGTGCCAAGTGCAAATACTCCTTGATTCAGAAATAACCTTCACAGTGCAAATGAATCTAATGATACAATAATAATCAATAATGCATATAATGTAACTTAAAATGCAAAAAAGTCCCTAAAGTGCTTGGTGCAATCAATCTTCAGTGCACAGAAATAATTAATACAGAGTGTCAGCAATCACAGTGCAGACTCACTGTGCATATAATGGAACTTAAAATGCAAAAAAGTCCATAAAGTGCTTGGTGCAATCAATCTTCAGTGAACAGAAATAATTCATAAAGAGTGTCAGCAATCACAGTGCAGACCCATATAGTAAATTCCTCAATCATTCTTCACCATCCGTGTGTGCAGTGTGTTCAGCCTCTCACCTCAAAAGAAGACCCCTAGGGTCTAGTCGTACCAATAATGAATCTCTCATATAGATCCATGACAGTAGGCTCTTTCCTTATAATCCTCTCCTAGATAGGGCAGCGATGTTCAATGATACAGGCAGGTATTTCCATAAAGTATACCTATCTCTTCTACCTCCTCCACTTTCCACCAACCAGGCTCACATATAATACAAATAGGTCTCCATGTGTAGTATTCCATTACAATCATTTATTAAAAAATGTAGCAACTCACATATAGTGATGGCCGAACGGTTCGCCCGGCGGTCGTTTCGCGGCGAATTTCCGACTTTCGCCGTCCGCGGGTTCGAACGCCTTTTTCCGTCGTTCGCCCCGGCGGACTTACGTGTTTAATGTATACAAGAACTTTAACCTTTCGTGACACGTTTATCATGTGTTACAGGACAACCAATTGAGACATGACAGCTCATGGACACTTGGACATTCCCCCTAACCTATAAATACACCCGATCCGGTGGCCATTTTACATTCTTTCTTCTGTCACTGTAGGGAAAGGATCCTGTGTGGAGTAGGGACAGAGAAAACGCTAGCTATTTGGTACACAAAAGTTCTTTTCAGGACTGGTATAGGTGTTAGGTCAGCAGCCTGAGTTTCTTTTGTCAGTTTAGATAAAGGGACAGAGCGCTGTATGCTGCTATTTTAGGGACAGCTCAGCCAGATTAGTCTTTCTTCATCATCATCATCATCATCATCATTAGCTGTTACTATCAGGTCCACAAAAGAGCTGTTCCAGCTAATCGTTCCAGCCTACTCTTTTTTGCCAATTTGTATAGGGACAGGCAGGAAGCAGTGTGTCAGGCAGTGAGGATAATTTTAAAGACTTGCTGTTACTATTAGTTCCACAAAGGTTCTTTTCAGGACTGGTATCAGTGGTACGGTAATAGGCTTGTACACGTATAATATTCTTTCTTCCAAATATAGAAAGAATATTATACTTGACTGCTGCCCTTCTGCTGCAGTCTGCTAATCATTCACAACTCACTTGTTCCACAAAGCTCTTTATCAGGACTGGTAACTTGGTCTGTCTAGGGTGCTACGGTACATAGGCTTGGGTGCGGTACAGTCTGCTGTTCTGTAAGGACCGCTATCGGTCCACAATACATAGGGTTGCCGTGCACTACTGCTGACCGCTGCCCTATACTGCAGCAGTCCTTCAGCGGTATAGGGACTGACGCACAGTCTGCTAAACACTAATACACAACCTGCTTGGTCCACAAAAGTTCTTATAAGGACTGGTAACTTGGTATAGGGTGCTACGGTACATAGGCCTGAGTGCAGTACAGTCTGCTGTTCTGTAAGGACCGCTATCGGTCCACAATACATAGGGTTGCCGTGCACTACTGCTGACCGCTGCCCTATACTGCAGCAGTCCTTCATTGGTATAGGGACTGACGTACAGTCTGCTAATCACTAACACACAACCTGCTTGGTCCACAAAAGTTCTTATAAGGACTGGTAACTTGGTATAGGGTGCTACGGTACATAGGCCTGAGTGCAGTACAGTCTGCTGTTCTGTAAGGACCGCTATCGGTCCACAATACATAGGGTTGCCGTGCACTACTGCTGACCGCTGCCCTATACTGCAGCAGTCCTTCATTGGTATAGGGACTGACGTACAGTCTGCTAATCACTAACACACAACCTGCTTGGTCCACAAAAGTTCTTATAAGGACTGGTAACTTGGTATAGGGTGCTACGGTACATAGGCCTGAGTGCGTTACAGTCTGCTGTTCTGTAAGGACCGCTATCGGTCCACAATACATAGGGTTGCCGTGCACTACTGCTGACCGCTGCCCTATACTGCAGCAGTCCTTCAGCGGTATAGGGACTGACGCACAGTCTGCTAAACACTAACACACAACCTGCTTGGTCCACAAAAGTTTTTATAAGGACTGGTAACTTGGTATAGGGTGCTACGGTACATAGGCCTGAGTGCAGTACAGTCTGCTGTTCTGTAAGGACCGCTATCGGTCCACAATACATAGGGTTGCCGTGCACTACTGCTGACCGCTGCCCTATACTGCAGCAGTCCTTCATTGGTATAGGGACTGACGTACAGTCTGCTAATCACTAACACACAACCTGCTTGGTCCACAAAAGTTCTTATAAGGACTGGTAACTTGGTATAGGGTGCTACGGTACATAGGCCTGAGTGCGTTACAGTCTGCTGTTCTGTAAGGACCGCTATCGGTCCACAATACATAGGGTTGCCGTGCACTACTGCTGACCGCTGCCCTATACTGCAGCAGTCCTTCATTGGTATAGGGACTGACGTACAGTCTGCTAATCACTAACACACAACCTGCTTGGTCCACAAAAGTTCTTATAAGGACTGGTAACTTGGTATAGGGTGCTACGGTACATAGGCCTGAGTGCGTTACAGTCTGCTGTTCTGTAAGGACCGCTATCGGTCCACAATACATAGGGTTGCCGTGCACTACTGCTGACCGCTGCCCTATACTGCAGCAGTCCTTCATTGGTATAGGGACTGACGTACAGTCTGCTAATCACTAACACACAACCTGCTTGGTCCACAAAAGTTCTTATAAGGACTGGTAACTTGGTATAGGGTGCTACGGTACATAGGCCTGAGTGCGTTACAGTCTGCTGTTCTGTAAGGACCGCTATCGGTCCACAATACATAGGGTTGCCGTGCACTACTGCTGACCGCTGCCCTATACTGCAGCAGTCCTTCATTGGTATAGGGACTGACGTACAGTCTGCTAATCACTAACACACAACCTGCTTGGTCCACAAAAGTTCTTATAAGGACTGGTAACTTGGTATAGGGTGCTACGGTACATAGGCCTGAGTGCGTTACAGTCTGCTGTTCTGTAAGGACCGCTATCGGTCCACAATACATAGGGTTGCCGTGCACTACTGCTGACCGCTGCCCTATACTGCAGCAGTCCTTCATTGGTATAGGGACTGACGTACAGTCTGCTAATCACTAACACACAACCTGCTTGGTCCACAAAAGTTCTTATAAGGACTGGTAACTTGGTATAGGGTGCTACGGTACATAGGCCTGAGTGCGTTACAGTCTGCTGTTCTGTAAGGACCGCTATCGGTCCACAATACATAGGGTTGCCGTGCACTACTGCTGACCGCTGCCCTATACTGCAGCAGTCCTTCAGCGGTATAGGGACTGACGCACAGTCTGCTAAACACTAACACACAACCTGCTTGGTCCACAAAAGTTTTTATAAGGACTGGTAACTTGGTATAGGGTGCTACGGTACATAGGCCTGAGTGCAGTACAGTCTGCTGTTCTGTAAGGACCGCTATCGGTCCACAATACATAGGGTTGCCGTGCACTACTGCTGACCGCTGCCCTATACTGCAGCAGTCCTTCAGCGGTATAGGGACTGACGCACAGTCTGCTAAACACTAACACACAACCTGCTTGGTCCACAAAAGTTTTTATAAGGACTGGTAACTTGGTATAGGGTGCTACGGTACATAGGCCTGAGTGCAGTACAGTCTGCTGTTCTGTAAGGACCGCTATCGGTCCACAATACATAGGGTTGCCGTGCACTACTGCTGACCGCTGCCCTATACTGCAGCAGTCCTTCATTGGTATAGGGACTGACGTACAGTCTGCTAATCACTAACACACAACCTGCTTGGTCCACAAAAGTTCTTATAAGGACTGGTAACTTGGTATAGGGTGCTACGGTACATAGGCCTGAGTGCGTTACAGTCTGCTGTTCTGTAAGGACCGCTATCGGTCCACAATACATAGGGTTGCCGTGCACTACTGCTGACCGCTGCCCTATACTGCAGCAGTCCTTCATTGGTATAGGGACTGACGTACAGTCTGCTAATCACTAACACACAACCTGCTTGGTCCACAAAAGTTCTTATAAGGACTGGTAACTTGGTATAGGGTGCTACGGTACATAGGCCTGAGTGCGTTACAGTCTGCTGTTCTGTAAGGACCGCTATCGGTCCACAATACATAGGGTTGCCGTGCACTACTGCTGACCGCTGCCCTATACTGCAGCAGTCCTTCATTGGTATAGGGACTGACGTACAGTCTGCTAATCACTAACACACAACCTGCTTGGTCCACAAAAGTTCTTATAAGGACTGGTAACTTGGTATAGGGTGCTACGGTACATAGGCCTGAGTGCGTTACAGTCTGCTGTTCTGTAAGGACCGCTATCGGTCCACAATACATAGGGTTGCCGTGCACTACTGCTGACCGCTGCCCTATACTGCAGCAGTCCTTCATTGGTATAGGGACTGACGTACAGTCTGCTAATCACTAACACACAACCTGCTTGTTCCACAAAAGTTCTTATAAGGACTGGTAACTTGGTATAGGGTGCTACGGTACATAGGCTTGAGTGCGGTACAGTCTGCTGTTCTGTAAGGACCGCTATCGGTCCACAATAGATAGGGTTGACGTGCACCACTGCTGACCGCTGCCCTATACTGCAGCAGTCCTTCAGCGGTATAGGGACTGACGTACAGTCTGCTAAACACTAATACACAACCTGCTTGGTCCACAAAAGTTCTTATAAGGACTGGTAACTTGGTATAGGGTGCTACGGTACATAGGCTTGAGTGCGGTACAGTCTGCTGTTCTGTAAGGACCGCTATAGGTCCACAATAGATAGGGTTGACGTGCACCACTGCTGACCGCTCACCTATACTGCAGCAGTCCTTCAGCGGTATAGGGACTGACGTACAGTCTGCTAATCACTAACACACAACCTGCTTGTTCCACAAAAGTTCTTATAAGGACTGGTAACTTGGTATAGGGTGCTACGGTACATAGGCTTGAGTGCGGTACAGTCTGCTGTTCTGTAAGGACCGCTATAGGTCCACAATAGATAGGGTTGACGTGCACCACTGCTGACCGCTCACCTATACTGCAGCAGTCCTTCAGCGGTATAGGGACTGACGTACAGTCTGCTAATCACTAACACACAACCTGCTTGTTCCACAAAAGTTCTTATAAGGACTGGTAACTTGGTATAGGGTGCTACGGTACATAGGCTTGAGTGCGGTACAGTCTGCTGTTCTGTAAGGACCGCTATCGGTCCACAATAGATAGGGTTGACGTGCACCACTGCTGACCGCTGCCCTATACTGCAGCAGTCCTTCATCGGTATAGGGACTAAGAGTTTTGTCACAGGGTCATTTAAAAAATGACAGGCAGAGGAAGAGGCAGGCCCTTCCGCAGGGGTGGTAGGGGTAGGGCAGGAGCAACAGGCTTGAGCCAAAGTGGGAAGTTGCAGAAGGTGCGTTCAATTACTTTAAAGGATGCACCAGACTTGGTTGAGTGGCTCGCTCAGCCTTACTCTTCTGCACCCTCCTCATCCTCTCGATCTGCACCCTCTTCTTCACTCTCTGCTATGTGCACCCCCAAAGACACTACCACCAACAACACGACCACCACCACCACCACCACATACCTTCCGCTTGAGTCACTGGAATTATATTCCGATCCATATCAAGAGGACATTTCTGATGCGCAGCCACTCTTGGTATTGGATCAGGAAGAGGAGGTAGCAACAAGCGCTACTCAGCAGTCTGACGCCAGTACCCAGATCAGCCCAAGGAGGAGGTTGGTCCCCGGTGTTGCTGCCTACTCTACTTATAGCGGTGGGGAAGGTGACGTTGATGATGACGTGTCTAGTGATGTCACGTGGGTGCCCACAAGAGAGGAAGAGGAGGGGAGTTCAGAGGGAGATATGGACCAGCAGATAGGGAGGAGAAGCAGCAATGACTTACATTGCACAGCAGGGACAAAGCAGACTGCAAATGTATCAGGAGCGAGTCATCGACCATGTACGGTCACATCTGGCGCTCCCAGGACACCGGCACATGGCTCCGCAGTGTGGGCTTTTTTTAACGTGTCCGCTGCTGACAATAGCGTTGCCATCTGCAATCTTTGCAGTCAACGCGTTAGTCGCGGTAAGCCCAATACTCACCTAGGGACGACCGCCTTAAGAAGGCACATGAGCAGCCATCACCGAGCCCAGTGGGAGCAACGGAACACACAAAGCCACACTGCAGGCTCTCACCGTCCAGCCTCGTCTTCTACTTCTCCTTCTCCTCTCTCCTCACAATTGTCCTCCACTCCACCTTCCATCACGCCAAGCTCACATTTTTCTGCAAAAAGGCAGGCTTCCGTGGGCCTAATGTTTGAGCGTAAAAAAATGATGACGCCGGATAACCCTCTTGCCCAACGGTTGGCGGCTGGCTTGTCAGAACTCATAGCCCGCCAACTACTGCCATATAAACTGGTGGACTCGGAGGCCTTTCGCAAATTTGTGGCCATTGGAACACCACAATGGAAGGTCCCAGGAAGGAAGTATTTCTCAGAGAAGGGCATCCCAGAGCTATATGGCCATGTTCAGCGGCAAGTGAATGTATCTCTGGCACACAGTGTCGGTGCCAAGATACATCTGACCACAGACACGTGGTCTAGCAAACACGGGCAGGGAAGGTATATCAGTTTTACTGCCCACTGGGTGAACCTTCTGACGGCCGTCAAGCATGTAACCCGTGGCACCCGTGTAGATTTGGTTTTACCGCCACGGATTGCATGCAGGCCTGACTCTTCTTCTCCTCCTCCTACTCCATCCTCCTCCCTCTCCTCCTCAGCTGCCTCCTCCTTTTCCGCTGCTAGCGTCTCTTCCACTGCACCGCCCAAGCTCCCCAGAACCTATTCCACATGCCAGGTGAGACGTTGCCATGCCGTGCTGCGTCTGTTGTGCCTGGAAGCAAAGAGCCACACTGGCCCGGCACTCCTTTCAGCTTTGCGTTCACAGGCAGATGAGTGGCTAACACCGCTCAATTTGACAGTTGGTAAAGTGGTGTGTGACAACGGTGCCAATCTGCTTAGCGCATTGAAACAGGGCAAAATCACGCACGTGCCGTGCATGGCACACGTCTTAAACTTGGTCGTGCAGCGATTCCTTGTCAAATACCCTGGGGTCCAGGACATCTTGCGGCAGGCAAGGAAAATCTCGGCCCATTTCAGAAGATCTTACACGGCCATGGCTCGCCTTGCTGACATTCAGCGGCGACACCATCTGCCGGTCAGACGTCTTATTTGCGATTGCCCGACGCGATGGAACTCAACCTTCTATATGCTTGATAGGCTGCTCCAGCAGAAACGTGCAGTTAACGTCTACCTGTATGAACTCTGCGAAAGAAACGGTTCTGGGGAGCTGGGTTTTTTTTCACCGCGCCAGTGGCTGCTCATGCGCGACACATGCAGACTTCTGCGGCCATTTGAGGAGATCACCAAACTGGTCAGTCGCAGCCATGGCGCCATCAGTGACATGGTACCTTATGCCTTCTTTCTGGAGCGTGCATTGCGTCGTGTCATTGATCAGGCTGTGGAGGAGCAGGAGCGGGAAGATGAGGAAGTCGCAATGCTGGATGAATTCCCAGGGGGGGCTACTCTATCTGAGACAAGTCAACAACAGGAGTCTGATGAGGAGTCAGAGGAGGATGGTGCCGGGGCGGATGAGCAGGAGCAAGAAGAGCATGCTTTAAACCTTTCTGGGATCCCTGTTGTGCGAGGATGGGGAGAGGAGAATGAAGAGGACGACATTATCCTGGATGATGAGCAGGAGCCAGGCCACCACACCGCTTCCACTTTAGTGCAAATGGGGGCCTTCATGCTCCAGTGTTTTAATAGGGACCCCCGTATAAAAAGCATGAGGGTCAAGGACCAGTACTGGGTGGCAACGTACTTAGACCCCCGGTACAAACACAAAATGGCGGAAATGTTACCGCCGTCGCAGAGGGCTGTCAGAATGCAGCACTTCCAGGCCTTGCTTCGAGAAATGCTGCATTCTGCTTTTGCGTGCGCTGGCAGAGGAGCAATTCCCACTCCCAGAGAAGGATTTGCGGGTACCAATCCAACAGCGCCTGCAAGAAGAGGCCGGTTTGAAGATGTGTTGGTGACTTCGGATATGAGGTCATTCTTTCAGCCGACCCATCGACAGGTGTCATCCGGATCCAGCATCAGGGAACGCCTAGACCGTCAGGTGTCCGACTACATTGGGTTAACGGCCGATGTGGACGCTCTGAGGAGTGATGAACCCCTAGACTACTGGGTGGGCAGGCTTGACCTCTGGCCAGAGCTTGCCCAATTTGCAATCGAACTGTTGGCTTGCCCCTCATCCAGTGTCCTGTCCGAAAGGACGTTCAGCGCAGCAGGGGGGATTGTGACCGATAAGCGTACTCGCCTAGCTCACCACAGTGTTAACTACCTCACATTTCTAAAAATGAATGAGGCATGGATCTCGGAGGAATTCAACACATGTGATCAGTAGACCATGTATATGTCTATAAACAATTTTTGGAATCAAGCACACAGACCTTCTTAATTCATTTGGCTCACTTCCCTGACCCAAAAAAGCACACCGTACTATATGCCCCTACCCTCCTCTTTGAAGAGGTTGAGCGGTGTCATATTTCTACTGGGGCTGCTTATTATGAGGGGTTCCCACCATCCCTGTGCTGTGCTGACTTCCTCCTGGGTGTTCTTATTATGAGGGGCTCCCACCATCCCTGTGCTGTGCTGACTTCCTCCTGGGGGTTCTTATTATGAGGGGATCACACCATCCCTGTGCTGTGCTGACTTCCTCCTGGGGCTGCTTACGGTGCTGCTGTCAGCGCTGTATGTCACGGAGCTGCTGTCAGCGCTGTATGTCACGGAGCTGCTGTCAGCGCTGTATGTCACGGAGCTGCTGTCAGCGCTGTATGTCACGGAGCTGCTGTCAGCGCTGTATGTCACGGAGCTGCTGTCAGCGCTGTATGTCACGGAGCTGCTGTCAGCGCTGTATGTCACGGAGCTGCTGTCAGCGCTGTATGTCACGGAGCTGCTGTCAGCGCTGTATGTCACGGAGCTGCTGTCAGCGCTGTATGTCACGGAGCTGCTGTCAGCGCTGTATGTCACGGAGCTGCTGTCAGCGCTGTATGTCACGGAGCTGCTGTCAGCGCTGTATGTCACGGTGCTGCTGTCAGCGCTGTATGTCACGGAGCTGCTGTCAGCGCTGTATGTCACGGAGCTGCTGTCAGCACTGTATGTCACGGAGCTGCTGTCAGCGCTGTATGTCACGGAGCTGCTGTCAGCGCTGTATGTCACGGAGCTGCTGTCAGCGCTGTATGTCACGGTGCTGCTGTCAGCGCTGTATGTCACGGAGCTGCTGTCAGCGCTGTATGTCACGGAGCTGCTGTCAGCGCTGTATGTCACGGAGCTGCTGTCAGCGCTGTATGTCACGGTGCTGCTGTCAGCGCTGTATGTCACGGAGCTGCTGTCAGCGCTGTATGTCACGGAGCTGCTGTCAGCGCTGTATGTCACGGAGCTGCTGTCAGCGCTGTATGTCACGGAGCTGCTGTCAGCGCTGTATGTCACGGAGCTGCTGTCAGCGCTGTATGTCACGGTGCTGATGTCAGTGCTCTGTATTACGGTGCTGCTGTCAGTGCTCTGTATCTCCTGCACCCTCTTGTTTGCCTACCCTGGTCCCTGACCTTCCCTCTCCTCCATTGCCTTCATTAGCTCCATAGTCCTGAATTGTCAGAACAATTTCCCAAATAAAAAAAAAATGCTTGTAGTTATCGATCCCAAATTCACCTCATACATGTATTATGCTATTGTCCAGGTGGTGGGACTACGTGCTACCCCCTAATAATTACCCCGTGGCCGCAAATTCGACCTAAAGGTTTGCGAAATTCGCCTCCCATTGAAGTCAATGGAGCCCGCGGCGAACGGTCGTTTTCGCGAACGTTTGTGCCCGTTCGCGTTTCGCGTTCGCGAAACGTCCCGTCGGAAGTTCGTCCATCACTACTCACATATACAAACACAGTCAACAGCTTCCTCGTGTATCAGGGACTATTTCAGGACACACTTCAGCTGAAGGCTATCCACCTGGACACTCCACTTCAGCTAAAGGCTCCTAATATCAGTGCAACCCATGGCAGTGTTTTTTTTTTTAATTCTTTATTTATGGATTGCAGGTAATACAGAAGCAAACTGTAAAAGAAACAATAGACACCCAGTCTTCTCATTACATCGAATAATACATTCAGTACATGTTGGTGAGCATTTGGTAGCTTATCATATTACAGCAGTATCAGACCTAGAGTAACTAAGGCCCTAACACCTACTGGCTTCTTTGGTTCTCCCGCTCTTTTATATTAATGCGGCTCCTGGAGTGGCCCCCCTGGGCCGACCCCGAGGGGTCTTCGGTAATGGCTTGGGATCACTCGCAGAATGGAAAGCCCAGTCGGGGCCACTCCCATGGCTGACAGTCTTTAGAAAGAAAACTGGGTAAATAGTTTGATAAGGCCCTTGCAATCATTCAGTTATTTTTATCGGGATTGGGGGGTGTGGGAGAGGGAATGGAAGGGGGGCGGGGGGTAGGGAGGCAAAGGATCAGAAAAAAAAGGGGGGGTAAATTGGGTCAATAGGTAGAAAGGGAATAAAAAGGGTGGGGTGGACCAGAACAATCCTCAGGTGGAGGTAAAGACTGTGGGGACCCCGGTGGTGTGCCCATACCGGGACCGCCACTCTGTTCTCTTGCCAAGTTTCACAAGTAAGTTCTGTATGCATCGGAATACCTAAACAGGCTCCAAGGCATCCATCGAGCGGTGTGCTCCTCCTCTCTATCATTCAGGGATGATGTAAGCTGTTCCATTCGATAGATGTCACAAACTCTTGCAAACCATTGAGATACTCTCAAGGCGGCCTGCTGCTTCCACATACTAGGTATACATGCCCTGGCTGCGTTCAGGAGGTGTTTTAAAAGTGACTTACGAAATCTCTTACCAGAAAGTGGAGCCAGGTTAAGAAAGATCCCCGCTGGATTATCCCTAAGATCAATAGCTGTGAGGTCAAGTATAATCTTGATAACTTAAAAAAGAAAAAATATGTGTAGCGCTTCAATATTACTGAATATAATCAAAAATAATTAATGTGTAATCAACATAAATTATAGAGTGATACAAAAATTCATATAGTTAATAATTTGAGAAAAAGAGTCCATAGGATGGGCACCAGTTTCACAATGGAGCTGATATAGAGATGACTGGACCGTCATAAAACAAAAACAGGTCACTGGGCAAGTATATTCATGTAGGCCAGCTTGTCTGTAAACGTCAAAAGAAGGTAGATAAATACTTCTTACCAGCTCTGTTGGACTCACAAAGTCATATGACAATTGAGTCTGAAAAGGCTTGAGGTCTCACTCTAGGACCAGAGAGTATATGGAAGGAGGTCCGTTGGACTGGTGGAGGAACTTCAAACAGCAGTGTACTCAATGGCGTGTTTCGCAAACTGGAACATCGAGGTAGTTTGGAATCCAGCTCAGACACGGTCCAATACTCCAATCGCCCCAAATGGGGAGAGAAATGTTTGAGGGTTTAAACCACACAGAAGGGAGAAAAGAAAAAAGAGCTCCACATGGTGCGGGTCAAATGATATAAAATACGGATTTATTGAAGTCAAAAAGTTATAAATGACTTGGTGATCACAGAAATAAAATGAAGTAAAGTTAAAAGCAATGTAGGGTGCCAACAGCTAGCCCGACGCGTTTCGACATAAAAGTCTTCGACAGGGGCATGTTGGAACCCACCACATTGCTAACAAATATATAAGGGGTCAGAGACAGTTCCGCCTACAAAGGGGCGGAGACTCCTGTTACAGACCGCCTTTCACAAAACAATGAACAATTTAGATCAGGTCAAGATAAAAATGTTCAAACGCAGTAATCAAGTACACATATCATCTAATATAACCCTTCTATTCACATAAGCAGTTAGTTTAGATTTAGTGATGGTGAAGGATAGATCATATAACATACATACCAAGTGAATCAGTTGCATATATTGATCTAAAACTCTTCCAAAGGTGTCTGATATAATCACAGGGCATATGCAAACAAACATCTAACACTAATGTAAAGTTATTAGCCATACAACATTACCTCAATATAAATTATGTTATACCATCATCTAAGAGGACTGATTCACATTTATATTGTATCACCGAAGTGGCTGAGGGAATCAAGAAAAGGTATCTCATGATGATCCGTCGTTGTATAAGCTAGATGTTTCTAGCTTGTTTGTTAGCGGTGTGCAGACAAGGATTGTGTATTGGTAACTATGGTAACTAGTATTACGTATTGTTTCATGGGTCAGAAATTCCGATCAGGTGACCGGAAAGTGTCATGGCGTGCAGTGTGGCAAGGAAACCTCCACCAATCACTCGATATACATGTCACATGACAGGATGTGGGAGTGATTGTGGAGGGCAGCCGTCCGCAAAAAAGGGCGTATACTTGTGAACGTCAGCTGGTCCTTTACCATGTAGGCGTATGAGAGCGGGGAAGGGCGTCTAAAATTGGCGCCATTTACCCTAATGTACGTCAGACGCCACGGGGCATGATGGGCGGAAAGGGCGTCTAAAATTGGCGCCATTTACCCTAATATACGTCAGACGCCGCGGGACATAGCGGGCGGCGCCGTAACGAGTCTCGGCGTTCAAATGTGTGACGACATTACGCATGCGTCATGACTTGTGACGCAACTACGTCACTTTGTGCGCCGAGGTGTACAAAGAATCCCAAACATCCGGGACAAGCGAAAAAAAAAATATTTATACAGAGGGCGCAGTTACGTCAGGCCAGACCAAATGACGGGTCACAACGTAGCCATAGCAACTAAAAGAACATCCTGCATTTTAAAAGGCAGAGTATAGTAAAGTGGAAAATTAAAGAAAAAACAAAAAAGGGAACTTAAACTTCTTATCAAGATTAGCATGGAGCACTAATGATGGAAGAAAAAACATGAAACAGGTTTAAAAAATATATAGATTTAAAAATTATATAATGGGTCTGGTACTGTGCGTTTGAATACGCACCACTTAGTAAGACAGACCCTCGGGTATCTCAGTCCCTAAGTTAGATTTGGAATGTAATTAATGTAATATATACACAGATCATACCGAATAATTAAGAGAGACAAATGAAAATATATGTTTTTCACAGAGGATATATACCCCCAATCACATAAGGTTAAGGAAATGCGATGTAATCGCACGAGGTTACAATAAAGGGTGGAGAAAAAATGGGAAGCATGTGAAAAAATAAGTGAATCAAAATATGAGAGATTACAAATATTATCTATAAGATTGGGTGACGTGGAAATAGGGTACAGACCAAAGATTGTGGATTGTGTACCATGGAGGTAGAATGTTACATGAATTATTATGCAAACATACTAGAAATCCATGGAAAAGGTGAAAGGTGAAAAAATATTTTTTGAAAAAATATTTTGTAATACAGTGTAACAACTGACTAAATTAAGCTTGATTGATGAAGCTATTGATGTCCCAATCTGTGTTCATGCCAAAGGGGGAGTAGCACCTCAATTCATAAATCCAAAATGTCTCGAGGCGCGACACCCCCCTCAGGCATGAATCTCCCCTCCAGTTCGGGACAAATTTGTCAATAATTTGAAAGCGTGTGCCCGTAGGGTCTCTATTGTGTTTCTCGAGATAGTGTCTCGGGACCGTGTGTTTATCACAGCCTTTTTTAATTTTGCTGAGATGTTCGTTGACTCTGATGGAAAAGTTACGAATGGTACGGCCAACATATTGTTGGTTACAAGGACATGTGATCAAGTAAACAATATACCTAGTAGTGCAAGTGGTAAAGTGTTTCATAAGGTACCTGCGTGAAGTGGCTGTGGATGTGAAAGAATCACTTTTCCTTTTACCCAACGTGTTATGTATACAGACATTGCATTTTTTACAGGGGAAGTATCCTTTACTCTGTGGGAAAAATTGTATTGGTTTGGGAATGTCTATTACGTTGGGGGAGATGTCATTTTGTATTGATCGAGCTCCTCTGTAAATAGTTCCAGGTTTCTCTGGAATTATTCCCCCTAGGACTTTATCACTACTTAATACCTTCCAGTGCCTATTAATGATTCTCTTTATATCGTTATGTTGTGTAGAGAAAGTTGTGAAAAACGACCATTTAAATTTGTCGTTTATTCCTGTTTTAACTTTCTTTTGTATAAGGGAGGCCCTATCAGTGTGTAAAGCTGCTTTAATATCAGCATCCAGGGCACATGGATCATAACCCTTATCAAGGAACCTCTTGCGGATGGTATAAGATTGTGAAATAAAGTCACTAGTATTCGTGCAGTTACGCCTAAGCCTGATAAATTGGCCACGTGGAATGGAACTAAGCCATTGGCGGTGGTGGCAACTATCAACCGGAATGTATCCATTCCGGTCCGTTGGTTTAAAAAAAGTTCTCAAGGCTAGGCGTTTCTGCACTACTGTCACCTCTAAATCTAGAAAGTGAATACTAGTTGTACTGGCCTCAAAGGTCAGCTGTATGCCACGATCATTTCTGTTAAGGGTTGCCATGAAGGTATCAAGGGATGACCTACTGCCTTTCCACAGGAGGAGGATGTCGTCTATATACCTTGCCCAAAGCACCAATTCTGGCCTATTAAGGGCATAGACGACATCCTCCTCCCACTGGGCCATAAACAAGTTGGCCAGGCTGGGTGCGTATTTAGCCCCCATTGCAACCCCTCTGGTCTGGGTATAAAAATTGCCCTGAAACCAGAAATAATTGTGGGACATGGCGAATTCTAATATTTGCATAAGGAAATTCCTGTGTATCACAGGGAGTGTAGAATCTCTGGAGAGAAAAAGTTCAACGGCTCCCAAGCCTAAGTTCTGTGGAATGCTAGTATACAACGCAGAAACATCTGCTGTAACTAGAATGAGATCCTCGTGATACTGTACACTCTCAAGCAGTCGAATTGTATCGCCTGTATCCTGTAAATAGGATGGTATATTCCTTACTAAGGGCTGAAGATAAGAATCTATATATTTGCCTATTCGCGAGGTAATGGAATCTATACCGCTGACGATTGGACGGCCTGGTGGGTTCACTGAGTCCTTATGTATCTTAGGGAGTTGATACACAGTTGGAATCCGTGGAGCCAGTGGGATCATAAATTCTCTCTCTTTCTTATTTAGAATACTCAAAGAGAAACCTTCATCTATGATCTGTGTAAGTTCTTTTTTATATTTAAGGGTAGGGTCACCTGGTAGGGGGCTATAAGTAGTGACGTCACTCAATAATCTATTCATTTCATCAATGTAACGTGTTTTGTCTAATACCACTAAGCCACCCCCCTTATCAGCAGGGCGAATGATAAGGTTTTTCTTTTCACATAAGGATTTGAGGCCCTGTGCTATGGAGGGATCTTGATGTACCCTTTTAATAGGTAATTTATCCAAATCTTTTAGAACGAGATTTTTAAAAACGTTAATAGATGGGGGTAAAATACCTGGGTTGAACAAAGAGGGATTGCTCAATCCAGAGTGTCTGACTGTTGTGGAATCAGGAATCTTGTTGGTTACACTAGGAGAGGACAAAAAATGTCTCTGAATGTGTAACTTGCGAATGAACTTCTGCACGTCAATGAATGTATTAAATTTGTTGAGTTTTCTTGGAGGGACAAATTTAAGGCCCTTGTCTAAAATGCGTTTTTCACTCACTGATAATGTTGCTGTACTAAGGTTAAAAATGCCCGCGCCTACTGTGTCCGTTTTCTTTTTGTGCTGGATACGCCTCCCCCCTCTGGTGCCTCGTTTGGTTTTAGGTTTGCCCCACGAATGGGGGTATCCCTGTGAAAATCCTGATGATAAAGGGGCCCTGGTGGATAATTACGATTATATGGAGGTCTAGAGGGGGGTTCATCATTATATGTCATATAGGGAGGAGGGTCACGTTGAAAATCGTAATGGTCCTCGTCCCTAAGGGGTAGATAGCGATTATAAGTGCGAATCGGAGTACTATGTGAATAGTCATCCCTCCTATGATTATATTTGTCATCTCGCCGGGTTCCATTATGTTCACGGGGAGTGTGTTGATAGCCACCATTAGTGTCACCATGGTGTCTATCTTGACCGTGACTTTGATTGTTTCTACCTCTACCCTTATTTCGGGGTTTGAAGCCTTTACCTTGATGGTTAGGGTATGGTGCTTGAGCAGGGGATCTATATACATAATCATTTGTTCTAGAGGGCCCGATAGGCCTGGGCTGGGGTGGAGGAGGTTCGTAAATCAACCTTCTTTCCATCTCCATAGCTTCAGGCTGTATATTATCTGATGCTGGATTATTACCTGGTTCGGAAACGATTTTTTTCTGCCAATTAAAGACAGAATTAGATTTATAATCATTCACATCACGATTGTATTTTTTTTGCTTTTTAATTCATTGGTCTTTTTCCTCTTTCTCTAGATGGTTTTTTAGATTGGAGGATAACGTATTATATTCTGATGTGCCTAATGCCGGTGTAAGTTTTTCTCTAATGTCTTTGATTTCCTTGTCA
The DNA here is from genome assembly GCF_037356315.1 of Lithobates pipiens. Classification (NCBI taxonomy): domain Eukaryota; kingdom Metazoa; phylum Chordata; class Amphibia; order Anura; family Ranidae; genus Lithobates; species Lithobates pipiens. The sequence continues at coordinate 448,058,845 of NW_027507718.1, read as the reverse complement.
ATGGAGGGTAGCCTAGCCTGTTTCTTATCTATCAAAAAATTCAACAGTTTAATACCCATATCATTAAAAAAGGTAAACCAGACATCAAACTCCACCTCCCCCTGTTGGGGATGTATATCCCAACGTAATCCCCGGGGGACCATCTTTTCCTTGATATATTGCCTCAAAAAGGCGATGTCCCATTGGAGATGAACCTCAGAGACCATCACGTTTTTGAGTCTAATAAAAAGGCCACTGACTTCAGTATTGATGGAATTAGATGTAAATACACCATCAGTATTGAAGGACCTAGAGGTTCTATATTCAAAAATATCCATATGAAAGATAAAGCAAAATGAAACAAGGAGGAAGCTGCAGTGAATAATTTGTCACAAAGAAAAATAAAGTAAAAGGGAAAACACTGCGCTAAAGTTAAACCTGTAACAAAACGGCCAGTGATGGCCAAAAAAATAGCAGCTAACACTAAAAACAAACAAAGTTCAGCATACAAAAGAAAAAATATGTGTAGCGCTTCAATATTACTGAATATAATCAAAAATAATTAATGTGTAATCAACATAAATTATAGAGTGATACAAAAATTCATATAGTTAATAATTTGAGAAAAAGAGTCCATAGGATGGGCACCAGTTTCACAATGGAGCTGATATAGAGATGACTGGACCGTCATAAAACAAAAACAGGTCACTGGGCAAGTATATTCATGTAGGCCAGCTTGTCTGTAAACGTCAAAAGAAGGTAGATAAATACTTCTTACCAGCTCTGTTGGACTCACAAAGTCATATGACAATTGAGTCTGAAAAGGCTTGAGGTCTCACTCTAGGACCAGAGAGTATATGGAAGGAGGTCCGTTGGACTGGTGGAGGAACTTCAAACAGCAGTGTACTCAATGGCGTGTTTCGCAAACTGGAACATCGAGGTAGTTTGGAATCCAGCTCAGACACGGTCCAATACTCCAATCGCCCCAAATGGGGAGAGAAATGTTTGAGGGTTTAAACCACACAGAAGGGAGAAAAGAAAAAAGAGCTCCACATGGTGCGGGTCAAATGATATAAAATACGGATTTATTGAAGTCAAAAAGTTATAAATGACTTGGTGATCACAGAAATAAAATGAAGTAAAGTTAAAAGCAATGTAGGGTGCCAACAGCTAGCCCGACGCGTTTCGACATAAAAGTCTTCGACAGGGGCATGTTGGAACCCACCACATTGCTAACAAATATATAAGGGGTCAGAGACAGTTCCGCCTACAAAGGGGCGGAGACTCCTGTTACAGACCGCCTTTCACAAAACAATGAACAATTTAGATCAGGTCAAGATAAAAATGTTCAAACGCAGTAATCAAGTACACATATCATCTAATATAACCCTTCTATTCACATAAGCAGTTAGTTTAGATTTAGTGATGGTGAAGGATAGATCATATAACATACATACCAAGTGAATCAGTTGCATATATTGATCTAAAACTCTTCCAAAGGTGTCTGATATAATCACAGGGCATATGCAAACAAACATCTAACACTAATGTAAAGTTACTAGCCATACAACATTACCTCAATATAAATTATGTTATACCATCATCTAAGAGGACTGATTCACATTTATATTGTATCACCGAAGTGGCTGAGGGAATCAAGAAAAGGTATCTCATGATGATCCGTCGTTGTATAAGCTAGATGTTTCTAGCTTGTTTGTTAGCGGTGTGCAGACAAGGATTGTGTATTGGTAACTATGGTAACTAGTATTACGTATTGTTTCATGGGTCAGAAATTCCGATCAGGTGACCGGAAAGTGTCATGGCGTGCAGTGTGGCAAGGAAACCTCCACCAATCACTCGATATACATGTCACATGACAGGATGTGGGAGTGATTGTGGAGGGCAGCCGTCCGCAAAAAAGGGCGTATACTTGTGAACGTCAGCTGGTCCTTTACCATGTAGGCGTATGAGAGCGGGGAAGGGCGTCTAAAATTGGCGCCATTTACCCTAATGTACGTCAGACGCCACGGGGCATGATGGGCGGAAAGGGCGTCTAAAATTGGCGCCATTTACCCTAATATACGTCAGACGCCGCGGGACATAGCGGGCGGCGCCGTAACGAGTCTCGGCGTTCAAATGTGTGATGACATTACGCATGCGTCATGACTTGTGACGCAACTACGTCACTTTGTGCGCCGAGGTGTACAAAGAATCCCAAACATCCGGGACAAGCGAAAAAAAAAATATTTATACAGAGGGCGCAGTTACGTCAGGCCAGACCAAATGACGGGTCACAACGTAGCCATAGCAACTAAAAGAACATCCTGCATTTTAAAAGGCAGAGTATAGTAAAGTGGAAAATTAAAGAAAAAACAAAAAAGGGAACTTAAACTTCTTATCAAGATTAGCATGGAGCACTAATGATGGAAGAAAAAACATGAAACAGGTTTAAAAAATATATAGATTTAAAAATTATATAATGGGTCTGGTACTGTGCGTTTGAATACGCACCACTTAGTAAGACAGACCCTCGGGTATCTCAGTCCCTAAGTTAGATTTGGAATGTAATTAATGTAATATATACACAGATCATACCGAATAATTAAGAGAGACAAATGAAAATATATGTTTTTCACAGAGGATATATACCCCCAATCACATAAGGTTAAGGAAATGCGATGTAATCGCACGAGGTTACAATAAAGGGTGGAGAAAAAATGGGAAGCATGTGAAAAAATAAGTGAATCAAAATATGAGAGATTACAAATATTATCTATAAGATTGGGTGACGTGGAAATAGGGTACAGACCAAAGATTGTGGATTGTGTACCATGGAGGTAGAATGTTACATGAATTATTATGCAAACATACTAGAAATCCATGGAAAAGGTGAAAGGTGAAAAAATATTTTTTGAAAAAATATTTTGTAATACAGTGTAACAACTGACTAAATTAAGCTTGATTGATGAAGCTATTGATGTCCCAATCTGTGTTCATGCCAAAGGGGGAGTAGCACCTCAATTCATAAATCCAAAATGTCTCGAGGCGCGACACCCCCCTCAGGCATGAATCTCCCCTCCAGTTCGGGACAAATTTGTCAATAATTTGAAAGCGTGTGCCCGTAGGGTCTCTATTGTGTTTCTCGAGATAGTGTCTCGGGACCGTGTGTTTATCACAGCCTTTTTTAATTTTGCTGAGATGTTCGTTGACTCTGATGGAAAAGTTACGAATGGTACGGCCAACATATTGTTGGTTACAAGGACATGTGATCAAGTAAACAATATACCTAGTAGTGCAAGTGGTAAAGTGTTTCATAAGGTACCTGCGTGAAGTGGCTGTGGATGTGAAAGAATCACTTTTCCTTTTACCCAACGTGTTATGTATACAGACATTGCATTTTTTACAGGGGAAGTATCCTTTACTCTGTGGGAAAAATTGTATTGGTTTGGGAATGTCTATTACGTTGGAAGGTATTAAGTAGTGATAAAGTCCTAGGGGGAATAATTCCAGAGAAACCTGGAACTATTTACAGAGGAGCTCGATCAATACAAAATGACATCTCCCCCAACGTAATAGACATTCCCAAACCAATACAATTTTTCCCACAGAGTAAAGGATACTTCCCCTGTAAAAAATGCAATGTCTGTATACATAACACGTTGGGTAAAAGGAAAAGTGATTCTTTCACATCCACAGCCACTTCACGCAGGTACCTTATGAAACACTTTACCACTTGCACTACTAGGTATATTGTTTACTTGATCACATGTCCTTGTAACCAACAATATGTTGGCCGTACCATTCGTAACTTTTCCATCAGAGTCAACGAACATCTCAGCAAAATTAAAAAAGGCTGTGATAAACACACGGTCCCGAGACACTATCTCGAGAAACACAATAGAGACCCTACGGGCACACGCTTTCAAATTATTGACAAATTTGTCCCGAACTGGAGGGGAGATTCATGCCTGAGGGGGGTGTCGCGCCTCGAGACATTTTGGATTTATGAATTGAGGTGCTACTCCCCCTTTGGCATGAACACAGATTGGGACATCAATAGCTTCATCAATCAAGCTTAATTTAGTCAGTTGTTACACTGTATTACAAAATATTTTTTCAAAAAATATTTTTTCACCTTTCACCTTTTCCATGGATTTCTAGTATGTTTGCATAATAATTCATGTAACATTCTACCTCCATGGTACACAATCCACAATCTTTGGTCTGTACCCTATTTCCACGTCACCCAATCTTATAGATAATATTTGTAATCTCTCATATTTTGATTCACTTATTTTTTCACATGCTTCCCATTTTTTCTCCACCCTTTATTGTAACCTCGTGCGATTACATCGCATTTCCTTAACCTTATGTGATTGGGGGTATATATCCTCTGTGAAAAACATATATTTTCATTTGTCTCTCTTAATTATTCGGTATGATCTGTGTATATATTACATTAATTACATTCCAAATCTAACTTAGGGACTGAGATACCCGAGGGTCTGTCTTACTAAGTGGTGCGTATTCAAACGCACAGTACCAGACCCATTATATAATTTTTAAATCTATATATTTTTTAAACCTGTTTCATGTTTTTTCTTCCATCATTAGTGCTCCATGCTAATCTTGATAAGAAGTTTAAGTTCCCTTTTTTGTTTTTTCTTTAATTTTCCACTTTACTATACTCTGCCTTTTAAAATGCAGGATGTTCCTTTAGTTGCTATGGCTACGTTGTGACCCGTCATTTGGTCTGGCCTGACGTAACTGCGCCCTCTGTATAAATATTTTTTTTTTTTCGCTTGTCCCGGATGTTTGGGATTCTTTGTACACCTCGGCGCACAAAGTGACGTAGTTGCGTCACAAGTCATGACGCATGCGTAATGTCGTCACACATTTGAACGCCGAGACTCGTTACGGCGCCGCCCGCTATGTCCCGCGGCGTCTGACGTATATTAGGGTAAATGGCGCCAATTTTAGACGCCCTTTCCGCCCATCATGCCCCGTGGCGTCTGACGTACATTAGGGTAAATGGCGCCAATTTTAGACGCCCTTCCCCGCTCTCATACGCCTACATGGTAAAGGACCAGCTGACGTTCACAAGTATACGCCCTTTTTTGCGGACGGCTGCCCTCCACAATCACTCCCACATCCTGTCATGTGACATGTATATCGAGTGATTGGTGGAGGTTTCCTTGCCACACTGCACGCCATGACACTTTCCGGTCACCTGATCGGAATTTCTGACCCATGAAACAATACGTAATACTAGTTACCATAGTTACCAATACACAATCCTTGTCTGCACACCGCTAACAAACAAGCTAGAAACATCTAGCTTATACAACGACGGATCATCATGAGATACCTTTTCTTGATTCCCTCAGCCACTTCGGTGATACAATATAAATGTGAATCAGTCCTCTTAGATGATGGTATAACATAATTTATATTGAGGTAATGTTGTATGGCTAATAACTTTACATTAGTGTTAGATGTTTGTTTGCATATGCCCTGTGATTATATCAGACACCTTTGGAAGAGTTTTAGATCAATATATGCAACTGATTCACTTGGTATGTATGTTATATGATCTATCCTTCACCATCACTAAATCTAAACTAACTGCTTATGTGAATAGAAGGGTTATATTAGATGATATGTGTACTTGATTACTGCGTTTGAACATTTTTATCTTGACCTGATCTAAATTGTTCATTGTTTTGTGAAAGGCGGTCTGTAACAGGAGTATCCGCCCCTTTGTAGGCGGAACTGTCTCTGACCCCTTATATATTTGTTAGCAATGTGGTGGGTTCCAACATGCCCCTGTCGAAGACTTTTATGTCGAAACGCGTCGGGCTAGCTGTTGGCACCCTACATTGCTTTTAACTTTACTTCATTTTATTTCTGTGATCACCAAGTCATTTATAACTTTTTGACTTCAATAAATCCGTATTTTATATCATTTGACCCGCACCATGTGGAGCTCTTTTTTCTTTTCTCCCTTCTGTGTGGTTTAAACCCTCAAACATTTCTCTCCCCATTTGGGGCGATTGGAGTATTGGACCGTGTCTGAGCTGGATTCCAAACTACCTCGATGTTCCAGTTTGCGAAACACGCCATTGAGTACACTGCTGTTTGAAGTTCCTCCACCAGTCCAACGGACCTCCTTCCATATACTCTCTGGTCCTAGAGTGAGACCTCAAGCCTTTTCAGACTCAATTGTCATATGACTTTGTGAGTCCAACAGAGCTGGTAAGAAGTATTTATCTACCTTCTTTTGACGTTTACAGACAAGCTGGCCTACATGAATATACTTGCCCAGTGACCTGTTTTTGTTTTATGACGGTCCAGTCATCTCTATATCAGCTCCATTGTGAAACTGGTGCCCATCCTATGGACTCTTTTTCTCAAATTATTAACTATATGAATTTTTGTATCACTCTATAATTTATGTTGATTACACATTAATTATTTTTGATTATATTCAGTAATATTGAAGCGCTACACATATTTTTTCTTTTGTATGCTGAACTTTGTTTGTTTTTAGTGTTAGCTGCTATTTTTTTGGCCATCACTGGCCGTTTTGTTACAGGTTTAACTTTAGCGCAGTGTTTTCCCTTTTACTTTATTAATCTTGATAACTTGCCCCCAAAAATGGGACAATTGCGGGCATTCCCAAAATATATGGAGCAGCGTACCCGCGTGTGCGCCGCATCTCCAACACTCTGGACTATGCCCAGGGAACATGGCTGCTAGGACTGTTTGAGTCCTGTACCAGCGAGTCGAAATCTTATATGTGATTTCCTGGTATTTGCTGCACAAGGAAGACTTGTGTGCAAAAAGAAGCACTCGAGTCTTTTGTTCCGACGAGAACCTGACATCAAGGTCCCTCTCCCATTTTCCTATAAACGGCGGGTCTCCCCGAGATAGAAGATCCATTAAGATCACATACGATTGGGAAAGAGAACCACGGATCGGCCCCTCACCCAAGCACAGGTCTTCAAATGGTGTTAAGGGTCTGCGAAAGCTCTCACTGTTGGGCAAGGACTTCAAAAAGTGAGAGAGCTGGGCCAGTTTCCACCTGCCCAGGGCAGTGTGCCCCAACGGCTCATATAGAGTCAGGACACTCTTCCATGCCCTCGGGCCCAAAAAGTGGGAAGCTCTGATCAAATCCTGGTCTGGATTGAAGCGAAAGGACCTGTCTACCGTACCCGGCTCAAAGTGTGGGTGTCCAATGATTGGAGTCATAGGTGAGGGAAAGCTGTGCACCCCCGCTAGTGAGAAGTATCTGCCCATCTCTCGTAGCGTGGGCTCAACAAGGGGGTGTGCCAGCGTTACCCCTGTAGAACCAGGCCCACCACAGGGTAATCCTTCAATCGGGAAGGGCATGGATTCCCGCTCAAGACGAACCCACAGCTTGTCCTCCAAGTGTCTGCACCAGTCAACCGTCCTGTTCATATGGACCGCTGTATAGTACCAAGCCGGGTCTGGGAGTCCAATCCCTCCCCTGTGTTTCGGTCTAAGTAGTAAAGTTCGACTGAGCCTTGGGGGCTTGCCTTGCCAAACATATCTGATAAAGACGGATCGTAGAGTCTTGAAGAATGACTGGGGAATTCGTACTGGCAGGGCCTGCATAAGGTACAGAAGTCGCAGCATTACATTCATTTTGAGCACATTACATCTTCCAAACCAGGAGGTTGCCAAATGTGACCATCTCTCCAGGTCTGAGGTAATGGTTTTCAGGAGGGGCTGGAAATTCAGTTGGAAAACAAGCTGCGGGTCTGGGGGTATCCTAGTCCCCAGGTATTGTATGGCCTGAGGTGCCCAGCGAAAGGGAACGTTTTTGCTCATAGACGTCTGAACTGTGTGGGGTATGGAGACGTTAAGTGCCTCTGATTTCTGCAAATTGATTTTGAAGTCTGAGAGAGCTCCATATCGTCTTATTTCTAATAGCAGATTCGGTAACGTGGTGTGCAGCTCTGAGACATAAAACAGGAGATCATCAGCAAAGGCAGCGACCTTGTGGTGATATGTCGGGGTTTCCAACCCCTTGATATCCGCGTTAAGTCTGATGTGGTGGAGTAGGGGCTCAAAAGAGAGTATAAATAGGAGGGGGACAAAGGACATCCCTGCCTCGTCCCATTGCCAATAGAAAAGCGAGACGAGGCAATCTCATTAACCCTGACCACCGCTGTCGGTGAGGAATATAGGGCCGTTATCCATGATATCATAGGAGGAGGGACCCCCAGGCGTCGTAGGGTGGCCAGCAGAAAGGGCCAGCTCACCCTATCAAACGCCTTTTCGGCATCAACCGATAGTAGCATAAGCGGAACTTTAAGGCGCCTAGCCCGTTCTAAAACATACACAGTCCCTATGGTGCTGTCTCTGGCCTCCCTGTTACGAATAAACCCCACCTGATCTAGGGGTATCAGGCGTTGAAGAATAGGTGCCAGTCGTTCCGCTAAAATTTTTGTGAACAGTTTCAGGTCACAATTCAGGAGGGAGATAGGTCTGTAACTAGCACAGAGAAGAGTGTCTTTCTCTGGTTTGGGTATGACTGAAATGCTTGCCTGCAAAAGCTCTGGTGGGATAGGCCGGCCCTACAATATGGCATTAAAGGCCGAGACAAAGGGTGCATTTAATAAGGGGAGAAATGTCTTATAGTAAGGGACCGTGAACCCATCTGGGTCAGGCGCCTTGCCCTTGGGGGAGTCCTTCAGTGCAGCCGCCAGTTCCTCCGGTGAGATTGGTTGTGAGAGCGTCTCTATCTCTTCCGGTTTATGCCTGGGGGTGCAGGTTGTAAAGGGCCTCATAGAAAGAGCGGAAGCATTCCGCTATGTCCCTGGAATCATGAATTTTGGCGCCCATGGGGGAGGATATGGCCGGGATGTAAGACGCGTTCCGTTGGGCTCGTAGGGCGTTCGCCAAGGACCTACTGCATTTGTCCCCATACTCGTAGTACGTTCTACGTACCCACATAAGTCTATTTTTCGCTTGAAAGAGGGAGAATTCTCCAATTTGCTCCCGAAGGTCTTTCACTTCTGCATCCAGCGCAACAGTCGGCAGAGATTTGTGCCGCTGCTCGCACGCGTGTAGTTTAGAGATAAGATCAGAGAGAGCTTTGGCTCTGGCAACCTTGAGTCTGTGCCCATGCTTAATAAGAATGCCCCTAATGTAACATTTATGGGCAGCCCAGACCGTAAGAGGGTTGGGGACTGAGTCCTGATTGTTCTCAAAGAAGCCCTGTATTTCCCAGAGCAAATCTGAGTGGGTCTCTGTGTCCTTCAAAAGAGACTCATTTAGTCGCCACCACGATTGGCCCCGCAATTCTGGTTGAAGCTTCAGTGCTAAGAAAACCGGCGCATGGTCGGACAAGGCAATGTGTCCAATCTGAGCATCAGAAATTAATGGTAGGGCGCTGTGGGCTACCAGGAACAGGTCTATGCGTGAATAGGAGCCGTGAACAGCAGAGAAGAAAGAGTAGTCTCTTTCCTGTGGGTGGAGGGTGCGCCAGACATCTATCAATCAGTGGGAGTGGATTAGGTCTTTTATTTGGGTGCGGGTTCGTACAGATAGGGAAGAGGCGCCCGTCGATGAGTCTCTGTGGGGGTCTAAGGTAAGGTTAAAATCACCCCCGACAATCAGGGTGCCCTCCGAGAACGCAGCCAGGGCAGAAAGGCACGCTTCCAGACCAGGCAGCTGGCCAACATTTGGCATGTATAGGTTAGCAAGGGTAAAGGTTTGCGAGTACAATGTACCCTTGAGGAAGAGGTATCTCCCTTCACTATCAGTCTGAATGTCCAACAGCTTCCATGGCAAGTTTTTAGCTAGGAGGATACACACTCCCTTCGATTTTGATGCAGAAGAGGTGCTATGGTAGACTATAGGGAAATGTTTGCTGTACAGCCGTGGTATTTGGTCAGCCCTGAAATGGGTCTCCTGCAGAAAAGCCATTTGGGGCTTCAACCGCCACAGCTCCGTTAGGCAGCTGGACCTTTTTTCAGGTATGTTTAGCCCCTCAATATTCCAGGAGACCAGCTTCAAAGCCATGGCAACCGCTGTACCGGTCTTGGGCCCACATGGCAGTGTTTAGTTTCCTTTAAGGGCTAGAACCCTTTTCTCAGTTCTTCATTGTACATGGTGCCCGAGTGTCTTTGTGGCTCTCTTACACTCCTTTATTTTGGCTCTTTTATAATCCAGACACCATGTTTGTTACGGTCAGGGGTGAGGCTCAGAGACCAGTAACTATAGCAGCAGAGGGACTCCCACCAACTAACAGGATTGGTATACAAGCAGGTCACCCTGGCAAATAATGCTGAGGTGCAGAGTCTAAGTACTAACCAGAGTTCACCAGAGCTCTTAATGGTGGAGATGGGTAAGCAAGGGGTCCAGTAGCGGATATAGCAGGTAAGGATCAAACAGAGGCATTGTCAGTAAACAAGCCAAAGGTCAGTAACAAGTAGTTGCAGGTTGGGATCAAGCTGAAACATAGTTGAGGAACAAGCCAAGGGTCAGTAATAAGTGGTAGTAGAGATACGGATAACAGCAGGAAAGACAAAAGTGAGATACTGGCTTGAGAGAGCACAATTATCTGGCAGACAGGAAGTGCAGACATGGCTTAAATCAGGAAATTCATGGGAGGAGAAAAGAGTTCAAGGTTCAGCAAAAGTCAAGGCACAAGGCTTGGCTGTCCAATGGATCAGAAAGGGTGCTGTCTAGCGTCTCAGGTAGCTCAGCGATAGGAGTCATTGCTAAACACAGCAGAGGTCCCAGGTTCAAGTCCATGCTCTGACAATGTTATTCCTCCATGCTGTCTAATTCTCTTAACAGTCTCTCCTCAGTACTGCTTGTGATACTTTTCCTTGCCGCTCTCTTCTGATCTGGGTTTCACTGTGTTCCTCATTGATGTTCTACTCTGATTTACGCTCCTTCATATTCCTTCCTGCTCTATAATTGAAGCCAAATGTTTCCCTATGCTTCCCTGTTCTAAATCCAGCATCCCTGTCCTTTTCTGTGCTGCCCATTCTAATTTGACTTCTCTGTGTTCCTCCTTACTGTCTGTTTTTATTCCACTCTCCTACCCCATTCCTCCATGCCTCATTCTAATCTAGGCTTTTTAAAGATACCCCATTTTGATCCAGGATTCCCTATACTGCCTTGATCATAACTGCCCTGTGCTCCCCTATGCTGCCGCATTCTAACCCAGGCTAATCTTTAATGCTCCTTCCTAATCCTGGTTTCTTTATACTCCTTTAGGCTGTTACATTCTGGCCCAGGCTCATTTAAACGCCCTATTCTGATCCTGGCTCCCTTGTGCTCCTCTATGCTGCCCCATTCTAATTTAGGCTCATTTATAACATTTGATTCAATGTGGCACTAAATTCTGAACCTAGCTCCTGTGAGCTTCTTTATATGCTACCCCATTCTAATTCAGCCTCTACTAAAATGTCCCACATTAATGCAAGTTCACCCATGCTCCTTCCTGCTGCCCCATGAAAATGTTCCAACCAAACCCTAGCGTTTTCATTATTTCCAGTGCTGCCCTATTCCAATTCAAGCCTTTTAGAATTTAAGCTCCACAAGCAGGGCCCTCCTGTCCTTTCTGTATTGAACTGTATTGTAATTGTGCTGTCCCCCCTCCACATTGTAAAGCACTGCACAAACTTTTGGTGCTATATAAATCATGTATAATAATAATAACATTCCATTCTGACCCATGCTCATCTATAGCACTCTATTCTGATCCTAGCTCCTGTGAGCTTCCCTATGCTACTCCATTATAATCCAGGCTCTAATCCACCCTGACCCTAGCTCTCTCATGCTCCTTCCTGCTGCCCCATTGTGATCCAGGTTAATTTATAGCATTCCATTCTGATCCAAGATAATCTATAATGCTCCATTCTGATCTTGGCTCCCTTGTGCTTGTTTATGCGGTCCCATTCTGATCCAGGTTTATTTATAACACTCCATTTCAATCCAGGCTCTTTTATGATGCTACATCCTATTCTCGCTCCTCTTTGCTCCTTCTTGCTGCCTTTTTTCGGCATCAGTTCCCTCTATACCAGAGGTGTCCAACTTGTGGCCCAAGATGGCAGTGAATGTGACTCAACACATAATGTTAAACTTACTTAAAAATGTTGATTTTTTTGGGGGGGGATTTATAAGTAAAATGCATTTACACTTAGCAAACACATGCAACCGTAGAAAATTTAGACAGTGTCTCTTCACTGGATTTTTATAATGTTTATCTTCCCAAAGAAAAATCTCCCACTCTTTCACACCATCCGTGTCATCAGTTTTTGGCAGCACCTATATTTGTGAGCAACTATTTTCAAGGATGAAACACAATATCCAAAATATCTGATGAACACTTTGAGAATTTATTGAGAATCTCTACTACCTCCATCCAACCAGATATTGATGTGTTAATTTATCATAAACCGTGTCAAATATCGAACACCTTTACTACTATAATGTAAAATATTACAAAACAAAAATACGTTTTATTACTCAGGTACATTATTTAAATCAGCAATCATTAACTCTGCTTATCAGCCATCCTTATTGTTAGTGTATTGTATGTATGGTCCAAGACAATTCCTCTTCTTCTAATGTGACCCAGGAAGGTCAAAAGGTTGGACACTCCTGTTCTATACTGTGCTGTTTTACTTATGTGTGCCCTTTGCTTATGAGACCTATATGCACATGTTGGATAGACATGTGCGCCGTCAATAAATTTGTTTTGTTTCATTCCATTCCATTTCATATAGGAAGAAAAAAGAAACGGAAATGGCTGCGCTATAATACAGTGAAAAAATGCAATAAAATTACCTACAGCAGCTACATACGAATGTGACAAAAATTCATGTGATAAAAGAAAAGAGAAAGATGTAGCGCTAAAAAATGTGAAATAAATCATCGATAAAATAAGAAAAAAGTCCACTAGAAGTCCATCTAGATGGATAATGGGCCACCAAGACTCGGAGATCAATCCTGCACAAGGGAAGCCAACAGTCTACTGTACTTCGAGGAATAGTAAAATCCAAACAGATAGATATGATTAAACACTCTTACCAGAGTTGGTGGACCTGTATGTCAGCGACACCAGATCTTACAAAAATAAAATAAATAAAAATAGTGATCAGATAGTTTAAAAAGCAATATGGGAAGCGTCAAAAGCGGACCACTTTTTATTTATGCCTTGTTGTTATAATCTTGTTTATTTGCTGGCACTTTCTTGCAAATAAAAACACCAACACTTATTCTTGTATCTACACCATTGGGAGCTTGTCTTTTTTATGTTTTTACATGATACTTGCTCCACGTATGTATTGACCCTTCCGAGAAATATACATTTGGACCTTTTTGATACCTGTGTTCTGGCCTGCTGGACTTCCCAGACGATCGATGCCGATGAAGGGCCATATAGAGACTGCTTTTCAAGTGGCTTTCGTTCCATTCCATTTCATATAAGCCGTTAATTCATATTTCGTAATTTGTGTCCGAAATTCAATTTGGATTCATACGAAATACGAATTTTAGTTAGGTTTGTTAACTTTTCGTAACAATTAAGAACGTTGGTTATCATGAATTTATCATTATGAAGGGCTCCCACCATCCCTGTGCTGTGCTCATTATGAGGGGCTCCCACCATCCCTGTGCTGTGCTCATTATGAGGGGCTCCCACCATCCCTGTGCTGTGCTCATTATGAGGGGCTCCCACCATCCCTGTGCTGTTCTGACTTCCTGGGTTTTTAACTTCATCATAACGAATAATCGCAATTAACAAAAATTCTTATTTTGTCCAATTCTGAACCTCCCATCAACTACCAGTACCAGTCTCCCACTCCCATATTAAAAAAAATGTAATTTTCACAACCTTCACTCAGCAGCAGAAGAAAACCTCTGTTTGGTCAACAAAACACCAGTCACGTTTCCGTTGTAACGGAATTGTGATCCGAAATTCGTAAACGAAATTTCGTACAAAAATCAGAAGCATAGCAATTTGTTTTTCGGATCCTCCCGAATGTACGAATTTTACAGAAATTTGCACAAATTTTGGATTCGTACGAAACTAATCACACATGTCTAATGTTGGATGGATAAGTAGTAGAAGCCTCTTGGCTTAACTACAGATGTACTGTTAGATCTTACCAGTTACAAAATAAATGTACTTTGTAGCCTAGAGATACTCTTTAAAGGCTGATATAGGTGACTCCAAAAAGAGTTCTCCTCACCAGTACTACATTTCTGTTGTATTGCTCCCCTTCAATAACGCTATAATAAAACTATTCCTATAAAACTATAATAAAACTATTCCTCTTATCCAATGTATTCACTAATCTCCTTTATAGGGAATGCATTGCTACAACAACATTTGACATGTAAAGGCCCTTGCACTCGGGTAGAGCAATGGAAATATTTTGCTAGATCACTTAGGAAATATAAGAAGTAGGTATAGTCAATCAGCTTTCCAACAATCATGTAAAATATCAGCTGTAGGTGGAACTAACCTTCATGCCACCTTTACAGATAATTCAGAGAGCTGAGCCTTTCCTGTGCTATAGAAGAATTCTGTAGTTATAGGAAATCTCTTTTGTCTCTATTAAAGCTGTCCTGACAAACAACTAGTTACACAAACAAAATACATATAACAAAACTGTTTTGCTTGCCAAAGGATTTGTGTTTCTGTCCATCCCTGAGATTCACATAGCTATGCCAGCTCAGTCTGGCAAGGCATAAAAATCAGATTTATATTATTTATCTGGCACTCTCTCTGTGCCTTAGTTTTGATTTAGTATCAGTTATTTGCTATTGGTTGGAAATTGTACTATGTACATTTACAAGATTAAGATTGGCCAAAAACTGACCAATTGTAAGTATTGTGTATGCTATAACTATACATCTTGTATTGAGACCCTATTACAAAATATCTTATTTATTGGCGTATAACACGCACCCCAAGTTTAGGAGGGAATTTTAAGGAAAAAAACTTTTAGGAGGGAAATTTAAGGAAAAAAACTTACATTTAAATGCCCATCAATGCAGCCTTATCAGTGTCCATCTGAAGCCTTGTTAGTGTCACTTGCAGCCTTGTAATGCAGCCTGTCCATCATTGCAGCCTTGTCATGCAGCCTGTCCATCATTGCAGCCTGTCTATCATTGCAGCCTTGTGCATCGTTGTCCCCTTGTCAGTGATAATTTCAGCTTTTATTTTTAAAAATGGCGCCGCCGAGATGTCCTGTGTATCTCGGCGGCGCATGGTAGTTCTCGGCCGCCTTCGGCCATTCTCGGCGGCTTTCGGCCACCTTCGGCCGTACTCGGCGGCTTTCGGACACCTTCGACCGTTCTCGTCAGCTTTTCGGTCGCTCTCGGCCTTTCTAGGCGGTTTTCGGTAAGTGATAATTTACTTAATTTAATTTCAGCTTTTATTTTTAAAAATGGTGCCGCCGAAATGTCCTGTGTATCTTGGCGGCGCATGGTAGTTCTCGGCCGCCTTCGGCCATTCTCGGCGGCTTTCGGCCACCTTCGGCCGTACTCGGCGGCTTTCGGACACCTTCGGCCGTTCTCGTCAGCTTTCGGCCACTCTCAGCCCCGCCGAGAAGGGCCGAAGGTGGCTGAAAGCCGCCCAGAGCTCAAAAATCGCTCAGAAATCATGGAGGATCAGCGTATAACATGCACCCGCAATTTTACCCTGATTTTAAGGGGAAAAAGTGCGTGTTATACGCCGATAAATACGGTAATTGTATAACAGTTTTTTTTTCTTCTTCATATGTACTGCAAAATTGACTGTTTGTGAAACTGCTTGAATTTTCTAATAAAATTATTTGTTCAAAAATAAATAAATCAGATTTTTCACTTGTGCAGTTAAATAACGCTTACTGGTCTCCTCCTCAAACTCAGCCTGTGACTGGACAGTGAAAGGAGAAGCAGAAGATCGATGGGCTTATCTCTCCATCATGCTGCTCTCTCCTCCTATCAGCATTATACTCATGCTTCCTCCCCACACCCCAGTCTGAGCTCTTCTGTGCAGCTACTGCAAAAGGGTAATACTAAGTCAAATTCAGATAGTTACACTACTTGTATTAAATACAAATACAGGACTGCATTTATTTGAGACTTTTATATCTGCCTGGAGTTCAGCTTTAAGAAGAAGGAATATAAAGCAGAACGACTTATAAATTCTCAGCTGCTGATCTGTTATGGTCGGGTTCTGGAATAATTGATGGAAAATTTGCATTTTTTATGACTGATGAGATAATGCTTTCCAGCAATATTATAGCCTTACTTTTAGTGTCTGAGACAAACAGAAAACATCGTACAGGGATCAATGGTATGAATTTACTGACAGTCCATTACTGCATGTTATAATGCATCTAAAAAAAGACAAATGAGTCATCTGCACACCTAAAGAATCAGTATATATTTGTGAGAAAAACAAATCTAGGATATACACCAGTATATTATCAACTGATTGGCTTCTACAAGCAAAAAAGCAAGTCTGAAAATCAACTCTTTCAGGCACATTTGCCCGTGCCGTGAGAGAATTATTCTATTTTTGCAGGTTTATCTTAAAGTGTGCACCTGTGCGCTTTCCTGGTTCTGAAATCGCACTTACTGACACGCATGAGCCTCAGACTAATGACCAAGAACCTATCAGTGTGGTGAAACTTCTCCAGTCTGAAGATGGCGCTGTACCTCTCTCTTCCTGCACACAACTAGTGCATAAAGATGCATCGTCAGAAACCGTTACAATTTGTAAAAAATTTTTTAAAAAGGTTTTATAAAAACTGTTATGTAAAAAATAACCAAAATGCATTAAATGTTTGTCCATTTGCTAACTCAAAAACGGAGCAGGGGGTTTATTAAGCCAAGATATCAAAAAAGTGTATGTCCTTAAAATATAGGGCTTAGTTTACTGAAGGATAGCGCATGTTATATGTGGGTCATGTGACACATTTCACCCAAATCTGGCATGCAATATAGAATATTTCGGTTCACTATAGGTTCACTTATTACAGGTTCCTATATATTGCTGTCAATTCACACAGCACTTTACATATATATATCTATAGATATATATCTATAGATATATCTATATATAGCTATACCTATAGATATCTATATCTATCTATCTATCTATATATATATATATATATATATATATATATATATATATATATATATATATATATATAGTGTACATGTACATCAGTACCTGCCCTCGAGGAGCTTACCGACTAGGGGCACTCACATTCTTGCATACACATAGTAGGGCCACTTTATCTGCCAGCATGGAGAAAACCAGAGTAAACCCATGCAGGCACAGGAATAAATTCAAACTTCAGGCAAGTAGGGCCATGATTGGGATATGAACCGACGAGGTGCTGCTAGGCGAAAGTGCTACCCACTTAGCCATTGTGCTGTTCATTTTGGAAATATCACATACATCTGTCTAAAAGTCAAAATTCACAAAAAAAAAAGGTAAACAAATACATCTGTTAACCTCCCTGGCGGTATTCCATTTTCAGTACCAAAAGCGGTAACACTCGGGATCGCATCCCAGGATTCATGTACAGCTTACTTACCTTGTCCCCAGGATCCTGCGTTGTCCCCCCTGCTGTGTGTGCGAGTCATGTCCTCCGCTCGATCTATCACAGTGCCGGGCTCCGTTCCCTGCGAGCGTTGCGACGCACTGGGACGGAGCACGGTGGCAAATTAAAAAAAGTGAAAAACACACAAGGCACATACCTCCTAACTTTTTGAGGGACACCTATCAGCAAAAGGTATAGGACACATCCCTTGCCAAGCCCCTTAAAGGGGAATTGTATAAAAAAAACAAGATTGATTAAACCCACACGTGCCTTTTTTTTACCACTACTATTCCTTCATCTTGGCTTTTGAAATTTACAAATGCAGCAATTTAGAAATCAGATGAAAGGTTTAGTGCTGGAAAATCTTTTTTGATAGATAAAAAGTGCATTTTATATACAACTATATGGATCAGATCAAAGTGAGGGAAAATTGAGGAGGAATGCTCCAAATCAGGCACAGTCCCTCAACATCAGGGACAGTTGAGAGCACATATAGTACACTGTAATTTTAGAGATTCCCTAATGCTTTGTCCAGTGCCTTCCATGCAGTTTTATATTATATATAATGTTCTTTCTGCCTGGAAAATTGAGATTGTCCATAGCAACCAAAAAGTGTCCCTTTATGTCAAATGCGGTTTTAGACCAGCTAGAAAACAGCGATAGTAAATTAGAACACTTGCAGAATTGGGTGATAGGGATTTGTGGGGAAATCCATCATCAAACACTGAAAGTAATGACAGCAACAATTCTGTAACTGAGCAAATTTCAGTGTTTTTGAATTGGTTACATTATTGAATACATTTTATTTTTATTATATTTTTATTTGTTATAATTATTTATAGTTATTTATTATATTATATTTTATGATTTTGTGTTTCAAACTTTTTCATACCCGGGATGTCTACTAGACTCTTGTTTGGACAGATTTAAATTAGTTATTCCTAAGAATTACAGGCCTACAATATAAAACGCAAAAATTTCCATGCAAAACAATGTACAGCTTTCAGCATTAAAAATCTGACATAATCATACCTCCAGGGAGGTTAAATAATTTGTGGTCTAGTCACGCTTTATTTATAGTAATGAAATGTATTAAATTACCAGCTGGTTGTTAAGGAGTCCTGCCACATGCCAAAGGGCCTGGTATGGATTGATTTTTTCGAACTGTCAGATCCTTTGTTTACATCCTTCTGACAACAGGGATGAGTCATAGTTGTTAGGATGCAGGCCGGTGGCGGCTCCTTAACAACCAGCAGTCCAGAGCTGAACTGTCACATTTAACAGTGGTAGGAAAGGCAATGTTAAATGTTTCACCTCCAGCTGCAGAAACATATGTTAATATAAATACCATGTGCAATGTATATATATGAATGGTAAAAAACCAGCTGCTATACTAAACAAACCCCTACAAACAGTGAACATAAGAAAATCCTATTAATATAGGTCCTCCATAGTGTGCACCGCTAGCGTTCAAAAACCTCCACAATAATATTCAGTGCAATCAAAAGTGGAAAATAGATAAAAGTAAATGCTTAAAAAATGATATATATATATATATATATATATCTATATATATATCTATATATATATCTATATATATATCTATATATATATATATATATATATATATATATATATAGTGCCAAACATAAATCTAAACTCATATGCATAGTGCACATCACATATAAATACATATATATAAATCACATCTAAATAATTTAAAGTATTCTAAAAAGTCCCAATGAATCTTGTAATTATACAAAAAAATATTTCGAACATAAGTGCATAAATACTTCATAAATCCTGTGCAGAAAAAATCTTCTTGTATACATTAAACCCAGTGTGGGGGATTTACTAAAACTGGTGCACACAGAATCTGGTGCAGCTGTGCATAGTAACCAGCTTCCGCTTCTAGGTTTTATTTTCAAAGCTTAACTGAGTAAGCTGAAGTTATAAACTGACTGGTTACTATACACAGCTGCATAGACTATGTGTGCATCAGTTTTAGTAAATCTCTCCCAGTGAGTCTTCAATAAGTGACAAGTTTCTATCCAAAGTGATCCCCTTCATCACACTCAAAAACACACTCACCAGAAGTGCTGGCCAATCTAATTAAAGATAGGCAAGCACGGTATGAACAACATATGGGAAGATGATCTTACACCACTTGGATACCTTCTTAGGGAGTAATCCTCCACTGCCCACACTCACAGTGGCTCCAAACACCGGGATGGATGAATACGTTATGTAAAAATAAAAGGTTTATAATAGTGTGATACCATAATTATAATCACTTTATTGTGAATTTAAAAAAATGTACTCACAAAGATTGAGCAGAATATACGCATATCAAATAGTCTAACATGCAGGTGGAAGCTGCATGAGCCATCTTAAACAGAGCTTGAGACCTCTGTCAGCCGCCAACTGCTCAGCTCCCCACCATTTGCAAAACTCAAGGACTGATCACAGAATTACTATGCTGACAACATTAGACTCCACCCCAACTTGTTTCATCCCAAAATGACTTTGTCAAGAGATTGTCTTAATTGCTCTTACACAATCTAAATTGAGACTGCAGGTCTCTTGTGAGCCATCCTCGGTTTGGGTTGAGTTAGAGCATTTAAGGTTTGCCACTGCAGCATCAGACATCCCTCTATTTTTGTTTTAAACAAATTCCCCATGGTAATTAGACTCCTTTCACACTTTTTTATAGCTAAAAATGCCACCTGAAAACTGCCTCTCATGCCTCCCCAGTGTGAAAGCCTGCATGGTTTCACACTGGAGCGTTGCGCTTGCCGGTCAGGAAAAAAATTCCTGCAAGCAGCATCTTTGGTGCGGTGTAGGAGCGCTGTGTACAGCACTCCTACACTGCCTCTGCCCATTGGAATGAATGAGCTGCAGGATTTGCATCCCTTTAGAAATATTTAACCCTGAAGACTATTGAATTTATTTACTAAAATAGACAAATAGCAAATAGACTGTGCATGTTTGAAAGTGCAGTCACACTCTACAAGTGCAATTGCCCCAGAGCTTACTAAATGAGGTACATTTTCACTTTACAATGAACAACCAAACAACACAAGGAAAATGAAAAAAAAAACCTGATGCATTTTTGCTTGAATATGATAGAATGATGGAACTCAGCAGAGCTTTCCCTCTTTTACTAAGCTCTGGAGAAACTATTGCTTATTTGCCTTTATTAAATCAACCCCTATCTCTCCAAAGCTAAAATTCCTATTACAGGAGATTCCTAAAATTTTACTTAGTGGAGACTTCTGGGAAAATCATTGAGCCAATCACACAATGCACAATATTGCATTGAATTTTACAGAAAATTATAGTGGCTACAGATTGAAAAGCAATTTTTAATAACAATAAATTACAGATTGGCTTTTGTAGCAATTTTACTGTATACAGTATGCTATATTTTTTATGTATTTTTTTTTTGCTATATTTTTCCCACAAAAGTGAAGGTAGCCTTTAAACATCTATGATTCCACTCCTCAAAAAGTCAAAATAAATTCTGCCCTGCATATGCTGCCCACATGCTAAAATGCTGGAAGTATGTTAATACAGGAGGGAAATTTAGTTACAATCAACTGCCAAATGAAATTCTGTATCTTTCAATGTATGAAATTGACAGGGTTCTTTCTCAGTACTAGAGTGCCACTCTTTAATGTCTATGCATGTACAATCTATTATGTACATATTTTACATATATTTCATTTGCCTGCAGCTAACTGCCTTACGAAACATCTCTTATTTTGTCACCTTTAAGATATTTAACAGGGTATAGAACAGCATACACAAGTAGAGTCCAGGAATGGAGTAGAGTAACAGGGGGTTTTCAGCCTTGACACAATTTGCATTAGAACACTTAGTCATAAGCCTTATGACTAAGTGTCGTATTGAGAAAAGTGTCAAGGCTTTCTTGTTGATGATTTGTGGTGATTTAAACCTTATGTTTATAGATTTATTTTTTAAATCAGCCCCAGGGATGGTCCTCACAATGAAAAGTGTCCCTTGCGCTGGTGGCTAGCCTGATCTTGAGCCCCCTGCCCCCCCAGATACCCCAGCAGTAGTGATCTTCCAGTGCTGCAGGGATTCATACGACAGGCAAAAGTGCTGATGATACCCACCCTTTTCGCCTCCATGCTCCATTTATAATAGCCATATTATCACTTCCCATAATGAAAAGGAGGACCTTTCATTCATGCACCCATCCACCATTTAGACCCCTTTCACACTGGGGTTTTTTTCAGGCGCTTTTGGGCAAAAATAGTGCCTGTAAAGCACCTGAAAAATGCCTCCCCTGCAGTCTCAGTGTGAGAGCCAGAGTGCTTTCACACTGGGGTGGTGTGCTGGCAGGACGTTAAAAAAAAGTCCTGCAAGCCAAGAAGCATCTTTGGGGATCCTACCCATTGAAATGAATGGGCACCGCTGCCGAAGAGCCTACAAAGCGCTTCGGCAGTAGCGCTACACGGGCCCATTTAACCCTTTATTCAGCCGATAGCAGGGGTTAAAAGTGCCCCGCTACCAGCCGAATAGCGCCGCTAAAACGACAGCGAATCGCCTCTAAAAAGGCGTTTCACAGTCAATGCACACCCGTGTGAAAGCAGCCTTATAGTTTTAGTAAGATTTGAGTGCTCTTGCTTTCGACCTCCTCCAAATCTGCAAATTTCTTTGATATTGCTGCTGTGATCCAACTTCCTGTTATAGGGTTTTATTGTCAATTGTCCCACTGTATGTAGCAATGTAGCTAACCTCTCTTGCTTGCTCCCAGGGTGGACTATGGGATCTGTAATATGCATAGTGCAACTAACATGCACTGCTCATTCCCAAAAAAAAGAAAATGAAAATGAGGGCGACAAATACGTTTTTGAAGCTCATGGAGGACTTTACAAGAAGGCAGAAAAACACAGTCAGAAATTATTTCATGAAAAAATTGATTACAGGGCCATTATGTAGTGGATATGTATGGATTATATTTGGAAAAAAAGTATATTGTTTAGTGTCACTTTAACCACTAGCCGACTGCCTCACGCCGATATACGTCGGCAGAAGGGCTCGTACAAGCAAAATCACGTACCTGTACGTTGTCCTTTAAGACACGGCCAGCGGGCATGCGCCGAGGGCAAGGTCCATGAGTCGGGTCGCGGGTCCCGCGGACTGTATCGCCTTGGAGATACCCGCGATCGCCTCATGGGGAGAAAGAACAGGGAGATGCTAATGTAAACAAGCATCTCCCCGTTCTGCCTAGTGAAAGTGCCACTGATCTCTGCTCCCTGTGATTGAAGCAGAGATCAGTGACGCGTCACACGTAGCCACGCCCCCCCACAGTTAGAAACAAGCCCCTAGGACACGCTTAACCCCACTTCACTGCCAGTGTCATTTTTACAGGAATCAGTGCATTTGTATAGCATTGATTGTTGTATAAATGACAATGGTCCCAAAAATGTGTCAAAAATGTCCGATGTGTCGCCATAATGTCGCAGTCATGATAAAAATCGCCAATCGCCGCCATTTAAAAAAAATATATTAATAAAAATGCCTTAAAACTATCCCCTATTTTTTAAATGCTATAACTTTTTGCGCAAACCAATCAATAATCGCTTATTGCAATTTTTTTTACCAAAAATATGTAGAATATGTATTGGCCTAAACTGATATATTTTTGGGGGATATTTATTATAGCAAAAAGTAAAAAATAATGCGTTTTTTCAAAATTGTCGCTCTTTTTTTGTTAATAGTGCAAAAAATAAAAACTGCAGGAGTGATCGACTACCACCAAAAGAAAGCTCTATTTGTGGGGAAAAAAGGACATCAATTTTTTTTTGGTAGCCACGTCGCACGACCGCGCAATTGTCAGTTAAATCGACGCAGTGCCGAATCACAAAAATTGCTCTGGTCAGGAAGGGGTGAATCCTTCCGGGGCTGAAGTGGTTAAACTTAAAATAAAGCACCCCAGGGCTCTACCTTCATACCTGAACTCTACTTGTGTATTTGTATTGGTTAAATAGCTTGGTAAAGGTGGTGCACTGATATCCAGGAGAGAATGTTGTTGTAAACCATTCCTCTAGCAGCAGTGGTTTTTGTTTGTGTCTCAGGGTATAGCATGGATCTACAGCCAAAGTAGAAAACTTCTGAAATCTCACCTTTACTTGTAAAATATAGCCATAGCTAATTAATAAAAGTTCCCAAGGGAAATTATCAGTGGGCTTTGGCCTGATTTACAAATGGCGATGCATGTATGTTCACTGTCATGTGATGATCAAACATATCTGATGCTCACAGAATGTATCATTCATCATATGGTGTGTGTAAGCATCCGAGCACAGACTATAGTGAAAATACACAGAGTGGAAAGTACACTCCAGCAGTGGCGGCCCGTCCATAGGGGGCGCCCGGGCGCCGCCCCCCCTCCAGGCAGTCACAAAAAAAAAAAAAAAAAAATGAAAAAAAAAATATTTTTTTTTTTTGGAAATGGCCCTTTAAAAAAAAAAAATGAAAAAAAGTCCTTAAGTGCACTGTGTACGAGCGCCGGATACAGTGCAGCGCTGGACACAGTGCACTATGTGAAGACGCCACGTCAACGCAATCACAAGATTGCAGACGCGGCGCTTCATTTGCGGGGTTTTAACCCGCCTTGTGGCGCTAGTACAAATGCCGATCTGCATCCGCCCGGCGCCCATAGGTTTACAATGCTATGGGTTTGAGTGACAGACTAGTTAGCCGTCACTTCCGGTCTTCCCCGACGGATCAGCGCGCCGAGCGGAGGAGGAGAGGAATGTGAACTGCTGCTGGCCTGCTGCACTGTGAAAAAACAAGGTACTGTGAACATCTCCTCTCATCACATCACAAGATTGTATCACATTTCCACAATCGCTCAATTCAAGAGTTCAACTGCAGCGATCCGTTCATCAGCCACCTTAACCCTTCCCGCTCTACCAGCAAAAGACAAATCATTCACGTATTTTACTGCTCTTAGTGTTGCTCCTATCTAATTTGGCAACCTATTTTAGTATGACCCTGGAATGAAGAAAATTTATGTTTATTGAAAAATCCATGAAGTTTAACATGACACGCAAACAATCGTGCTTAGACAAATACACATTAATGAAGCAAAGTAAATAATTATTGATCCGTCTGCAGAAAAGAGTATCTACAGAGGAAATGTGTGCTGCTGTTAAAAGCTTAAAGGGGAATTCCAGCCTATAATGTGTTGTTAAATGAAAGGAGAAGCACAGGCAAAGCTTGTTTGGCTGTACTTCTCCTGGAGTCCTGCGGATCAAAGGGGTGCAGTTTGTTCTGCACTCCTGTGACCCGTTTTCAGCAGATAGCGGGCTGCAGCTCGCTGTCGGCTGATGCCACACAGCCATACCACCCAACATTTTGAGATAAGAAAGAGGGACACCTACTAAGCAACGCATGTAGGCATAGGACACACCCCCTGCCACATCCCCTTAAAGAGGAAGTAAACCCTGATGAGTTTACTTCCTCTTTCATTCCCCTAGTGTTAACCCCTTCCCTGCCAATGACATTTTTACAGTAAACAGTGCATTTTTATAGCACTGATTGCCGTATAAATGCCAATAGTCCCAAAAATATGTCAAGAGTGTCCGATGTGTCCGCCATAATATCGAAGTCCTGATAAAAATCGCAGATCGCCATCATTACTAGTAAAGAAGTAATAATAATAAAAATGCTATATATCTATCCCCTATTTTGTAGACGCTGTAACTTTTGTGCAAACCAATCAATATAAGCTTATTGTGATTTTTTTTTTTTTATCAAAAATATGTAGAAGAATAAATATCGGCCTAAATTGAAAAAAAAAAATAGCTTTTTTTTAAAAAAAAATTGGGATATTTATTATAGCAAAAAGTACAAAATAATGTGTTTTTTTCAAAATTGGCACAATTTTTTTGTTTATAGCACACAAAAATAAAAACCACAGAGACGCTCAAATACCACCAAAAGAGAGTTCTATTTGTGGGGGGGAAAAAAGGACCTCAATTTTGTTTGGGTGCAGCGTCGCACGACTGCGCAATTGTCAGTTAAAGAGGAAGTAAACCCTGATGAGTTTACTTTTCTGTTGTAAAAAAAAAAATCACTGATTTGTGGTACTTTTATTGCATTCTTTAACAGTTGGTTTAAACATTGACATTTTCAATATTTTATCCAGATATATAATCTGTCCTGTGATTCTGGGGCTGTATACTCTGTCCTGTGATCTGAGCTGTATACTCGTGACACTATGGGTGGAAGGAAGTGGAATACAGGGGACGGATTAGGTGGATTACATAAGGGGCGTGGTTTGTGAGAAGTGGGAGGGGCCAAAATGATGGGCGGGGTCATGATGGGCGGGGTCTTGCGCCCCCCCATCCAAAAACTTCACCAGCCGCCACTGCACTCCAGCATGCAAAGTGGCTCCAGCTAAGCTGTGGCATGTCAAGGATAAAAATTTGATTTTCTCTGTGATGTTTTTAGGTCTTTCTAACCACTGTTAGCTTTTTTTAAAAGTCCATACTATATAAGAATAAAATCAGATCATGTGAGTGCAGCAATGGTGGAGGATATACTATCCACCAATGAGCAGTCTTCCTTGCTCTCCATCATATACAGTACCAGAAATGTAATGCCTCCAGTACTTGAGAGGTACTGTGTGTGTTCAAATTATGGTGCCGTCTGGGGTGGACAGTAAGGATCTTTGCTGATTTGTGGATATTACCATTGATTTTTTACATTGACCAGTGCAGTGTGTTTGGTGGTCTTCTGCACTGACTAGAACCTTTTTCAATACAGAATATTATTCTTATAGTTAAAGAAAACTGTTAGAAGACCTAATATGTAAAAGACATCAGTGAACAATATGCTTGGGGATACCATGCTGCCCATGCACAAATCTTTGTGTGCATTCTCGGAATTTCAAGAACCACTCAGCATATTAGAGTCCATAAACTCAAGGCAAGAATATGTCACCAGGACACCAGTGTGCTGCTGATATACTGTGGTGTGAGGGTGACATACATCTTGCCTTAAATGTCTAATGCCACATACATGCGACCAGACTTTTCGACAGCAAAGATCCGACGGAACAAATCCGTCGGACAATTCAATCGTGTGTGGGCTCTATCAGACCTTTGCTGTCCAAAAATCTGACGGACTTTAGAAATAGAACATGTTTCAAATTTTTCGTCTGGAACTCCGCCGGACCCAGTTCCTATCAAGAAATCCGTTTGTGTGTATGCTAGTCCGACGGACAAAAACTCAAGCTAGGGTAGCTATTGGCTACTGGCTATGAACTTCCTTATTCTAGTCCGGTCGTACGTCATCACATTTGAATCCATCGGACTTTGGAGTGATTGTGTGTGGTCAAGTCTGTTCATTTGGAAAGTCGTCGGAAATCCGCCAAAAGTCAGTCGGGAAGACCGTCGGACCTAGCTTATCGAAAAGTTCGGTCGTGTGTACGCGGCATTAGTCGGTTAGTCATGGCAGCACCCATTTATATTTACAGCCAACTTCAGGAATGTGTGGGTTGGGAATACTATACCATGAACTAGTGCTTGGATTCTCTGACTTTTTTATATGATCACATTACTGTACCTTTCAAAAGTATTCATTTTCCACATTTTGTCATGTTACAACCAAAAACGGAAACTTATTTTATTGGGATTTTATGTGATAGACCAACACAAAGTGGCACATAATTGTGAAGTGGAAGGAAAACGATAAATGTTTTTTAAATGTTTTACAAATAAATATTTGAAAGGTGTGGTGTGTATTTCAGCCCCTTTACTCTGCTACCCCTAGCTAAAATCTAGTGGAACCAATTGCTTTCAGAAGTCACCTAATTCATAAATAGAGTCCACCTGGGGGTAATTTAATCTCAGTATGAATACAGCTGTTCTGTGAAGCCCTCAGAGGTTTGTTAGAGAGTCTTAGTAAACAAACAACGTCTTGAAGGCCAAGGAACACACCAGGCAGGTCAGGGATAAACATGGTAGTGACAGCATTATGTTGTGGAGATGCTTTTCTTCAGCAGGGACAGGGAAGCTGGTCAGAGTCGATGGGAGATGGATGGAGCCAAATACAGGGCAATCTTAGAAAAAAACCTGTTAGAGTCTGCAAAAGGCTTGCGACTGGGGCAGAGGTTCATCTACAAGCAGGACAACAACCCTAAACATACAGCCAGAGCTACAATGGAATTGTTTAGATCAAAGCATATTCATGTGTTAGTATGGCCCAGTCAAAGTCCAGACCTAAATCCAATTGAGAACCTGTTGTAAGACTTGAATACTGCTGTTCACAGATGCTCTCCATCCAAGCTGACAGAGCTTGAGCTATTTTGCAAAGAAGAATAGGCAAAAATGTCACTCTCTAGATGAGCAAAGCTGGTAGAGACATTCCCAAAAAGACTTGCAGCTGTAATTGCAGCAAAAGATAGTTCTACAAAGTATTGACTCAGAGGGGCTGAATACAAATGCATGCTACACTTTTCACATATTTATTTGTAAAAAAAATGATGAAAACCATTTATCATTTTCCTTCCACTTCACAAGTATGTGCCACTTTGTGTTGGTCTATCGCATAAAATCCCAACTAAATAAATTGTAACATGACAAAATTTGGAAAGTTTCAAGGGGTATGAATACTTTTTCAAGGCACTGTACATACAGTTTTTTTTGTCCATGCCTTGTAGCTTGAAGCATAAGTAATTTTTTTTTTTTCAGTTTATTTTTGCAAAACTTTTTTGCCATTTGCATTCTGAGGTGCCCCTTTTGCATAAGGAGGCATAAAAGCAACAAGGAGGGTTTTTGAATAGAAAAATTGTTGAAAATAATGGACTTTATAGGCATAAGACACAGAATTTTTAACAAAATTTATTTACAGAGATAAAAAATTAAAATTACTTAGTGCAAAACATATATAGATTTAAGTAATATTAAGTAAGATAAGTAATTTTTATTTTTTATCTCTGTATATAAATTTTGTTAAAAATGATTTTAAAGAAATCTGTGTCTTATGCCTATAAAGTTCATTATTTTCAACAAGTGTTTTATTCAATAACTCCAAATATCGGGATGTGGCATGTTTTACTATGTCTTGTATCCACAATACCACCCTGTGTTTGATACGCTATTAGTTTAAAACAAGGAGGGTTTGTCTTACCATATATGGTGGACTAGCCCAAAAGTCAAAAGATGTTGTATCCTCACCTACAACCTTATCAACTCTCTTACTGATGCTAACCTCATGAAATCCCTGCAACCGGCATTACTGGGTCGTCCAGTGGGGGGAGCTCTAAAACTGACAAGAAGATTTATATATTTTACATATACATTTATATTCATAGCAGCAAGAATCACTATACAGTAGCTAGATCATGGTCTACAATGATCCAATTTGAGTTATTTGATAAATTTGATTTAGACAAAGATATCTTGGATCATGATCAATGAACTCCTATCAGAGTTCCTAAATGACAGGCCGGTGGCATTCAAACTGAATGGCATCACAACATACTAAGGTGCATAATGCAGCGCAAAGTGTTTTTCATTAAATCCCACTCAATTTACTTAATTACAGGAAGTTTGTTAAAGTCAATCATCGCAGTGAATGCAGTGCTTTTGCTTCATTGGCTTATTAAAAGGCTTGGCCATTGCTACATTAAACACATTGGTGGGTCTTTGTGCTTGATTTCAGAAAGTTGGTTACATAGGCAGTTTAGGTACAGGAGGCATGCACCAGTTCGTTACAATACTGGTTCACCTATGCGTATGTTGGTTTCTTGTGACTTTTAAGACTAGAGAATTACATTACGAATTAGACGGTCATGCTGGGAAATATATATTCCAAGTCTGCAGTAATAACTTTAAGTAGATTCCAGTGAACACATGGGAAATGATGGGAAATGTTTAGCTCATTTACTGCAATTACGTCAAGTAAAAACTATATGAATATTTTTTTAGTGAATGATAGAGCACAAATAATATATTTAGACCAGGGACACAGTTGTCTAAATAGTGTCTGGGGCCCTGTGTGTGTTTAATTAGGCCAGCCCTGATTAGTGCAACTCTGCTCCAAACGGACCATAATTTCACATCATGACGGACCTGGATTTTGTTACTTTTCACCTAAAAAGGACTTTTGGGAGGTATGGTTAACAACTTTAAGTATTTACACTAAGAGAGCAGCTAAATTACAGTGTGTCATCATATATATATTACCCTTTTCAGAATAAAACATAATAGGCAAAGACAAATGGTGAAGTGGCATGCTCATATATAAATTGTTTTTTTTTTTTACATGGGACCTGGCATTGATCCTTGGATCCAATATTTGATGGACGTTACCAGCTGAACTAGAAACATCTCTACTGGGTTTGCCGGGGACACTTGCTCCTACTATTCTTTCCTCTACTTTATTCTCTTTTGATCCCTGCGGAATTGGGGAATCCCCCTCGAATTACACATGATTGGTTAAGACTTTTTAAAGTCTTACTGGGCATTAGCTAGCACAAAATTGGAGCTAATTAGGCCAGCCCTGATTAGTGCAACTCTTCTCCAAATGGACCATAATTTCACATCATAAAGGACCTTGATTTTGTTACTTTTCCATAAAAAGGACTTTTGGGAGGTATGGTTAACAACTTTACGTATTTACACTAAGAGAGCAGCTAAATTGCAGTCTGTCATCAGAAAAGCAACATTATTTGCAAGTTCAACATTAAAAGCAAACTAAGACTACCCCAAATCTATTGAATACCAATAGCTAGATGGATTCATGGATTGCAAATGCACATGTGCGTGAGTACATCATACATGCAGTTTATTCCTGCTCTAGTTTATTTTACATTTTAGCATCCTGGAGTGTTTCATTAACGCCAACTAATTTTTTGAGTATGTGTTGAGTTAAGGCAGCCCATGTAAATGAACGGTTGACAATACACCAAAATATCCACAAAAATGGATTCCAGTTGTACTACCTTACTGTGCATGGGTGCCAATTGAAAATGAATGGCATCACAACATACTAAGGTGCATAATGCAGCGCAAAAGTGTTTTTCATTACATCCGGCTCACTTAATTACAGGATTACTTGTTAAAGTCAATCAGTGCAGTGAGTGCAGTGTTTTTCCCTCATTGACTTATTAAGAGGCTTGGCCATTGCTACATTAGACGCATTGGTGGGTCTTTGTGCTAGATTTCAGAAAGTTGGTTGCATAGGCAGTTTAGGTACAGGAGGCATGCACCAGTACCTTACAATACTGGTTCACCTATGCATGTGTTGGTTTCTTGTGATTTTTAAGACTACAGAATTACATTACAAATTAGACGGTCATGCTGGGAAATATATATTCCAAGTCTGCGGTAAATAAATTTAAGTAGATTCCAGTGAACACATGGGACATATTTAGATCATTTACTGCAATTATGCCAAGTAAAAACTATATGAATATTTTTGTTTAGTGGATGATAGGACACAAATAAAATATTTAGACCAGGGACATAGTTGTCTAAATAGTGTCTGGGGCCCTGTGAGTGTTTAATTAGACCAGCCCTAATCAGTGCAACTCTGCTCCAAACGGACCATAATTTCACATCATGACGGACCTGGATTTTGTTACTTTTCCATAAAAAGGACTTTTGGGAGGTATGGTTAACACCTTTACGTATTTACACTAAATTGCAGTCTTTCATCAGATATATTTGACCCCTTTCAGAATAAAACATAATAGGCAAAGAAAAATGGTGAAGTGGTATACATGCTTATATATAAATTATTATATTTTTTACATGGGACCTGACATTGAGATTTTCTTTCATAGAAATGGCAGACTATTTACTTTTATAATAGGTTATTTTATGACTCTGTTTTCAATATAATCACTGCTTGGTGAAGGCTCTCTTTTCATTTGGCACTGGTATTGTATATCCATTGTGTGCTATTATTTTTATCTTTTATGGTGTTGGCCGTGATATAATTAACATCTAATAAACTCTTTGTTTTTTTCAAACCCCAGTTTAGTCATAAAAAATCTTTAATTGAATTTAGCTAGGATAGCATCTTTCAGGATCAGACCACCCATTTGTGAAATTTTACTCACATATGTGTCCTCATTTCCTAATCAGATTACTGTTTTTTTTTTTTTTTTTTAGATGTTTTGTGAGACAACAAGAAAGTCTAAAGGAGGCCATAGAGCCCGGTTTTATTTCCACCCTGTTGGATAAAAGCTACTTGATCAGCGGCTGCAGCCAATGGCTGTTTATTCTGATTGTCTTCCCACTGTCAGGATAAAATAGTGCAGTGAATGTGTGGATGGGGGAATTGGTTCAGTTTTTTTATTAATTCAACCCACTGGCTGAATGAAAAAACTGAACCATGCATTGTTTGCTTAAGAACCTCCTTTATTATATATGACAGCTTACTGATCTCAGTGGTTGTTAAGGATGTTGGCAGGTGCAGACACCACTGAGTCCTTAATAAGTAGTGATGTACTGTAACTGGCCCCATTCACTTGGCTGAAAAGAAAATGCGTGGGGTTCTCCCCTCAATCCTTACCAGGCCAGCAAGACAGGGTGCATGGTCAGGGACAGGGGAATGGAGCATGTGCTTCAGGCCAAACTGACATATAAAAAAAAGTTTGCTTTAGTACATATCACCTTTAGTACCGAGCCTCCAGTGCAATTTGACAATCCCTTGCTTAGCGTAAAAAAAAATGACCTACTATTGTTTCACATTTGGCTCTTATTGACTTCAATGGGGTCCAGATTCAGTATCCAAACTTTAGCAATGCTCATTGAACCTGCTTGAACTGAACCAAGGTAATATTTGGTCCATCAAGACGTACACAATTATGTTTAAAAGGTGAACAAGTATGTAAACAATATTACCCGCCAAAGGATGTGAAATTCTATTCTATTCCATATTTTCTGATTTAGGCATTCCTATCAGATAACACGCCATGTCCTGGACTTCTCTGCAGGCTATACTGCAGTCGAGAAATACAGCATGGTCCAGGCTGTGAATATAAGTGAAGATGAGAAATTAAAAACCCAATGATTCAGAGGCATGGGGTCCATTACTCACTCAGTTGGGCAAATATTGACCAGTTAAGTTAGTGAACTGGAAAAAAAGTAGCCTAAAGAGAAATCCTGTTCTAAAACTATGCATGTGCTCCTTGTGAGCAACCTGCAGCAAGATCCAATAGGTGGTGCAGGTTATTATGGGGAAGGTTAATTTCTACTTATATGTTATCCCTTTTAACTTCTTATTGCCCTTCTGAGAATCTATATAACTGCCTTGGAGCACATATTTATTTACTAACCCAAAATCTTAAATCTTAACGGCTAGGGCTATGCTACTGGTGGACACTCAAAACCAGCATATTAAGGCGGTAGCAAAGCCTGCTTTGTGACTTTTACCTAAAGATAAGTCTATAATAAGGCTTACCTGTAGGTAAAATGAATATCTCTATATTCACCCTGGATGCAGCCAGTGACGTCACCGGTGCATGCACTCGGAAGGTCTGGCATACTGTGTCGGACCTTAAGAGCACAGTGCCGTAACCGAGGGGTCCCACGCAGGTGACACCATCATGGCTCCAGCCACTCACATAGCCAGAGTCACCAAACCCGGGAGAAAGACTGGGGTAAGATGGAAGCCCCCTCAGCGGTGACAGCACACTGCTGGAGAGCTTTGTTTTAAAGGTAAGTACTTCATAATGTCCTAATATGCAATGCAGTGGTTTACTATCGCTTTAACATACATATAAATATATGTGCATTGGATTCTACTATTTACCATCTTGGCCCAAGACAGTTTCAAACTATCTCCCACTCTTTCTGTTTGACAGCAGAGCTGACCAATTGCAATAAAGCTCAGCTATGTGTACTGCATGCAGCATTATGAGAAATGTTAGATCTTTAAAGTAGATCTAGATCCCAAGTGGACAACATTTCAACATACAGTTTGCTAAAGCAATGTTCATTATACATAATTGCCATCTTCTTCATAAAGCTATGTGTTCACCTTTCTTTCATCTCAGTGCTGTTGATGTGCTGTAGGTTTTTTCAGGCACTATCTACATACATTTACAAGAAACATCAGCTGTACTGGTTTATGGAAGTTACAACACTGGGCAATGTCTGCCCAGTGTGTGACAACATGGCCACTTCTAGCTTCACCAGAGGTGCATGTGACATGGTGAAAATCAGGCAACATTCGATAGAGACTTGTGACCCTATAACAAGAAGTGCCTAAACAAGGACCTTCATAGAAGGATCACCAGGTATTTACCACATCAGCCCCGGAAGGATTTACCCCCTATCTGACCAAGCCCTTTTTTGCGATACGGCACTGCGACACTTTAACTGACAATTGTGCGGCGTGGAACACTGTACCCAAACAAAATTGACGTCCTTTTTTCCCCACAAATAGAGCTTTCTTTTGGTGGTATTTGATCACCTCAGAGGCTTTTATTTTTTGCACTATAAACAAAAAAAGAGCAACAATTTTTGCAATTTTTTTTAACTTTTTGCTATAATAAATATCCCCCAAAAAATATATAAAAATACAAATTTCTTCCACAGTTTAGGCCAATATGTATCGTTCTACATATTTTTATAAAATCGCAATAAGCGTATATTGACTAATTTGTGCAAAAGTTATTGCGTCTACAAAATAGGGGATAGATTTTTGTAATTTTTTTAAATATTTTTTTTTTATTAGTAATGGCAGCAATCTGTAATCTTTACTGTGACTGCGACATTGTGGCAGACAGATTGGACACTTTTGACACTATTTTGGCACCACTGGCATTTATACAGCGATCAGTGCTATAAAAATGTGTAAATGTCACCGGAAGGGAAGGGGTTAAACACTAGGGGGCAATCAAGGGGTTAACTGTGCTCCCTCAGCATGTTCTAACTGTAGGGGGGGTGGGCTCACTAGAACATGACAGAGATCACTGCTCCTGATCACTGGGAGCGGTAGATCCCTGTCATGCTGCTAGGCAGAACAGGGAAATGCCTTGGTTACAAGGGGGGGGGGGTACCAAAATCTGGGTATTAGGCATGCTACATATGCCCGAAAAAAGCATCACCACTTTCCGCCCAGCATATTGTCAAATGACGGCTAGGCGAGATATTCGTCATTCTGGTGGATGTCATATGACATCCTCCCGAAACATGCCTCATGCGTGCCCCCATGTGGACTGTGGAGCAATCTGTCACCGGCTGTGTCCACAGCAGATGGCTGATCAGTGTACTGGCCCACTGCCAGGGCCATATGATCGCTGTGACCAATCACAGCAATCACAATTGTGTTGCTAGCTGTGATTGGTGAGAGTGATCACATGATACAGACCGGGCCAATCACAGCCCATCTGTACCATGTGATTGGCCATTCCTTCAGAGCGCATGGTGATGTCACTGGTTGCATGTACAGTAAATATCTCCTAAACGGTGCACGTTTGGGAGATATTTACACTACCTATAGGCAAGGGCGTATCTGCCGCAAGGTAAAAAAGGCGTTCGCCTGGGGCAGCATTCTACAGGGGGGACGCGTCCATCAGCTCACCTGCCCACCCACACAAGGGACACTAGTGGTCAGACAGTCTGACTCAGACTGGGCCACCGATCAGAACTGCCCAGTGTCTAGAAACCAGTGACGTCACAGCCACGACTCCCCGCCTTGCAGAGGGAGCCTGGAATTGCCTGCATTCAAAGAGGAGGAGGATTTTACTTTCTTCTCCTCCACGCCAAGTGGGCTCTATGGTCCTTCCACCTCCTCTATGATATGAGCGAAGGAGAGAACTGCCTGAAAAGTGAGGCCCAGCGTCGGACCCATACAAAGAGGAGGGGTTCATGCTGGGACTTGTAGTCCTTCACTTTTGGTGGTGTTAACCCCAAAAGTGAAGGATTACAAGTCCCAGCATGAACCCCTCAGAGCTGAGGATGTGATACCCCACCCCTGCCCCCCTTAACTAGTAAAGGATTACAGATCCCAGGCATGAACCCAGCAGATCTAAGGGGTTACATTCTTATATCACAGGGATTTATGCTGGGACGTGTAATCCTTCAGTTTTGGAGGGAGTCACAACCTTAGATCTGAGGGCTTCATGCTGGAACTTGTAGTCCTTCACTTTTGGGGATGTGACCCCCCCAAAAAAAGTTAAGGACTACAGCTAGGTCCCAGCATGAACCCCTCAGAGCTGATCACATGACACCCCCCAATTAGTGAAGGACTACAAGTCCCAGCATGAACTCCTGAGATCTAAGAATGTAACCCCTTAGATCTCATGGCCCAGGGTTCATTTATGTTTGGACCACATAGCTGCCACCAGAGACCCCATGCAGCCCACCAGAGAACACATGCAGCCCAGCAGAGTCCCCACGCAACCCAGCAGAGTCCCCACACCCAAGAGTCTGAAACGCCCACCATAGAACCTGCACAGCCCACCTGAGATGGGTTCGTACAGCTCATCATAGAGACTTCAGAAACCCCTCACAGTCCTTCTGAGACCCCATACAGCCACCTGAGATTCTCCACTGGTGACATGAGGCCAGTACTCCAGCGCAGCAAAGAGTATGTAGTTTCATATTATAGGAAGAGGTGGAGCCTAAAAAGGCAGGGGTGGAGTTTACAGTTGAAGGGGTGGATCTTAAACAGGAAAGGGTAGGGCACATTTACATGGGGGGGGGGGCTGATTTCAGTCACAAGGCCAGTTAGATTACATTTAAAATATTGCACATAAGCCAACAGATGGGGCATTAGGTATATATAATTATAAAATATATATTTTTTGTACAAACCTATGTGAAAATGAATATGAAAAAATTGAAAGTTATAACTAAAAAATAAAACGTAAATCTGACCCAAAACTATTATAGGTTCCTTTACAAAATTATGTTAACAGACCAACTGTAATAGATAAAAAAATTACAGATGGGGTGAAATATTTATCTTTCTTGAGGGAAATGTGGCTCTATCGATCATGTGGCCAAAAGCTCAGCATTTCAGCCATTCTGTTACATTCTCTTTATCTCTTTATCCATCACAATAGTGATGAGCATAGACAGGGCTGGTGCAAGGATTTTTGACACCCTAGGCGAAACCTTATTTTGCCGCCCCCCCTTGCCTCCACCCCTGACTCCCCCCCATTTGCCCTGCCCATGTATATCCTTTCTTTTTAATGAACTGCCCATCAAATGCAGCCCACCAGCACCCATCAAATGCAGCCTACCAGTGCCCACAAATGAATGTTTGCTTGCTTTCATTCATTTGGAAGTTGGGACACAGACACAGTCCTCTGCCGCTGATGCACCTCGGATACTATGTGCGAACAGAGCGGCGGCTGCCTGCTAATGGTGAGACTTAGTTGCTTGCTGCATAGAGAAGAAAGTAGGAACACCAGTTCCTGCCTAGTTTGCCTAGTGGTAACACCTGCCCTGAGCATAGATCTACTTTAAAACACCTCCCTTGATTATGAAGACATGAACTGACTACTGGTAGGGTCACAGCCAAGACATTTCTTCAACCTTAGCTTTCCTGTTGTAGAATCCGCCATACTATTAAGCAATGCCAAAAATACTTTTTTTCAACTTTGTTGGGTTCTAAATCGGTTACAGCATTCATTAGGAGTAAGAACAATGCCTCTTCATAGAAAGAAACAATGTATTCCACATAACTACACATAATAGTCACATTTACTACACTAGCTACATGCATAGTGGAAAATAGCACACATGTGAATAATTTATAATATTGGCAGAAGGCCCAGCAGGTCAGGTTAAGTTCATTATTATAAAAGCCCAGTGTGCATTATTTACTGCTATAAAATGCATACATTTCAAAAAAGCAGTGCCATACTACATAAATCCACTGGAATTTATAGTTTTATAGCATATAGAACATAGTTTTTTTGTTAAATATATTTTCATTGTACAACCACCATATTGTAACGTTCATCTCAATTTGGTTTGTATGAAGAAAAAAGTGTGTTGCTTATGATAATCTTAATGTGCTTATGTATTAACCTAATAAAAAGGTCATTTTAAATGAACAAATTAACATAATTTTTTTTATTTTGCAGCCGTTGCTATATATATAGAGGGAGCCCCTATGTGTAAAGATCACTCATGTCCACCCAAAGGTTGGAAAAGGTGTGAAAAACCAGAATACAAGATAATGAAGTTTTTTATTGAAAACTTGAGCAACTTTCCCCAAAGACACCAACTAGATGATCACGTTTCAGAACAGAAGCCAAATAGTTCAGCAGCATGTTTTTGGATCTTGGGAGGTAAATAGAGCACCTAGCGCAAACCCAAACAAACACAGAGAGAACTTCCAAATTTAATGTAGATTATGACAGGGTTAAAGTTGCACTTGAATGCAAGAGTCCAGTGTAATGCCTTGTACACACATGGTCGGACATTCCGACAATAAAATCCGTCTGATTTTTTCAGACGTATTTTGTCCGAAACTGGTGTTGCATACACACAGTCGGACAAAGTTGGCGGAAAATCCGATCGTTCGGAACGTGATGACGTTCGTTCGTTGCAACGGGACTATGTTGAGGCTAGTAGCCAATAGCTTTGGTGGCACTTTGTCCGATTGGAATTCTATACAAACGATCGGAAAAAGTCCGAACTGATTTTTTTTATTGGAAAATTTGAGATCCTGCTCTCAAATTTTTTCAGTCGGAATTTCCGACGGAAAAAGTCTGATAAAGCCCACACACGATCTGATTTTCCGACAATATAACCTCTTCCGTCGGAATTTCTGACCACGTGTACAGGGCATAATAATGAAACAGTCCTAACAAAACTGACTACTCTTTCCCACATTGAAAAGAAACCCTGTTGCAAAAAAAAAGATACAAACCTTTTTGTAAAAGAAGTCAGTAAGGACTCATCTTTGCCCATGCCTGTGCTGCCAAACGCCACTTTGATGCTATGAAATTGTCCCCTGAATTCAACTGGGAAACTGACACTTTTGGGAGTGTTAGTCTACTTGGTTCCCTGTAGATCTTACTGATTCCTGCCTCTTACCTTATGTCACTATTGTACCCTGCAGGATAAGGGTATGTTTAAATATAATGGAGGGAACAAACACTTAGCTATATATATATATATATATATATATATATATATATACTGTATATACAGTGGGTATAGAAAATAATCACCCCCCTTAAAATAATCACATTTTGTTGCTTTGGAGCCTGATATGAAGACAGAGTTTTTGTTTTATCCAGCTCTTTTTATGCTGAGCTAATTCTGATTGTGTCTGTGGATCTGTGAAATGACTTGAAGACTGCAGTCCACCAATGGTCACCATCAATTTTTAACTACACTTGAGCAGTTCCGCCAAGAAGAGTTGGCAAATATTGCAAAGTCTAGATGTGCAACGTTAGTAGAGACATATCCCAACAGACTAAAAGCTGTAATTAAAGCAAAAGGCAGTTCAACAAAATACTGACACAATGGGTGATCCCTTTTCCAACTCAGTTTTTCTGATATGTTGGTGTTATATCTTTCACTTGGATGTTATAAGTTGCACTGAGTAAATACAGCTGGATAAAAGAAAAACTGTGTGTGCCTTCATTTCATGGTGAAATAGAGCCGGATCTCCTGTGTACTTGGCTCGGCTCAGCTCGCAGTCACGCTCAGTCCTGGACAGCTCCTAGCATGGATGTCATTTTCATTGTAGGATCTGGGCCAAGGGGCGGGACTGGGCGTGACACCAAGCCGAGTATACACAGGAGATCCGGCTATATTTCGGCAATGCTCGTCCCCACCTATTCTTCGATGGCAGCATATATAATGGCAAGGCTGCAGATGGACAATATATAGATAGATAGATAGATAGATAGATAGATAGATAGATAGCTAGATAGATAGATAGATATTTAATTAATTAATTTTTGAATGACTCTACTTTTTGGGGAGCTGCATGATCAAAACTGAGTAGTTAATATTTTAGCTGTACTGTGTTAGGATCAGTATTAATTTCCAGCTCCCTATTTTTGTGTGGCTGTGTTCCTCCGAGAACCCAAAAATACACTTTTAGCATAATTGGCTCACAACACAATTGGTCCCGATTCTGTACTTGAAAGGGAACTGGTCACTATCCTAAAGGTCAATGCGACCACGCTAGTCAGATGATAAATGAGCATTTGTTTCTTTTATTTGTGAAATGTTACATTCTGTAAATGTGCTATCTACAACCAGTAAATAATTAATAGAATGTAGATTTATGTATTTTTAAATAACAAACAAGTCCTGCTTGTACATTTTATTTTGAATGTTTTATGAGTAAAACTAATACCTCAAAGTGTGAAACTTGTGTTATTGGCTGCCATCTGTTATATGAACTGTGAAGACTGAATGCTGCATGAAAACCACATGTTTGTAAAAGCAATTTAGCCCACAAGCCAGTGGAAAGAGCTGTTTTTCTAGTGATATACTTCTATTACCCACAGATAAAAGCTCTTGGAAGCACTGCAGAGATCCAATTTATAACCAAACATTTGTCTTTGGGTTACTGGTAGAAAAAACCCTTGGTCCATTCCTGCCTGCTGTGGTGTGGTGTGTAGCAATCAAGTTAATAATAAAGCTAGCCATACACAGCTCAATCTTCCAACAACTCCTGCTGAACTGGCTAAAATTTGAGCCGTAGGTGGCCCTGTCTGCACTTTAATGTTGATTTAAAAAAATGATCAAGTCGGGTGGAAAATTATCAGCTGACCAGTGACACTACCCTTTCGGATGCAGTCACTGTTTAGTTATTCAGGCAGCAGGCAATAGGCTGCAGTGGAACTTCCTACATCCATATTAATTAGTATGGAAGGTGGAACTAGCTTAAAGTGATTGTAAAACTTAAACATTTTCTTACCTTAATGCATTCCTTGCATTAAGGTAAAAAAGGTTTAGGTGTCAGCTTCCCCCTCACCCCCCCCCTTTTACTTACCTGAGCCCTCATTCAATCCAGAGCCATACACATCTGCAGTTCTCCACTCCGCTCAATTCTGGGTCTTGCTAGTTTTTCTGGGGCAGCAGGAGCTTTTGCTTCCCAGTGCTGTCAGTCAAAGCCAGTGACGAGGGAGCAGAGGGGACAGGGTTCAAGTCCCGCTGTATGTGTCAATGGACGCAGAAACGGGGCTCGAGTGTGAGCACACATGGGAAGAGGCTTGCCATGGGGGCACTGGAGAGAGGGGAGGGGCCAGGAGTGCCAGTGTCCTGTCAAAAGAGCCAACTCATCAAAATCTCCAATTACGTCACTTTCAGTGATTCTCCAAGCATTAGTAATTGAAGATTTGGATGACTTGGCTGTTTTCATAAAACACAGACTTGGCTCTTTTGACAGAACACTGGCGGGGGACAAGTAAAGAGGAGGTTCGCGGCCGTTCTGTGCAATTCCATGGGGTATTCAGGCAGTAGGCCTGAATACCATTGCACAGAGCATGAAAGTATAGACATGTTTGTTATTTTCTTTTTTAATTACAATCACTTTAAGTCATTTACAATTTTTTTTTTTTTTGTAGTAATCTTATACCTGAGCTGGATACAGATTCCCATTCATTCATCAACAGAACAATGTCTAGTTTCTGGAAAGTTTCCAAACATAGCATAACGTTTTTAACTTGGTGGGTTGCTGCAGCATTATCAATAATGGTATGGCTTTCTGTTTAAAATAGTATATAGGGATGCTATTATGTTACTATTCTTTACTCTTTAGTCGTTATGTTATGTTACTACTTCTTTATTCTTTAGTCGTGTGATATTCTTGAAAGAGGACATCTGATTTTGATTCAGGGTTCAGCAGTGCTAGATATGCCTGTGGCCATGAGATGGACCGAGAATCTAACACCAACAAGTGTTAAATGCTGAAGATGTTGCGGGCAGTAAAGTGCCCAAACACAGCAGGGATCAGCAGCGGGGGTGTAATTTTTTAATACTTCTTAAACTATGAACAGGGTTCCTTTAAACGAAATCTACAATAAATGCTTATTAGTCCAGACATAAATTCCTGCATGTGTTACCTCTGTGTGTACACAGCTTTATACATAACCCAATACGATTTTTTTAAATATTACAAATTAACTGGTGGAGCTACATGCTCTTGGTCACATGTCAACTACAGTCTTAGCTGCTTTGTTAAAATAGCTTAAACAGAAATATACATACACCTGTGAAAGACAAACATAAATAGCTCATTCCATTTTCCTTCCCCTGCCTGTCTTCTATGTACATACTTTCAATTAGAAAGAGACATAGTGAAAGCAAACAGGCAATGCTCTGCTCTCCAGAAATCCCATAATGTTTAGTAAAAGCAATGTCACTGCTACATGCATATTTGTACAATAAAGATTTTATATAAATAGTAAAACACAAATATAAAACAACAGGTTAAAAACTCACAAACTTGAATCAGCTTCTTTGCTTCCTACTCTATACTGTCATGTCCTATACAAAAGCTCTACTTTTAAGTGCAAATGAGCGAGTTACCTTAAAATAGCATTCAGCTGAATAATTCAGATGCTTTACATTTACTTTGAAAATATTGCCGGTGTGCAATACAGCCTAAGAATTTACAGTGAATATCAAAACTAGAAAGAGCATACCTGGAACTGGTAAAATATCTTCACGATCCGTCTCCACTTCAGTTTTGGAAAAATATTTTTTGTATTTGGTCTAAAAAAATTCCCATGAAAGTCCCCCCCCCCCCCTCTCTCTCTCTCTCTCTCTCTCTCTATCTCTCTTTTTTCCCAGAGAATAGGTTCAAGGAACTCAACCATGCCCCTCCTTCCTGCCAAACCACATTAAATGGTGGGTGTGGCAGGGTCTTAAAGGGGCATTAGTGCATTACATACAGAGTGCTGAGATCAGGAGTGTGCTATGTACAGAGTGCAGAGTTCAGGAGAGCACTACATAATGAGTGCAGAGTTCAGGATTCAAGGTCATTCTTCACAGCAATAGCTTAGCAAGTCATTTTTAAATTTGCATCTCAATTGCTTGATCTGGGATGATGGAAATGGCACATCATGCCCATGAATGTAAACATAATAATCTACAGATCATTGGAGACATGCTAAAAAAAACAATGTCTGCTTAAAGCGGACTAAACTGTATCTGAGCACTTCTAACTGAAAACACTATTTAATTAATTGAATTGAATTAATTAACTCCCCTATCCATCCATGTCTCTGTGCTTTATTTTGTTGACAAAACACCCCCTAACATTTCTAGCTTCATCTTGCATAAGGACAGATGATTCATGTAGCATTTACTTCCTGGAATCCATCTGCTCTTAGCTCAAGCACAAGGGTGTCCTTAGCCAAGAAAGATCCTTATCCCTTCCTCCAGAAGAAAGAAAAACAATGCCCATGAAAACTCTTGGGATGTATGACATCATTTTGGCCTAGGCCAGAAACCAGGAAGCAACTGAAGAAATGTAAAAAAAGCTTAAAGAAGTAAATATAATATACTGTACCTTCCTATCTATTTACTAAGTCTAGGAGAATAAGGCTTAACAATATTTAATGTTAATTGTGATAGTTTAGTT
Organism: Lithobates pipiens; assembly: GCF_037356315.1. Lineage (NCBI taxonomy): Eukaryota > Metazoa > Chordata > Amphibia > Anura > Ranidae > Lithobates > Lithobates pipiens. The sequence goes on along the minus strand of NW_027507718.1, from coordinate 448,015,697 downwards.
CCCCTTTAACTCCCACCATAGGTTTCATCTCTTATTTCCTCTGAATAAATGCTAAGTTCAACGCTGCCATAAAAAAATGAAAATAAATATATACTGAAAACAGCAATATTTTTTATCCTCCTCTTGTTGCAGATCTTAGTTAGCCATGAGGTCTATTTGAGATCTTTATCATTAGTGGCTGTAAACTCAAATGGCTAAAATTAGTCTAACCTCCATGTGTTTGTTCGTTAAGCAGGGCAGCGTGGTTTGTTTTTACTTTTTACAATTGTAAATACCTTTTTTCTTTGTGGTCATTTGTGGTCACATACCCTCCCTCCGTTCTGGATCCCGATCTAAGGGATCCAAGTGGGAGGGGCAGAGATTCCCTTCTGTTTTGGGTAAGCAGTGTAGTCAATGAATGAAGACTAGAGGAGAGAGGAGAAGCGGTGAGGAGAGGAGAGGGGCGATGAGAAGAAAAGAGGAGAGGGGAGGGGTGGTGAGGAGAGGATAGGGGCGGTGAGGAGAGAGGAGGGGCAGTGAGGAGAGGAAAGGGGAGAGGAAGGACAACGAGTAGAAGAGAGGAGAGGGGAGGGGTGGTGAGGAGAGGATAGGGGCGGTGAGGAGAGGCGAGAAATGGTGAGGAGAGCAAAGGGGAGGGGTGGTGAGGAGAAGAGAGGGGAGGGGCAGAGAGGAGAGAGGAGGGGCAGTAAGGAAAGGAGAGGGGAGGGGTGGTGAGGAGAGGAGAGGGGAAGGGCAGTGAGGAGATTGTGTCTGCACAATGGAGCTGACAGGGAGAGAAGGAGGGGGAGGAGGGGGAGATGCAGAGATGCACAGGAGATAGCTGGAATGACAGAGCCACGTAAACCGACCACACTTTCATTTCTTAACAGCCATGATAAATGTAGTCAGCTCACAGAGGGTAAGTCAGGACCAGGCAAGTTCAACCAGGTACTGTAGAAAGGGGCAATTGAAAAGACAAAAGCACTATGCTTTAGTTCATGCCTTAAAGAAACAGGAGCATGATTTTTTGGGGGGGGTAACAATCACTTAAAACATACCAGAAAGTGAGAACTTGCTACAGTTATAAGAGCTTTCCTCTCAAATTTTTTGAAGAGAATAGTTTGATGGATCATAAATGAGCTTTTAACATAACCACTCTCCTGCTATGACTATTACAATCCCATTCAATCCTTCCTTTTAAATTTTCATTAACGTTACATAAAGGTGTTTCAGAAAGGCTAACAAGGTGCTTTAGCTTCAGGGGCAGCGGTGGGGGGTGGGGGGGCTACTCTCCAAAAGTACGTGATGGTAGGGTCAGCTCTCCAAATTCTATCCACAACCAGTGTTAGGTGTCCAGTAACAAACATTTAAATCACTTACTGTATCTCTTTGGTCCATCTTCTAAACAAAATGACAGTGTTAATGTTGCATCATCTTCAAAAAATTCTGTTGTAAAGGCATCCCACCAAAGATTGTCACTATCCTGTGGAGGAAAAAGACAAACCTGTATTGAGAAAGTGAACTGGAAACATTGCACAATGATAAATGAAAATGAAAGGGTTATATATTTTTACACTTTGTACACACATTGGACCTGAGTTCCCAAGGAATATTTACGTCCACAATCAAATCAATGCCTGCAAAGAAGAGGGAGCAACCAATGTATACCCCCACAGGATTCATGGCATGCATGTGATACTCATTGCTGTAACAGTGGGCTATTCACTAACAAATGTGGTTTGCTTAAGCCTCGTACACTCTACTAGCTTTTTTCGCTTAACCCAGTGGGTTGAACGAATATAAAAAACTGACAGCTCAGGTCGAAGCCGCTAACCATCTGATGTTAGTACAGCGATCTCCCCTGCTGAGCAATTGTGTCCTGACAGGGGAACACCGCCCCCCCCCGTTAGAACACCCCAGTCAGCACTGGTTGGCAGGCCTTTTTCAGTCACGCCCCTTCGACTGAAGATTCTGTTGGACCGGCTGCCTTACAAACAGGAAAAATGTAGGCCAGTTTCTATTGGACTGGCCGATGTCAACCGACATTTGGCCTATTTGTACTAGGCTTAAGCAGCATACCCTCCAGTGGCTAAATGAATGCCAACAAATTGTGGCATAACGTAGAGTCAAAATCTATAATAAATATTTTGAAGTTACTTTGCATGCAGCAACAATACTTCATGGAGTGCCCACAGTGAAAAAATAATATGCAATGCCCTGTACACACGGTCAGACAAAGTTGTCATAAAATCAGATCGTTCGGAACGAGGTGATGTTCGTTGCGTACGACGGGACTACGTAGAGGCTAGTAGCCAATAGCTTTGGTCTCGTAATTTAATCTGAGCATGCGTGGCACTTTGTCCGTCGTAATTCTCTACAAACGATCGAAAAAAGTCTGATTGGATTTTTTTGTCGAAAAATTTTAGATCCTGCTCTCAAAGTATAATAGAGCCCACACACGATCGGATTTTCTGACAATATAATCCAATCGGACCTTTTCTGTCGGAATTTCTAACCATGTGTACAGGGCATAAGATGATTGTAGCTGTATTGGTGCACCTTTAACAACACAGTTGAGTACTGTACATGATATTTTTGATATTTGAACTAACAGTAAGGTATCTGTTTTTGTAGAAAAGATGTAGCTGGATAGCCGCACTCCAAATTATTCAACTTAATTTCTAAAATGTAAAATCATAGCATCTATGCTGGTAAACAGACTAACTGCACAGCCGCTGACATGTTTCACACCAAACAAGGTATCTGTTTATAAAACAATAGTTGGATGAAAGTCACAAGTATTTGCTCCACCATCACAAATTCTGACCATAGTTTGCTTATGTTGACATCTTATGACTGGCAGCTCCATCTAGTGGCGATTGAGGTATTGCAGGAAAAAGGTGCATCACAGACACAGACCCCCAAAGCATCCTCCCAATGTTGAGGGCATGTGGCCTGGTACAGTTCAGGAGGGGGGGAGCGCTCTCTCGTCCTCCCCTCTTTTCCTGCGGCCTGCCAGGTTGCGTGCTCGGATAAAGGGTCTGGTATGGATTTTTAGGGGGAACTCCACACCATTTTTTTCTAATTTGTCATGGAGTTCCCCTTAAAATCCATACCAGACCTGAAGGGTCTGGTATGGATATTTAGGGGGAACCCCACGTCATTTAAAAAAAAAAATGGATGCTTTTTTTTTAATCAATGACTTTCAATGACTGTTCTCTGTATTACGGGAGCCGTCAATTCATTATAGCCGCAAGTGATTTTAAATGACTTTTTTTCCCGCACAAATGACACTTTGTGCAGGGACAGTTCTAAGCACGGGAAACATGTGCCCCTTCACAGGCATACTATAGACACCCCCAGGTACTAAATTTAAAGGAATATTACACTTTTATTGTTTCACTTTAAACATTAATAAAATCACTGCTCCCAAAAAAACTGACGTTTTTAAAACTTTTTTTTTTGCATTGATACATGTCCCCTGGGTCAGGACCCAGGTCCCCAAACACTTTTTAGGACAATAACTTGCATACAGTATTAGCCTTTAAAGTTAGCACTTTAGATTCTGAACGTCCGAGTGCCATAGACTTTAATAGGGTTCTAAAGTTCACACAAAGTTAAGGTCTGTATATTTTTTTTTATACCTATAATATATATTGTTCATTTATCTATTTATCACAAATAAAAGTATTGTAAATACGTGTATTGAGCTAACAACAGTGTAAAAAAGTATCATAAATGGTGATGAAAAAGAGGTAATAGATCTTGCAACCAAGGATCAGAAATGAAATGAATCACACTCCCTCCACCACAGATGTCGACCAGCAAAAAACAAATGGAATATTCTCTTGCCAGATGGCCAGGACCCCCTTGACAGGAAGGTCAAACACGCGATGGGCATTCCCCCTATTACACACAGCCAAGGACTCCCAGAAGCATGATGTACATAAATAAAGCACTATATAGTGTAAAACTTTAAAAACTGGTATTTATTAAAAGAGAGTAACACTCACATATTATGGTGAAAAAACACGTATATATCAGAAAAACATCCAGGCAGGAAGATGGGGTCTGCCTTCAGTTCCAGGTAGTGCGATGACATGGACAATGTAACTCTTCCCTACGCGTTCCGTCACGATAGGACTTCTTCCTGACTACTACTTCTTTTTCATCACCATTTATGGAACTGATTGAACTTTTGGATTGATTCACTTTTGAACACATTTTTATATATTTTATGTTTTCCCTTTTGATAGAGCAACAAACTTTTTTTATATACTAAATTGGTAAAAAGAGATTCAGAACACACTAAAAAAATCATCCATACCTCCGTCCAGTAGGGTTGCTTTATAAATACTAAACCAAATAAGCTTTCCTAGTAGTTTAAATCCTTGTTTCATGTGAACGTAAACTCCTTTATGATATTAGTCACTTGATATACACATGCTTTCATTTTTTTTCAAGGTTTCACCCATAATACTCTGCTGCTTATTCCATATTTGTATTCATTTATTTACTTGGATGTTAACAATGAACTCAAATGAAGTATCATCTCTTGTGAACTCTATCGCACATGTAGCATTGCTGCTGGTCACAATTCACAAATATGTTGGCAAAGTGATGACAAGCTTAATCCAGTTAATTAATTATTTGATGTTCCTGACGATTACACGCTGCTGACAATCAAAAGATAGCACAATGTGCTCACTGCCAACTAACCAAATGATGAGTTTTCTGTCACTGATGAGGACCGACAGGCTGGTAATTCACAGCTTCATTGTTCATTGTTTTGTAAGCACGATTATTATAACAATGAACATTCAGGTTAAGTTAAACTGGTTTTAGTGTTAAAAATATGTTTTCATGTTAAAGAGACCTTGCCTTCAACAAAATTATTCCTGTAAGGTTATATGTACAATAAACATACCGTACAAATGTTTTTTACCTTTAATAGCTTCTCTTGTGTAGACAGGAATGGCACTCATCTAGACATTTTAAAGACAAAAGTAAACTATGCAGACCTAAAAAGACATGGAAAAAAGCGAAGTGGCGTACATCATGCGATATTGCTGAAATCCAGTATTTATTCACTGTAAAAACAAGTAGGCAAACCAAAAAACACTTGAAATAGATCCCATAGCAATTAAGTCGGTACACAGGCTGCCTCGGGACTCTTCTTCCTGCTGTTCACAGAGCTCAAGTTGGCTTCCATGCTCCTCTGCATATCTCTCTGGTTCCCTGCCTTACAGACTCACATCTGATCATCTCTAGGTCATGCCCCGATGTGTTTCATCATCAAAATTACTTTATCAAGAGGATCCTCTTGATGACGGTATTTTGATGACAAAATGCATCAGGTGTGGCCTAGTGGCGATCAGTTGCGGATCCTCTTGATAAAATCATTTTGATGAAAAAACTCATCAGGCGTGGCCTCGTGGCAACCAGATTTGAGCCTGTGAGGCAGGGAAATAAGGTGACATGCCAAGGACCAGGGCAGCCAGATTGAGCTCTGTGAAAAGCAGGAGGAGGGGTCCTAAGCAGCCTATGTACTGATTTACATGGTATGCTCTCTGTTTTACGTGTTGGTTAGTATGACTACTTGCTTTGAATAAACACTAGAGTTTAGAAATATTACACAATGTGTGGCACTTTTTTTTTTTTTTTTGCATGATCTTATGATACCAATGCTGTGGAGAAAGAGGAGGAGGTGCAGGAGGAGGAGAAGGGTTTGTGTTGCCTGATTGGATTAGTGTGGCTAAGAGCTTTCTCAGCCAATCTCTGTAAATAGAGAAGCAACCTAAGCTGGAGAGTGTCTGTCTATCAGAGTAGTGGAGGGACACAGGATTTTTTTGGGGATTTCACAAATCTATTGAGATGTTGCATGAAGAAGCACTTTGGATATTATTTGTCTGTTGGGTTTGAATCAATTGAAACTTGTGACTGGTGATAGTTCATTCATTAAGGTGACTAATGATTGCAAATACTTTGCAAAGACTTTGGTTCATTAACATTGCACAGTATATATATATATATATATATATATATATATATATATATATATATATATATATATATATATATATATATATATATATATATATACACAGTATCTCACAAAAGTGAGTACCCTCACATTTTTGTAAGTATTTTATATATTTTCAGGTGATATTTTCAGGTGACAACACTGAAGAAAAGAATGTACAGCTTGTATAACAGAATAAATTTGCCGTCCCCTCAAAATAACTCAATAAGAACTCATTAATGTCTAAACCGCTGGCAACAAAAGTTGAGTACACCCCTAAGTGAAAATGTTCAAATTGGCCCAAAGTGTCAATTATTTGTGTGGCCACCATTATTTTCCGGCAGTGTCTTAACTCTCTTGGGCATGGAGTTCACCAGAGCTTCACAGGTTGCCATTGGAGTCCTCTTCCACTCCTCCAGGAGGACATCACGGAGCTGGTGGATGTAATGCCCCGTACACACGAGCGGACTTTTCGACATCCAAACTCCGACGGACTGAGTCCGGCGGACTATCCGATCGTGTGTGGGCTGCAACGGACTTTAGCGAAGCTAAAGTCTGACGGACTTTAGAAATGAAGCATGCTTTAAATTTTCCCGACGGAACTCCGCCGGACCCAGTCCCCTTTGAAAAATCCGCTCGTGTGTGTGCTACTCCGACGGACTAAAACCGACGCTAGGGCAGATATTGGCTACTGTCTAGGAACTTCCTACGTCGAATCCAGTCGTACGTCATCACGTTCGACTCCGTCGGAGTTTGGTGTGATGGTGTGTGGTCAAGTCCGTTCGGTCGAAAAGTCCGCCAGAACTCCGTCGGAACTCCGGCGGAACTCCTTTGGAGGTCTGTCAGACTTAATCCCTCTCGTGTGTACGGGGCATTAGAGACTTTGCGCTTCTCCACCTTCCATTTTAGGATCCCCCACAGATGCTCAATAGGGTTTAGGTCTGGAGACATGTTTGGCCAGTCCATCACCTATACCCTCAGCTTCTTTAGCAAACCAGTGGTCATCTTGGAGGTGTGTTTGGGGTCATTATCATGTTGGAATACTGCCCTGCGGCCCAGTCTCCAAAGGGAGAGGATCATGCTCTGCTCCAGTATGTCACAGTACATGTTGGCATTCATGGTTCCCTCAATGAACTGTAGCTCCCCGATGCTGGCAGCACTAATGCAGCCCCAGATCATGACACTCCCACCACCATGCTTGACTGTAGGCAAGACACATTTGTCTTTTTACTCCTCACCTGGTTGCTGCCACACACGCATTACACCATCTGAACCAAATAAGTTTATCTTGGTCTCATCAGACCACAGGACATGGTTCCAGTAATCTATGTCCTTAGTCTGCTTGTCTTCAGTAAACAGTTTGCAGACTTTCTTGTGCATCATCTTTAGAAGAGGCTTCCTTCTGGGATGACAGCCATGCAGACCTATTTGATGGAGTCTGTGGCATATGGTCTGAGCACTGACAGGCAGACCTCCCATCCCTTCAACCTCTGCAGCAATGCTGGCAGCTCAGATTCAGGGTCTTGGCGATCTTCTTATATCCTAGGTCATCTTTATGTAAAGCTAAACATTTTTTTTTCAGATCCTCAAAGAGTTCTTTGCCATGAGGTGTCACGTTGAACTTCCAGTGACCAGTATGAGAGAGTGAGAGCTATAACACCAATTTTAACACACTTGCTCCCCATTCACATTTGAGACCTTGTAACTCTAATGAATCACATGGGACCAGGGAGGGAAAATGGCTAATTGGGCACAATTTGGACATTTTCACTCAGGGGTGTACTCACTTTTGTTGCCAGCGGTTTAGACATTATTGGCTGTGTGTTGAGTTATTTTGAGGGGACAGCAAATTTACACTGTTATACAAGCTTTACACTGACTACTTTACATTGTAGAAAAGTGACATTTCTTCAGTGTTGTCACATGAAAAGATATAATAAAATATTTACAAAAATGTGAGGGGTGTACTCATTTTTGTGAAATACTGTGTATATATATATACTATATTGACAAGTTTAGGGACACCTGCCTTTACACACACATGAAATTTAATGGCATCCCAGTCTTGGTCCGTAGGGTTCAATATTGAGTTGGCTCACCCTTTGCAGCTATAACTTCAACACTTCTGGGAAGGCTGTCTACAAGGTTTAGGAGTGTGTCTATGGGAATGTTTGGCCATTCTTCCAGAAGCGCATTTATGAGGTCAGGCACTGATGTTGGACAAGAAGGCCTGGCTCATAATTGTCTAATTCATCCCAAGGGTGTTCTACTGGGTTGAGGTCAGGACTCAGGCAGGCCTGTCAAGTTCCTCCACCCCAAATTTGCTCATCTGTGTTTCTATGGACCTTGCTTTGTGCTCTGGTGTGCAGTCATGTTGGAACAGGAAGGCGGCCATTCCCAAACTGTTCCCACAAAGTTGGGAGAATTAAATTGTCTAAAATGTCTTGGTATGCTGATGCCTTAAGAGTTCCCTTCACTAGAACTAAGGGGCCAAGCCCAACCCGTGAAAAGCAACCTCACGCTATATTTCCCCCTCCACCAAATTTTACATTTGGCACAATGCAGTCAGGCAAGTACCATTCTCCTGGCAACCTCCAAACCCACACACATCCATCGGATTGCCTGACAGAGAAGAACAAGTCTCCACTGCCCTAGAGTCCAGCAGTGGCGGGCTTTACGCCATTGGATCCAAAGCTTTGCATTGCACTTGGTGATGTAAGGCTTGGATACAACTGCTCGACCATGGAAAACCATTCCACAAAGCTCTCTAAGCACTGTTGTTGTGCTAATCTGAAGGCCACATGAAGTTTGGAGGTCTGTAGCTATTGACTCTGCAGACAGTTGGTGACTTCTCTGCACTGTGAGCTCCAGCATGCACTGATCCTGCCTGGTCATTTTACGTGGCCTACTACTTCCTAGCTGAGTTGTTGTTGTTCCCAGTTGCTTTCACTTTGATATAATACCACTAAGATCCCTTTCACACTGGGGCGTTTTTCTGGCGTTTTTCAGGTGCTTTAGCGTTAAAAAAAGCACCTGTAAAGCGCTTGAAAGAAGCTGCAACTGCAATCCCAATGTAAAAGCCTGAGTGTTTTCACAGTGAGATCCCTTTCACACTGGGGCATTTTTCAGGCGCTTTAGCTTTAAAAAAAAGTGCCTGTAAAACGCCTGAAAGAAGCCGCAACTGCAATCCCAATGTAAAAGCCCGAGTGCTTTTACACTGAGGCGCTGCGCTGGCAGGGCATCAAAAAAAGTCCTGCAAGCAACTTCTTTGCAGCGCTTTTGGAGCTGTGAATACAACGCTCCTAAAGCGCCCCTTCCCATTGAAATCAATGGGAAGCGCCTGTAAAACGCCTGAAAAGCGTCTGAAAAGCACTATTGGCAGAAGCATTTTGTGGGTGCTTTTAACCCTTTATTTGGCCACTAGCAGGGGTTAAAAGCTCCCCAATAACGCTCGAAAAACGCTGGTAAAGCGCTGCTAGTTTAAGCTGCGCTTTACGAGCGTTTTTGGGGTGCTGACATTGTGAAAGGGCTCTTAAAGCACTTGGGCTTTCACATTGGGACTGCAGATGAGGCTCCTTTCAAGCGCTTTACAGGCGCTTTTTTTAACGCTAAAGCGCCTGAAAAACGCCCCAGTGTGAAAGGGGTCTAACAGTTGAACGTACAGGTGACAACCTATCACTGTACCACTCTTGAATTCACTTGACACATGCTTTCACAGATGTTTGTAGAAGCAGTCTGCTTGCCTAGGTGCTTGATTTTATACACCTGTGGCCATGGAGGTGATTGGAACACCTGAACCCAATGATTTGGAGGGGTTTGCCAATATAGCAAGTGTGTGTGTATATATATATATATATATATATATACACTGTATTTCTGTATTTCTTTTATTGCTTTTATTTGACATTTATTGTATTGTAACTGTATTGTCTCCCTTTTATATTGTAAAGCGCTGCGTAAATTCTTGGTGTTATATAAATCCTGTATAATAATAATAATAATAATAATAATTTAGCATATGCAGTATAATTGTGACACAAGCCATATTGTAACTCACTGTAATGTTAATAAAAATTACTTATTCTTTTCAACTTGCCGCACTGTCATTTTCGGTAAAATTCAATGCAATATTGCACCTTGGAGGCATTATGTATGGAACTTCCACAGAAATGTAATTTCCTGTATGTGTGACTGGCTTACTGATTTTCCCAGAAGTCTGCACTAAGATGTCAGATTTTAGGCATCCACTACAACAAACAATTCATTTTTGGTGTGATACTCCTAAACGGATCAATACCTTATAAAGGCATGCAGACCATGCAACTTTCCATATTAGAACACTGCAAGTGCATCAGCTGAACCGTAATCAAAAAGTAATTCCCATTGAGAATCAGTATCCAAAAGACATGGACGAATAAACAGCTTTTACTGCAGAAAAAGAATCAGGCAGGAATTTGCAATAAAGTTTGTTAAAATCCTGGCAATGTACCTGTATTACCCAGAGCAGAATGTTTTTTTTGTGAACACACCCTTTGCCACAGAGCTTAATCAAAGTGGGAATAACTAATATTCCAGAAAAGTGTTGACTGTAGAATCTATGTTCCTGTTCAAGGTGAAATAAATCTCATCTGGCAAAGCACATTTATGAAAGAACACTGTAATATAAATAGATGTTTAATAAAGAGTTTTTGCAACCATCTCTCACTCCATACAAGGTCATTTAGGCTAGTGTGCACTTCCAAACCTGTGGCAACAGTTTGGAGAATACTCTTTTCCGTTCTAACATGATTGTGCTTGGTTTGATGAGTTTGAAGGAACTTGAGTGGCCTGCATAGAGCCCTGACCTCAACTTTATTGAACACCTTTGAGAATGCAGAATGCAAGCCAGGTGTTCTGGGCAAACATCAATATCTGACCTCACAAATCTTCTTTTGGCTACATGGACACAAATTCCCACAGACACACTTCAAAATCTTGTGGAAAGTCTTCCCAAAAAAGTGGAACTTGATATAACCACAAAGGAAGTACCAACTATGCATTAGTGTCCATGGTTTGGGAATTCGAAGTCCAACAAGCTCACATAGGTCTGATGGTCAGGCGTTCAGAAACTTTTGTCCAAATATTGTACCTTCAGAAATGTTCAGGGTGGCCCCTGTGCCCCCCAAAAATCAAGTTACTTTATTTTCTAAATACTCAGGCAAGTTGGGGGTATTTACTAAATGTGAAGCGGGCAAAATCTGGTGCAGATTTCCATAAAAAGCTTGAAGATTTTATTGCCAAAGCTTAATTGAGCAAGCTGATGTTAGAAGCTGATTGGCTACCGTGCACAGCTGCACAAAATTCTGAGTGCTCCAGTTTTAGTAAACCATCCTCTCCCCCTACTGTCTTCAGTTATTTATGTCCTACCTCTTTTGTGTATTTTCAATGGCCACCAAATGTAATGGCTTTACCTAACTATTAGTGAAGTGGGAGAGGTGATAAGGCCAGGTCAAGGCCAAGCACATTTACTTAATAGAGCACCCTGAATGTCAAGGTTCCTGGGGCATTATACAAGACAGTTAAAGGCCACCATTAACATTTGGTTAACATACAATTTTACAGTTCAGTACATGTACACGTGACTATTAAATTTACAAAAAATAACAATGTTTAAAACATTTCCACGTTACTTTTTTAAATTTGTTAGCCAGAAAAAAAGCAGAACACTGTATTTAAAAAAAAAAAACTGCCAAAAATTCCCGTACTAGCAAACATGTTTAAGTCTAACTTAGCGGAAAATTTTAATTCAAAAGCTCTGCTCAGGTAGAAATGCAGAAACCTATGTAGGAAAAGAAAGTTAGTTGTTTTATATATATATATATATATATATATATATATATATATATATATATATAAGAAACAAAAGATTAAAAAGTGAAATTCAAGAAGTGCCCTAGGCAGGTTTAAGTTATGGACTGACAGGTAGTGTGGAGTTTTACCAGACTAATTATTTTCCTATTCAACAGTAATGAGAAATTGCCATGGCAACTAAGTTCTCTCCTGGCAGCCGGTATATGCGCACCACACAGAAAGTCATGTGAAGGGAACAAGTACGATGGAGCATATACATAGAATGTTGACTAATTTTCCTTGCCATGCCCCCCACTTCCAAGAGGTAATTGACCTAAAATGGATAATGGGGATGGGAAGACTCTGAAATGCAGTAGTTGAGATCCATTACTGAAACATTACAGACTTTACATAAGGAACACATCATGTTCCAATCTAAATAAACAGCGATAGTATAAAAATATTAATGATTAATAATAATTACAAGATCGAACCAACTCCCACGCACAATGGATAAAATACACTTTGAAATAGATTTTTAAAATGGTAAAATCTTATAAAGTAGAAGGAAATATAATTTGGTTCATTAAAGAACAACCTAATATTTGGCACAATTGATAAGTAAAGTAGGGAAGTAAAGTAACAAAATTTGCACATAGTGTCCATGAACCCATCTTGTTCATCTACCTTCATGTTATAATGGTTTACGTTTAAGGAAAAATGCATAAAAAGAAAAGTGTGACTCTAAGCAAACAGTTAAACACACTGTTAAAATGCACATATGCAAGTTCTAAAGGTCTTTTTTTATTCGCTTCAGCCAGTGCTAAAACAAATCTTCTTTATTACAGCCTGGCATGTGATGCCCTTAATTCTTGTCATCTGCACATTGGACAATACATATGCCTCACTGCAATGGCCATTGGTTATGTTTTTCTTAGTATGTGTTACAAAATTTTGTAAATAAGTAATTTTTCTCCTTAACTAGTGTGTGTTGATGAGGCTGCACTGATGGGTACTGATGAGGAGGCACTGATATTCAGCACTGATGAGGAGGCACTGATATGCAGCACTGATGAGCACTAATAAGCAACACTGATGGGCACTGATAGGCGGCACTAATGGGCAGCCTTTATGAGAACCAATGGGCACTGATAGGTGGCTGATTGGCAATGCTAATGGGCATTGATGGGCGGCACTGATGGCCACTGATAGACAGCACTGATAGACATCACTGATGGGCACTGAAAGGCAGCACTGAGGGGCACTAATTAGCACCACTGGTGAGCACAGGTGGCGGTTTGTTCTGAAGGACATCATATGACTTCCAGTCAGAACAATGATTTCCCTGTCATTTTGCTATAGGCCAGGCAGGAAGGTGTTACTTAAAGTGTTACTAAACCTAAAAAGTTTTTTTACCTTATTGCATTGTTTGCATTAAGGTAAAAAACATTTTCAATTGCTCTGTGCCCCCCTTCCCCTGTGTAAAGGGGAAGAGAGGGGAGAAGAGATCAGCGCTGTGCACGGCTGCTTTTTTTCTCCTCTTACTTCCATTGGCTCTTGCTGCTGTCAATCAGATGCAGTGAGGAGGGAGTGGGAGGGCGAGCCTAGGTCCCCCTGTGTAAGTCTATGGAGCGCGGGCAGATACATAGGTCAGGAGTGCGGGCACTACGCTCTCCCCTAGCCAGAGGCTGGCTGTGGTGGTCCCTCAAAAGAAGAGGAGGAGCCAAGATCACCAGTAAATTTTTTATTTTTTTAATGCTCTGTACTCAATGCTGTATTACTGATCTTTACACAGCTGTGTGTATGGTTCCATAGACAGCGATACATCGTATTTCAAATCAGTAAAATACGCAGCACTTTTTTACTCTTGTGTGCAAGAAGCCTTATGCCGCGTACACCAAAGGTCCGAGGGAACGAGTCCGTCGGACAATTCGATCTTGTGTGGGCTCCATCGGACCTTTGCTTGCCAAAAATCCAGCGGACTTTAGAAATAGAGCATGTTTTAAATTTTTCCACCGGAACTCCACCGAACCAAGAAATCTGTTCGTGTGCATGCTAGTCCGACGGACAAAAACCGACGCTAGGGCATCTATTGGCTACTGGCTATGAACTTCCTTATTCTAGTCCGGCCGTACGTCATCACGTTTGAATCCGTCGGACTTTGGTGTGATTGTGTGTGGCCAAGTCCGTTCATTTGGAAAGTCTGTCGGGACTCCGCCGAAAGTCTGTCGGAAACACCGTCAGACCAATCCCTTGAAAAGTCTGCTCGTGTGTACGCGGCATTACAGTTGTAATGGTCAGATGCTGCAGTAAGGGGAACATCTGCCAGTCATAGGCACTTTTACATTTTGCACAAACTTTTAGCAGTATAAACTATTCTGCCTGGGGAAGAAAGACACTTTGCTGGGACTGGAAACATTTGATACATTCCCTCTGTTTTGTGATGTTCTTTTTATTGCAGCTTTTAAATGTCTGCATAACTCCCAACTTTTTGAGATGGGAACAAGGGACACCTATTATCAAAAGTATGTAGGCATAGGACACACCCCCTGCCACGCCCCCATTAAAGGAGAATTGTACAAAATGAGCACTGGGAAACACTTTTTGATAGATAAAAAGTGCATTTTATATACAACTATATAGATCAGACCAAAATGAGGAACAAATAAGGAGGAACGAGGGACAGAGGGACTTTGTTTCAAATCAGGGACAGTCCCTCAAAATCAGGGACAGTTGGGAGCTATGTGTCTGTTGTCTCATGACTGTGTTTGTCACCTCAGTTTAACAGTAAAACTACAAGAAACGGACAAAGGGATTTTTGTACTTTCCATAAAATCAGTTTCTTATGCCACGTACACACGACCGGACTTTTCGAGGGACTAGGTCTGACAGACTTTCGACGGAGTTCTGACGGAGTTCTGACAGAGTTCTGACGGACTTTCCGAATGAACGGACTTGGCCACACACAATCACACCAAAGTCCGACGGATTCGAACGTGATGACGTACGACTGGACTAGAATAAGAAAGTTCATAGCCAGTAGCCATTAGCTGCCCTAGCATTGGTTTTTGTCCGTCGGACTAGCATACACACGAGCGGATTTCTCGGTAGGAACTGGGTCCGGCGGAGTTCTGGCGGAAAAATTTGAAACATGTTCCATTTCTAAAGTCTTTCAGACTTTTGCAAATCAAAAGTCCGCTGCAGCCCACACACGATCGAATAGTCTGCCGGAATCATTCCATCTGACTTTTGATGTTGAAAAGTCCGGTCGTGTGTATGCAGCATTAGAGTCCATTCAGCAGGGACACGGGAGTAGTAGATAATCTTGGACCGATGTTTTTTTTGTTACCTTCAGGAGTCTGGAAAACTGGCAGTCAACTGTGAGCTTGAGGAACCTATTACAGTAGGATGGCTCCCTTTATTTCTGGGATCTAACATGTTGCACTGCAAGGCAGACATCTTAGCGCAAGGTACAAGTTTAAACCTGGGCACTCACAAAACAGCTCCTGGTAGCTGAAGAGGTTTGGGTGGCTGGAAGTGACCAGGAAAGATAGTAAAGACCTCTCAAAAAAGATCCTTATGTCATTTGAATCAAGAAGCAGTAGTTGGAAGATCTTATGTGGAAATGGTAGGTACAAGAGCATGGAGCGTGCACACACAACACACTCTTTAACTAAGTGCACCATTGCTCAGTCCTTTAGCAGTAACACTTTTTGCAGTAATACATTGAAAAATAAGGGTGATAAAGGTGCCCAACAGTCCTAATAGTAAAACAAGCCTGGTGGTCAGGCCTCATGGACTACTCATGAAGCGAGTCTTCAAAGACAAGGGGATTCATTTACTAAGGCTTGGGTCACACTAGCTGACTCCAAAATTGTGCGATTTTCAGTGCAACTTTGGAGTCCAACTTTGATATGACTTTTAAGTAACTTTGATAACACTTTTACACTCTCTGGCATTGAAGCTGTGTCAAAGTTGGATAAAAGTAGTGAATAAACCTTTTCAGAAGATGCAGCAACTTTCAGTAGTGTCAATTGGAACAGATCTCTTTGCAATACAATTAATTTTACATATCCTGTGACTTGGGGTCTCACAGGTCGAATCCTAAGTTGCACAAGTGTGAAATGGGCCTAAAACTGGAGAGTGCAAAATCTGGTGCAAATGAATAAAT
Organism: Lithobates pipiens; assembly: GCF_037356315.1. Lineage (NCBI taxonomy): Eukaryota > Metazoa > Chordata > Amphibia > Anura > Ranidae > Lithobates > Lithobates pipiens. The sequence continues at coordinate 447,999,696 of NW_027507718.1, read as the reverse complement.
GAATAGTATTGTATTCATGTGCTGCTAGGTGAAAATAAAGTGTAAAACAGTGGAACAGCTGCTACCATTGATTAGTGAACTCAAACACTAGCAAAAATGTGTAAATGGGTGTATAATAATGCACTTGTTCAAATAACGTTTTATATATATATATATATATATATATATATATATATATATATATATATATATATATATAAATTAACACAATAATCAATTAGACATAAAACCTTCAAAACTCCATATATGCAATAGATAATCAAAAAATATTATATATATGTGAAGAATAAATATATAAACAACGAAAGTCCAAGTACAAAACAATTATATCCAGTTCATATCGTGATTATGATCAACCATATCCAGTGAAAAAATATGTATAAGGTGTAAAAAAATTATCTATAAGGTGCAAAAAAATATATAATATATCTTGTGAAAAAAAATTTCTTCCACCGCCACCAATAGATGAAATAGATGAAATGGCCTCTCACCTCAGAGAATGGCCATAAGGCCAAAAAGCACTTTGATATCCCAAAAAGAGTCTGCTGGGCTCCACACTAGATATCTCCAAAGACTCAGCTGTAATGCTCAACAACCATGACTCAACCAGTCAGAAAGAGCACACAAACACCATAGAGCAATATTGCCAGTAGATGTAATACATTTAATAATATCTGCTTACATTAAAATTCAATCACATTCGTGATAAAACTGAAACGGATCACCTCTTCACCGCACTTCTGCACACTGCGGACACAGGAAGTGATGTCACAGGCTCCATCCCACACGTTGATACTGATACTGATACTTCCTCAGGGATATCCCTGATCAAAGCAAAAGGCTCTCCCAGTGCATTGTTTGCTGTGTTCACAAACCGAAAAACGGTTTGGGTTTGCTGGAAAATAGAGACGAGCCCGTGGTTCGAGTCCAACTTAAGTTCAACTTGAACATCGGGTGTTCATTTGTTCTAAAACGAACTGAACTAATGGGGCGTTTGTGAGAAATTTGAGCACCGCAGAAACAGTTCACAACAGAACAGTGTGAACACACACAGTGGTGCTCGGAAGCAAGCAGGCATGTATGCCCTCATAGCACGTGGCTTGCTATGGGGGCACTCAGTAGGGGGGAGGAGCCTAGAGCATTGGCAGGGCACCTGAAAAGAGGAGGATGGAGGCTACTCTGTGCGAAACCACTACATAGAGCAGGCAAGTATAAAATGTTTGTTATTTAACCTCCCTGGCGGTACGATTATTTTGGATTTTAGGTGCTAAAAGCGGTACCATTATTTTGCATGAAAATTTGGCCTTTTATATTGTAGTCCTGTAATTCTTAGGAATAACTCACTTAAATCTGTCCAAACCAGAGTCTAGTAAACATCCCGGGTATGATAAAGTTTGAAAAATGAAATCATAAATTATAATATAATAAATAATTATAAATAATTATACCAAATAATAAATTAAGAATAATAACAATTATTCAATAATGTAATCAAATCAAAAACACAGAAATTTGCTCAGTTGCAGAATTGTCGCTGTCATTACTTTTCAATATTTAATGACGGATCACCCCACAAATCGCTATCACTCAATTCTGCAAGTGATTACAATTTATTATCGCTGTTTTCTAGCTGGTCTAAAATCATTTTTGATTTAAAGGAAGAGTTTTGGTTGCTATGGACAATCTCCAGTTTCCAGGCATAAAGAACAGTTTTTATAATATAAAACTCCATGCAGGGCACTGGGCAGAACATTGGGGACAAAGGGGATGTGAAATAATTACATACAGCAATGTAATCTTTAAGATTACATTAAACTGTATGTATACTATGTGTTTCACTTTTTGAATTTGGCGCCGATCTCCGTCCCCGTGCGTCGCAACGCTCGCAGGGCACAGAGACCGACGATGTGATAGATCGAGCGAGACACGGCTCGCTCGTACAGCGCGGGAACATCGCTGGATCTGAGGGAGAAGGTAAGTAAACCTCTCCCTGCATTCAGAGATGCGGTTCCGAGTCTGGCTCGGGGTTACCGCTTTTGGTATAGAAATCCCACCCCGAGCCAGACTCGGGAATACTGTCAGGGGGGTTAAAAGAAATGTGTAAGCCTTTTGTATCACTTTAAATATTAAAAATTGGTATAGAGTTGAACGGGCTGTGGGCAAAGAGTCAGACCATAGAAGAGATTCCACATGAGTAACATGAACACTGACATGGGTCAAACTAAACTGTAATGCACATGCTTGGTGTAATTGATAAATACAAAAAATACCAGTTGGGAAACGAGTATTTGGCTCACAAGACATCAAAAGTAGAAAGGTGTCCATTAACAATATATCACTCAACACCAAATGACTGGCTCTGAGATCAAAAATAAATGAGGAAGATTTGGTTTATTCCACAAAAGGAGATGAGGTAACCATAAATACAAGATAACAGAATGAATTACCTTAGTCCTGTTCCATGCTCTAATAGTGGTTCTCATAGAACAAGTGAGTGGATACAAGGCATGATAGTCCCCATGAAGAAGTAACTGCAGCGCCTCATAAGATCCCAATACCACCACCTCCACCAACATCGAGGCAATCCCCTTATCAAGCAAAAGCCAATTGTGGGTATGTATAAGTTGCCCAGATAAAAAAATATTGACAGAAATACCTAAGAAGAGCTACCTGTGCCAAGGAGGTTTATTATTCCACTAAAGAGAAGAAATATACATATTTAGTCACAGCTCTTAAAGTAATTAACAGGCTTTAAAAAGATGCCTTAACATTATATATTTACTGTATTGTATTCATATATATATATATATATATATATATATATATATATATATATATATATATATATATATTTCAGTGGAAATAGAGATATTCATGTTCAGGTAGGTTTTACAGTGCCTTGAAAAAGTATTCACACCCCTTGACATTTTCCACATTCTGTCATGCTACAACCAAAAATGTACATTCTTTTATTGGAATTTAAAGTGGCACATAATTGTGAAGTGGAAGGAAAATGATACATGGTTTTCAATTTTTTTTTTACAAATAAATATCTGAAAAAATGTGATGTACATTTGTATTCAGCCCCCTTTACTCTGATACCCCTAGCTAAAATCTAGTGGAACCAATTGCCTTCAGAAGTCACCTAATTAGTAAATAGAGTCCACCTGTCTGTAATTTAATCTCAGTATAAATACAGCTATTCGGTGAAGCCCTCAGAGGTTTGCTAGAGAACCTTAATGAACAAACAGCATCATGAAGGCCAAGGAACACACCAGACAGGTCAGGGATAAAGTAGTGAAGAAGTTTAAAACAGGATTAGGTTACAAAAAATATCTCAAGCTTTGAATATCTCATAGAGCACTGTTCAATCCATCATCCAAAAAATGTAAAGAGTATGGCACAACTGCAAACCTAATTAAGAAAAATAAAAAATCTGGGAACCTAAAATGGTATTAAAAAATCTGATGTCAAAATAAATTTGAGGAGGTAGCCACTTGGATGTACACACATTTTTTGTTTTTTTTGTTTGGATGACAACTGTAAACCTACCAAGACATGGTGGGAGAATCTGTCCACAGGACAACTATTAGTCATGCACACCACAAATCTGGCCTTTATGGAAGAGTGGCAAGAAGAAACCCATTGTTGAAAGAAATCCATAAGAAGTCCTGCCATGTGGGAGACACAACAAACATGTGGAAGAAGGTGCTCTAGTCAGATGAGACCAAAATTGAACTTTTTGGCCTAAAAGCAAAACGCTATGTGTGGCAGAAAACTAACACTGCACATCACTCTGAACACACCATCCCCACTGTGAAACATGGTGGTGGCAGAATCATTTTGTGGGGATCCTTTTCTTCGGGAGGGACAGGGATACTAGTCAGAGTTGATGGGAAAGTGGATGGAGCAAAATACTGGGCAATCTTAGAAGAAAACCTGTTAGGCCGCGTACACACGCGGGGACTGTTCGCCCAACTTTGTTCGTCAAACAGTTTGAGCGGACAGTCCGCTCAAAATTAGCATGGACGGACTTGGCCACACACGACAAACGAACAGTCCGCTGAAACTTGCGCGATGACGTGAACGGCACGTACGACGGGACTAGAAATACGACGTACTATACACTGCAATGCAACCTTCGCCGTGTAAATCCTTTCTGAGCATGCGCGGAACATAGTTTGACGAACAAGCCTACACACGGGCGGACTGTCCGCTCAAACCAAGTTTCAGCGGACAGTTTTACGGAATTTCCGAAAAACTTTGTTCGTCAGACTGTCCGCTGAAACTGTCCGCTGAAGCCCACACACGAGCGGACTGTCCGCCGAAACACTGTTCAGCGGATAAAGTTGGGCGAACAGTCCCCGCGTGTGTACGCGGCCTTAGAGTCTGCAAAAAACTTGAGAATAAGGTGGAGGTTCACCTTCCAGCAAGACAACGACCCTAAACTTTCAGCCAGAGCTACAATGGGATGGTTTAGATCAAGGCATATTTATGTGTTAGAATGGCCCAGTTAAAGTCAAGGCTAAATCCAATTGAGACTCTGTGGCAAGACTTGAAAATTCTGTTCGCAGATGCTATCCATCGAAACTGACATAGCTTGAGCTATTTTGCAAAGAAGAATGGGCAAAAATGTCACTCTAGATGTGCAAAGCTGGTAGAGAAATACCCAAAAAGACTTGCAGCTGTAATTGCAGGTGAAAGGTGATTCTACAACGTGTTGACTCCAGAGGGCTGAATACAAATGCACGCCACACTTTTCAGATATTTATTTATAACATATTTTAAAAACCATGTATCATTTTCCTTCCACTTCACAATTACCGATATGTATCGGCGTATAACACGCACAAGTGTATAACATGCACAAGTGTATAACATGCATCCCAATTTTAAGAGTGAAGTTTAAGGAAAAAAATGTGTTCACAGCCCCCTTTACATTACACAGTCCCCCTTCCCCTGCACAGTACACAGCCCCCCCATCCAGTATACAGCCCCCCTCCCCAGTACACAGCCCCCCATCCAGTATAAAGCCCCCCTTCAAGTATACAGCCCCCTCCCCAGTACACAGCCCCCCATCCAGTACACAGCCCCCTCCCCAGTACACAGCCCCCCCATCCAATATACAGCCCCCCATCCAGTACACAACCCCCCTTCCCAGTACACATCACCCCATCCAGTATACAGCCCCCATCCAGTACACAGCCCCCCCTCCCCTGCACTCCCAGGAGACCCCCAGTCTCCTGGGACAGCGCTACCAGCATTCTCCACAGTTAAGAAAAAAATCACTGCCAACCTCTTCCACACTGCCCCTCCTTTGTCACTCATATTGTAGAATGAAGTTTCCATATACCTCAATAGCTCAGTTTGTTCCACTGACCCGGTCACATGACTGCTCTCTCTGACATTACATAAATGGTCATGTGACCGCTCTCCTCCTCCAATCTAAAGCTAAAGCTAGGAGGAGGAGGACCAGGAGTAGGAGAGCAGCCAGAAAAAATTGAGCTATTGAGATATTTACAAGCTTCATTTTATAATGACACTGACACAGGACTATGCAGGCAACGCTGTCCCAGGGCCAAGACACTGTAAATAGCTTCCACATAGCCAACACATGAGATGCTAAAGAGGTGTAACCACTTGTTAATACTTACCTATTCATACCAAACTCATGCAGGGATGTTTAGTTTGCATGTATTGCAATGCAAATCCAAGCTGGCCCTCTCTGGCCAGTCCCAACTCTATCTTGAAAAGTTTTTTGCTGATTATTCTTTGATGCAGCAATATATAATGCTCTACTATGCTCTAACCCCCTTGTATTGTGTAGTATTTTTGTGTTTTTTCTTTTTTGGGTAACACACCTGGTTGTGCAACTGTTTTTACCTGTTGGTGCTGTCTAACATGTTTTGCTGTCCAAAAAAAAAAAAAAAAAAAAAAAAATATATATATATATATATATATATATATATATATATATATATATATATATTTGTTTTGTAAGGTAAAGCACTCTGGTTTTGCTCCTCTATGTGTCTGTATTTATAAAGTTCATATGTTCCCCTTCCTTTGATTCTAGCCAGGGGACCTATAATTTATTAAATGTGTCCATTCTGTCTGGAGGTATTCCCTTTAGGTTTTCCATCCAGCAAATCATTTTTATTTGTTCTGCAATATAAAGCAATTGCAAAGTCTTGGCACTTCCACTATTACCCTGGCTTTTTTTTTAAACCTGCGCAAATGCTTGTGATATATAATTTTATTTCCTGGATTTGGCATGACATTGATTTAAGCTGAAAAAAACTGCAATTATTTTAGTTGATTGTAGATACAAACACAAGGAATTGCGTAAAGAGTAGTTCAGGCAACATGTAAGCTCATTTAGTGGACTGAAGATGATGACTATCTACTGTCCTAGACTGAGAAATTCTACTCAGTTTACCTTGGTTTGGATATTATGCACTGCAGCCTTCTTGCTTAGATTGACATGTTTCTGCATAAAATGCTTTCTGTAGGTAAGGGGGGAATATGAGGGTATGAATGATCTTTTTTTTTTTTCAATGATATGGCATCCATGGGTCTGTATGTACAGTTTTGCAACATTAGTGCAGTTACACCTATGTTGTATTTTGTACATGTAGCACCCTCCTAGCTAAGTGCTTGGATAGTTAGGTAAGTGTTAGTGTGTTTTTGACAGGTAAATATAATTGGCACACTGTACTTAGTGTGGCTATATTTTTGGGTAAGTTAAAAGCATAGTTTGATTCGCTGTACTGAGTGAGCTGTGATCGTTTACTTAGGTCTGCTCTGTGTGCTCTGGTGCTGCCAGTCTGCTGGATTGCTCCCTCTGTATCCAGGTAACTTGAGAAGTTTCTGGATATTAGGTGTGGAGCCTGCAAATGGCAGCATGAATATCGATGCAGCCCTGGTCTATCCCAGAGAGGCAGACTCTGATGGCATACTAGGAGACTGCATATATTCTGAGAGCACACAGAGCTCTGGGTCTTTTCCCAGAGTGGACGAGTCAAACTGGGGAGGGGGGAACACTGCCCTCCCAGGCAAAAGCTCCTGATAGTGAGGCCTCAGTTAGGCGATGTGTGAGGAGGAATGCTGAGATCCAGGTGTTAAGGAGAAGCTGACTGCTGGGAGCTGTCCGCCAAATATCTGTCTGGTATTACCAGAAAGTTTTTCTTGGAAGCTTGGATGGAGTATATCATCTGTTCTTGTGCCTTGTGACTACATACACTGAGAGATCTGGGGGACCTGGTGCTATAGCTACCCCTCTGGTGCCTTATAGTCTGTGGTGGATCTGTTAAAGGGGACACCAGTTGGTGTCCTAAGAGCTTTGCCCAGATAATCTCCTACTTAAAGGACCCTGCTCTTGTGGCTATAGTTAGGACTTAAGCGGAAGTCTACTTTTTTTACTGTTTTACCAAGCCCTCAAGTTGTACATAGTTCTTGTCTTTGGAGTATCACACCACTTTCCTCAACCCATTCCAAGTTTTACAAAAATAAAAACCACAAAAACAACATTCCCTAGACTGGTCATTGAAGAAAGAGTCTCGTTTTTGCAGGAATACCTAAAGCACGTAATAGTAAAGAAGTGTATAAAGAGGAACTGCAGTCTGCTCACATAATTTGTAATAACAATATCTTTACCATTCTGAAGCTTCCCTCAAACCACTTTGCATATTGTTTTATATATACTGTGATTCTGTACTTGCCAAATATGCTGCAGAAATCTCCTTCCACTGAGTCTGGCTGCAATCATTTTAACTGTGGGCAGCTGAAGCTGCTGCCTGTTCACTTCCTGGATTTACACAGAGGCACACCTCCAGCTCTGCAGCCCTGCAGATCTCATTGGACCTCTTATGACTTGCCCCCCCCCTTACTGGCAAACTCTTATGAGAGTGAGAGAGCTGTGTATGATGTCATAAGCCTAGGCTTTTTACCAGACATGAAACAGGAAGTGGGCTGTATAAAGTATTTACTGGAAGAAACATTATCTTTACTATCCAAAGTTAAAACAACAATGGCCGAAAATTTAATATATAGAAAGATGAACAAAATGACTAAAGGTCTGCTTTAATGTGTACATTATGAATGACTTGCTGTGTGTATGGCATTTTTCAAAAATGTTATCAATTCTTATTTTTTTCAAATTTTTTTTTTTTTTTAGACAATACTCTACATCTATCACAAGGAGGTTGACAAGTCCTCTGTGAGACAGTATAGACTGGTGGGGACACATCTACTGAGACATCAGGGGCCTGGTGGACACATCTGTGTACTGCAGGTGAAGTCAGGGATACAGAAGTTTGGACCTGCACTGAGAGTTCTGGGTTCATTCACCATAAAAAAAGAAGGGGAAACTATCGAGGCATGTGGTGGGGGACAAAGACATCTGACACTTTTGGAAGGGTTGGATGCTAAAGAGACTGTCAGAGGCTACAGCTCTGGTATGGATGGAATTCAGAAGACACAGACCACTGGAGAGGTATAATAACCCTTTTACTGCTAGGCACTGTTTTTGTTTTGTTTAGACCTGGCAGAATCAGATTGCCATATCTGGTTAGGAGAAGGACAGCAATAACATATGGAACAGCAACAGCAAAAAGCTTAAAAGAGGTAGGTTCCAAAATGTTTAAAGCATGGATCAAAAATTATAGCCAAAACTGTGTATCATTTACAGTATGTTGTACAGCTTTAGATAAGAGCTAAATTATCAAGTCAACCCATAGCTTCATTACTTTCAGGTTATCTTGGCTTAAAGGGGCCACATGTGGTTGGGCTTGTGAATGTAAAAGAATAGGGTTGTGGAGATCAGACAAAAGGATGTATATCCATGAAACCAAGTGAATACTCATTGATCAAGTTCTATTCCCCCTATAAAGATGGTCCAATATGCTCTAGTGTATTATTAGTCAACAAAGCAGACTGATTGGCTGAAGACACGCTGTTAAGCCTCGTACACACAATCAGATTATTGGCCAACAAAACCATGTCATTTTGTCCCAAGGACGTTGGCCCAAACTTGTCTTGCATACACACGGCTACACAATTGTTGGCCAACAATTACGAATGTAGTGATGTTCTAGACGTACTAGACGTACGACGTTGTTATACAGCTCCTTAGCGGCACCCTTTGGGCTCCTTCTGCTAATTTCATATTAGTAGTCTGGTGAGTGTTGATTCACGTTTTTCTTTTTGCGCTTTTCATTTAGCGCTTTTCAGTTCACGCTTTTCATTTTGTGCTTTTTAGTTTGTTCCTGAATGGCCGTTCGTCAACCAGACATGTTGCGGAATTGGAGGAGATAACGTGTTATTTATTATTGGCCTTGGAGTTATTGCTTTGACATAATTTTTTTGGTTGAATTATGATTTGATTTGGTATATTTTCTATATTTTTGGATCCATAGAATGCACTCTTTGGTTAAGTTCTATTGGCAAATAGCATGTCTAATTTAAATTTTTATTACATTTTTTTAATGCACAATAAAAAAATTGTGGAGAATAATACTTGGCTATGTGTTTTACTTCAAATGACAGTTTGGGAGTAGGCAGTTACATTTTAAAAAATACTAAGTAAAATTGACAAGGGACACCAACAACTTGTACAAATAAAAAAATAAAAAATAAATAATAATATTATTCTTGATATCACTAGAAAAAAAAGCCTTTGAAAATGTATTTGCAATAACTCCATCAGTATTACCAGCTAAGCATTATTATTCCATGAAAGAAGAAGAGAATGTGCGCTGCATTTGGAGATTTCATAATATGCCATGTCACGAATGTTAATTCTCCATTACGAATGCTAGTTTACAAGACCAATCGCTTCTGCTTCCGAGCGTTTGTACTTTGGACTTTTGTCCGATGGACTTGTGCACACATGCTTGGAAAATCTTACAACAACACATTTGTCCAAGGAAAATTTGAGAACCTGCTAGCCAACATTTGTTGGTGGAAAGTTTGACAATTGCGCAATGGAGCGTACACATGGTCGGATTTACAACAGCCTGACATCGAACATTTCCCATCGGAAAGTCCAATCGTGTGTACGAGGCTTTAAGGTTAAACAATACTGAACAATTATGCGTTCTCTTGCTTCTATTTTAGACCTGGTTTCTGAATGAAGAATGGATGGGTTTAGGAAAAGAGGATGAACATCTACCAAATGAAATGCCATTTTCTTTATTTTTCCTCCCAGAGAGTTTTAGTAAACTACACATGGAGGCTAAACAGGCTACGTTACTGCCTCCTCCACCTGCTGCTCAGGCTCTAATTGTGGCTATGACAATTCTCCACACTTCTTCCTAGCTCCTGTTCAAGGATCCCAAACCCCAGCCAGATTGTGCAGACAAGGGGCACAACTCTACTAAATGTGGTAATGCAGTTACTGGGGCAATATGACTTACAGCAAGATACCAGCACGGGCAAAGTATCAACATTCTCACCAACATAGGTATGTGCAGCCTTATGCATTAGGCACCCCAAAGCTCAAACACACATGCGTGTGTGTGTATAAATGTATAGGGCAGTGGGGCACTGATCAGCATCGGTAGAGCAGTGGACGAGGTCAGTAGGGCAGAGGTTGGTGTCAGTAGTTTATTTTTTTATATTTTTTTATTATTACATTTTTACAATTGCATTATTTTTTTTAATAATATTTTTATACAATTATTTTTATTATTGTTTTAAAAAAAATGTAGGTGCCCATTGGGGGCTTTGGTGAAATATCAGGGGTCTAAACAGGCCTCTGATGTCTCACTTTTGAGACAAAGAAAAGGACTGGGGACAGAGATTCCCCAGTCCCTTTCTCTGCAGCCAAGCAGCAGGGGGAATCTGCCCAGTGCAGGATGATTAGGGTGTGCCCAGACACACCTGGCACACCTTGTGCACATGCCTATGCTCACCAATCATTGCCCAGGGCATTTTCTTCTCTATAATTAAATGTTAAAATATTAACTCCAGGGGAGCACTCTAGAGCAACATAATACAATTCTTCCCATATCTCCAGCCAATATAGAAGAACAGAGCCCCCATAGCAGCAAGAACATATTAAAAGCCAATCAACTTCTAATTTGACCATAAAACATGGATTCTATGCAAAGCTGCATCGATTTTGCACTCTCCAGTTTTAGTAAATCCCCCTCAATGATTTGTATGTAACTTTTGTTTTTGTGCATACATACAATGTTTCTTTTAAGCATGAGATAATAATGATCTGTCTCTTCCTACCACAAATAACCGATATGTGGCTGGATTTGGGACAAGGCTGCATCTTTGATAGTACCCCAACCAATGCCTATATTGTACCCATAACTGCGTCCAGGACTTTTTTTCTCTGACAATAGGTGCCGGAACTGAAAGCGGAGCTCCACCTTATAAAAATTTTTTAAAAGTCAGCAGCTACAAATACTGCAGCTGCTGACTTTTAATGAATGGACACTTACCTGTCCAGGGTGCCCGCAATGTCGGCAGCAGATGACATGCAATCGCTGCCCCCGCCGCCATCCTCGGTCAGGGAATCAGGAAGTGAAGCGTTGCGGCTTCACTGCCCGGTTCCCTACTGCGCATCTTTACTGGTCCCCGTTGTGTTTTGGGAACTGTGTGTTTCCCAGATCACAACGGGGGGGGGGGGGGGGGGGGCCTCATCTGTGGCTAGCTGTGGCTGGCTGTTCCCGGAAGTGCGAATGGATTATACAGGTATCTGCACTCCCCTGAAATGTGCCAATTGTAGCACCGGAGGGAGGGGGGGGGGGGAATCCGATGAGCAGAAGTTACACTTTAGGGTGGAACTCTGCTTTGACCACAACCCCACAAAACCCCTCCCCCTACACATACCCTCTAAATCACATCAAATAGTGAGTGTGGTCATTCAAATTTCACAAACAGTAGGAAAGACTTAAAGGGGCATTAAATATCAGGATTGCATTACACTTGTAAACACAGAAACCAGACTTCTGTGTTTACAAGTGATTGTGGTGAGCAGGCATCAAAGGGTCTGAGCCAAAGGTGGTGGAACTGAGTTCCACCAAGTTCCCCCTGAAAAAAAGCCCTGACTGCGTCCCCTTATGCAAATTTCACTATGTGAAACAGTGCCATTTTGAAAACATTGGGAAGTACATGTAATTGCAGTTTCTAATTACTGTTTGAGAAATAAAAGCTATGTTATCTAGGAGACTGGGATGAATTCTTCAAAGAAGGCAGCATGATGACAATGTATTTAAAATACTGTGGAAGTAACAGTCCTATAATTCATTTCCTATAATTCACTTTAATGCCATTTAGGACATGCACAGCCCAGCTATATTTAGTGCTGGAAAATATTATTTAGAATTTAAGGTCGGTCATCCGGATACTTTACACAACGGCTGTGAGTTTTTTTAAATTCCAGTCTTCGAACACAATGGTCTCACTCTCAATTATAAAAGCTTGTCACCGTGAGTCAGGGTTGGAGGAGATGGGAGCCGTTACACGGCTCAAATGTCACCAGTGCTTCACATGTCATCAAATGCTGCCTGGATGCCAATTAGTTTAGCAAAATGTCTATTTGTTTAAAGCTTTAAAGGGTACTGCACACCTGACATCTGTCTGTGCAGGGTACTGTATTAAATTTCACACTTCATCAAAGGAGACAAGCTGACAATTCACATCTAATTAAAAAAAAAAGGTTGGAAATATGTTAACGGATTTCTACTAAAGCTGGAAAAAACAGCTCATGAGTTAAAGTGGGACCTGGAATTGTATGCTTGCTGCACCAGAATAATGGCAACATAGCCAATTGATGGGTTTGTCAATCCTGATATTTTTGAATATTGGTAGACTCTTGCAGGTTGACTAACTCACTAAAGTCTTCAGGATTTGGGGATGCGCTTATTCTGCTAAATTCTTTCTTTAAAATATTCAACATAGACTGCAAGGCTCTCTTAAAGAAAACCAATACTTTGTTCAATGACACAGTAGCAGACTTGCTGGATAGCAGACATAGTAAAAGCCTTTACTTATCTTCTTCACCATTCCCCTCTGCCTTATTCACCCACTGACGTCTTGTGAAAAACTCAGTGAATCCAGATAACACGTGACTTTCCCTCCTGCCTCCTACACTCAGTGACCAATTCCCAGGTGTCATTACAGTGATTGTAACCCTTAAAGCATGAATAACAGCACAGTGCTTGTGCTGTGTAATTTGTCCATTTTTATCATCTAAAATACCTGGTTAATCCTACCTGGTGCTGCCCTACCCTCTGTAAACTGAGACATGTTTACCTTGGCTGCTGATCCATGATACCATGATCAATATATGTGCCTCCGTCAACCCGCTGTCTCTACTCTCTTCCCCTCCCTTCCTGCCTGTTGGCTAGTCTCAGTGCTGATCTGCTCCCTACCCCTCCCCTCCTGCTACTATCATACTAAATACTGCTAAAAAAAATTAGTTTTCCTTCTAGAATGTTAGATTAAAGGGGTTGTAAAGTCAGAATATTTTTTAATTTAATTAATTCTATGCATTAAGATAAAACGTCTTCTCTGTGCAGCAGCCCCCCTGAGCCCCCCCTAATACTTACCTGAGACCCATCTCTGTCCAGCGATGTCCACGTGTGCCTCAGTCATCAAAGGCTCTCCCTCCTGATTGACTGAGACACAGCAGGGGCACCATTGGCTCCCGCTGCTGTCAATCAAAGCTGGCTAGTAAATCAGAAGAGGGGGCGGGGCCGTGCCCCGACTCCGTGTCTTAATGGACACAGGGAGCTATGACTCAGCTGGGGTATCCCCATAGCAAGCTGCTTGCTGTAGGGGCACTCAACAGGAGGGAGGGGCCAGGAGCACAGAAGAGGGACCCGAGAAGAGGAGGATCTGGGCTGCTCTGTGCAAATCCACTACACAGAGCTGGTAACTATAACATGTTTATTATTTTTTCATAAAAAAAGAGACTTTACAATTACTTAAAGTTATGTGCTCCAGTGTATGTGCTTTTTAAAATATATGCAGTTTCATACCTTAACTTAGACAGCCTCTCAGCTCTCAGGTGACCACTCGCCACTCTCCTCCTCTCCTCCCCTCTTCCTGTCTGACATCAGCGGGGGATTCTCAGCCCCTCTCATTGTAGTTCTCAGATCAGGGAGGAGAGTGGCGGGCAGAAACGAGAGTGCTGAGCCGCACTCTGAAAGAAGGTATGAAGCTGCATATTTTTTTATAATGCACACTGGGGCACATAAGTTAATCTAACACTGGGGATTCTAGGAATAAATCAAAGTAGCTTTGCAACTACTTTAAATTGCAACTTCAGACTTTTTTAATCTAAATTGATCTAAAAACTGACTACTGTACATATGTTAATGCAGTCTATGATCCCATTAGGTAGATTTCCCTTCCACTTCGTCTTCTTCACAAGAAATTACCTGCTTGCCGACCTCTGCACGACGATGTATGTCTGCAGAATGGCACAGCCATACCTCCCTCCATCATGGCAGCCTAGCGGGAGCGCAGACTCAATGTCTGCCAGTGGCCCGCAATCGTGGCACGGAGAGGCAAAAGGGGATGCCTATGTAAACAAGGCATTTCCCTGTTCTGCCTAGTGACATGACAGGGATCTACTGCTGCCAGTGATCGGGAGCAGTGATCTCTGTCATGTTCTAGTGAGCACACACCCCCTACAGCTAGAACACACTGAGGGAACACACTTAACCCCTTGATCACCCCCTAATATTTAACCCTTTTCCTGTCAGTGACATTTATACAGTAATCAGTGGCTATTTTTAGCTTTCAGTGGTCAGTGGTCCCAAAATAGTGTCAAAAGTGTTCGATCTGTCTGCCGCAATGTTGCGGTCATTATAAAAATCACAGATCCCGCCATTACTAATAAAAAAAGAATTAGAATAAAAATGCCATAAATATATCCAATATTTTGTAGATGCTATAACTTTTGTGCAAACCAATAAATATAAGCTTATTGTAATTTTTTTTACTAAAAATATAGAATAGAAGAATACATATCAGCCTAAACTGAGGAAAATGTTGTTTTTTTTAAATATATTTTGGGGGGTATTTATTATAGCAAAAAGTTAAAAAAAAATTTTTTTTTTTAAAATTGTCGGCTTTTTTTGATTATAGCGCAAAAAATAAAAACTGCAGAGGTGATACCACCAAAAGAAATCTCTATTTATGGGGAAAAAAAGGACATCAATTTTGTTTGGGTGCAACGAGTATCTTAACATTTTACATTATTTTATTGAAACAATGTTTGTCCTCACTGGATAAGTTTCCTATGACTTCCTTTACAAAATAAAGTTGTGGAAAATCTCTCCAATGAGGACATGCAATAAAAAACATTACAGGATTAGTGTATATCCTTATCTCACTCTGAAAACATAATCTTGTCTGGAATTGTGTTTGAGCATTGGCAACTTTGACCTGTGTATGGGTGGAAAACACACAGATATTTTTGGAGCTCCATCAAGCAAACAAGAAATGCATGAAAAACTCCATAGTAAAGACTCCATACTCTGCCTGCTATCTATTATATCAGTTATCTTACCATATGTTACCATATTGGCCCTCGCCCGGTGGCAATGGGCAGCCCCCGGAGATGATCACTCCCTCAGTTTCAGATATTTAAAAAGGTAAACTTTAGGGTCTAATTAGGCTTGCTCCTCGATTCACCATACCACATGGACTTCTTTATGCTGCTGGTTAATGATAATCCATTGATGCTTCAAATCTAACCTTTTCATTTATCTCTAATAGACAAGCTATGGTTAATACCATGTCATACTCTGGCATCCCCTCCCATCACCTCCCGTTTGGAGTCTTCCCCCCAATCTTTGTTTCTTCACCATTGTGCACTTTGGGATTTATATGTGTCCAATTCTGGATCATTATTCCCCCTTCACTCATAAAAAATAACTTTTTTATTTATTTTCCCTATGTGCACCAACTTTGGGAATTATATGTGTCCACTTTTGGACCATCATTCACTCATTAAAATTTACTTTTTCATTTATTATCCCTATGAGCACCAACCTCACATTTAACCCTCTTCACGTTTGCAAATCCCCACTTCATATAGCACACGTTATTTATTTAGTACACACCTACAATTTATGTAGAGCTGTAACTCTTCCTTGCGGAGGGCTAAGTTTATCTCTATCCAATCCATTTAATTTTCGTTCATTCTGACACTACAAATTGAAGTGTTATTGTTTCTCTTTGACGATCTTCTAGAGAGTAGCTAATCTTTCCAGCTGTAGTTACCGTAATTAGCTCAGCAACCTAGGTTTAGTGATGGCCGAACGGTTCGCCCGGCGGTCGTTTCGCGGCGAATTTCCGACATTCGCGGTCCGCACGTTCGAACGCCTTTTTCCGTCGTTCGCCGCGGCGGACTTACGTGTTTAATGTATACAAGAACTTTAACCTTTGGTGACACGTTTATCATGTGATACAGGACAGCCAATTGAGACATGACAGCACATGGACACTTGTACATTCCCCCTAACCTATAAATACACCCGATCCGGTGGCCATTTTACATTCTTTCTTCTGTTAAGATAGGGACAGGTTCCTGTGTGGAGTAGGGAGAGATAAACCACTAGCTATTTGGTACACAAAAGTTCTTTTCAGGACTGGTATAGGTGTTAGGTGTTGATAGGTTTGCTGTGCTGCTGATTCTTGCAGCAGCCTGAGTGTCTTTTGTTAGTTTAGAGAAAGGGAAAGGACGGTGTATGCTACAGGGACAGCCAGATTAGTCTTTCATCATCATCATCATCATCATCATCATTAGCTGTTACTATCAAGGTCCACAAAAGAGCTGTTCCAGTAACCACTAATCGTTCTCTTTTTTTGCCAATTTGTATAGGGACAGGAAGGAAGCAGTGTTGTCAGGCAGTGAGGGTAATTTTAAAGACTTGCTGTTATTATTAGTTCCACAAAGGTTCTTTTCAGGACTGGTATCAGTGGTACAGTAATAGGCTTGTACATGTATAATATTCTTTCTTCCAAATATAGAAAGGATATTATACTTGACTGCTGCCCTTCTGCTGCAGTCTGCTAAACATTCACAACTCACTTGTTCCACAAAAGTTCTTATAAGGACTGGTAACTTGGTATAGGGTGCTACGGTACATAGGCTTGAGTGCGGTACAGTCTGCTGTTCTGTAAGGACCGCTATCGGTCCACAATAGATAGGGTTGACGTGCACCACTGCTGACCGCTGCCCTATACTGCAGCAGTCCTTCAGCGGTATAGGGACTGACGTACAGTCTGCTAATCACTAACACACAACCTGCTTGTTCCACAAAAGTTCTTATAAGGACTGGTAACTTGGTATAGGGTGCTACGGTACATAGGCTTGAGTGCGGTACAGTCTGCTGTTCTGTAAGGACCGCTATCGGTCCACAATAGATAGGGTTGACGTGCACCACTGCTGACCGCTGCCCTATACTGCAGCAGTCCTTCAGCGGTATAGGGACTGACGTACAGTCTGCTAAACACTAATACACAACCTGCTTGGTCCACAAAAGTTCTTATAAGGACTGGTAACTTGGTATAGGGTGCTACGGTACATAGGCTTGAGTGCGGTACAGTCTGCTGTTCTGTAAGGACCGCTATCGGTCCACAATAGATAGGGTTGACGTGCACCACTGCTGACCGCTGCCCTATACTGCAGCAGTCCTTCAGCGGTATAGGGACTGACGTACAGTCTGCTAAACACTAATACACAACCTGCTTGGTCCACAAAAGTTCTTATAAGGACTGGTAACTTGGTATAGGGTGCTACGGTACATAGGCTTGAGTGCGGTACAGTCTGCTGTTCTGTAAGGACCGCTATCGGTCCACAATAGATAGGGTTGACGTGCACCACTGCTGACCGCTCACCTATACTGCAGCAGTCCTTCAGCGGTATAGGGACTGACGTACAGTCTGCTAATCACTAACACACAACCTGCTTGTTCCACAAAAGTTCTTATAAGGACTGGTAACTTGGTATAGGGTGCTACGGTACATAGGCTTGAGTGCGGTACAGTCTGCTGTTCTGTAAGGACCGCTATCGGTCCACAATAGATAGGGTTGACGTGCACCACTGCTGACCGCTGCCCTATACTGCAGCAGTCCTTCAGCGGTATAGGGACTGACGTACAGTCTGCTAATCACTAACACACAACCTGCTTGTTCCACAAAAGTTCTTATAAGGACTGGTAACTTGGTATAGGGTGCTACGGTACATAGGCTTGAGTGCGGTACAGTCTGCTGTTCTGTAAGGACCGCTATCGGTCCACAATAGATAGGGTTGACGTGCACCACTGCTGACCGCTGCCCTATACTGCAGCAGTCCTTCAGCGGTATAGGGACTGACGTACAGTCTGCTAAACACTAATACACAACCTGCTTGGTCCACAAAAGTTCTTATAAGGACTGGTAACTTGGTATAGGGTGCTACGGTACATAGGCTTGAGTGCGGTACAGTCTGCTGTTCTGTAAGGACCGCTATCGGTCCACAATAGATAGGGTTGACGTGCACCACTGCTGACCGCTCACCTATACTGCAGCAGTCCTTCAGCGGTATAGGGACTGACGTACAGTCTGCTAATCACTAACACACAACCTGCTTGTTCCACAAAAGTTCTTATAAGGACTGGTAACTTGGTATAGGGTGCTACGGTACATAGGCTTGAGTGCGGTACAGTCTGCTGTTCTGTAAGGACCGCTATCGGTCCACAATAGATAGGGTTGACGTGCACCACTGCTGACCGCTGCCCTATACTGCAGCAGTCCTTCAGCGGTATAGGGACTGACGTACAGTCTGCTAAACACTAATACACAACCTGCTTGGTCCACAAAAGTTCTTATAAGGACTGGTAACTTGGTATAGGGTGCTACGGTACATAGGCTTGAGTGCGGTACAGTCTGCTGTTCTGTAAGGACCGCTATCGGTCCACAATAGATAGGGTTGACGTGCACCACTGCTGACCGCTGCCCTATACTGCAGCAGTCCTTCAGCGGTATAGGGACTGACGTACAGTCTGCTAAACACTAATACACAACCTGCTTGGTCCACAAAAGTTCTTATAAGGACTGGTAACTTGGTATAGGGTGCTACGGTACATAGGCTTGAGTGCGGTACAGTCTGCTGTTCTGTAAGGACCGCTATCGGTCCACAATAGATAGGGTTGACGTGCACCACTGCTGACCGCTGCCCTATACTGCAGCAGTCCTTCAGCGGTATAGGGACTGACGTACAGTCTGCTAAACACTAATACACAACCTGCTTGGTCCACAAAAGTTCTTATAAGGACTGGTAACTTGGTATAGGGTGCTACGGTACATAGGCTTGAGTGCGGTACAGTCTGCTGTTCTGTAAGGACCGCTATCGGTCCACAATAGATAGGGTTGACGTGCACCACTGCTGACCGCTCACCTATACTGCAGCAGTCCTTCAGCGGTATAGGGACTGACGTACAGTCTGCTAATCACTAACACACAACCTGCTTGTTCCACAAAAGTTCTTATAAGGACTGGTAACTTGGTATAGGGTGCTACGGTACATAGGCTTGAGTGCGGTACAGTCTGCTGTTCTGTAAGGACCGCTATCGGTCCACAATAGATAGGGTTGACGTGCACCACTGCTGACCGCTGCCCTATACTGCAGCAGTCCTTCAGCGGTATAGGGACTGACGTACAGTCTGCTAATCACTAACACACAACCTGCTTGTTCCACAAAAGTTCTTATAAGGACTGGTAACTTGGTATAGGGTGCTACGGTACATAGGCTTGAGTGCGGTACAGTCTGCTGTTCTGTAAGGACCGCTATCGGTCCACAATAGATAGGGTTGACGTGCACCACTGCTGACCGCTGCCCTATACTGCAGCAGTCCTTCAGCGGTATAGGGACTGACGTACAGTCTGCTAAACACTAATACACAACCTGCTTGGTCCACAAAAGTTCTTATAAGGACTGGTAACTTGGTATAGGGTGCTACGGTACATAGGCTTGAGTGCGGTACAGTCTGCTGTTCTGTAAGGACCGCTATCGGTCCACAATAGATAGGGTTGACGTGCACCACTGCTGACCGCTGCCCTATACTGCAGCAGTCCTTCAGCGGTATAGGGACTGACGTACAGTCTGCTAAACACTAACACACAACCTGCTTGGTCCACAAAAGTTCTTATAAGGACTGGTAACTTGGTATAGGGTGCTACGGTACATAGGCTTGAGTGCGGTACAGTCTGCTGTTCTGTAAGGACCGCTATCGGTCCACAATAGATAGGGTTGACGTGCACCACTGCTGACCGCTCACCTATACTGCAGCAGTCCTTCAGCGGTATAGGGACTGACGTACAGTCTGCTAATCACTAACACACAACCTGCTTGTTCCACAAAAGTTCTTATAAGGACTGGTAACTTGGTATAGGGTGCTACGGTACATAGGCTTGAGTGCGGTACAGTCTGCTGTTCTGTAAGGACCGCTATCGGTCCACAATAGATAGGGTTGACGTGCACCACTGCTGACCGCTGCCCTATACTGCAGCAGTCCTTCAGCGGTATAGGGACTGACGTACAGTCTGCTAAACACTAATACACAACCTGCTTGGTCCACAAAAGTTCTTATAAGGACTGGTAACTTGGTATAGGGTGCTACGGTACATAGGCTTGAGTGCGGTACAGTCTGCTGTTCTGTAAGGACCGCTATCGGTCCACAATAGATAGGGTTGACGTGCACCACTGCTGACCGCTGCCCTATACTGCAGCAGTCCTTCAGCGGTATAGGGACTGACGTACAGTCTGCTAAACACTAATACACAACCTGCTTGGTCCACAAAAGTTCTTATAAGGACTGGTAACTTGGTATAGGGTGCTACGGTACATAGGCTTGAGTGCGGTACAGTCTGCTGTTCTGTAAGGACCGCTATAGGTCCACAATAGATAGGGTTGACGTGCACCACTGCTGACCGCTCACCTATACTGCAGCAGTCCTTCAGCGGTATAGGGACTAAGAGTTTTGTCACAGGGTCATTTAAAAAATGACATGCAGAGGAAGAGGCAGGCCCTTCCGCAGGGGTGGTAGGGGTAGGGCAGGAGCAACAGGCTTGAGCCAAAGTGGGAAGTTGCAGAAGGTGCGTTCAATTACTTTAAAGGATGCACCAGACTTGGTTGAGTGGCTCGCTCAGCCTTACTCTTCTGCACCCTCCTCATCCTCTCGATCTGCACCCTCTTCTTCACTCTCTGCTATGTGCACCCCCAAAGACACTACCACCAACAACACGACCACCACCACCACCACCACATACCTTCCGCTTGAGTCACTGGAATTATTTTCCGATCCATATCAAGAGGACATTTCTGATGCGCAGCCACTCTTGGTATTGGATCAGGAAGAGGAGGTAGCAACAAGCGCTACTCAGCAGTCTGACGCCAGTACCCAGATCAGCCCAAGGAGGAGGTTGGTCCCCGGTGTTGCTGCCTACTCTACTTATAGCGGTGGGGAAGGTGACGTTGATGATGACGTGTCTAGTGATGTCACGTGGGTGCCCACAAGAGAGGAAGAGGAGGGGAGTTCAGAGGGAGATATGGACCAGCAGATAGGGAGGAGAAGCAGCAATGACTTACATTGCACAGCAGGGACAAAGCAGACTGCAAATGTATCAGGAGCGAGTCATCGACCATGTACGGTCACATCTGGCGCTCCCAGGACACCGGCACATGGCTCCGCAGTGTGGGCTTTTTTTAACGTGTCCGCTGCTGACAATAGCGTTGCCATCTGCAATCTTTGCAGTCAACGCGTTAGTCGCGGTAAGCCCAATACTCACCTAGGGACGACCGCCTTAAGAAGGCACATGAGCAGCCATCACCGAGCCCAGTGGGAGCAACGGAACACACAAAGCCACACTGCAGGCTCTCACCGTCCAGCCTCGTCTTCTACTTCTCCTTCTCCTCTCTCCTCACAATTGTCCTCCACTCCACCTTCCATCACGCCAAGCTCACATTTTTCTGCAAAAAGGCAGGCTTCCGTGGGCCTAATGTTTGAGCGTAAAAAAATGATGACGCCGGATAACCCTCTTGCCCAACGGTTGGCGGCTGGCTTGTCAGAACTCATAGCCCGCCAACTACTGCCATATAAACTGGTGGACTCGGAGGCCTTTCGCAAATTTGTGGCCATTGGAACACCACAATGGAAGGTCCCAGGAAGGAAGTATTTCTCAGAGAAGGGCATCCCAGAGCTATATGGCCATGTTCAGCGGCAAGTGAATGTATCTCTGGCACACAGTGTCGGTGCCAAGATACATCTGACCACAGACACGTGGTCTAGCAAACACGGGCAGGGAAGGTATATCAGTTTTACTGCCCACTGGGTGAACCTTCTGACGGCCGTCAAGCATGTAACCCGTGGCACCCGTGTAGATTTGGTTTTACCGCCACGGATTGCATGCAGGCCTGACTCTTCTTCTCCTCCTCCTACTCCATCCTCCTCCCTCTCCTCCTCAGCTGCCTCCTCCTTTTCCGCTGCTAGCGTCTCTTCCACTGCACCGCCCAAGCTCCCCAGAACCTATTCCACATGCCAGGTGAGACGTTGCCATGCCGTGCTGCGTCTGTTGTGCCTGGAAGCAAAGAGCCACACTGGCCCGGCACTCCTTTCAGCTTTGCGTTCACAGGCAGATGAGTGGCTAACACCGCTCAATTTGACAGTTGGTAAAGTGGTGTGTGACAACGGTGCCAATCTGCTTAGCGCATTGAAACAGGGCAAAATCACGCACGTGCCGTGCATGGCACACGTCTTAAACTTGGTCGTGCAGCGATTCCTTGTCAAATACCCTGGGGTCCAGGACATCTTGCGGCAGGCAAGGAAAATCTCGGCCCATTTCAGAAGATCTTACACGGCCATGGCTCGCCTTGCTGACATTCAGCGGCGACACCATCTGCCGGTCAGACGTCTTATTTGCGATTGCCCGACGCGATGGAACTCAACCTTCTATATGCTTGATAGGCTGCTCCAGCAGAAACGTGCAGTTAACGTCTACCTGTATGAACTCTGCGAAAGAAACGGTTCTGGGGAGCTGGGTTTTTTTTCACCGCGCCAGTGGCTGCTCATGCGCGACACATGCAGACTTCTGCGGCCATTTGAGGAGATCACCAAACTGGTCAGTCGCAGCCATGGCGCCATCAGTGACATGGTACCTTATGCCTTCTTTCTGGAGCGTGCATTGCGTCGTGTCATTGATCAGGCTGTGGAGGAGCAGGAGCGGGAAGATGAGGAAGTCGCAATGCTGGATGAATTCCCAGGGGGGGCTACTCTATCTGAGACAAGTCAACAACAGGAGTCTGATGAGGAGTCAGAGGAGGATGGTGCCGGGGCGGATGAGCAGGAGCAAGAAGAGCATGCTTTAAACCTTTCTGGGATCCCTGTTGTGCGAGGATGGGGAGAGGAGAATGAAGAGGACGACATTATCCTGGATGATGAGCAGGAGCCAGGCCACCACACCGCTTCCACTTTAGTGCAAATGGGGGCCTTCATGCTCCAGTGTTTTAATAGGGACCCCCGTATAAAAAGCATGAGGGTCAAGGACCAGTACTGGGTGGCAACGTACTTAGACCCCCGGTACAAACACAAAATGGCGGAAATGTTACCGCCGTCGCAGAGGGCTGTCAGAATGCAGCACTTCCAGGCCTTGCTTCGAGAAATGCTGCATTCTGCTTTTGCGTGCGCTGGCAGAGGAGCAATTCCCACTCCCAGAGAAGGATTTGCGGGTACCAATCCAACAGCGCCTGCAAGAAGAGGCCGGTTTGAAGATGTGTTGGTGACTTCGGATATGAGGTCATTCTTTCAGCCGACCCATCGACAGGTGTCATCCGGATCCAGCATCAGGGAACGCCTAGACCGTCAGGTGTCCGACTACATTGGGTTAACGGCCGATGTGGACGCTCTGAGGAGTGATGAACCCCTAGACTACTGGGTGGGCAGGCTTGACCTCT
The DNA here is from genome assembly GCF_037356315.1 of Lithobates pipiens. NCBI lineage: Eukaryota > Metazoa > Chordata > Amphibia > Anura > Ranidae > Lithobates > Lithobates pipiens. The sequence continues at coordinate 447,975,734 of NW_027507718.1, read as the reverse complement.
GGCCAGAGCTTGCCCAATTTGCAATCGAACTGTTGGCTTGCCCCTCATCCAGTGTCCTGTCCGAAAGGACGTTCAGCGCAGCAGGGGGGATTGTGACCGATAAGCGTACTCGCCTAGCTCACCACAGTGTTAACTACCTCACATTTCTAAAAATGAATGAGGCATGGATCTCGGAGGAATTCAACACATGTGATCAGTAGACCATGTATATGTCTATAAACAATTTTTGGAATCAAGCACACAGACCTTCTTAATTCATTTGGCTCACTTCCCTGACCCAAAAAAGCACACCGTACTATATGCCCCTACCCTCCTCTTTGAAGAGGTTGAGCGGTGTCATATTTCTACTGGGGCTGCTTATTATGAGGGGTTCCCACCATCCCTGTGCTGTGCTGACTTCCTCCTGGGTGTTCTTATTATGAGGGGCTCCCACCATCCCTGTGCTGTGCTGACTTCCTCCTGGGGGTTCTTATTATGAGGGGATCACACCATCCCTGTGCTGTGCTGACTTCCTCCTGGGGCTGCTTACGGTGCTGCTGTCAGCGCTGTATGTCACGGAGCTGCTGTCAGCGCTGTATGTCACGGAGCTGCTGTCAGCGCTGTATGTCACGGAGCTGCTGTCAGCGCTGTATGTCACGGAGCTGCTGTCAGCGCTGTATGTCACGGAGCTGCTGTCAGCGCTGTATGTCACGGAGCTGCTGTCAGCGCTGTATGTCACGGAGCTGCTGTCAGCGCTGTATGTCACGGAGCTGCTGTCAGCGCTGTATGTCACGGAGCTGCTGTCAGCGCTGTATGTCACGGTGCTGCTGTCAGCGCTGTATGTCACGGAGCTGCTGTCAGCGCTGTATGTCACGGAGCTGCTGTCAGTGCTGTATGTCACGGAGCTGCTGTCAGCGCTGTATGTCACGGAGCTGCTGTCAGCGCTGTATGTCACGGAGCTGCTGTCAGCGCTGTATGTCACGGTGCTGCTGTCAGCGCTGTATGTCACGGAGCTGCTGTCAGCGCTGTATGTCACGGAGCTGCTGTCAGCGCTGTATGTCACGGAGCTGCTGTCAGCGCTGTATGTCACGGAGCTGCTGTCAGCGCTGTATGTCACGGAGCTGCTGTCAGCGCTGTATGTCACGGTGCTGATGTCAGTGCTCTGTATTACGGTGCTGCTGTCAGTGCTCTGTATCTCCTGCACCCTCTTGTTTGCCTACCCTGGTCCCTGACCTTCCCTCTCCTCCATTGCCTTCATTAGCTCCATAGTCCTGAATTGTCAGAACAATTTCCCAAATAAAAAAAAAATGCTTGTAGTTATCGATCCCAAATTCACCTCATACATGTATTATGCTATTGTCCAGGTGGTGGGACTACGTGCTACCCCCTAATAATTACCCCGTGGCCGCAAATTCGACCTAAAGGTTTGCGAAATTCGCCTCCCATTGAAGTCAATGGAGCCCGCGGCGAACGGTCGTTTTCGCGAACGTTTGTGTCCGTTCGCGTTTCGCGTTCGCGAAACGTCCCGTCGGAAGTTCGTCCATCACTACCTAGGTTGATATACATTCTCCTTTTTGGACTCTTTAAATCCTGTGCACCAGGTGTCCTATGCACTCTTATTAGATTTGACATTGCCCAGCTTTTGAGCATATGAATCGTATGCATTTATTTTATTTTTTAGTTGTATGCTTCATGTGGTGCCCTCTCTGGGGCTGGTCACTCTCCCACAGTTAGACTCAATCACATATGTACGTTTTCCCTTGCACTTTCACAAACAGGTCAAGCTAACTGGCATATTGGCATATTGCCGCTGAAAAGGTACAGGTAAATAAACAAATATATGGGTACATATGTGATCCTCATTTAAAGTTTTTTTGTTTTTTTTCCCTTCTTCTTTTCTCTCCTCCATCTCGATCTCTGAGGGATAGTATTGATTGATTATTATTATTATTTATTATTAAATATTAATTATTATTATTATTTATTGATTGATTGATGTATAAAGTATTTCGTACTGTCTTTTCAGTGAAGTTATCATAATGATTTTTGGTGAATAAATCTGATTATATTATGTTATGAATCACAATGATATGCTCTTCTACCTTTAGAAACAATCTCTACAGTTCCTCAAGAGTTAGGTGGTCCTGAAGAAGCGGTACTCCTGTGAAACGCGTAGACCTCTATCCTATATTTCGATCATATACCATGCAACACCATGGTGGCTATATCTGGTAGACTCAATATGCAAGCTAATTTTTCAAGTGTTTTACCCCTTTTTATTGTCAAAAAACAAATAAAATATTTGGTATTTTCATATATACTTTTGTACTTGTGTGTACTTTAGAGGGGTATTTAAAGTCCTACTTGCCCTTTTTGGTGTCAATATATATCTTACATGTTAGCAATTCTGTATTGGTTCACCTGGGTACAAATGTTTGCTAAGGATTACTGTATATACTGTATATGCACAGTACTGTGCAAAAGGTTTTTTAATGAATAGTTTTTTATTAATCAGATACAATTTTAATCAGAAAAAACAAAACCAAAGCAATATTTTGTGTGTTTACCCAGTGGCCAAGGAAACTTAGTGCAGCAGATTAAAGACACACATAATGCTGGCTTCTGTTTGCAAGCGGAAGATGTCCAGTGGCTTCATCAATTCAGATTTTTTTCAGAAAGGAACCCTGGTACACCCATTTACAGCCCAGAGAAGACTGGTCATGGGTGGTCTTCGTGGCAGCTAAAAAAACATGCCTCTAAGATGAAAACAAGGCCATGCGACTCCAATGTACAAAAATATTAGTAGTGTGCTCTAAAAGTGGTGCAAAAAGCGCCAGATTGATATACCTGTCTAGAATTAGCACTTGAATTTAACTTTTAGAATACACACCAGAAACTTTTGCAAAATCTGTCTGAGCTAGTTTTTATCTCTGTATGCCAAAAGAGAGTTGGTCTTAAATAGCTTCACTTTTACATTTAGCGCATTCAATGAGACACAATATAAAAAATGGCCATTTTAGAACTACTTGAATTTGGTGCATTGAAAACCAAAAGTGTCGTAAATGCTTCATGAATTGCTTGTGTATAAAGGGAATTAAAGTGTGGGAGAGGGCCCTTTAAAATACCAGATAAAAGGATTACTGATTTCATATTTTTTTTCCCAAATAAAATACTCAAAAACACAGGTGATTATAAACTGTTGGTATTATTCTAGATTTGCCAAGGATTGCTTTGTCTGTTGGTGGCAGTAGACATCATCATCATTCTTGGATGATCATTAAGTTAGTCATGTTGGATTTTTAGGTTGACCTTTACTGTTTTTCTTGAAGTATGGCTGCTGCCAGGGTTGTCTGTATACACAGGCAATATGTAGCAAGTACTTAAACTCATCCTGTGGGCTAATATTACCCTGTGAAAAGGCTCCAGTTCCATATAGAAGGAAACCTCTCATTACCTAATCACCGTCTAAGAGAATCTCTGGGAAATCTACCACAATGCTGTTACAAAAAGTTTGGGACACGATTAAGGCTAAAATATGAAGATAATTCTATCTATACACCACTATAAGATAACAAGTCCCTTCAGGATCTTGCCATACTAGAGGTTTTTGATCATTGGTTGTCCAGAGGTGAACTAAATGCACTCAAGTTGATTCAACAGCTACAAGATGAATATGGACTGCCTAAGGTTTGTTTCTACCAATACTTATAATTATGCCATGCTTTACATGATAAACAAAACTTTTCCCCATTAAAGCTTTATCAGCCGATTGTTCTGACAGTACTTTGGCCAACGGTTAAAAGGGGAAACATATTCTATATCTGTTTCAGTCTCCTTAGTTCCCAGATACAAAATACTCCTTTCCTCTGCAAGGGTAAATGGGTTAGGGGCTTGGGTGCATTTTGCAGGAACAATGGGACTATATACTGCAAACAGTTCCCTCTCACGCTCTCTTTATCAAATTCCAAATTTTTGTCATAACTTTATCTCCTGTGCAGGTCATACAGAACACCAGAGTGATTGTATAAGTATGGACGCATAGGGGTTGATTTACTAAAGGCAATAGACTGTGCACTTTGCAGCTGTGCCAGAGCTTAGTAAATTAGGTATGAAGTTCACTTTGCAAAGAATACCCAATCACATGGATGGAAATTAACAAAAAAACAGCATTTTCTGCTTGCACATGATTGGGTGAAGGCAGTCAGCAGAATTACTGCTCATTTACTAAGCTCTGGAGCAACTGCACTTTGCAAAGTGCACAGTCTTTTTTTCCCTTAGTAAATGTACCCCAGAGAGTCCTACCTATGTCCACAGGTGTCTTAAGTATACCTGGCATTCAATGCATATGTTTTGGTATTGCCCAAACTATGGGACAAGGAATTCCCAGATACATATGGGGTAGCTAATGACAACACAGCAGATGAATGAATGAATGAATGAAATACTTATATAGCGCACAATGCGAACTGAATCGCCTCAGCAGACTACACTGAATTATGAGTACTGTATGTAAAATTCAGTTAGAGCAACTAAGGTTTTTCTTTTTCTTTGAAGAAACAAAAGAATGGTCTGATTGCTTAAAAGGAGAAAGCAAATTATTATTATGACATATTTACCTGACTACAAAAATCATTTGTAAAAAACGTTTTCTTTGTAGTCTTGCCATAATTAATAAAAAAATAAATAAATGATATACAGCTCCACTCGACATTCTCTTTAAAGTGCATGTCCAGTCAAAACTTTTTTTACTTCTGCCCAGAGTGCCATTTCAGAGATTTACCTTTCGTTCCTATCTTACTGACAACATTGCTGAGAGTTTTGTTCTTGCTTTTTTGCTTCTGTACAAAACAAAAAAGTGTAAAATAAAAATAACCTTTAAAAAAACAAAAATATATCAGACAAATAAAAAAAAATCTCTGGGCATCTCCAAAAGGCAAAGACGGTGCCACTTCCTAACAGATAGGCACAGGGGCAGTTGGAGACATGACAGTGATTGACCACAGAAAATTAAATGTGCTTGGTTTTTGCATGATAGAACCTCTTTGGTTTTGGGGTTCCTAGGGTGCTCTGAAGATTATCTGGAAGTGCTCTTATCTGCTCTTTGGACCTGTGACCATTTTACAAGGTGACAATAGGTTAAATTGGAATGTCTTACTGTCAACTTATATCAATGGCTACCTTTAGACCTAATGTACACGGGACGCTGAGGCAACCTCTTCTGACTTTTTATCACAGCTTGAAACTGGTGTTTAAAAACGTGCGTTTAGCCGTGTTTGCATGCCGTGTCTAGCGCCATTTTGCCACGTTTAGCGGCGCTTTGCCGCGTTCACGTCTAGGAACGTTTATTTCACATAACATCACAAGACCCTCCCAAAGCGCAAAAAACTGTATTATTTAACTATTTCAGCCATTCTGCGAGACCAGAGTGAGTAGCAGCAGCTGAGAGAGCAGCAGTGTACTTGTATCTACCTCAGTTTCAGTGCTTTTACTAAGGATCCCATAATGAGCATATGCAAGGAAATTAAAAAAGGTAGATATAAAATTTCATGCAACTATGTTTGATCAAGCCGGGGGTCAAGCTCAATGGTGGGGTCATCTGGTTCAAATCTAACAACATATAGGTCAAATTCCAATTCTACATTAGCTAACAGCAATGCTAGTGGAGTTGGATTGGATCATGGGCTCATTAGGGAAATACAAATGGTCTATGAAGCATTGCAAGCAATTACAAGTTTAAAAAAAATAATAATTTTGTAGTTTTTCATCATTTGCTATCATTTTTATGTTTTGTAATGTAAAAAAAAAAAATAGGGCACCTTTAAAAACGCTTCTAAACTGAAACATCTGAAACTTTTTGCCTTTAAAGAAAAGCCTCTAAACGCAACTGCCTAAAAATGACATTAAACAAACCTATGAACATGTACACATAAGATAACATTGGATGAGTTCAGGGGCAACTGCCTCTGAACGTCCGTTTACCAGCAGCAGTGTACATGAGGCCTTAACATAGGCTTGCCAAAAACAACAAGGAAAGTGGTTAAACATGCAGGATTAATTGTTCCACCCTAGGTGCATGGTTCTTCCATGAACTGGAACTCCTCGCTAGCTCCAGAAAACAACAGACTAGGCAACAAATAAGCCCAATTGACTGACAAGTAGCGAGATCTCTGTAAACACTGTTATTTTAAAGACTCTGCAAAAGGAAATCATACTTTTCACAATTTACTCCTAGGAATTAAATATAACAGAGGTCTTCATGTCTCTACACCCCTCCAAGGACATGCAGCTCATTCTTGTTAATATTTACTGATGCAGAACTAAAATATTAAAATATTACTTTGAAAGTGTCAGTGTAATAAGAGGACAGGTTTTAACTACCGCACTGGTGTACGCTGCTGTATCTGAACTGCTTATAACACTGATCATTAAAAATGTGTAGACCTGTTTTATGTTAATCCTTAACAAAGGGTTCAGCTCATTAGGCTATGCTGCTGTTTTCTCAAAAGTTCCTTACTTGCTGTTATAGGCAGAATCTGCGTATTGTGTGATATTTTATAGTTAATTTAGGTGCTTGGAAATATTTTTTCCCTAAAATACACCACGCTGTAAATTAAAGCAATGTGGCTGTAAAATAATTTCATGTAACAGCAGGCTGATAATTCTAACTGGGCTCAGGATGATGCAGGATGTTGATTATTATCAATTATGATATTACCAGGGTAAAGATTATTCCAGGTACTAGGCCTGGCAATGTTGTCTCTCTGCAGCATTTTGTTAGCTAATGTTCCTGCTGCTGTGCGATTATTCCCAAGAAGTTCCACTTCCTAAACTGAAGTTACAGTGTAGAAAATGGCAAGTGAACAATCAGACTTATATCCGTGCATAAACAGCAAGATCAGAAAAGGAAGATCACATTTTTGAATGATAATAATTTTAGAAAATTGAATAATAAAATAAAAACACTGTAAGGGTTCTCGTAAGCTCTAACTTTTTAACAGACAGAAGTGCTACCAGGTTTTCAAACACTGCACGTTTTTGGTACTTCATTAAAATACATGGTCAATCAGTGGCAGCTGGTGCTCCATTTTTTGGGGGGGGGCAGAAAATAAACCCCCTCCGCCAACAAAGCCCCACACATAGCCCATCCAGGTCGCAGATGGCTTTGGCAGCTTCCCTGGCTTCCTCCTGGCCAATCCTGCCGCTTCTCCTCCTGGCCAATCCGGGGCTTAGGACCCGCTTCTGGTCCTGATTGGCCAGGAGGAGAAGTGGGAAGACAATAGTGAATGTTAATTCACTAATGTCACACTTGGGTGGACTCGGGGTGCAGTACTCTGCGCCCCGCGCGCACCCTTTTTTTAAGCCAATTAGAGCCTCAGTCTATAATCATGTGCTTAAAAAATAAAAAACCTTGTAGAAATCTATGCGTCCGGTGCCCAACATGGAGATTAGAGGCCGGTGCATGGATATTGGGGGGGGGGGGGGGGGGCGGCCCTTATGGACCAGCTACTGGTGTGATCAATATGCTTACATCCCACATTGCACATTTTTACTGGCAAGGTGTACATTTGGAGAGCACTTGAAGCACAAGTTCTAGTTGACACTTTTCCAATTTGTAGAAAATGTGCATGTCAAGTCTCTAGCAAGAGTAAAGTTGCAGTGGTGAGTTTACAGCAAGAGCTCTGCAAGTCTACAGCATGCAAATTCAGCCACAGTGACCCCTGTGGTGGGATGACTATTGCACAACATAATTGAACCAGAACTTACAACAGACTTGCAGAATGTTTGCAAAAAAGTTGATATGGAGTCATGTAATGCAGACTTGCTGCAATTGTGCAACAAACTTGTGAAGTCTGGAAAGTCTAGCAATAGCTTAGCAAGTCATTTTCAAACTTGCAGCACAATTGCTTGCTATCTGGGCATAACAAGGACAATTCTGCTTGACAGGCACCAAAAAAAACTGGAACAAACAGCATTAAAGTGTATGTCAAATGTTTTCTTTTTCTCTTTTTCTATTTATTTTTTTAGACACAGACAGAAATGTAAATCTGACAGGGATTCTAGTCTTCCCCAATTCAGATAGAAGAATAAAATGTTTAATTACAGTATGTTTGAGTTACTGTGGGAGAGTTCATCTCACTTCACTAACTTTGCAATGTTGTCAGCAGGGTAGGAACGGAAGGTAAATCTCTGAAATAAAAACCTTACATGGCTCTAACCCTTCTTCATTCTATGTAAAATTAAGAATAAAAATTTTGACTGGACATGTACTTTAACCACTTAAGGACTGCCTCATGCCAATGTATGTCGGCAGAATGGCACAGCTGGGCACAGGCATGTACAGGTATGTTGCCCTTTAAGAGTCCAGCTGTGGGTCGCACGTGCGCCGCAGGTGGCTCACTCGCAACCCGGTTCTGAGCTCCGTGACCGTGGCCGTGGGACCCGATCGCCGCTGGTGTCCCACGATCGGGTCACAGAGCTGAAGAACGAGAAGAGGTAAGTGTAAACAAACCTCTCCTCATGCTTCCTAGTGTGGCTGTCACTGATCGTCTGTTCCCTGTTATAGGGAAAGACGATCAGTGACGTCACATGCCAAGCCACGCCCCCTACAGTAAAAAAACACACACACTCACACTTAACTCCTACACTGCCCCCTAGTGGTTAACCCCTTCACTGCCAGTGAAATTTTTACAGTAATCAGCGCATTTTTAATCGCACTGATCGCTGTATTAATGCCAATGGTCCCAAAAATGTGTCAAAATTGTCCGACGTGTCCGCCATAATGTCGCAGTCACAATAAAAATCGCTGATCGCCGTCATTACTAGTAAAAAAAATTATTAATAAAAATGCCATAAAACTATCCCCTATTTTGAAGACGCTATAACTTTTGCGCAAACCAATCAATAAACGCTTATTTTTACCAAAAATATGTAGAAGAATATGTATCAGCCTAAAATGAGGAAAAACATTTTTGTTATATATTTTTCGGGGATATTTATTATAGCAAAAAGTAAAAAATATTGCATTTTTTTCAAAATTGTGGCTCTATTTTTGTTTATAGAGCAATAAATAAAAACCGCAGAGGTGATCAAATACCACCAAAAGAAAGCTCTATTTGTGGGAAAAAAAGAACACCAATTTTGTTTTGGAGCCACGTCGCACGACTGCACAATTGTCCGTTAAAGACGACATAGTGGCAAATCGCAAAAAGGGGCCTGGTCCTTTAGCTGGAAAATGGTCCGGGGCTTAAGTGGTTAAAGAGAATGTCTGGTGGTGCTGTATATCATTTTTTTTTATTATTAATTATGGCAGGAGTACAAAGAAAACATTTTTTGCAAATGATTTTTGTAGTTAGGTAAATATGCCATAATAATAATTAGCTTTTGAGCCATCAGACTATCCTTTTGTTTCTTCAAAGAAAAAGCAAAACCTCAGTTGCTCTAACTGAATTTTACACATAATTCAGCGTAGTCTGCTGATTCAATCAGTCATCTACCTTGCTATCATTAGCTACCCCATATTTCTCTGGGAATTCCTTGTCCCATAATAAATATTTATTTGTAAACAAAAATTGTGTATAGAAAGTGAAATAAATTATGTTTTTTGGTGCTGTGATCAAATAGGAAACTATGGCGGCATAGCACATATGACATCTCTCAGTACCAAGCAGCCTGCCAAATGATCAGAGTGATAGACTGGTGCTGACATGACTTTAAAAAAATAATACTTTCGACCTTGGTATCCCCACAACGTCCCGACTGAGCTCAAGGCCGACCCACCAGTGTTTGAACCTAGGCAGCCTGCCAAGGATTGTTCATGGACAAAGGACATATTCACCATCCCATCCGATTCTAGGAAACCCAGCTTTGGTTTCAGGGATAGGGGACCCAAAAAACATCATCAACTCATCTGTTCCCGGTTGTTCAGAGAAAACCATTTTGTTGTTAACCAACAATTGCCCTCTCTGGAACATATTGTATATCAACTGACTCCAGACTGGAAAGTTTGGAATTTTGGCAGATGGCCCACGGATTTACTTTCTTAGAACCTTTCCCAAAGTAAAATAATTCACACACCCTATCACTTCATTAAAAAATGAATGCATACAACCAGAACTGCTTGGACACACCCGAATTGAAACTGTTCAATCTGTAAAGGAAAGATAAGTTGCTTGAGATTTTTTTTCAGAGCTTAGTGAATGATGTGAAGCCCTGCAGATTTCCGTCATCCAATTATATTCACTTAAAAATGCTGTTTTTTTTTATTTTCAGTAAACATGATTAGCTATTCTTTGCAAAGTCAATTTTCACCACATTCAATAAGCTCTGGGGAAAACTCCCATGCAAAGTGCAACTTCCCTTTCAAAGTGAACAGCTTATTTGCCTTTAGTAAATCAACCCTCTAGCCTCGGTAATGCACTCTTTGATCAACTATTCACCACAATGTTACATACCTACATACTTTTCTATTTGGGTGAGAGATTTACAAATGCAATTCACAACAAAGCAAAAAGACAGACAAAACCTCCATTTGTACTAGGTAACAGGTACAATGTTACTAAACTCCACAAATCTTTTACCAAATGGTCTAAATTTTCCCAAACACTTCCTGGAGATGTGGTCAGGCCAAGGGAAACATACTTCACATCTTTTGGTAATGTGACATTCTTAAACCAATCTGGGTCAAAGTCTGTATTACCCATAAATTTACTGACCTCCCAATCCCCTCCAACGTAGCCTTTTTTCTCATGCACCACAACATGATACTGAGAAAAACCTACAGTAGTGTGAAAAAGTGTTTGCCCCCTTCCTCATTTCCTGTTCCTTTGCATGTTTGTCACACTTAAGTGTTTCGGAACATCAAACCAATTTAAACAATAGTCAAGGACAACACAAGTAAACACAAAATGCAATTTGTAAATGAAGGTGTTTATTATTAAAGGTGAAAAAAAATACAAACCATCATGGCCCTGTGTGAAAAAGTGATTGCCCCCCTTGTTAAAACATACTATAACTGTGGTTGTCCACACCTGAGTTCAATTTCTCTAGCCACACCCAGGCCTGATTATTGCCACACCTGTTCACAATCAAGGCATCACTTAAATAGGAGCTGCTTGACACAGTAAGGCCCACCAGAAGATCCTTAAAAGCTACACATCATGCCGAGACCCAAAGAAATTCAGGAACAATTGAGAAAGAAAGTAATTGAGATCTATCAGTCTGGAAAGGGTTATAAAGCCATTTCCAAAGCTTTGGGAATCCAGCGAACCACAGTGAGAGCCATTATCCACAAATGGCGAAGACATGGAACAGTGGGGAACCTTCCCAGGAGTGGCCGGCCGCCCAAAATTACCCCAAGAGCGCAGCGACGACTCATCCAAGAGGTCACAAAAGACCCCACAACAACGTCCAAGAAACTGCAGGCCTCACTTGCCTCAGTTAAGGTCAGCGTTCATGCCTCCACCATCAGGAAAAGACTGGGCAAAAATGGCCTGCATGGCAGAGTTCCAAGGAGAAAACCACTGCTGAGCAAAAAGAACATCAAAGCTCGTCTCAATTTCTCCACAACACATCTTGATGATCCCCAAGACTTTTGGGACAACATTCTGTGGACCGATGAGACAAAAGTGGAACTCTTTGGAAGGTGTGTGTCCAAGTATATCTGGCGTAGAAGGAACACTGCATTTCATAAAAAGAACATTATACCAACAGTAAAATATGGTGGTGGTAGTGTGATGGTCTGGGGCTGTTTTGCTGCTTCAGGACCTGGAAGACTTGCCGTGATAAAAGGAACTATGAATTCTGCTGTCTACCAAGAGATCCTGAAGGAGAATGTCCGACCATCTGTTCGTGTACTCAAGCTGAAACGAACTTGGGTTCTGCAGCAGGACAATGATCCTAAACACACCAGCAAGTCCACCACCGAATGGCTGAAGAAAAACAAAATGAAGACTTTGGAGTGGCCTAGCCAAAGTCCTGACCTGAATCCTATTGAGATGTTGTGGTATGACCTTAAAAAGGCCGTTCATGCTCGAAAACCCTCTAATGTAACTGAATTAGGACAATTCTGCAAAGATCAGTGGGCCAAAATTCCTCCAGGACGCTGTAAAAGCCTCGTTGCAGTTGTTGCTGCTAAGGGTGGCCCAACCAGTTATTAGGTTTAGGGGGTAATCACTTTTTCACACAGGGCCATGATGGTTTGGATTTTTTTTCACCTTTAATAATAAACACCTTCATTTACAAATTGCATTTTGTGTTTACTTGTGTTATCCTTGACTATTGTTTAAATTGGTTTGATGTTCCGAAACACTTAAGTGTGACAAACATGCAAAGGAACAGGAAATGAGGAAGGGGGCAAACACTTTTTCACACCACTGTATAAGAAATATATCCTCCCTCACATTATCAATTAAACTAGAAGCTGCAAACTGTAAAAGCAAACTAGTGCTCCTCTGATTTCACTGTGGTTGGCCATCATTAACAAAATATGTTGAATGAAAGACTTTGTTTTCTCGTGTAAGGGAACACATGAAAATGTTTGGAGAACCTGGTTCTACTGGATCAACTTTACATCTACTTGTGTGTATGAAGCTCTTTTGCAGAATGGTTCTTCCTGACCCTCATAATGCTCTCTAACCTGCTTGACCTCTGCAGGCATGTGGTCATGTAAAGTTAAACCATCCAATCTGAACACCCATACCTCTGTTCACACCATCCCACCCCTCTCCTGCCTAGTTAATTATCTAAAAATAAAAAAATAAATCATAATGGGAATGTGATTCCCTTCTACACACAGCCTTCACACTTCATTAAGAGATCTCAGAGCAAATATTGTATGTATCATGCCTGTCTTTTTTTACTGGAATATCTGTGTTATCCTTTTCCAGTGATTATCTATGTGTTAGTCATTTGACAGGCCTAAACTACTAAACTGTGGGATTTACCTGGCTTGTTGCTTGGGCTATCTATATGTATACCATTGTATTTCATGTGTATGTGGATTTTGTATAACTAAATAATATATTTTAAAATTGTATAGAATAAAACAATAGTTAACACACTTTAAATGTAAAGAAATCTGACCCTGATACCACTATGGCTGTTCTTTAAAAAATAACGGGTTATTTACAATGATAAACGTTGGATGTATAAAATAAACTACCGTATATACTCGAGTATAAGCCGAGATTTTCAGCCTCTTTTTTGAGGCTGAAAGTGCCCCCCTCGGCTTATACTCGAGTCATCGCCGTCTGCCTGCCCGATCAGCGTGTCGAGCAGACAGACGGCGGCCATTCTACTATTCAAAAGCCGCGCCTCCGTCTGTGATAGGCGGAACACTCAATTTCCCAGCAGTCAGTGGTCCGCCTATCACGGACATCCGCTCATCCTCATACTACGGACGAGGATGAGAGGATGTCCGTGATGGGCGGAACACTGACTGCTGGGAAATTGAGTGTTCCGCCTATCACAGACGGAGGCGCGGCTTTTGAATAGTGGAATGGCCGCCGAGGCGCCGACGAAGAGCGGCGATCCTGGCATGGCAGAAGGACGGAGGCTCGGGACGGGACGGAACGGAGGCTCGGCTCGGGACGGGACGGAGGCTCGGCTTGGGATGGGACGGAGGCTCGGGACACAGGTAGGCTGGACACACAGAGCTGCACGGACACACACGGCTGCACGGACACACGGCTGCACGTACACACACGGCTGCACGGACACACACGGCTGCACGGACACACACACAGGCATGGATGGACACACACACAGGCATGGATGGACACACACACAGGCATGGATGGACACACACACAGGCATGGATGGACACACACACACAGGGATGGATGGACACACACACAGGGATGGATGGACACACACACAGGGATGGACGGACACACAGGGATGGACGGACACACAGGGATGGACAGGCATGTCTCACCCTTGGCTTATACACGAGTCAATAAGTTTCCCAGTTTTTTTGGGGTAAATTGGGGGCCTCGGCTTATATTCGGGTCGGCCTATACTCGAGTATATACGGTATGTACAATAAAATCAAAAAAATATTTGTAGATAAATAAGTAAACGTCATACATTTATGAGAACTTAATTTTCTAAAAAAAACACTCAGGTCTCCTTGCTAGTTCCCTGGCTGTCTCTAACTCTAAGCCCTTGTACACACGGTCGAAGATTCTGACAACCAAATCCGTTGGAGTAATTCCGACTGATTAATTCCGGAAGAGGTCCGGAAGTGATGTTGCATACACACGGTCAGACTAAGTTGTCGGAAAATCCGATTGTACATAGCGTGATGACGTTATTTCGTTACGACGGGACTACGTTCAGGCTAGTAGCCAATAGCTTTGGTCTAGGAATTTGATCTGAGCATGCGTGGCACTTTGTCCGTCGGAGTAGGATACACATGATTGGAGTATGTACGATTGGAGCATTTTGTGGGAAAATTTTACCGGCAAGTTGGAAAACTTGGTCCGTTGGATATTTCGACGGAAACAGACCGATGCAGACCACACACAGTCGGAATATCCAACAAAACGGTCCGATAGGAAACATTCCGTCGGAATCTCTGACCGTGTGTACAAGGGCTAATACTATCTGACTCACTCTCCTGGAATAGGGATGGGTATATCTGGCCACGTGCAATTAGCAGGGGGGTTGTTGAATCCTGTCTGAAATTCACAAAGCCTAGTCTCTTGTTAAATTCTGGCCATGTTCAAGGCTAATAGGCAAACTATTGTAAAAAAAAATAAAAAAAAATGGGGAGTTGAATGCTGTCATAAGAGACAAAAGCAAAAGCAAAAAAAAAAAAAAAAAGGAGAAAGTTATTTTAATGGGACTTTGACAGTGAAACGAAAAAACTTGGGAGATGCCCCCATCACACAGGTGCAGTGAGACTGCATTGAGTTTCTATTCTAGTGAAGTCCCACCAAAATACCTTGTTTCCTATGTGCCTAGTTCATACCACTGTGTTGCAGTGGTGTGCAGGAAGTATGCACTCAAAATACGTATAGAAATCAATAGAACTTCAAGACATGTCACTGTGGGACATTTAAAAAAAATGAACAATTCGATGCACATGATCAGCCCATTGGCACTGCAGTTATCCAGCCAGATCGCACTGCACACCAGCCGCTGTGTTATAACCCAGTGGCTGGTGTGATTGGACCACAGTGGCATAACTAGAACCTTCAGGGCCTTGATGCCAGAAACCATGAAGGGTCCCCCTGACCCCTGGCAGACAGGGACCTTTCCTCCGAGCCTGGTTGCGGAACAACAGGGCCCAGTCCCAAGTGGGTGGCGCACCAATCTCTCCATTTCCCCCCTGCTTCTCCTCCTCTCCCTCCCGCAGGCATTCAATGGCTGCAGGAGGAAAAGGGAGAGATTGGTTCCTCTATACCAGAGTTTCCCAATCTTTTTCCAGTCAGGGCACCCTTGAAGTATGCCTGTAGGTGAATGGGGATGCACTGCAACCATGCCACAACTGTGTGCATTGCATGCAGTTGTAGCATATTGATATTGGTCAATACCGGCTGTCCATCTGAGCATGGATTGATTTCAGAGGAACAGCATTTGATTGCACACATATAGGGGGTCAGGATTAAAAGAGCATACATAAAATGTGCATACATACATGTAAACACACATACATAAACAATAAACACACACACATAATACACACACACACACACATATAAATACACACACACACATATATATATATATATATATATATATATATATATATGCACACACACATACATACACACACACATACATGCATACAGATAGCCTTTGAAAAAATGGCAGACCTTCACCTTATCTCTTCCTGTTGGGTACTGCACTGTAGGGGGAGACAAAGAGCACAGCACACACTGTGCTTTCACTTTAGGTCTAATCAGTGTGACGAGATCCCTGCCGTGCCGATTACAGTTCGGCTAAGGATCTGAGAGCAAGGTCTCAGCTGCTCTTGCCACTCCTCCTCAGCGACCCCTATACTTCTGTCACTGCCTTTAAGCCGTATGTGGTATTACAAAACTGTAGGATCTTATGAGATAGCATCAGTGACCCCATATTCTGGCATTACATATTTTAACCCCCTTGACGGTATTCCCGAGTCTGGCTCGGGGTGGAATTTTTATACCAAAAGCGGTATCCCCGAGCCAGACTCGGGACTGCATTGCTGGATCCAGGAGGATGTTTACTTACCTTCTCCCTCGGATCCAGCGTTGTCTCCCCGCTGTACGAGCGAGCCGTGTCTCGCTCGATCTATCACGGACCCGATCTCCGTTCCCTGCGAGCGTTGCGACGCACGGGGACGGAGATCGGCGCCAAATTCAAAAAGAGAAACACACAGTATACATACAGTATAATGTAATCTTACAGATTACATTGCTGTATGTAAATATTTCACCTCCCCTTTGTCCCTAGTGGTCTGCCCAGTGTCCTGCATGCAGTTTTATATTATAAATACTGTTCTTTATGCCTGGAAATTGGAGATTGTCCATAGCAACCAAACTGTCACTTTACATCAAAAATGGTTTTAGACCAGCTAGAAAACAGCGATAATAAATTGGAATCACTCGCAGAATTGAGCGATAGCGATTTATGGGGAGATCCGTCATCAAATACTGAAAAGTAATGACAGTGACAATTCTGCAACTGAGCAAATTTCAGTGTTTTTGATTTGCTTACATTATTGAATAATTTTTTATTATTGTTATATTATTATTTGGTACAATTATTTATAGTTATTTATTATATTATAATTTATGATTTCATTTTTCAAACTTTATCATACCCGGGATGTCTGCTAGACTCTGGTTTGGACAGATTTAAGAGAGTTATTCCTAAGAATTACAGGACTACAATATAAAACGCCAAATTTTCATGCAAAATAATGGTACCACTTTTAGCACCTAAAATCCGAAATAATCGTACCGCCAGGAAGGTTAAATGTGTCATTTTTTTTTGGAATTAAGCATTTAGATTTAGGCTTACAGTGATTGTAAAGTCTTGTTTTTTTTTTCTATAAAAATAATAAACACATTATACTTACCTGCCCTGTGAAATGGTTTTGCACAGAGCAGCCAAGAGCCTCCTCTTCTTGGGTCCCTCTTTGGCTCTTCTAGCTCCTGCCTCCTGTTGAGTGCCCCCACAGCAAGCAGCTTGCTATGGGGGCACCTAAGAAAAGCTGCAGCTCCGTGTATCCATTCAGACATGGAGCCCCGGTTTGCCCCCCTCTCCTGATTGGCTAACTGACTTTGATTGACAGCAGCAGGAGCCAATGGCTTCACTGCTGTGTCTCAGCCAATCAGGAGGGAAAGTCCCAGATGGCCAGGGCACTCATGGACATCATTGACTAGAGATGGGGCTCCTGTGAGTATTGGGGGGGGGGGGGTCCTGCACACAGTAGGCTTTTTATTTTAATGCATATAATGCATTAAGATAAAAAAAAGTTTGACTTTACAACCACTTTAAGTATAGCGATACAGTTAAACAGTATAGTTTGCAAGTTTCTTTATTGCAGTACCATACAAGCATTGTCTTACAAGTTTATTAAACTGTCAAAAGAAATTGAACAAAACATTTCACAGCCATAACCCAGCATTCCCCAAATCCTCTTCCTTCCTTGTATCAGCAATTATTTTCAAAAAGTTCAGAAAATAGAGACTTCAGGTGTTTGGTGGTTTTGGTGTGTGAATTTCAGTGCAGGCTTGCTTGATAGGAAAAATTTTACTAGATAGTATAGTGTAGCGAAGGAGTGTAAATATTTTAAGTGATTAGAAGAATATGTAACCATAATGCAATCCACAGTAATTTAGCACAATAAGCCACAGTATAGCACCACATAGCAACTAACCCTTCCTACATAACTATCAGCTCTCCATAAACGACTCCAACATGCACTAACACATGGCTGCTGGGAACCCACCCTATTACAGTGAGGAGGCTGGCACATGACAAACCCCCTATTATTGGCCATTCTAAACCAGGTTCAAAGGCCAAGCAGTGCATTGTGGTGACAAAGAATTAAAGTGTTACTAAACCCTCAACAGTACAATCAGTATGTATATGCAGTAAAACATGCTTGTTATACTCACCGTGGAACCTAAGTTGTTAATCCTCTGCATTGTGTTAAAGGGCTGTTTGATCCTGTCTCTTCTGATCCTCACCTTCTTAGCCCTTGTACACACGGTCGGAGATTCCGACGGAATGTTTACGATCGGACCGTTTTGTCGGATATTCCGACTGTGTGTGGTCTCCATCGGACTGTTTCCGTCGGAGCATCCGACGGACCAAGTTTTCCAACTTGTTGGTAAAATTTTCCGACAAAATGCTCCGATCGGACATACTCCGATCATGTGTAGAGAATTCTGATTGGACAAAGTGCCACGCATGCTCAGATCAAATTCCTACACCAACTTCAACTTGTCTCCAGATATTGCAGAGGCTAGGGGACAAGCTACACATGCTCAGTTTGGTATGTATTGCTAGAGAGTTTTTTTTTTCTTGGAAGGGTGCATGTGATCAGCCCAGGGCCAATCAGCACTGTCCAGACAGAGGGTCAGGGGTCCTGCAGTCTTATATGACAGTGAGAGAAGTATGAAAAATCCTCCTACAAGCTTTAACCAGACACTGATAGAAGTCATAAGACTGCTCTAACTGCTGATGAGAAAAGGTATTTAGCAGTTTATATTTACTAAAACTATTGCTTCTCCATGTTCTGCGTACTGTGGGAGACCAGATATGGCGAATGCAGGGTCATGGGTTTAGTACCACTTTACATTTGGTGAATTTCCCTATAAATTTGCAAAGATTGTGAACCTTAAAACATGCAGGGTTCACCTCATGGTAGTGGCAAGCCCCAAACCTATCCTAGAATAAGGATGCAGCATTGGGAGCCAGAACTCATGTTCTACATACTGAATCAAGAGTATTGAACTAACATTCTGAAAAGCAAGAGCAACGGTAGTCTGTGTATGCCAGGGGTGTCCAAACTTTTTTCAAAGAGGGCCAGATTCGATGAAGTGAACATGTGTGAGGGCCGACCATTTTGCCTGACATTCTTTGAACCATTAAAATTCGGTCATTCGAGCACTCATACCTGGCCCAACAAAAATTCTCGTGCCTTTGTCGCGCTCGTTTGCCCGACACACAGACGAATGCTCTGTTCTTTAGGGGTACCGTTAAGTCTTAATGGTACCCCACACATTGGAAACATGGGGTGCTTTTGGTGCAGCGCAATAAAAAAAAAAAAAAAAAGCTCTGGGACTTCTTTCCCTGCATTTTTGTGGGTATGGAAGCCCATTGAAATGCATGGGCTGCCCTACACACAGCATGCAGCCATGCAGATGTGAACCAATGGCTTATTAGAGGGGCAGTAAAACTACATGGTTAAGCTGTTTTTACCACCCCCAACTTCTCCCCCTCTAGCTGCAGAGGGAGCAGCTGGGGGTGTACACATGCTGTGGCTGCAGCTGGAGGTATGCTCAGGGTGAATGGGCCTGCACTGCAACTACCCCGCAACTGTGTAGACTGCACAGTTGCGGTATAGTGATGCTACATTTACGGGCTTAAAACAGGTGGTGAGGAGGCAACATAATGCCTCTTTACCACCTTTCAAATGCCTCTGAAAAGCGATCTGTATATGGATTGCTTTTCAGAGGAGCAGCAATCCTGGCTGCTATCACACACACAAGCACCACAAAAGCAGTTCTGATGGTACAAGAATGGGGGGGGGAGGTCTGGATTAAAAGTAACACACATGCATACACATACACACAGACATACACACATACAGACACATGCATACACATACAGACACATGCATATACTTACATACATACAGACACATGCACACACACACATACAGACACAGACACATGCACACACATACATACATACATACATACAGGCACATACATACATACATACACGCACATACATACACGCACATACAGACATACATACACACACACACACACACATACATGCACACAGATACATACAGACACACATGCTGCACACACATACAGACACACATACATGCACACACATACAGACAGACATACACGCACATACATACAGACACACATGCACATACGCATACATACAGACATACATGGACACACACACACATGCAATCATACATGCACAGACACACACACACATGCACACACACACACACACACAGACACACATGCACATACAGACACACATACACACACACACACATACATACAGACAGACATGCACACACACACACATATAGACACACATGCACACACATACATACAGACATGCACACACATGCACAGACACACATACATACAGACACACATACATACAGACACACATGCACACACACACATACACACATGCACACATACATACATACAGACACACATGCACACACATGCATACAGACAGACATGCACACACATACATACAGACATGCACACACACACATACAGACAGACATGCGCACACACACACACACACACATACAGACACACATGCACACACACACATACAGACACACATGCACACATACACATACAGACACACATGCACATACATACAGACACACATGCACATACATACAGACAGACATGCACACATATACATACAGACACACATGCACATACATACAGACAGACATGCACACATATACATACAGACACACATGCACACATACAGACACACATGCACACACATACATACATACAGACACACATGCACACACACACACACATACACATAAATAAAGCCTTTTTAAAACGAATCTAGCTTGTAGTACAGTACCTTTCCATTCCATTTCCTTATTCAGCCGGGTACTGCACTGTAGGGGGAAGCAGAGAGCACAGCACACTCCTCTGCACTTTACTTTCACTTTTGAAGCCGACAGAGCTTCTCACAGTGACGGGGATCGGCTCATTTGACAGCCCTGATCCCGCAGCACACCAGGCGGGCCGTTCAAAACCGGACCGCGGGCCGCGATTGGCCCGCGGGCTGGACTTTGGACATGCCTGGTGTATGCTGTATAAGCATCTTTGAATAAGATAGTAGATAACACAGAACAACAGGTTGCAAATATAATAATACAAAAATGGTAGCTAAGAGAAAAAAGGGGGAGGGGGTATGCCTGTATATCAAAAATGATGTACAAGTGAATGTGAGAGATGACATCACTACGGGAGCAAGGGAGGAGGTGCAATCCATATGGGTAGAGATGCAAAAGGATGAAACTAAGGGGAAAGTAATACTGGGAGTATGCTATAGGCCCCCTAACCAGAGGGAGGAGGCAGAGGTGGACCTTCTATTACAATTTAGATTAGCAGCAAGGATGGGAAGTGTCCTCATAATGGGGGGATTTTAATTAACCAGACATAGACTGGGTGGAAGGAACTGCGTATTCATCTAAGGCTCACCAGTTCCAAAATGTCTTTCAGGACAATTACATGCGTCAGATTGTAAAGGCACCAAATAGAAACAAAGCGTTACTAGACCTACTGATTACCAACAATACAGACTTGATCACGGATGTAGAAATACGGGGCAATTTAGGAAACAGCGACCACAGGTCAGTTTGTTTCAGTATAAATTACACTAATAGGAGGAATAGGGGAATACAAAGACACTGAATTTCAAAAGAGCCAACTTCCCTAAACTATGAGCCTTGCTAGAATATATATAAGATAAAATCTTAGGGACAAAGAGCATGGAGGAGAAATGGGTATACTTTAAGAGCATATTAAATAAGGGCATTAGCCAGTGCTTCCCAATGGGAAACACATTTAAAAGAGCAAATAAAAGTTCTGGATGGTTCAACACCAATGTAAAAATGCATATAAAAGCAAAGGAGAAGGCCTTCAAAAAAATACAAGGCTGAGGGATCATCATTAGTATTCCAACTTTACAAAGAATGCAACAAGAAATGTAAGGCGGCTAAGATAGAACATGAAAGACACATAGCGGAGGAAAGTAAGAAAAACCCCAATAAATTCTTTAAGTACATAAATAGTAGGAAAGGGAGGTCAGACCATATTGGTTCCATAAAGAATGATGAAGGGAATCTAGTTGCTAAGGATGGAGAGATTGCAAAGGTATTGAATTTATTCTTCTCCTTAGTCTTCATGAGGGCATCGGGGGCTTCAGTAACCAAATCTGCAATGTTTATCTTCATGACATCTCACAGGAAGCACCTTCATGGCTAACAGAGGACAGAATTAGAAATAGACTTGAAAAATGTAACATTAATAAGTCACCGGGACAAGATGGCTTGCACCCGAAGGGGCTTTAAGGAACTCAGTCAAGTAATTGCTTGTTCCTACAAACAGTCTACTGATTGGAATGGTAACAGCTGATTGGAGAAAAGCCAATGTAGCACCAATATTTAAAAAAAAAAATACATCCCTGGGAATTACAGACCAGTTAGCCTAACATCAATTGTATGCAAGCTCTTGGAGGAGATGATAAGGTACTATATACAAGATTTTAGCAATGACAACAGTATCATTAGCAGTAATCAGCATGGATTCATGAAGAATCGTTCTTGCCAAACCAATCTATTAACTTTCTATGAGGAGGTGAGCTGTCATCTAGATAAAGGAAGGCTTGTAGATATGGTGTATCTGGTATCTGGATTTTTCAAAAGCATTCAATACAGTTCCCATAAATGTTTACTGTGTAAAGTAAGGTCAGTTGGCATGTACCATAGGGTGAGTACATGGATTGAAAATTTACTACGGGGTTCAGAGGGTAGTGATAAATGGGGAGTATGCGGAATGGGCAGGGGTGGAAAGCGGGGTCCCCCAGGGTTCTGTCCTGGGACCAAGCCTATTTAATTTATTCATAAACAACCTGGAGGATGGGATAAACAGTTCAATCTCTGTATTTGCAGATGATATTAAGCTAAGCAGGGCAATAATTTCTCCACAGGATGCGGAAACCTTGTAAGAAGATCTGAACAAATTAATGGGGTGGGCAATTACATGGCAAATGAGGTTTAATGTGGAAAAATGTAAAATAATGCATTTGGGTGGAAAAAAAATCAATGCAATCTACTCACTGTGGTGAGAACCTCTGGGGGAATCTAGGATGGAAAAGGACCTGAGGGTCCTAGTAGATGGCAGGCTCAGCAATGGCATGCAATGCTAAGCTCTTGCAAGCAAAGCAAACAGAATATTGGCATACATTAAAAAGGGGATTAACTCCAGAGATAAAATGATAATTCTCCCGCTCTACAAGACTCTGGTTCGGCCGCACCTGGAGTATGCTGTCCAGTTCTGGGCACCAGTCCTCAGGAAGGAGAAAGTTGTCTTTTTACATTAAATATATGTAACCCAAAAGCATAATAGTAACTTATTGCATCTTATAAGTCCTTAGAAGCGGTGGCTTCTTTTTTAAGGTTTTATTTTATCCTGGTGATTCTTCCAGTAATACACTCCCTGAGGTATGCTGAAAAGGTTCACTCTTCGTACTGCATCTTTGGAAAAGCAGTGTTGTCATCCTTGGATGCTCACTCCTAATTGGAACTACAAATACCTTTCCCCATTTCATAGACAGGCAGTGTTTTGTATTTCACAGAAAGCAGATGAGAAGACAAAATACATAGATTGAGATTACAGTTCAGTGCACATGAAGTTACATGAACACAAGGTTCACAGAAGGATTAACAGCTAGTTTTCTACAATTTCAGAAAATACACTTAGCATGGAAAAAAAGAAGAAAAGAAAACTAAAGCAGCCACCAAATTTAAGGACTGGTAAGCTGCAAAATATATTATATTTTTTTCTTGGGCTTCGATATACTTTCAATATACTTTAAAGTATAGGCAAAACTTTTTTTTTTCATTTTAGATAAAGTAAGGTTTATTTTTGCCATATTTGTCCCAATGGGGAGATTTCCCTTCACTTCATGTCCCATAGCCAAAACAGGAACTGAGAAGAAATCCCTGAAAATTAAATTGGAAGATTGGAAGATTTCCCGTTTATTACTTTATTGGGAACAACCCCAAAATTTGGGATTTTCTTTTACTCTTACTTTCAATGATACTGGTAAACAGGACAAATAGAGAAGGTGAATGTCCCTAAGACTCCTTTCACACTGGGGCACCTTACAGGTGCCACAGTGCTAAAAATAGTAACTGCAAAACTCCCTGAAAGAGGGCTTTCACACTGGAGCGGTGTAAAAAAAAAGTCCTGCTAGCAGCATCTGGGGAGCAGTGAAGGAGCGGGGCGCTCCTGCCCATTGAAATGAATGGGGCAGCACGGCTATATGGTCAGTAAAGCGCCACTGCAGCAACGCTTTACGGTGGTTTTAACCCTTTCTTGGCAGCCAGCAGGGGGTATACTGAATATCGCCACTAAAATAACGGTAAAGCGGCACTAAATATAGTGCCATTTTACCGCCGGCGCCTGCATCGCCCCAGTGTGAAAGGGGCCTAACAGGGGCACAGGTCACAATAAAACCTGACAGGTGTTCTAATCCCTCTCTGCTCCATCCAAAACTAACAAAAAGCTTTGACTTTAGTTTTAATTTAAAGCGTAACTCCACTTTTGTTGAGAAAAAAATTCCCCTCTGGGTGATCTATGTGCATTGCAAGGATCAGATTCCTACCTTTTGTTATTCTGAAGAAATCACTGTTTGTTCCTCTGTGCTTCTGTGCCGAGTGGGTCTAATGGGAGTGGTTTGATAATTATCAATCAGCTGTGCAGCTACAGGGCACTAATGAGGAAAGCTGCTGGGCCTGAATCCCTTTAGACGTGTTCCTATTGGGAATATCTCACCAAAAATGTAATTTTTGTTGCAGGGGATGCCTGAAATCTGACTTGCATCTTAGTGCAGACTTCTGGTAAAATCAGTGAGCCTATCACACAAACAGGAAACTATGTTTCGGGGGGGCATTTTATATACATTCTGTGTACAGAACACCTCCAGGTAGCCATTGCATTGCAGAAAGTTAAAGCGGCTGCAGATTGAAAAGGAAAGGTAATTTTTAAAAACATTCAATTACAATTGTATATGTTATATTATTTTTTCTTTGTTTTGTTTTCCCCCCCCACAAAAGTAGAGGTACCCTTTAAGTAACATTTTGTCCTAAGATGGTTATACTTGTGATGAGTATGAGCTCTCAGTTAGCATGAATGAAAAGAGAGTCAGGTATAAAATGATTTCTCATCTGAGCACCAATGACAAAGATGTATTCACTACACAATTGATCATAGCAATAATAATGTATGACCACCTACAGGCTAATGGACTTTTATTTGTTTCAATCAGTGGTACCTGGTTTACTCATCCTCTAGTCAAAACATATCCAAGAAAAAGGTGTTGTCTATGATATATTACACAATTAACCTTAAAGGTACACAATGGAAAGCGTCAAAGCACAAGTCAAGCAAACATTAATCAAACTATAATGACGAACTGAGTTTAATAATGATGACTTATAGAACTTCAGTGTTGAAGTCAAGGCGACTGGAGACTCAACACAAGTTATCTGAAAACACCATTCTGACATTTATAAGTCCACAGTCAGTATTACCAAACTCATTCTGTCCTGCCAATGGTTTCATGGGAATTCCTGATGAACTCCCATTGATTTTCACATATCATTCTTGTCAAAAGGATTTATATACGTGTCATGTCTTCTAGAAGTTTCAGCTTGGCAACTTGAAAGGAATTATGAGCCATCTAGCACTCCTGAAATTCAGGGTGGTAAATAACTAACAGGAGATTCTGACATTAATCCTGGCAGTGTGGTCAATGAAATCTTTAGCCGACTAATTGTCAACATTGACAAACAGTTCATGATCTAAATGAACAGCTGGAAGTAATTTCAGAATGGAAATGTTCCAAGTAGGTTTAGAAAGCTAGCTTTGTGAAGCTGTTACGTTTTATTGTTAAGAACTGTGCCTCACAGCATGACTGGCGCACTGCCTAGACAGCGACTTTATACCGCGGCGAGCAGCTTAATTTGCTTCTCTCGACAACACTATAATGACGAGTCAAGGTAAATAAAGGTAAATGAATTACTGAGGTCATGTCAGATCAACAACAGCTTAGAGGACGAAGCATCATAATCCCTTATTTCCCTCAGTCACCATATAAATTAGCACCATGGTTTAGCCGAAAAGATGCGCAATGTGTGAAAATCAATGATACGGATAAATGCTGATTACACCTAATAGATATCCCTAAATGATCACACAGCACAGCTGTAAAACTCATGAATCACCATTGTTAGAAGGTTTCCTGTGTGACATGGTAAACTACAGAGATATGATTTTTTAAAGGGAATCAATAATGGCTTGGGTCAATTTTATTTTACATTTCTATATTATGTTTAGAAGTTTAGGTTGATGTACCATTAAACCCCAATTTTTTTTGTTGGATCTCTTTAAAAAATGTGTTCTTCCTATCTGCTGAAGCTTGCCATCATTTAACAAATGAAGTGCAAAGTAAATGTGAGAAATTGCTTTATCAATATTATCTATCACATAATACCATCATATGAATGTAAAAAATGTGACCCCCCTGATGACGTCAGACCTTGCTGGCGAAATGGGTTGGGCGGAGCTTCCAGGACACCTCATTTCCAGTTGTTGGAGTGCAGGTGGAGCGCTTTCAGTTTAAATGTCATGCCTAAGTATATCATGGCGGATGTAAGTGCAATTTTAATTGCTTTTTAATCAAATTAGAATTTACTACACTATGATAGGTTCCTTTACATCTTCCCTTTGCGAGTGAGGTACACACAGGATCTCTTAATGGCACAGGAGCACCTTACAGGAGATGGTGGTGTCCAGTTGTCCATATACGCAGGATATCGTTGGTAGATCAAGCATATATTTCTAGTGAGTGCTGTGTGTTTCTACCTGAAAGAAGAGGAATAGCACTGTTTTTTTCCTGGGTCTCACTCTTATTTTTTAACACATTTTTCATCACTTTTGGATTCATTGATTTGTGCCAAGCACTTTATTTGGACCGTTTTTTTATGAACTTTATTACGCATTATGCTATATTAATTATTTATTGAGTTTGAGTGGCTAAGTCTTCAAATATGTTTCTTGTAAAACTTTTTTTAGTACCTGGCTGACCCTGCCATTTCTCTTTCCTTCCCTTTTGTGAGTGGCAACTCTATGGGAGTGAATTCTCTGACTGCTGTATTGCCATTTTCAGTGTGCATGCTCTCAATCTTCTCTTTTAAGAAGTTATTCACTTCCTCATCTGGCCTCTGGAAGACTCTTCTTGAGAGCTAGTGGGGTGGCTCCCGTAGTGAGATCACCTTGAACTTTGGCCCCTCTCCTCCTTCCCCACATTCAAAAAGCGCAGCACGGTTTCGTCCCCAGTAGGGAACCGGCTGTGAAGCTGCAAAGCTTCACTTCCAGTTTCCCGTAGAAGCAATGGCAGCGGCAGAACCTGAGAGCCGATGGAAAAATCGGCTGGGGTGCTGACATTGTGGGATCCCTGGACAGGTAAGTGTCTTAATATTAAAAGTCAGCAGCTACAGTATTTGTAGCTGATGACTTTTATTTTTTTTCTGCAGGAGGCTGGACCTCCTCTTTAATATCAATATTTTACAATGTGCTATAGACTGTTGCTTACATTATGATATTAATGGTTGATTGATTGATATGAAATAGTGGAAATGGGTTTAATGATCCTAACTTTTTAAATCATTTTTTAGAAAGAGGTTGTATGTTCATGAAACAAATGACTGCTCCACATGCAGATAAAGCAGGATTCTGCGATACAATAAAAAGCCCCAGACTGTCAAAAGCTGCAGGATGAACTCCATACTGAGCACCAAAAAGGTCATCACTTTTTTTTCAGCCACGTTGGTACTGTAATAAGTTGGTGATAAGTCCCAACCAAAGCTACACAGGGAGTAGAATTGTGAACAAAATGGATATCCACCTTGATAGTTCTCCAGCACTATTATTTTTATAAAATATTTTACAAACATGTAATCCAGTATCAGGGTTGCTAACAACTTTCTTACTGGCACTAATGCCACGTACACATGATCAGACTATCCGGAGGACTTAGTCCAGCGGACATCCTGCCAGACTTTCCAGCAGAGGACTTGCCCACACACGACCGGACTTTTGGCGGAGGTCCGCCGGACTTTTCAAATGAACGGACTTGCCCACACACGGAGTAAAGTCCATTCATTTTGAATATGACTTGAGGTACGACAGGACTAGCGAATGAAGGAATCTCCATCGGCGAGATTGACACCTTGCTAGCCTCATCGCCTGGTATGGATTTTAAGGGGAACCCCTTCACCGAAAAAATGGCGTGGGGGTCCCCCCAAAGTCCATACCAGACCCTTATCCGAGCACGCAGCCCGGCCGGTCAGGAAAGGGGGTGAGGAGGAGCGAGCACCCCCCCTTGAACCGCACCAGGCCACATGCCCTCAACATGGGGGGTGCTTTGGGGAAGGGGGGCCCTGCGGCCCCCCACCCCAAAGCACCTTGTCCCCATGTTGATGAGGACAAGGGCATCTTCCCGACAACCCTGGCCATTGGTTGTCGGGGTCTGCGGGTGGGGGGCTCATCGGGAATATGGGAGCCCCCTTTAATAAGGGGGCCCCCAGATCCCAGCCCCCCACAATATGTAAATGAGTATGGGGTACATCGTACCCCTACCCATTCACCTGAGGGAAAAAGTGTCAATAAAAAAAAACACACTTACAGGTTTTTAAAGTCGTTTATTAGACAGCTCCGGGGGTCTTCTTCCGACTTCGGGGGTCTTCTCCCCGGGCTCCTGCGCTATCTTCTGCTCTTTTACCGTACTAGTGGGGGAGCCCGGCTTTCTCCTTCATCGTTCGGGGGTTTTCTTCCGACACAATGTGGCAAAAAGCTGATTTGAAACCCTGCACTAAATAGAGGATTGTGCTGTGACTGTATAGATAGAGTAATGCTAATGTGAAAATGCAGATGATATGTAAACTAAGTGCAGATGAAAATTCAGAAAGAAGCCACTAAAGACTTCAAAAAATAATCTGCTCAAGAAGCAATACATATAGCAGAACGTTAAACTGATGTAGCTGGGTCATATGTATGCAAAACAAGCCGAATCATTTAAAAAATGGCTAACTATCTGCAGTACAATAAAACAAATGGATTCCTAGACAGTCTTCCTCCACTGCATCCACTGCTGTGCCATCAGACCAGGAGCCTAAGCAGCCTCCATCCAGCATTAACCCTTATACCCCCTGTCAGATCATGCCTACTGGTTGGATGCAGTGTTGCCAACCGCCAGTATTTTTACTGGCAGCCAGTAAAATATGGGCACTTTTCTCCTGCCAGTGACAGGAATTGCACAGTTTCGGTCCGGAGCCGACAGAGACCATTCGAGTTCCCGCTACAGGGGAGGTGGTGTCTGAGTGTGTCGTGTGATATCATGGTGCAAGGGAGTGGGGCAGAGCCTCATTTGCAGGTCTGTGGGATGGAAGCAAGACAAGCCGGGAGCGGGACTGTCAGTGATGTTTGAATAGGAGTGGACTGAGATGACCAACTGGCATGAAGAGAGCGTATCCCTATGACTCAGGAGGGGACGTGCCGTGTCGTCAATTTCATGTGTGTGTGCCTGCACACTCTAATTTCTTGCCCTCCTGAGTCCTGTCCCTGAGCTACTTACTTACCATTACACATGTGCCCACTGAAATATTTTGTTTTGGAATTTCGTTTTCGTCTGAAAAATAAATTTGGTGTCTGTCGAATGTTCTAAGAAGATTAGACAGAGCAGATAAACTGTAGGACGTCGCAATCGTACATTTCCGGTCGAAAGTTCCACCTACAAGCTATAGTAGAATTCTAATGTTGTATGACACTAGTAATAATTATATTTATTAATATTTTTACTAGTCAACCAACATTACAATTCTTCAATAGCCTATGGACGGGGGATTTGACCATAAATGTCCACTCGAGGCGACTGCTTCGTCGAATCTTCATGTCAAATCTTTTCTCTCTATGTCGAATAATCTTGGATTAATAGAGTTAGGTTAGGCACATTTGACCTTTTTTGCTTTTGTCTCTATAATGTTGAATCTTTTCTCTCTATGTCAAATCTTTTCTCTCTATGTAGAATAAACTTGGACTAATAGAGCTAAGTTTAGGTACGTTCAACCACAGGTCAATGGACACAGATTGCTATTGTCAGCTTCATGTCAAATCTCCTATCTATATCAAACTGTTGTCACAACAAAAACAAAAATAAAGCATTTGTTTATGTCGGATCTTTCGGTTTTCAGATTCTGCGCGTTCGTTATCGCTTGTTAAAATGATAACGAAAATACCCGAAATTTGGACGAAAATGCATTCGGACGAAAACGAATGCGCATTTCTACTTTCCATATGAAAATAAAATAAGAAATATGTTGTTTGCCTTAATATCTACCTTAAATCACACATTGTAGGTTTTTGTAGCCTAAATACTAGACATGTGCAATTTGTTTCATAACAAATCGTAATTCAGGCCCACGTCGCCGAATTTTGCACCGAATGTCCGAAGACACAAATAACAAACTTCAACTAATACGAAATAAATTATATTAGCGAAAATAATGAATTCATTTGACATGATTCATTCATTCCTTAAAGGTCTAATGGAACAAAAGCTCAACTTAAAGTAGATCTTAGTGCAGGTTCACACAGGGACAACCTGTCAGGAGACTTAGCCGCCTGACAAATCACACTTCATGCATTGCAATGGAACTGTTCTACTAGGAGCGTCTCAAGTCGCTCCAACTTACAAAAAGGTTCCTGTACTACTTTGGGGTGACTTTGGAGCGGCTTGCATTGATTTCTATACAAAAATCGCTTTGCAAGCCGTGCTGAAGTCGCACTGTGCGGGGCGGTTTCAGAGTCGCACGCCTTTGAAGCCGCCCCTGTGTGAACCGCCAGTTACAGTCCAATCAGCTGATTCATTTTGTGCTGGAGGTTGAATTACTGGCAAAGTGCATTCCTGCGAACTGAGTAAGAAGTGAGTAAGAAGGGTATTGTATTGTATTTGAGCAGAGGAGAAGAGATATTTTCATTGTGTGTGTTAATGAATTCAATAAACAAACAACTTTTTAAACTGCGAATCGTGATCACGAATATATATACATGTATAAATATCAAATCAAATCAATATACATACAAATCAAATCAATTTGGTATAATGAATATCGGCATTCTACAGAAATAATTAATTATCCAAAAATGTATTAACGTAACATAACGAATATAACAGAACTAAATTATGTATTTATGAATGAAAACAAAACTAAATAAATTTTTCTGCTGTGCACAAGTCTACAATACTGAAATTTGCACTTGAAACTGTAATTTTGTAACTTTTGGAGATGCCAGTAAAAACGTGGCTGCGCCAGTAAATTTTGGGTGTTGTGTAAATTTCAATTTGGTAGGTTGGCAACACTGGTTGGATGTCTGTCAGTATAAACCAGAGGGACAAATGTTATTTATCAAGCAGCACCTCTTCTTCCAGGTTTAAAGAGGATCTTAAGTATTGTTTTCTGAGTCCACAGCGGAGTGTATTTCTGCCCTTACATTGAGCACTTCCTGTACTGTTAACCTAGCCTCCTTCTCAATCCAACGTTTCTATGGCAACCCTGTTTCCCTGTTTATAGCTTACTTGTTGTATTTCACTTTTACAATTTACTTGTGCTATTGTCTAATATTTGCCCTTGTCAGTCTTATCAGCTTCAGTTGATAAGACTGCAGTAATGAACAGGTTTACACTGCATGTGATGTCACATGGTCAGACGGTGTGTAGGAGGAAGCTCTGAATGATTCTGCAGCCTCCTGGGATATCAGTGGTGTGCCGTAGGAATTCCTGATAACAGATAGACAAGCACATACAGAGTGTGCCGTAAATCAGGGGAGATCTGGGCATGCTCAGTGATGCCTTTCTAAAGAAAAAAAATAATTTCAATACTAAGCAAGTCTACAAGCAGTGTTCATTTGGGTTTTTATGCTGATTTACATGGGATAAAGTTGTGGGGGAGAGTTTACAACCACTTTAAATGCTGCTCCAGTGGAAGGAAACAGGCCGGGGGTGTTACATTGCTCTGCATGGCTGGTCTGAGAGAGGGGAAGGAGGAGCAGCTGTAGCAATTAAAGTATAGAAGTTCCTCACTATCACTCATAGGCATAGGAGAGTGCTGAATAATATCTGCAAGCTTTGGTTTAAAACAACACAAGCACAGCATGCACTAACCAGCAACAGAGAATTTGTTTTTCTGACCTTGCTATTGCCCATGGACATGCACAGACACAAGCAAAAGAACAGATTTTTACAAAATGTCCACTTAAAATGGTTGTAAACCCTCACAACACACTTTTTGCTACAGGTAAGCCTATAATATGGCTTACCTGTAGCTACCCTGCATATCTCCTAAACCTGAACGGTTTAGGAGATATCCCCTGTATTTGCATGTGCCGACGTCATCGGCATATGCGCACTAAAGCAAACTGAAGTGGGACTGACGTCATTGCGGCTCCAGCCAGTCACAGCGCCGGAGCCCACGATACCCAGAAGTAACTCTGGGAGCGATGTCATCCGCCGGACCTGCATGGGCTTCGATCTCAGGTAAGTAATTCATAATGAGCTAGTATGCTATACATACTAGCTCATTATGGCTTTGTCTTGCAGGGGGTTTTTTTTGTTTTGTTTTTTTGTCCTAGGGTTTACAACCACTTTAATTGACAGTGGAAAACCCTGTACAAGTGTACAGGATGAACACACAACACTGGTTTGATAAAGAAATCTTGTTTTTCTAAACAAAAGGTAGCCCAGAAGTAGGCTTACACTTTAATAGACTGTGTTCATCGAATTGAATTTAAATATATCCTCTATGAACAGGGCAGATGAGGAATGTGTGTGTGTCTGGCTTGTTCATTTGACCATAATTGGAACTTCAGATATTCATCTCTGTAAAACGCAAGCTTTCATCAGCAATACAGTTAAGGTAAATCCTGTAAAAATATGAACAAAAATACAGAGTTTCATATAGTAGCTGCATATATGCTATTTTTCAAATGCAATATTTTATATTTACTGATTGAAAAGACATAATTTTATTTTTTGTATTTTTAATCCTGAACTACCAAGAGAGACACATAGCGGAGGAGCGTAAAAAGATTCCCCAAAAATGTTTTAAATATACTAATACTAAGAAGGCAAAGCCGAAGCATATTTTAAAGGATAGTCGGGGGAATTTGGTTAGGAGAAAGCAGCTGTGTTAAATACATTCTTCTCCTTCATTTTTACTAAGGAAAAGAAAGGGTATAATAAACAAGATGGTTTTGGTATGAACAGAGCACTGAATGTTCTTGTATGGCTAACAGAAGCCAGTGTTCGAAAAAAAGACTGGAAAAACTTAATGAGAATAAATCACCAGGACCAGATGGCTTACACCCGAGAGAACTTAACCACCCCAGGAGGTTTTACCCCCTTCATGACCAGGCCATTTTTTGCGATACGGCACTGCATTATTTTAACTGAAAATTGCACATTTGTGTGACGCTGTACCCAAATAAAATGGACGTCCATTTTTTTCCCACAAATAGAGCTTTCTTTTGGTGGTATTTGATAACCACTGCAGTTTTTATTTTTTGCGCAACCCAACAATTTAATTTTCTACAATTACATTTTTTTACTTTCTGCTATAAAACATACCCAATAAAAAAAAATGTAAAAAATCAAATTTCTTCATCAATTTAGGTTCATTTACATCAATATGTATTCTGCTATATGTTTTTGTTAAAAAAAATCCCAATAAGGGTATATTGATTGGTTTGCGCAAAAGTTATTGCGTCTACAAACTATGGGATATTTTTATGGCATTTTTATTTATTTATATTTTTACTAGTAATGGCGATGATCAGTGCTTTTTAGCGGAACTGCAACATTGTGGTGGACAAATCGGACACCTGACACTTTTAACACTTTTTTGGGAACCAGTGACATTATTACAGTGATCAGTGCTAAAAATATGCACTGTTACTTTACTAATGACACTGGCTGACGGTGGGATGGACGTCTGGGGTTCAGTGAAAGGCTTCCGCTCTGACTTTGGCACCCGTCCTGAATGTCATGCCTTGCGTGACGCTGGGTGGGGTCCGCTCGCTAAACAGGGAGTGGTCAAACAGCCTTTTTCTTATTCACAGCTAGTTCTGACATTGATACATAATTTGTGTAGTCTGTACCTGTTACTACTAGTTTTCACTCCCACTGGACGGGGTCCACTCATTACATAGAGAGCATTTAAATACACTTCTTTCATTCACAGTCAGTCCTCTGACTGATACACATCTTGAGATCGCTGGCCTTTACTCCCATATCAGCAACACTAGGTAACTACCACTATAATTATGACATTTATTTCATATGTGGTTTCAATCCCAGGACTTTACCAATTTCTGGGGGCCTATTCTGTTTTGAAATCAGTTCATACTCATGCTATTTGGGCTCCTTTCTTTGATTAGCTTACTTCTTTATATTTTCAGCACCATTTTGGCATTTATATTTTTATATAATTTTCTTTTTTGCATTTATAAATTTTTTATTTTTTCGTTTAGATTGGCCGATCACCGTTCTGTCTCTCTGGGGAGCTATCACAGGTGGCCAGCGGACATTGGGTCCTTCGGACCCGCTGATTGGCTCCCCCTCTGGCCAATCAGCACGCGCCCCCCCCCCCCCCCCTGGCTATTGTACAAAATGACGTACATGTACATGTATATGTACTGCGGCTGGTCGGAAAGTGGTTAAAGAACTTAGCCAGGTTATTGATAAACCATTATTCCTAATCTATAAGGACAGCTTACTGATCAGCATGGTACCAGCTGACTGGTGAAAGCTAATGTGGTACTTATATTCAAAAATTGGTGTTTATTGATGATGTGACAGAAGTAGCTGGATGAATTCTACAGTGTTTAAAGATATACTTTCAGCCCAGATTCAGCCAAATACAGCAAAGTTGATTGGACGGCGTTTCACAGTACAGATGGACTGTGATGAAAAACACACTGCAAAAGCAACCCAAGAGCTTTTAAAGGAAAAGAAGCGCCTCTTGGATGCACTTTTTTTTCATTAATTTTCAATAAAAAGATTGAAATATATAACAGGGATCTACAGACCAGTCAGCCTAACATCAATAGTATGTAAGGTGTTGTAACTCTATACAGAAATTTGTCTGCAGAAAAGGTATCATAACTGAAAACCAGTGTAGATTTCTGAAAGACTGTTCTTGCCAGACCAAACTCTTATCATTCTATGAAGAGATAAGTGAGAAATGTAATGGTGGAAGTCAAATGGGTGTAGTTTATCTAGATTTTGCTAAGGCATTTCCTAGTGTACCTCATAAACATTTCATCTATAAAATTATGTCTGTTGGAAATGATTAAATTGTATGTACATGGATAGGAAGCTGGGTACATGAACGGTTTCAAAGGTTAGTTATAGTTGACTTATTCTCTGAACAGTTTAAAGTTGTGAGTGGTGTACCCCAGGGTTCTGTTATTGGGCCAATTCTGCTCAATTTGTTTATTAATGATATGAATGTTGAAATCAAAAGCTTGATTTCAATGTTTGCTGATGATACCAAATTACACAGGGAAATAACTCAAACACAGGATATAGGATATAGCATCATTACAGGAAGCCTTTAATACAATAGGGGGTTGAGCAGATACATGGCAGATGAGATTTAATATTAAGAAATGTAAAGTTATGCACTTGGGTGTCAAGAATACACATGCAAATTACACATTAAGCGGTGCTCCACAAGGAGAATCATTATTGGAAAAGGATCTGGAGATGCTTTTACATCACAGACTTAACAATAGTATTCAATGCCAAGCTGCAACTAACAAAGCTAGCAAAATACTATCGTGCATTAAAAAAGGCATACATTCAAGAGATAAATCAATAATTCAGCCTCTACAAAACACTAGTTCAGCCTCATCCGGAATGTGCAGTTCAATTTTGGTAACCACTAACCAATACTCTGGAAAGACATTGAATTAAAAGTTCCTCAGCTATGAGGATCAATTGTATAGATTACAGTTATTCAATCTGGAGAAGAGACTCTTATGTGATATTATTACTACAAATATATGAAAGCTGCATTCAGTAACTGTAATAAACTGTTTTACTCTAAGATACCTGGTGAGGACATGCAGTCACAACTTGAGGTTACAAGAAAGGGCGTTTAACCTTAGACTAAAGAAAGAGTTCTCTACCATTAGAGCAGTAAAAATGTAAAACTCCTTCCCCAGGAGGTGGCACTAGCTGAGCGTGTTGACAACTTAAAAAACTTTTAGATGTCTTCCTCAGGAAACAGACTACATGGCTAAGGGAATTGTTAGAGAATAAAAATTAATCGATCATTGTGATTATAAGGAATAGTCAGCAGTGGTATATAAACATTTTTGTGCAGTCACTTAGATTTAACACATGATTGTCATGTTTACACCATGCTGGTATTGTCCAGTTAAGATTGAATGTTTGTGAACCCATAGGAGTTTTTTTTTATTTCTGCATGAATGATTTAAAAAAAATATACCGTAGTCATGATATTAAATTGAGATCCTTGCTATTCCTATCCAGTAGCAGTACACAGAGACTGTTAGTGCACATGTAGGCTCCTTAGTGCACCATTTCTCCTGCTACAGTTTTTTAGCAATTCCTAGATCTGCCTTTTTCAAACACACCATAGGGTTCTTTCCTGCTCTTTCAAGAGTGCCTTGGCAAAATGCCTGAAAATTGTCCTAAACTGCTAAAATTTTTCAACAAGCCATTGGTTGGATAAAACCTGCCTTTTTGTTACCTAAAGCCATAGGTTTTTACTGTGCAGCATTACAACTAGGGATGGGCCAAACAAACATTGTGAAAGTTCGGAAACCGAAAAACGGACCCCATTGAAGTCTATGGGACCTGAGCATGAAAAATCAAAAGTGCCTATTGTGAAGGCTTATATGCAAGTAATTGGGCATACAATGGTTATGGGGTCCGGGTACTGCCCTGGGAGACATGTATCAATGGGAAAAAAGTTTGTAAAAAACGTCATTCTTAAATGAGCAGTGATTTATCGATGCATGAAGTGAAAGTGAGATTTTTTTGGATAAATTCTGGTGTCTCTACCACAGACTTTGGATTTCTACTTCTGCAACGGGCGCAGAAAAATAGTTCTTTTGAGTGTTGGCAGCGCATTCCCACCATATCCGTATAGAGGAACTCTGGATGAAAGCAAGAATTGGCCTTGCTATCAAAAATTGCAATTATATGCACCTGTCAAACAGGTGCAGAAAAATTGTTCTTTGGGTGTTGGTGGTGCCTTCACACCATAAGCCTATAGAGGTACTCTTGAAGAAAGCAAGAAATGGCCTTGCTGTCAAAAATGTTAATGATATGCACCTGTCATACAGGTGCATAAAAAGTGGTCTTTGGGTATTAATTTTACTTATGAAACCTACACCAAAAACATTCTTCCAGATTAAATCAACACCCGCAATACTAGGCAGCCTAGAAGTCCTGCAGAGATTCCACATCCCAAAAACACTTTATCAGTGACATCAGCATTCGGGGCTTCATAGCTGCTGGTAATCCAAGACTGATTCATTTTGATAAAAGTCAGATGGTCCACAGAGTCTGTGGACAGATGCATTCTATGATCAGTAATAAAACCTCTAGCAGCACTGAATGCCGTTCGGGAAACAGGTTGGATACAGGGCAGCCTAGCATCTCATTAGCATACTGGGCAAGTTCTGACCAGTGGTCTATTCTCATGACCCAGTAAGCCAGTGAATCATCGACTGGAAATCTCTGTTTTCATCCCTAGATAGTCATCCATCATGTAATGCAGATGCTGCCGATGGGATGTGGAAGCTGACAGCCCTGGGTGGCCGAGGACTAAAAAAATTCAGAAATGCATCCTCTCCACCGCTCCTCTCTTGACCAAAAGAAGCCTCCAAACTATGTTTTTCACAACACTGTAACTTAATAGAGTCCGGAAAAGCGTTCGATGAACTTCTCTTTATGGTGTCCTCAAGAGATTTAATCTTCTACACTCTCTGTGGGGACGGGAGGAGTTCTGAGACTTTCCCCTTATAACGGTGGTCAAGGAGGGTTGCCAACCAATAGTGATCCCTTTCCTTTACGCCACATATTCTTGGGTCCTTTCTAAGGCTTTGAAGCATGAGGGAGCCCATGCGCCACCAATTTGCAGGCATGAGAAGCAGACTCCTCAGGGTCACTGAGGATTATAGTATCTGGAACTGCCTCCTCGCAGCCACATACTACTCTCAAGGGTTCTGCAGATGGATATCATGGCTCACCATCCTTGCGGTCTCCCCAAATGTTGACAGTACATTACTTGCATCCTTTATGAGAAGCCTTTGGTGTGGGGAAAAAAAACTGATCTGGCCTGAGCCTGTAATTGTATCATACTCACACAGGTACTCGTTGACAGCCCTCTGCTGCATGTGCAGCCACTGTAGCATTGGCAAAGTCGAGTTCCACCTGGTGAGCATGTCACAAATCAGACGGTTTATAGGCAGGTTGAGTTCCCACTGAATTTCAGCCAACCGAGCGCTGGCTGTGTATGATTGCCTAAAATGGCTACAGACTCTTCTCGCCTGCTTTAGTAAATCTCACATTTGAGGCCCATTCGGACAAAAAAGCATCACCAGTGACAAGAATTTTTCCAAGTCACTAGAAAGTATTATATAAGCGAAGGATTAAGGGACTTTAAGTGAAATGTGACCTGGTAAGGTCACCTATTTCCATACCTTGGGACTTTAAATGAAAACATGACCTGGTAAGGTCATGTATTTCCATCCCTATAATAGTCAAAAGAGGGAAAGAGCAACGGGGGCGGGACTTTAAATGAAGTGTGAAATTACAATAAAATAATATAAATTGGTGAACAATTGGAAAATTTTAATAAGTTCATAAAGAGTATAACATATACATGATTAAATCATTTACAATCAATACGAGATACTGGATACAAGATACAAGTCACTAGAAAGCCATCCAATGCCACTGAATGGTAAGAATGAACATTGATCAAATTATAGTTTGCATGCTTTAAATGTTGCTTAACATACCATCCAAAATGTTTATTTTTTGCAGATTAAGATAATTATAATAAATGGACATACGTCTGTTGTATACACCTATTAAGGCAACTCACTTGTGCGCACTCAACATTTGCGCTTACTGCATAAACCCAGAATGCAACCAAGATGCAGGGTGAGGGGCCAGCAGCTGTTAAGCTTAAAAACTATTTTGTGCCATAAAAGTGGGCCAGGAGATAACAGATCCACAATGTGATGGAATAGGGTGAATGCTCTCTACTCTTCCATGATGACTGCCTCGCTGGGGTTGTGCCTCACCCTCACTTTCCTCCTCTGCTCTATCTGGCACCCAAGTCGAGTCAGTGACCTTATCATCATCATCTCCTCCATCCTCATTACCACTAGAGACAACTTGGCAATACGCTGCGGCTGAGGGAACATGAATGCCAATTTGTGTACCAGTGTTCTCCCCTCTCTGTAGGCTCATGTTCCTGCCTTCCCCAAATAATTCTGCTGACTCCTCCATGCCTGATGCAGGAATAGCTGTGGACAATTAGGCAGGTTTTGCTACTCTGGCAGCTGCAGGGGACTGTGCACTAGTCTCTGCTTGGGTGACGGAGGATGAGGATGATGACGACGGTTTAGTAAGCCAGTCCACCACCTCCTCTGCATGCTGGATAGCACGGGCAACATCATTAAACCGAGGAAATGGTGCACCGTCTGAGG
The DNA here is from genome assembly GCF_037356315.1 of Lithobates pipiens. Taxonomy (NCBI): domain Eukaryota; kingdom Metazoa; phylum Chordata; class Amphibia; order Anura; family Ranidae; genus Lithobates; species Lithobates pipiens. Next base: position 447,935,919 of record NW_027507718.1, on the reverse strand, counting down.
ACTGACCACGTCCACCTTTGCCTGTGGACACATATGCTGCTGGCCCACTCACAGTGGCATGGGAACTTCTGCCTTTCCTTGCTGTCCTCCCAGACATGATGGGGGAGTGGGGGTGCTGATTAACAAAATGTAATAAAGATGTGTAAATGTGTACTTGGATGCACTTTAATCAGTGGAAAGTGGTGTTTAGTGCACTTTAATTTGAGCATTCACTACACAGACATACTCCATACATTATAATATACTGCGTCAAATGTGCAGTAACACACAGAACTATATGGCATTAAACTTGTAGTAACGCAATGAAATAAACGGTGTTAAACTTGCAGTAACACAATTAAATATACGGCTTTAAACTTGCAGTAACGCAATGAAATATATGGCGTTAAACTTGCAGTAACACACAGAACTATATGGTGTTAAACTTGCAGTAATGCAATGAAATATAGGGCATCAAATTTGCAGTAATGCAATGAAATATACAGAGTTAAACTTGCTGAAATGCAATGAAATATACGGTGTTAAATTTGCAGTAACGCAATGAAATATAGGGCATCAAATTTGCAGTAATGCAATGAAATATACAGAGTTAAACTTGCAGAAATGCAATGAAATATACGGTGTTAAACTTGCAGTAACGCAAAGAACTATATGGCATTAAACTTGCAGTAACACACAAAACTATATGGCATTAAACCTGCAATAACGCAATGAAATAAATGGCATTAAACTTGCAATAACGCAATGAAATATACGGTGTTAAATGTGCAGTAACACAATGAAATTTACAGCATTAAACTTGCAGTAACGCAAGAACTATACAGCATTAAGTGTGCAGTAATGTACAGAACTATACAGAGTTAAACTTGCAGTAATGCACAGAATTATATGGCTTTAAATTTGCAATAATGCAATGAAATATACAGCGTTAAACGTGCAATAACGCAATGAAATATATGGTGTTAAACTTGCAGTAACGCAATGAAATATATGGCATTAAACTTGCAGTAATGCAATCAAATATATGGCGTCAAATTTGCAGTAACGCAATGAAATATGCAGCATTAAACTTGCAGAAACGCAATGAAATATACAGTGTTAAACTTGCAGTAAAGCACAGAACTATACGGCGTTAAACTTGCAGTAATACAATGAAATATAAAGCGATTAAACTTGCAGTAATGCACAGAACTATACAGCGTTAAACTTTCAGTAATGTACAGAACTATATGCTGTTAAAATTGCAGTAATGCAATGAAATATACAGCGTTAAACTTGCAGTAATGCACAGAACTATAAACTTGCACTAACGCAATGAAATACACAGCGTTAAACTTGCAGTAACCCAGAGAACTATACAGTGTTAAATTTGCAGTACCGCAATGAAATATACGGCGTTAAACTTGCAGTAATGCAATGAAATATACAGTGTTAATCTTGCAGTAACGCAAAGCACTATACAGCATTAAACTTGCTGTAATGCACAGAACTATATAGTGTTAAATTTGCAGTAACACAATGAAATATACAACATTAAGCTTTCAGAACGCACAGAAATATAAGGCATTAAACTTGCAGTAACACACTGAAATGTATGGCAGTTAAACTTGCAGTAACGCAATGAAATATACGTTGTTAAACTTGCAATAGTGCAACTGAAATATACTGCGTTAAGCATGCACTAATGCACAGAAATGTACTGCATTAAATGGCACGTAACGCACTGAAATATACAGCGTTAAACTTGCAGTAACACAATAAAATATACTGTGTTAAACAGTCACTACACTCACACTGACTGAACTACAGGCATACCCCACTTGTAAGTATACAATGGGGTTTATTTACTAAAGCTGAAAGTGCAAAATCAGGCTCACTTCTGCATAGAAAGCAATGAGCTCCCAGGTTTTATTACCAAAGCTTAATTGAACAAGCTGGGGTTAGAAGCTCATTGGTTTCTATGCAGAAGGGAACCTGATTTTAAATGTTCCAGCTTTAGTAAATAAACCTCATTGTGTACTTAAAAGTGGGGTATGCCTGTATCCCTACACTCACACTAATGTAAAGATGAATGGCCACACTACACTCACAATGACTGAACTATCCCTACATTCACACTAATGTAAAGATGAATAGTTGCACTACACTCACACTGAACTATCATTAGATGCACACTAAACTGATATTCTACACCGGGGATATTCAATTAGCGGACCTCCAACTGTTGCAAAACTACAAGTCCCATCATGCCTCTGCCTCTGGGTGTCATGCTTGTGGCTGTCAGAGTATTGCTATGCCTCATGGGACTTGTAGTTCTGCAACAGCTGGAAGTATGCTAATTGCATATCCCTGTTCTACACTGACACTAGAATCAGAATAGCACACTATAGCATACTAACTGTCTAATAGCACTGAACAATGCCCTGCTGTATCTCTCTCCACAATGCTATCACACTACAAATGGCCGCTATAGAAAGAATATTTTTATAGTGCGGGGCGCGATTATGCTTCAGCCATTTAGGGCTTTCAATGCATTGTGCACTGTGGTCGTTCGGCGGGCTGAACAAATGGTCAAACAACTCTATAATTTGGTTGTTCGGAGAATGTCCGAAAAGCCAAAGTTTGGCCCGAACTCATGCTCGGGCCAAACCATTTGTCCATCCCTAATTACAACCTTGGGCTCCATATGAATTAGCTTCTGCCGTCCTAACAACTGATGACATAATTTATTCCAGAATCAGTTTTTCTGAATTCACTGAACACTCACAATAGAGGAACTAATCCACCAATCCATATTGTTAAAGCTAGGCTCGCTAAATATATCATGACCTGGGCCTCCTGGATTGAGTTTATCCCCAAGAATATAAACAGAAAAATGGCTCCAGTTGACCAGCAAAGCCTATGATACTAATAAGTGACAGGAGAGCTGTTGCAGACTAGGAATGAGCCGAACACCCCCTTGTTCAGTTTGCACCAGAACTTGCGAAAAGGTAAAAAATTTGTGTGAACACCGTTAAAGTCTATGGGACAGAAACATGAAAAAGAACATCAAACATGCTCATTTTAAAGGCGTATATACAAGTTATTGCCATACAAAGTGTTTGGGGGCCTGGGCCCTGCCCTAGGGGACATGTATCAATGCAAAAAAAAAAGTTTTTAAAATGTCAGTTTTTTCAGCAGCAGTGATTTTAATAATGCTTAAAGTGAAACAATAAAAATGAAATATTCCTTTAAATATTCCTTTAAATATTGTGCCTAGTAGGGTGTCCCTTTGGGTCTGGTATGAATATCACCCAAATTGAAAAAAACTAATTGTGTGGGGGTCACCCCCAAAATCTATACCAGGTCCTTTTGGTATGGATATTAAGGGGAACCCTGCATCAAAATAAAAAAAATGGCGTGGGGGTCCCCCCAAAATCCATTCCAGGCCCTTCAGGTCTGGTATGGTTTGTAAGGGGAACCCTGAGCCAAAATATAAAGAAAATGGCATGGGGGTCCCCCATAAAATCCATACCAGACCCTTATCCGAGCACACAACCTGGCAGGCTGCAGGAAAAGTGCCTTCCCAGCCTCCTGAACTTTACCAGGCCACGTGCAAAGAGACTCGAGAAAAAAAAAATATGGAAAAACTCCACCTCGATGGGAGGCTCCCGCTTACTGCGGGATTTTTGCTTTGACAGCTGTTATATTGCTGAGGGCGTGGCCACCCGATGATGTAAGTGGGGGATTTGGCCCCTTCTGATGTTATGTAACATCACTTAAAGTCAGAGGGGGCGGGGTCACCCATTTATGTCACCAGGTGGCCCTGCACTCAGCTATATAACAGCTGTCATCTTGAAGAGGCTACAGTAACGGAGGCGGGGTTTTTCCATTTTTTTGTGTTTTTTTTCTTGGTCCATCGGCGTTGTGATCGAAGATGAATAGACATTGTGGGACATTTTTATTTTTTTATTTTTTAATAAAGGTATTGTCTCAAACTGGCGACTGTCATTTTTACTTTTTTGACACTTTTTTTGGTAAATGTGTAGGGGTACAATGTAAACGATAAACATTCACAAAGGGGGTCTGGGATATGGGGGTCGCCCTTGCCTATATATCAGCTGTCACAGCGAAAAGATAGCAGTTGGCTGCACCCAATACCTATTCACATGGTGGGGGCAACACGCAGAAAAGGTGTTTTGGGGGATCCCAAAACACTCTCCCCATGTTGAGGGCATGTGGCCTGGTACGGTTTGGGGGTATGCTCTCTTGTCCCCGCTTTTCCTGCAGGCCACCAGGTTGCATGCTTGGATAAGGGTCTGGTATGTATTTTGGGGGGACCCCATGACATTTTTTTTCATTTTGATGCAGGGTTCCCCTTAATATCCATACCAGACCTGAAGGGCCTGGTATGCATTTTGTGGGGACCCCCACACAATTTTTTTTACATTTTGGTGTGGGGTTTCCCAAAGGGCCTGGTAATGGACTGGGGGGGGGGGCGTTTTTTTTTCAATGATTTTTATCTATATTGCCAGGATCCGACAATACATTACAGCCGCAAGCAGTTTTAAATTTAAAAAAAAAAATTTCCTTTAGAAATGTCATTTTACTGTGGTACTGTTCTAAACATGGCAAACTTTACAGACTAAGGACACCAACCCACTACAACCCCCCCCCCCCCCCCCCCGGCATAATACTATATTTAATTTTTATTGTTTCACTGTAAGCATTATTAAAATCACTGCTCCTGAAAAACCGGACTTTTAAAACTTTTTTTTAGCATTGATTCATGTCCCCTGGGGCAGGACCCGGGTCCCCAAACACTTTTAATGGTAGTAACTTGCATATAAGCCTTTAAAATTAGCACATTTGATTTTTCACGTTCTGTCCCATAGACTTTAACAATTTGCACAATCTCACTGTGTATTGTCGTGCATTCTGCGGCACTCAAATTTGCCACAAACGCCCCATAATGTTCATTGTTTGGCGAACGAGCGAACACCCATTTGACTTGAACATTGGGTTCATCCCTACTGCAGGCAAGCACAGCGCTGGATCGAGAGTGAGGATTCAGATAAGTATAAGGGGTGGTGGGCGGGGGGGGGAGGGGGGGGTACTGTACCTAAACATTTTTTACCTTATGCAGGGAATGCATTAAAATGGTTGTACATCCTGCTTAGTAATTTTTACCTACAGGTAAGCCTATAATAAGTCTTACCTGTAGGTAAAATGAATATCTCCTAAACCTGTACCGTTTAGGAGATATTCACCCTGTATGCTTCCAGCGATATTACTAGCGCATGCGCACTAAAGGTCCAGCATACCTTGCCGGAACTTCAGAGCTTTGTGCCGGAACCGAGGGTTCCCACACAAACCCGGTAGAAAGACAGGGGAAACGCGTCAGCCTCTCAGTGGTGAAATGTCAGCGCTGGATGACTTTGTTCCAAGGTGAGTATTTCGTAATGTGCTAGTAGGCCCACTGAACAAGGTGTTAAGACCAAGCCAGGATCCCCTAACCCACTGATCACCACACAATCCCCCCTAAACATTTTAGCCTTTCTCAATGTCCCACCCTTCTTACTGTATACCCACCCTACCCCTGCTCTCCCCTTTTTTCTTATCTCTCTTCTTCCTTTTTATTTTTTTCGCATTACTCTCCCTCCTAACTTTACCTACTCCTAGACACACCTCTACCAACCTACCTAACCTTTAAATTTGTTCTCCTACCTTGATATCCTCCATTTTCAGAATTTTATCTACATTTTTACACTCCCTGACAACTACAACATACACAACCATACCACCCATATTCACTTCCCCTGTCAATCACACACACTTTAAACCCATATCGCTTCTAGCATACCTGTGATTGTCTATATTGTAAGTTTATTATATTTGAGAAATGTGTATTGAAAAAGCATTCAAGCTGTACTTATAATAAAACAATTATGTGCACTTGAAATTTACATTTTTGAATAAGAATCCTTATGAAAAAAAAAAATTGAATTTCCTAGAGGCCTGATTTCTATTAATTACCTTTATTTGTTAAAATAATAAGTTAAATAAACACTTAGCAGTATAAACAACAGGACAGGTTCTTTGTTAAATAAGACCCCAGAGATGATTGACTAGAGAATATAATCTGTTCACATAGCAAAGTGAAGAAAAAAAACTAAGAAAAAAGGACAAAGGTTTTCAAACAAAAAAGGACCGAATCACAGTGTATATAAAATAATATGCAAAGTGTATGGAGGGAAGCTTCAGGGTGGCAAAGATGTTTTTATTACAAATTATGTAAGCAGAATGCAGTTCCAACCTGAATCTAAGGTCAGTAACCACTCCATGGGCTTGTTTTTGTAGTTTTATTGGGGAAACAACTTGGATGGAGTCTAAGAGTATATAGGGGATGCCCAACTTGACTTGGAGGACAAAACTTCCTATTTCTGTACAAAAAAAAAACCACAAGGAAGAATCCTGGACTTTCTACTCCCTCAGGAGTGGCTTCTGTCGCTTAATGGATCAATAACACAGTCTGTGTAAAGAGCGCTTGGTCTTCAGACGCCAGCTGGAAACTGCCCATCCTCCTGGCTGTCTTAAAGAATATCCCAGAGCCTCTCTATTGTAGGCCCTGGGGGTGTAGAGGTACTCACACTGTCTTTGTCCTGCAGCTGTAGGTGAAACTGCTTTCAGGCCTTTCACTAGGCTAGTTTCTTTCCTGGCTATGCCCAGTGGACTGTAGGGAGATTACATTTTCAGCTTTCTTCTGCCAACTTCCAGTCTCCAGCCTGAAGGCAGACCTCCCTCCTTCTCTGGGGCCTCCTCCCAGGCTACACACAGCAGCACTTCAGCACTCCATCTTCCACCCGACTTCCCTACGGACCAGGGTCCACAATATTTATGGATCAGCCACCCTGCCAGGCCTCCTGCCTGGGGATTGGCCAGATTCCCATAAATATTCAGAATGGCACCCTCTGTCCTCCACCTCCTAGCTTCTAGAAACTTCTCAAAGCTTTCAAAACCAGGGGGAGGTACTAGAGGCCTGACCTGTAGAGCTCTCTAGTCTGACTTAACATAAACCCTCTGACTCACACCCAAGCCTCTATCTACACTACACAACTATGTACTCTCCTGAATTATTACACTGAAGACTGACCTACAAGGCACACAGGCCCCATATTTAGTTTTACGAGTATTTTCAAGTGATCCTCGATACCTACCTTGGGCAAAAAGAAGGTGGTCTGGACAGGAGAAGTAAAAGCAGGAGCCAGCCTATCTTGAGGATTTAACCCCCCTGACGGTATTCCCGAGTCTGACTCGGGGTGGATTTTTTATACCAAGAGCGGTATCCCCGAGTCAGACTCGGGACTGCATCGCTGGATCCAGGAGGAGGTTTACTTACCTTCTCCCTCGGATCCAGCGTTGTCTCCCCGCTGTACGAGCGAGCCGTGTCTCGCTCGATGCATTACATCGCCGATCTCCGTGCCCTGCGAGCGTTGCGACGCACGGGCACGGAGATCGGCGCCAAATTCAAAAAGTGAAACAAACAGTAAACATACAGTATAATGTAATCTTACAGATTACATTGCTGTATGTAAATATTTCACATCCCCTTTGTCCCTAGTGGTCTGCCCAGTGTCCTGCATGCAGTTTTATATAATAAAAACTGTTCTTTATGCCTGGAAACTGGAGATTGCCCATAGCAACCAAAACTGTCCCTTTACATCAAAAATGATTTTAGACCAGCTAGAAAACAGCAATAATAAATTGGAATCACTCGCAGAATTGAGCGATAGCGATTTGTGGGGAGATCCGTCATCAAATACTGAAAAGTAATGACAGTGACAATTCTGCAACTGAGCAAATTTCAGTGTTTTTGATTTGATTACATTATTGAATAATTTTTATTATTGTTATATTATTATTTGGTACAATTATTTATAATTATTTATTATATTATAATTTATGATTTCATTTTTCAAACTTTATCATACCCGGGATGTTTACTAGACTCTGGTTTGGACAGATTTAAGTGAGTTATTCCTAAGAATTACAGGACTACAATATAAAAGGCCAAATTTTCATGCAAAATAATGGTACCGCTTTTAGCACCTAAAATCCGAAATAATCGTACCGCCAGGGAGGTTAATTGCTTTACGCTGTTCACCTTACAACAGTAAGGTAATTATTTAGTACACCTACGGGCTCTGTGGACACCAAAGAATCACCAGTGTTTTTGAACACCATTTGCCACCTGTTTGTGACTTTTCACTGGTTTCACTGCGGCTTTGAAGACTTTTTCACTATATGAAAACTTTCACTTTAGTAGCACTTTGCACTTTGGATTTTGCTATATGTATTTTCCTGTGCCACGGACTTTATTTATATTAGTGTCCCATGCATGTTTATTTACAGGTTTTATTTATTTTTATTAATGCTGATACCTCCATGCATTTGTTTGATTATTGATTTCGCTATTTTTTATTCTTATTTTTACACGGTCACTGTGAATATTGTGGTTGTTTATTAGCACATTAGCACTTCATGTAGTAGCACTATTCACTTTATACTGTAGAACCCTCTTCTTTTGGATTTAAAACGAATTTTTATTCTAATACAGTATTTATTAATACCGTTACAATAGGAGCGCAACACCACTTTATATACCTTTATGTACTCAAGAGGATGCAAGCAATGGGCCTCATTTACCCAAGTGACTGATATAAGGAAATCTTTTTTTAGTGCCTGCTAGAAACCTGCTTTGCTTAAAAGTTGCACTGAAAATGACAGGCATTGAATGTCTGAAACTGACTGCTGTGGGAATAAAAACAGAGTACTTTTTCAGACCTTTTAATTCAACTGGAGCCCTTCTTTAACATGTCCATGTTTATCCATATGATGATAGAATTCTAAACTACACAGAAGAGGAGAAGAAGGAAGGCAACTGTTTATGTGCACACCGAAGCATGTTAATATTACAAAATAACTATCAGGGGAGTTTGGAGTTGGGCAGATCTCTTGTTAACTGAGGCGATAAAAGAGATTGAAAGGTAGTCAGGCTGTCAAAGTGAAACGGGCTCTAAGTTGTGACAGAATAAAACATGTACTGGTCACTCTCTGCTGCACTGAAAGAGCTAGTCAGTTTCCATCAATAATCACAACAAGGCCAAGCCAGTTGTGGAAACTAAAAAGCAGCATATTTCTGATTGAAGGCAAACTATAGAAAACATCACATCTGCTGCCCTGTGAAACCTTCACACGTACATGTATGTTCCTTCACAGAACTTAAAAGGCGTACATCTGCTCTGAAAAGGTATGATTTTGTGATACATGGTATATATAGTGACACTACTAATAAATTATTAAAGCTAAACTCCCTGCAGATATAAAAGACACAAATTATTGCAGCTCTTTATTAATGAATACATAATTATATGTATACATTTGAATGCAAACAGAGAAAGTACCTTAACTAGTATAGTATATTTACTGCGAGAGATCGGCAGGTACAGGCACAGTCACGTGCATGTACGTGACAGCCTTCTTCCGGGTTTGGGCAGCGCATGCACGTGCCCCCCTGACTGCCTGTGCTATGTTTGCACACAGCACAAGTTTGGCAGAAGATATCAGCCAACATACAAACAGACAGAACTGTGTACAGATCTGCTCTTAAAAAGCAGGGAGAAAAAGAGCCAGATCAGAAAGTAAAACCAGCACACATTACACATTGTTAGGCACACAGTTAACCCCTTAATTGCCCCTAGATGTTAACTTGTTCCCAGCCAGTGTCATTAGTACAGTGTTAAAGCGGAGGTCCACCCTAAAGTGGACCTTCCGCTCATCGAAACCCTCCCCCCCTCCGGCGCCACAATTGGCACCTTTCAGGGGGGAGGGGGGTGCAGGTACCTGTACAGAACAGGTATCTGCACCCACTTCCGGGATAGCTCTCTGCGGAAAGGGGCGTAGATTACGCCCCTTTCCGAAAGTCCCCCGCTGCCTGCTGGGAAACACACAGATCCCAGAGGCAGCGGGTCCATCCGTATTGCGCAGCGCGACTCGCGCATGCGCAGTAGGGAACCGGGAAATGAAGCCGAAAGGCTCCACTTCCTGATTCCCATACCCAAGATGGCGGCGGCAGCACCCGAGAGACGATCGAGAGATCGGCTTCGGGTGCCGACATCGCGGGCGCGGGTCCATCCGTATTGCGCAGCGCGACTCGCGCATGCGCAGTAGGGAACCGGGAAATGAAGCCGAAAGGCTCCACTTCCTGATTCCCATACCCAAGATGGCGGCGGCAGCACCCGAGAGACGATCGAGAGATCGGCTTCGGGTGCCGACATCGCGGGCGCTGTATATATATATATATATATATATATACTGTATATATATATATATATATATATATATATATATATATATATATACTGTATATATATATATATATATATATATATATATATATATATATATATATATACAATATATATCTATATGTAGATATATATATCTACAACATAGTTTGTAGACACTGTAACTTTTGCCCAAACCAATTAGAATATACTTATTGGGATTATTTTTTTTCTTTTGCCAAAAAAGTAGAATACATTTTAGTCTAAATGTGGCACAATACGATTGCCCTAAATTTATGAAGAAATTTGATTTTTTTTTAAATGATTTATTGGATATGTTTTAAAACAGAAAGTAAAAAAATATATATATTTTTTAATATTCTGTCTTTTTTTGTTACTATAATAATAATAAAAAAAAAACTGTGGTGATCAAATACTAACAAAAGAAAGCTCTGTGTAAAAAAAAAAAAATAATTATATGAATTGCATTTGCGTACAGTGTTGCATGACTGCACAATTACCAGTCAAAAAATAGCACAGTGCTGAATGCTCTGGTCATGAGGGGGGTAAAACCTTCTGGAGGTCAAGTGGTTAGTTTAACTTGATGTCAGCCTTCTGCAATCCCATGTACAGCAACGATCAGACTGATGGAGAGAGAAGCATCACAAGCAGCCAATGAGCTGTTGTGCAGTGATCATGTACTGCCAAGGAACATGCTGATAGAAGGAGAGAGCATTGTGATGAGTTTATTAGTGTGCAGCTGCTCCTTTAAAAGTCCACTCATAGCCTGTGACATATAAGAGTTACTTAGCTACAGCAGAGAAAAATCAGGTCTTCTGTCCTAAATAAACATTCATATACAGAAAGGCGCTAAAAAAACAGGGATAAAAAGTCCAAAAGTGATAAGAAGTGAGAATTCTTCAAATGATATCCACACCATCCGCCACCTTATTGAGTGTGATCCTTCAACTATCACCAACACCGTAAGTAAAAGTGCTCGCTTACCAGCAAGCACAGACCTCAAACCACGGAAGGCCAGTGAAACTTGTGGCTCTAAACCCAGCCAGGGATTTTATCATCCAGGAAACCTCATAAGGCATATGAAACCACCTTCCGGATGATGTTGTCACAGGAGATCCCCAAAATACAAAAAGCTTGCCATAGCAAAAAGAATCTTTAATACTTTATTCAGAGCATAGATAGTTGCACAAGAAGAGTGTAAAATCGCATTGCAATCATAAAAACCGGCTGGCTAAATCACAAGAGCTCCTTCTTCCGGGTTTTCGAGATGTGCAGTGACGTCAGCATGTCACTCTGTCTTTTATGTGTTTCGTCATAAGAAGACGTCATCCAGGGCACCAAACAGGTCTTCTGTCCTGCCAGAAGAGGCTGTGCTGTGTGATTGAGCTGTGTAAATCTTAGGACTGGATGGGCAGAAATACAAATCTATTTACATATTTTATATTTTATGTAATTTCTTCCTGGGGTTCTGCTATAAAACAGATAACAGTTTTTTGTTTTTATAACAGGATACCTTACAGTAGATCCCTACTGGACCTTTTCTGGGCTTGTTGGTTCCTACCTTTTTCCCTCTTATGCCACGTACACTCGACTGAACTTTCCGTCAGCCTAGGTCCATCGGACAGTCCAATCATGTGTGGGCTAATCCAATAGTTTTTCAAAAAATTAAAAAATCAGACGGACCTGGAAATAGAACATGTTTCAAATCTGTCCGATGTACTCAATTCCTATTGGGAAAACCGTTTGTTTGTATGCTGGTCTGATGAACCAAATACGATGCAAGGGAAGCTATTGGCTACTGGCTATTGATCTTCCTTTTTTAGTCCCGTCTTACGTCATCACGTTCAAACTGAACAGAACTCTGCCGAAAATGTCCGTTGGGAAGACTGTCAGACCTAAGCCGCGTACACACGGGCGGATTGTATGGCCTACTTAGTCCGTCATACAATCCGACGGACAGTCCGTCATACTTTCGAATGAACGGACTTGACCACACACGGATGCACAAACAGTCCGTCGAAAGCTTGCGCGATGACGTGTACAGCACGTACGATGGGACTAGAAATAGGAAGTCCAATACACAGCAATGCAACCTTCCGCCGTGTAAATCCTTTCTGAGCATGCGCCATTCTTAGTCCGTCGAACTAGCCTACTCACGAGCGGATTGTCCGCTGAAACCAAAATATGACGGACAGTATTACGGAAATTCCGAAATACTTAGTACGCCAGACTGCACGCTGAAAAAGTCCGCTGAAGCCCACACACGAGCGGACTGTCCGCTGAAATGTGTTTAGACGGACTAAGTACGCCATACAGTCCGCCCGTGTGTACGCGGCTCTAGTCTGCCGGAAAGTTTGGTCGTGTAGAGGTGGCATTACAGGTAAAAACAAAAAACAAAAGATAGAGAAAATAAAATCAAGAGAAAAGAAAGGTTATCGTCTATAGTTGTCAATAAATTGCTTGTTCCACTTTCCTACAGCTTAAACTTCTATTCAGTGTAGGTTACAACTTTCTTTTGTTCCCATTTTCTTTTAAATCTTATAAACCATTGCAAAGTGTGTGTTTAAAGGAAAACTCCACTAGCACTGTATTCATATAAAATAAATTTGACATATTTTTATAATATATTCTGAAAAACTACTACCCTTTTTAAGACAGAAACACGCTATTTATGTTGTACCTCTGCTTCTAGATGCCAACAGCTATGTGGAGTTTGACACATTAAGCGAAGGTCAGCAGATTCCAGTAACCTTCTATAGAGTAGAGTGGATGACAGTTCTGAGATTACGTTGGACCAGCTTTGCTTTACTTCATGTTTCTTTGGACACAGCAGATCCTACCGATATGCATTTGCAATGCAGGCATAGCATAGCAAATTCTGCCTTTTGCTGCTTTTTGCACTTAAATGCATGCGTTTGAGCAGAGCTGTGTTCTGATGCCAAAGGCAGCGGTTGATAACAATGTTTGTCTACACAAGCCCAAAGAAGGTTTTTTTAAAACGAAATCCTCCTAATTAAAATAATCTATTGTAAAATGTAAGTAATTAATATGTTTTAAGGTACATCTTAGTGCATATGCACACACCTTATTAAAAGTTCAATGGGGTTATTTTTTTTTTACTCATTTAAAACAAAAATACACAAACCCTTAGTAAGTTGGCTTATTTCAATTTTTTTCTCTACCCCCTTCCCTTCCCTTAAGGGACCTCATTAGGGTTGCCACCTTTTCTTCAAGCCAAATCCAAACACTTTAATGGCCTGGGATACCTTTGGGTGCCCCAAGGAGAGTAGTAATGCGGTTCACATAGCCTGCTGTAGTGAACAGTGGGTGCAGCCAAATTGCTCTTTCTGACATCATTGCCCTTCCCCCTCAGTGATGCCGAACCTGCTCCCAGACAGCCACCCACAGCTCCCGGACAGCAACAGATTTGTGTGTGACTATCTTGGTTACATGGGGAGCCACAGCCCGGTTTAAATAATGTGTCTGGGTTTCAGTCTGCCTGAAACCCGGACACACGATTCAAATCCTGGACATGGGGCAACCCTAGACCTCATTGCGGGATGGATTATGCAGTGATTGATATGCAGTTATTGATATACAGTATATAGAAAATGTTTAGTTGGTCACCATTCTAGACTCAATAGGGGTTTTTTTTTTTTTTTACTAGAGTAGAGATTGCATAGCGAATGTTCAGTTAAATCATATTCAAACAAATATTCTTTTTTTTTTTTGACAGCCGTGGCCTTCTACAATGTTTCCAGGATGCAGCAAAAGTCTTCTACACTAAAAGTGAGGAGTTGTATCACCAAAGCAGTCACAGACAGCAATAAAAACTGGAAATTCAAGGTCTTCCACACTTTAACCAAAACGGACAAAATTATTAGCCCTTGTACACACGGTCGGACATTCTGACAACCAAATCCGTTGGATTTTGTCCGACGGATTTTGTCCGACGGATTTTGCCCGAAACTGTTGCATACACATAGTCAGACAAAGTTTTCAGAAAATCCGATCGTACTTAACGTGATGATCTTATTTCGTTAGGGCGGGACTACGTTCAGGCTAGTAGCCAATAGCTTTGGTCTAGGAATTTGATCTGAGCATGCGTGGCACTTTGTCCGATCGGAATTCTCTACACATGATCGGACAAAGTCCGATCGGATCATGTTGTCGGAAAATTTTATGGCCCAGCTGGAAAACTTGGCCCGTCGGATACTCCGATGGAAACAGTCCGATGGAGCCCACACACTGTCGGATTATCCGACAACACGGTCCTATCGGACATTGTCCATCGGAATGTCCGACCGTGTGTACAAGGGCTTAGAGTGGAGCTAGTATTTTGCAGGCAATACTTTCTGGAACATGAGCCAATGAGATCATAGTTGGGCACCAAAAGAAGGGACAGGGCTTTACAACAGCCCAACAAATACCACCCTGCATTTTAGTTGCACTCAGGAGTTTAAAGTGTAGGTTCAGCTTTACAGAAAACCTGTAAGGTGAACTTACACTGGACCCCCCCACCCCCACCTGGTCCCACTAACCTGGAGTCCGGCAATCCCCAGCACTGATAGCTTGTATCGCCACTGTCTTGGCCTGGGGATTTGAAATCCCAGCGGCTTTCTCTCCTATTTGCCTGTGGCGACAGGACAGGCTACGCAGGTTCTGATTGGTTGGCCAATTAGAATGCTTCTAAACGTACCTCCTGATGAGGTACATTTTGGAGATTAAGCTGTGGGGGGATTTTTAAGCCATGGACCAGTGAGGCAGCGACATGATGTCTCCTAATGGGTGATCGCCGCGCTTCAGGTGAGCGGAACTGGTGAGGAAGGCGTCCTGTGTAAGTTCACCTTACAGATTTTTCTGTAAAGGGGAACTTACCCTTTAAAGTGGTTGTAAACCTCAGTCATGAAAATTGAATTAAGTACATATATCTGTAGTGTTTACTTATCTCTCCCCAAAGCTCTAACTGTAATATCTCTCTGCTGCTTCATTCCTCTGTTATCAGCATAAGTCACTACTGAGAATTTTTACCAACACATAGGTTACAATTTGTGACAGGGGGAGAGCTAAGCACACAGCTTGTCTATTCAGAATACAACTCTGCATGTTCCTTCATTCCTCTGCCTATGTGGAGGGGGGATTGTGTCCCTTTCCTCCAAT
The DNA here is from genome assembly GCF_037356315.1 of Lithobates pipiens. Lineage (NCBI taxonomy): Eukaryota > Metazoa > Chordata > Amphibia > Anura > Ranidae > Lithobates > Lithobates pipiens. The sequence goes on along the minus strand of NW_027507718.1, from coordinate 447,920,413 downwards.
CAGCTCTCACACAGTGTATAAGAGCTGTAACTGCAGCTCTCCACCCCCTCCTCTGTATTCCTCATAGATACATAAGGATTTTAATACAAATCTGCACATTTAAAGGGTTGTAGACAAGAGAGGACTGCAGATAAACAAGTAAAACATATGTATGAGGATTTATGTAATCTCTGTGTATCATCTCTGGCTATTGAGTTCACTGGGTATATGTGAGAGTTCATAACCACTTTACAGCAATAAGTGGATGCCATCTAAAAGTTATACAGTGCCCATGCTGTGCCGTGACTCCCGCAGGCATATGTGGGAGTGATATCATCATGACTTGGCCAGTCAAACAGCGACTGCTCAAGAACCCAGAAGGAAGACTGGTGAAGATGGAAGCCCTGTCATTGGTGGCAGTGGGCTGCTGGAGGGCTTCATTTTCAGCCGGCAATGCATACTAGCACATATGACATTGAAGGGAGAAGATTTTTTTGCGCTTTACTACTGCTTTAAATGCTGTTTCAAATGCAATACATTATGACAGGGTTTTTTTCTCAGAGAATAGTTTCAGGTACTCTGCTCTTCCGAGTCACCCCTTGTCTCCACCCCTTGACCACTCCCAGGCACAATACCTCAGTTCCACCCCTTACCCACATCCCAGTAACACCCCTCTAAAGAGAACACTATCATGTTGTGGTACTAAGTAATTTGTATGACATTTGTTAAAGATAACAAAAAAAGCAGTAAAATAGATCCTCTACAGCAGTGGTTCTCAACATGGGGGCCCCCTGGGGGGGTCGAATGACCATTTGCCAGGGGTCACCAAATTCTGTGCTGTTCCTGAAGCCCGCACCACTCTCCCAGCCTTTTCGCAGTCACCCAGCAGCTGGGCTGTTCCTGGAGCCCACGGCTGCCCATTCAGTTCACAGCATGGATGGCGGGCACAAACTATAGGTCAGCTGACTGGTGAGAAATGTGGAGTGGGAGGGGCTGGAGGAGACCCCATCTCCTGATTTCGGCACAGGTGTCACCGCTAAGAGACACCACAAAGTTGGAGACACAGTGAAGCCGGAGACACAGTGGGTAACACTACCTGTGATTATAGTTGCCATTAAAAGTCCCCACTACAGTTCTCAGATCAGCAGATGACCTTGATCAAGAGCACCTAAGTTGGCTAATCAGAACTCCTCCCAGCACTGCCACTCATACCATTCCCCCCATCCCCCACCAAGGAGTAAGAGAAGGAATATAAATATTGGATACATGGAAGGGAGAGGAAAAGAGGGGGAGGAACAAAGAAAAAAGGAGAGAAAGAATAAGAGAAAGAACAAGAAAGATGGCTAGAGAGAGGGATAGGGAAAAAAAAGAAATTAGGATAGATTAGGGGTCCCCACAGCATGGGAAATTTTATCAAGGGGTCACCGCACTAGAAGGGTTTAGAACCACTACTCTACAGCTGGGCAACAATGGACCCCCCCATCCCCCAGCAGCAATAGATTACGTCTCAACAACAATAGACCCTCCCAACAACAACAGATCCTTGCACCAAAATACCCCCCTGCCAGCAACAATAGATCCAACTCAACAACTTTTCCATCAGCAACAATAGAGCTTCCAGCAGCCAGCATCAATAGACGCTCCAGCAGCCAGCAAAAATAGATTTTTTCTGAACAGTAAATCTCTCCCAGGAACATAAGACCCTCCCCACCAGCAACAATAGACCCCCTCCAGCAACAACCCCTTGGAACAATAGAACTCCCAGCGACAATAGATCCCCCAGCAGACAGAATCAATATACACTCCAGCACACCGCGGCACCCCTTGTCAATACACACATTCTGTGCTGGAGGTGTCAACTGCGTTTTATTCTCGTGGAAAAAAAAAAGCCCTGCATTAGGGCTTGTGTATATGGAAGTTAGAGTAAAAAGCAAACAAAAGGCACAATAACACATGCTATAGGCACATCCAGGTAAAAATAAACCACTTTAAAGGTGTGTTTGTGATGGACCTGACGTAGGTTTACGATGCATCTGGGATGCATTCGGCTTTGATGGGACTGATCAGCAATTTTCGCCCAAAAAATGTGTTTAAAAAATGTGATTTTTACAAGGTTATTGTGGTAGCAGCACCTAAAAAGCATGCCAAATGCATTGTAAATACATGCTGTGCATGATTTACAAATAATTTGTAGTGACAGCAACAAAAGCAGATGTATCGAAAGTAAATAGGACATGCTGTCTAGGAAACATGGAACACTGCTCAAAATACCATTCTACATTACCCTGCGAAATAATATTTCAACCATTGCACTTAAAACCCAACTTCTTCCTTTTTGAAAAATATAACATGGCTCATCCTCAAAGATAGGGATGAGCCCTATGTTTGAGTCGAAAATAAGTTCGACGGGAGCATCGGGTGTTCGCCCGTTTGGCAAGTACCAAATTTTATGGGCGTTTGCGGTAAAGTAGAGCACCGTGGAATGCCCCATAATGCAGAGATTGCAGTGTATTGATGCTTTGACCAATCACAGCGCACTCTGCTGTGAGAGCCATGATTTTGCCAAAGGCAGGGTGCCAATCATGGCTCAGTGGGCTAAGTCCACACCCCACACTATATAAGGCTGCTTACACGGCAGCCGTATATAGTGTTATGAATGAGAGAAGTTAGCTTAGAGGCAGGTAAGTTAGTGGCGTGCAGGTAGTTTAGTATATATACAGTATCTCATAAAAGTGAGTACACCCTCACATTTTTGTAAAAAAATTATTATATCTTTTCATGTGACAACACTGAAGAAATTACACTTTGCTACAATGTAACGTAGTGAGTGTACAGCTTGTGTAACAGTGTAAATTTGCTGTCCCCTCAAAATATCTAAACACACAGCCATTAATGCCTAAACCGCTGGCAACAAAAGTGAGTACACCCCTAAGTGAAAATAACCAAATTGGGCCCAATTGGCCATTTTCCCTCCTTGGTGTCATGTGACTGGTTAGTGTTACAAGGTCTCAGCTGTGAATGGGGAGCAGGTGTGTTAAATTGTTATCGCGCTCACTCTCTCACACTGGAAGTTCAACATGGCACCGCATGGCAAAGAATTCTCGGAGGATCTGAAAGAAAGAATTGTTGCTCCACATAAAGATCGCCTAGGCTATAAGAGGATTGCCAAGACCCTGAAACTGAGCTGCAGCATGGTGGCCAAGACCATAAACTTATTTGGTTCAAATGGTGTCAAGCATGTGTGGCAGCATCAAGGTGAGGAGTACAAAGACAAGTATGTCTTGCCTACAGTCAAGCATGATAGTAGGAGTGTCATGGTCTGGGGCTGCATGAGTGCTTCTGGCACTGGGGAGCTACAGTTCATTGAGGGAACCATAAATGCCAACATGTACTGTGACATACTGAAGCAGAGCATGTTCCCCTCACTTCAGAGACTGGGCTGCAGGGCAATATTCCGACATGATAATGACCCCAAACACACCTCCAAGAAGACCACTGCCAAAAAACGGAAGGTGGAGTAGCTCTGTGATGTTGTCATGGAGGAGTGGAAGAGGACTTCAGTGGCAATCTGTGAAGCTCTGGTGAACTCCATGCTCAAGAGGGTTAAGGTAGTTCTGGAAAATAATGGTGGCCATACAAAATATTGATACTTTTGCCCCAATGTGGACATTTTCAATTAGAAGTGTACTCACTTTTGTTGCCAGCGGTTTAGACATTAATGTGTTGAGTTATTTTGAGGTGGCAGAAAATTTACACTTTTTTACAAGCTGTACACTCACTACTTTACATTCTAGCAAAGTGTCATTTCTTCAGTGTTGCCACATGAAAAGATGTAGTAAAATATTTAAAAAGATGTGAGGGGTGCCTGGTGGTTGTGGGGGTCTGCGAGCAGGGGCTTATCGTAATAAGATCCTGGCCCCTCCTATGTGAATGAATATGGGGTACATTGTACCCCTACCCATTCACCAAGAAAAGTGTCAAAAAGTAAAAACCACAATACACAGTTTTTAAAAATTCCTTTTTTTTTAAAAAAAAGGGTCCCGGGATGTCCATCCATCTTCAATGATGGCGCCAACGGACCCGAAAAATAGAAAAAAAAACATGAAAATACTCCGCCTTAATGGGAGGCGTCCCGCCGGCTGCTGTCTTTTCGCTGTCACAGCTGTTATATAGGCAAGGGCGGGGCCATCCTGTGATGTAACTGAGTGAGCCGGCTCCTTCTGATGTCATGTGTCATCAGAGGGGGCAGGGTCATCCAGTTACGTCAATGGGTGGCCCCGCCCTTGCCTATATAGCAGCTGTCATAGTGAAAAAATAGCAGTTGGCTGTACCCCATACCTATTCAAATGGGGGGGTGGGTGGGATCTGGGGGCCCCCTTGTTAAATGCCTGTAAACTGGCACTTTTTTTAGTGTTTAGAACAGTACCACAGCAAAATGACATTTCTAAAGGAAAAATTGTCATTTAAAACTGATCGTAGCTGTAAAGAATTGTCGGGTTTCAACAATATAAATAAACTCAATGAAAAAAAGAGCATGGGCTCCCTCCCCAGTTCATTACCATGACCTTTGGGTCTGGCATGAATATTAAGGGGAACCTTGCACCAAATTTTGAAAAAATGGCATAGGGGTCCCCCCAAAATCCATTCCAGACCCTTCAGGTCAACAATAGATTCCACATCAGCAACAATAGACCCTCATACAAAATTACATCCCCACCAGTGACAATAGATCCCCCAGCAGCCAACATCAATAAACCCTCCAGCACACCCCATGCTATTACATACATTCAGTGCTGGAGGTACTGGAACTGCATTTACCTGCATTCCCACTGAAAAAAACCCTGCTCAGGGGTCTATTTATAAATGTTTTACACAACTTTCCCCAAGGAGTCAATGGAATCCAATTAGAAAAAAAAATTTGACTCTTTTCTGGAAGTTGTGTGAATTTCATGTGAAGACAAATGTAAATACTGTAGACCCCATATTGTTTTGCACTAAGGCCAAAAAACAAGTTATTGGTCTCACCAGATATTTTCTAGAACGTTTCTATGTCTTTTGTGTGCATTGCCAAATACCAAATTGGATCTCACAAGTATGTATCCACAAACTGTGTGTTCAAGTGTCATTTGTCACATACATAGTTTCTACCATCACAGTTGTGGATCTCTGCAGTCCTTCAGAGTTAACATTGGCCCATTGGTTTCTACCCTGACTAATGCCCTGCTCATTGAGATTTAATGGACAGCTTTTTTTGGATAGAGATATGACTGTAACCAGTGGCATCACTAGGGGGTGGCTTTTGGGGCTATAGCCCCGGATCTGGGGCCCATAGCCCCGAGTCTCTGCAGGGGTTCCCAAGGGGAGGGGAGGCTCTCTGGGGAGCCTGATTTAAGTGGGGGGCTCTCTGGGGACCCTGATTTAACGGGGAGGCTCTCTGGGGACCCTGATTTAACGGGGAGGCTCTCTGGGGACCATGATGCAAGGGGGAGGCTCTCTGGGAACCCTGATGCAAGGGGGGGGCTCTCTGGGGATCCTAATGTAAGGGGGGCTCTCTGGGGACCCAGATGTAAGGGGGGACTCTCTGGGGAAAATATTATATACATGTGTATGCCCGCCTAAGCGTATGACTTTCTTTACTACGTTGCTATGGGCTCTAGCCCCAGATCTTTTGTAGACCTAGAAACGGCCCTGACTGTAACAAATATTTTAATAAATTGTGTTTGGGGTAAGATGTTCAAGATTTGTACCATTTATTTAAAACTTAGCTTTGTTTGGTGTTCACCAGTACCTTATACTGTACTAGACTTGTTTTGATACATTCTTGGTATTCATGATGCTATTTGTTTAGATATCTTCTCTAACAAGCTTTGGAAACTTCCAGAAACAGTTGAATTTTTTTGAGATTCTATGATACTTTAATACACACAAGGGAACTAATTCTGATAATTATATGATCGTACCAGAGTTTATTTTAAAATTCAACAAAAAAACAAAAAGGAATTATGCAATTGAGACTTTTATTCTTATTTATTTAAAAGAAAACTTGGAAAACTGTAAATTTTGTTTCACTTATGGACTACTTTGTGTTTATCACTGAAAAGAAAATCTCAGTTGTCTATTTCAATTACAGGTTGTAACAGTACATAATGTGCAAAAGCCCAAGGGAGTCAAATACTTTTTCAAAACCCTTTCAATAAATTCATCCATCCTGTTTTAATTTTTCATTTCATTCTTTTTTTTCTTCTCTTTTATTTTGCTATGCTGACAGTCCTAAGAAATATTTTTTTATGCCAAATGTGTTTGCTGAAATCTAACCCCCAATTTTCATTTTACCAGGACATGGAAAGTGGATGGCATCAAAAACCACCCTGAACTTCTGATATTTTAAAATAACAGGGAAAATAAAATACCAGATGATTCATTCACCTTTGCGAAATGCTAGAGGGCTCAATTGTCATCTAATTTTTTTGTGTGCAGGAAAATGTAAATATAGAACGCTTTATTATGTTAATATGAATATTCACAAGGAATGAAGAGAACTGATTTGTTATTCAAGGTACACTAGCTATTACATGATTTTGAATATCTATTGCCTCCCTGGAGTCCAACTAAATTAAAAAGTAGCTGTTTCACAGGGAAAGTTCCAGCATTGCATGTTCTCCCAACTTGTTACTAATTTATTACCTAAGTTATTTGCTGTTCACTCTTAGCATATGTAGTCAGAGCCAGACAACTTTTTTTGCTTTTTTTTATTAGACGAGTGTCATCTAAGTCGCTGTTGTTTTTCTTCTAGCAAGATGCTAATGGATGTTATTCGTAGCAACCACATAAACTTGAAAGGTAAACTCTAGTCAATCATGCCCATTTTGCATTTTCACTGACTCAAGAAGCACAGGTACCGGTAGTTTGCAGAATGGCTCGTATCATCTGTATTGTCTGCATCAGGCTATCTTGTCACCTGAATTTCTAGAGTTGCCAGTATCATTATCGTATAGATGGCCATTAAAGGGGTTATAAAGGATTTTTACCTTCATGCAGCCCCCCCCCCCACACCCCCCTCAATGCTTACCTGAGCAACCTCTCAATCCAGCGATGTCCACGAGAGTCTTACCTCTCCCGGGACTCGCACTCCTGATTGGCTCCGAATTTCCTGATTTTGTTTCCTTTGAAACGTTCAAATCGATACATTTTTATTTTTTTGTTTCAAATGCGCTAGCCGAAATATTTACATTTAAGAAGTGCGTTTTGCTTTTGAAACTGAGTGACATGTACCTACTGAACTGAGTCTGACCAAGATTATATTGAACCATTTCGGTCAGCTTTAGGGACTCTGGGTTAGTGTAGGTTGTATGCTTAAGATTATTGTCATTTTGGAAGGAAGGAGAACTTTCAGCCCAGCCTGAGGTCTGGAGTTCTGTGTGTGGATGCGGAAGAGGTTTTCATTGACCCTCAAACCATGGACCCGGAAAAGTCTACCTGTCCCAGACAAGTCTATAATGCTGCTGGAAAACACACATAAACCCACAGCAGAACACTGCATTCCACCACCATGCTTTACTGCTGGGATGGTATTGGGCAGGTGATGAAGAGCAAAGATCAAGATTCCTAAATAATTAACATTTACACTTGAGGCAACAAAAAATCTATATTTCTCTTTCTTTAAACCAGAGAAAACTTCTTGTTCCTGACAGTCTAAGGGCCCTTCAGGTGCTTTTTTGAAAAATCAAAGAAGACTTTTATGTCTTTTGCAATGGGAAGAGGCTTCCATCTTCATCTAGCCACTCTGCCATAATAAAGGCCACATCAGTGGAGGCCTACAGTGATGGTCATCTTTGTCGTTCTCATTCTTGAAAATTGTCCCATCTACACACAGGATCTCTGGAGCTCAGTCAGAGTGACCAAACATCTGGTTGTTATTTATACACATTGATCTTTTTTGTTTTAATATGTTTATTCCAAATATGTGACGTGTTCTTATTAATAAAATAAATATATTACAAGTACAAATGCTTATATATGTTACTGGTTTCTTTTTATCAATTTTACAAATGCAAAGTGAACAAACAAAAGAAAAATCTTCAACAAATGATTGCAATGACTCATTAAAAACCACTTAAGGACCGAGCCTCTTTCTGAGATTTGGTGTTTACAAGTTAAAAACAGTTTTTTTTTTTTATAGAAAATTACTTTGAACCCCAAAACATTATATATATTTATTTCTAAAAGCCTAGAGAATAAAATGGCGTCATTGCAATACTTTCTGTCACACCGTATTTGCACAGCGGTCTTACAAGCGCACATTTTTGGGGAAAAAAATTACATCACTTCCCATTACAGTAAACCGTCAGTAATTGGAGATTTCGACAACTTGCTGTTTTGACACAAAACTAGCAGCGATATATACTCCCATACACGGTATTATGAGTGAATATTGTTAGTCCACTCCGATACTAACCAACAAAATGTCCGCTGCCATTGCGGCGGCAACAATTTTTTTGGCATTACCCGCTGTTGTGTTAAAACAGCAAAGTCTTCATGTACCGGATTGTACACACTTGCCGCTATTGGGTCAAAACAGCAATTTATCTAAATTTCTTTTTTTGGGGGGGAAAAATACACTTGTTTGAATTAAAAAATAAGACTGTATATCTTTTATGATAAACCCTGACTTTTCATATTTATTATCCTAAAACTCTCCCGTTTGACCGTAAAACCCATTTTTCCTTATATACTGTTGAACACCCTGTTTTTCTTCTCTCTTTTTTACTTGTCTTTTTCTATGTTTGATTATGGCTATTAATGCTCAATTCCTAATGCACATTTGTAAATCACTACTAAATATGCTTAGGACACTTATGGGCTCAACTGTATATTTCAATGCTGCTAATTGTGTTTCCTTTTTTTTTCTCTTGTAAATTTATATACATTTCTACAATGAAAATCTCAATAAAAATATATTAACCACGTAAGGACCGAGCCTCTTTTTGAGATTTGTTGTTTACAAGTTAAAAACTTTTTTTGCTGGAAAATTACTTAAAACCCCCAAACATTATACATTTTTTCTAACACCCTAGAGAATAAAATGGAGGTTGTTGCAATACTTTATGTCACACTGTATTTGCACAGCAGTCTTACAAACGTAAATTTTTTGGAAAAAATACACTTTTTTGAATAAAAAAATAAGACAACAGTGAAGTTAGTCCACTTTTTTATATTATGAAAGATAATGTTACGCCGAGTAAATTGATACCCAACATGTCACGCTTCAAAATTGCGCTCGCTCGTGGAATGGTAACAAACTTTTACCCTTAAAATCTCCATAGGCGACGATTAAAAAAATTATGCAGGTTGCATGTTTTGAGTTACAGAGATGGTCTAGAGCTGGAATTATTGCTCTTACTCTACCGATCGCAGAAATACCTCATATGTGTGGTTTGAACATCGTTTTGATATGCGGGCGCTGCTCACGTATGTGTTCACTTATGCATGCGAGCTCGGTAGAACGGGGCGCATTTAATAAAAAAATGTTTATTTATTTTACCTTTTATTTTTTCACTGTTCATTTAAAATAAAATATGCCACTTTTATTCCTATTACAAGGAATGTAAATATCCCTTGTAATAGAAAAAAAACATGACAGAACCTTTTTAAATATGGGGTCAAAAGACCTCAGATCTCATATTTACAATAAAATACAATAAAAAAGAAAAACATTTAATAATAAAAAAAAAATTGCTTTAAGAGCTATATGCAAAAGTGATGTTTTGACGTTGCTTCCGCCCTGCATTTGTATGGAGACGGATGGGGGCCATCTTCCCCTCACTCATCTCCATACCAAGCCAGGGAGAGGATCCGATTGCCTCCGCCATTACTGACGGCTCCGGTAAGTGGCGGAGGGCACCGGAGAGCAGCAGGAGGGGGGTACTCTCTCCCACTGCCGATAAAAGTGATCTCACGGTGAATCCACCACAGAGACCACTTTTATATGAAACCAGACTTCTCACTGAAGAAGAGGATACTGGGGTTATGGTAGATAGCTGCTGCCATAACAACGACATCCCTCTTCAAAGTGCCGACGTATATCAGCGTGAGCCGGTCCGGAAGTGGTTAAATCACCTTTGGTTTAACAAAAACAGCATTATTTCGAAATGGTACACTAATACCACAGTCTTTGATTTCAGAAATATGTTTACAGTTCGAATTAGAATGGAACTCTATTCAAATTTCAATTTAATGCCTTTATTGGGAGAATTCGGTAAAATAATTTTTTTCTGTAATTTTGTGATATATCTAAATCTCCAAATAACGAAACATTTGTCTGTTTATTCGGAACTAAACAAATTGCACATGTTTAAGGGCCTTTTCTACCTCCTCACTGCCCATAGACCACTATACAGGACTGAATAAGCTGGCCTCTGAACTTATCTCTTGGCTTTTTTGATACTTTGTTATACTGTATTGTGCCACCTAGTGGTCAAATGTTTAAACTATTCGGAGGCATCCATGTTATCAAGATAGCTTCATTGACTATTATTCTTTATTCAACACTATTGCATACCATCCTACTTATCTTCTTTGTATTATCAATTCACCCTGCGTTCAGTCCATAAACATCCAATTGCTCAATGCTGTTTACTTGATCTTTTAGCAGATATTGTTACATAACAGGCTTTCTGCTCCTGAAGGGGTATGCAAGGAAAGTAAGTATACGGATAGGGGTAGAGTGAGCTATCAATATTCTCCATAAAGATCACAGAGTTGGCACATTTCAGTGTAATCAGTTTGGGAAGAAAAAGATTATTAGCCTATCTGATTGAAATTTACTGGCACCGCCAAGTTTTTACTCGCATTTTCAAAAGTTATAAAATTACAGTTTTAAGTGCAAATTTCAGTATTTAGACTACAAACTAGTACAATCTGCAATTAGCAATGTGGTTTAAAGTAGATATTAAGGCAAAAAACATATTCTTTTTTTATTTTTGATATAGCAAGCAAGTAGTTCAGGGACAGGGCTCAGGAGGGCAAGAAATTAGAATGGGTGGGTACACACACATGCCCTCCTGAGTCACAATGACAGTCTCTTTCCACACCAAACGGTCCCTCCAGTCCATCCCAGTCCAAACAGCACTGACTTGCTCCTGTCCTGCAGACCCGCACACGAGGCTCCGACCGCTCCACTCGACTCCCTTGCACCATGACATCATACGACACTCTCAGGCACCACCTCCGCCAGACCCGCCTCCAGCCGGCCCCACCTCAACACACTATAGCAGGTGTTCTCAAAATAGCTAATTCATCAAGATCTCCAATTACATCACTTCCGGTTACAGTAAACCGTCAGTAATTGAAGATTTCGACAACTTGTTGTTTTGATACAACACTAGCAACCATATACACTTCCATACACGGTATTATGAGCGAATATTGTTAGTTCGCTCCGGTACTAACCAACAAAATGTCTGCCACCGCGGCAACAAATTTTTAGTCATTACCCGCTGTTGTGTTAAAACAGCAAAGTCTTCATGTACCGGAGTGTACACGTTTGCCGGTGTTGGGTCAAAACAGCAATTTATCGAAATTGTAATGATGATTTACAGCAGGGGTCTCAAACTGGTGGCCCTCCAGCTGTTGCAAAACTACAAGTGCCAACATGTCTCTGCCTGTGGGGGTCATGCTTGTAACTGTCAGCCTTGCCATGCCTAACAGGACTTGTTTTTTCGCAACTGCTGGAGGGCCGTCAGTTTACAGTAACCGGAAGTGATGTAATTGTAGATCTTGATGAACTGGCTATTTTGACAGAGCACAGGCACTCAGAAGGACCATATTGTTTACTGGCAAACATCCTCTCACTGGCATTTACTGGCAGGAGAAAAGTGCCTGTTTTCTACTGGCTGCCAGTTAAAATACTGATGGCTGGCAACATTGTCTATATGCATTACATTGGCAAGGCACACATGTTATGTACTGGGACCCACCATGGAAACAGAAAAGTGATGGCAGAAAAAAGACAAGTGGTCCATCGAGTCCCTCCTCCCCTTTTTTTATAAAATTTACACATGCTTTTGTATGTATGTACAGTGAGGGAAAAAAGTATTTGATCCCCTGCTGATTTCCCACTGACAAAGAAATGATCCGTTTATCATTTTAATTTTAATGGTAGGTTTATTATAACAGTGAGAGACAGAATAACAACAAAGTTATCCAGAAAAACGCTTTTCAAAAAAGTTATAAATTGATTTGCATTTTAATGAGTGAAATAATTATTTGATCTCATATCAATAAGCAAGATTTCTGCCTCCTAGGTGTCTTCTATACATGGAATGAGCTGAGATTAGGAGCACTCTCTAAGACCCCTTTCACACTGAGATGTTTTTCAGGAGATAAAGGACTAAAAATATTGCCTGTAAAGCGCCTAAAAGACGCCTAAAAAAGGCCTCCCCTGCAGCGCAAGTGTGAAAGCCCTACTGCTTTCACACTGGAGCAGTGCGCTTGCAGGACGTTAGAAAAAGTCCTGCAAGCAGCATCTTTGGAGCGGTGTAAGAGCGATGTAAACACCACTCCTCCACCACTCCTGCCCATTGAAATAAATGGGCAGTGCTGCTTAATTGCCTGCAAAGCACTTTGGCAGCGTCGCTACACGAGCGCTTTTAACCCCTTCTAGGGGGTTAAAAGTGCCCTGCTCTCACCCAAATTTACCGATTTACCGCCACCGCCCCCACCGCCCCAGTGTGAAAGGGCTCTTAAAGGGAGTTCTCCTAATCTCAGCTTGTTACCTGTATAAAAGACACCTTATCCGCAGAATCAATCAGATTCCAATCTCTCCACCATAGCCAACACCAAAGAGCTGTCCAAAGAGGATATCAGGGACAAGATTGTAGACCTACACGAGGCTGGAATGGTCTACAACACCATCTCCAAGCAGCTTGGCTTCTTTGTCATTGTATATATATTTTTTTATAAAACTTAACACCATTTATTTTTTGGGCAAACATCTGTCTAAGACCAGTTCATGGCTCCCCACAAACATTAAACACGACCTACCAGACTTGTAGTTGATTCCCCAGTCATTCAGTGTTATATAAATGAGTTCCCATACAGAGAAAATTGCAGGCTTGTAAAATACATATGATGGTACCAGATAATACTGAAGCAATGCTTGCATGTACTAGATACGGACAAGCATATTGATCGCATTCACTGGCTGAAGATGGGAATTTTTTTTTTTTTATTATATTTGTTCAAAGGAAAACAGGCAAGTAAAAAGTCACAGACAGATTTTTCTGGCAACGGAGTTGATCTGTTATGAAGATTATATTACAAAAATAAATATATCAATAAACCTTCTTTTGTAACCACATTATGAAAAGTATTTGTTGTGAAAGTACTGGACATACAAGTTGTTCACTGCTCCATTCACTGCTGTCTATCTCTGCCCACATCACCCTCACACTTTATTTAAATACTTTGGCAATGTGGCATGTGTAGGTACATCCAGCTCTTCATTCTCTCCTGCAGCTCTCTGAATGCATTTACCAGAAATTCCTTTCTGTCATTTTTTAATGACTTTCACAAAAAAGAATCCGCAAGAGGTGTTAGAATATAACAATATCTTTATTGCTTCATTGTAACCCCTCTAGTTCTATCATCGTAGTTTAAAGGGATGACCTTTAATTTGCATATGATGCCAGTTAAAATGATCATAAAGCTTTTTTGTAAAGCCACAACAATAAAATCAGTCTGCCTATGCTTGTTATACTCGCTGAGGAACCTAAGGTGTTAATCCTGTGCATTGTGTATAAAGGCTGTTTGATCCTGTCTTCTCTAATCCTCCCCTTCTTCCACAGTCCCCAATCCATCTCCTGATAGTACCGAGCCTTAGAAGCAAGCTGCACATGCTCAGCTTGGTGTGTATTGCTAGAGAGTTTTCATTTTCTTGGAAAGATGCATGTGATCAGCACAAGGCCAATCAGCACTGTCCAGACAGGGGTCAGGGGTCCTGCAGCCTCATAGGACAATCAAGAGAGAATGAAAACTCCTCCTAAAAGCTTTGACCAGTGCTGAGCTGGACACTGATAGAAGTCGCAAGACTGCTATATACTACTGATGAGAAAAGGTATTTAGCAGTTTATATTTACTAAAATGATTGCATTTCCATGTTCTGTGTACTGTGGGAGACCAGCATAGGTGCGCACAGCCTATTGCATTAGGGTGTGCGCCCTGAAGCTCAAAAACACATGTGAGTGCATATATATATATATATATATATATATATATATATATATATATATATATATATATATATATATATATTTATTTATATATTATATACAGTACATATGGCCCTGGCCCTGATCTCCCTGCCGCTCAATGAAAAAGAAGGGAATAAACCCTTCTCTTATGGCAGAGCCAGTAAGAGGGAAGTCTTTCCTATCTTCCCACTGACACATAAAGCAAAAATGCTAATGTGCATGGGTTGATTAGGGTGTGCCCAAGCACACATAATTTGAAAATAACTTTGCTTTGGTGTCATTATACACAGGAGAAAAGATAGAATAAAATGTGTGAACTTATGTCAGGCGAAAAAAAAAATTCATTTGTTTTGTTTTGTTACATATTTGTCAATAGATTTTATAGAAAAGAAAATTATTTTTTTCAAGACAATATGATAAAAAAAAAATATTATTAAGATTAAATTAATTTGTAATTTAAAACCTCTAAAATGAAATGATTTTGAAGGATAGAATGATTTTGCCTCAATCAAAATCACCTAGTGTAGTTTCTGACTACTCTCTCATTCCTCTGCAATCTGCAATAGTCATTCCTTTATGTCAACACCAGGGAATGTAAGGATATGGCCCCAACCCATCTCTAGTTCACAGCAGGTGATTGACAGCCTTAGCTGTGCATGTTTCCCTATGAGTAGAGAGGGGTGTTCATTTCCTCCTCAGGTGTCTGACTACCCTCAGCTCTGTGCCAAAATCCTTTGATCTGTGTACTTTGAATGGTTGTAGAGGAGAGTGGGCTTCAGATAAACAGATACAGCTTATGTAAAAGGATTTGCTTAATCTCTGTGTATCACCTGAGGCCAGTCCTTTCAGTGGGTATATGTAAGGGCTTACAACCACTTTAGGTAATGACAAATCAGTAGGTCCATAACTGAAATGTCAAATCTGCTGGACCATTATGGGTGTTCAGATTATTAGTTAGGGTACAATGAGCTTTAAATGGTTCCTCAGGGTAATGGAAACTATTTTCAGCTTTTTTTTGCCAAAAGTGGGCCCTCACTAGCCTCATTATATATATATACATGCTTTTATGAGTTGTACTTTTGTAGTTTACATACCCTGGCAGAATTTATGATTTCCTGCCCATTTTTCAGAGAATATGAAAGATAACACAAAAAACATTTCTTTTACTTGTGGTTAGTGTTTGGCTGAAGCCTTTTATTATCAATCAACTATGTTTACTCTTTTTAAATCATAATGACAACATAAATTGACCCTGATCAAAAAGTTTACATACCCTGGAATGTTTTGGCCTGGGTACAATCACAGAAGGTGACACACACAGGTTAAAATGGCAATTAAATGTGGCTTTTTAAATCACACTTAATGTCTGTGTATAAATAGTCAATGAGTTTGATAGCTCTTTTCTTTGTATCCTGAGCAATTCTTCCGCCAGTTGTGGCTGCAATCTTTCTTGGTCTACCTGACCTTGGCTTGGTATCAAAAGAGCCTTCATTTTCCACTTCTTAATAAGTGATTAAACAGTACTGACTGGCATATTCAAGGCCTTGAATGCCTTTTTAGATCCTTTTCCATCTTTGTAAAGTTTCATTACCTTGTTACGCAGGTCTTTTGACTGTTCTTTTCTACCTCCTCTTGGCTCAGTGTCTGTGAGAGCTAACAAATTCATTGGCTATTTATAAACAGACAATATTTGTGATTTAAAAATCCACAAATGTGGGAAATTAACCTTTAATTGCCATTTTAACCTGTGTGTGCCACCTTCTGTGTCTGTACCAAGACCAAACATTCCAGGGTATGTAAACTTTTTATCGGGATCATTTGGGTAGTTTCTGTTGTCATTATGATTTAAAAAGAGTAAACAAGTTTGCTTGATAATAAATGGCTTTAGCCAAACACTAACCATGAGTGAAAGAAATGTTTTTGTGTCAACATTCATATTCTCTGAAAAATGAAGAGAAAAAGATCCTGGATGGCCGCACACCATAGAAGGCATCTTTATTGATATGAAAAGTAAAATCCAAATGCAGTCACTTCAAATACAGGGAAAAACAGGAAAAATAGCTAACGTGTTTCACACCCTATTGTGGCGCTTATTCATAGCTAAATGGCTAAAAGTTTGATCATGGGCATATATAGAGACTTTACATTTTTTGATAGCCAATCAAAAATGGTCTCAAAAGGCGACCCGACCACACAATCAGACTCAACAACACCCAAGAGCTAGGAAACACCTGGGATATGAAGTTGAATTTTGAATTAAAGTTTAAAGGCAAAATAGTATAATAGTGTGATAATATAATGATATAATAATACCTGTAAAAGTCCAAACTAAAAAAGTTTATCAAGTGAACCAATACGCATATATACAGTATATACACGTGTATTAGACACATAATTTTTGTTATTTGCATAAATCAACTTCTCCCATTATATGCATAACCTTGGGATAAAGTCAATGATAAATACTTAAAGCAGGATTCCGCTGCCGTTTTTTTTTTTTACCTGTGTCACTGGTGGGCGATTCCTACGGTGTCTTTGCAGTCACGATCGGCGTCTTTTTAACCCCCGGCGTGACGATTTCATTGCTAAGGAAAACTTTTAAAAAAGCAGTCCGGCGGTTTCCATTTTCACTGTGGGCGTTTGAAGCCCACAGGCATTTACTTCCTGGATGCGATGACGCTGAGCTCCCAGCATCCACCGCTCCATCTCGCACATGCTCATTGAGTGTCCTCTTTGTTTTCCTTCCTCTTGCCTCGTGTGCTATAGTGGTAATGGCAGATAGAGCTGCCTGCCCACTTTCAAAATGGCAATTTCGGACATGCCCTCGTCACGTGACCGGCGTCCTCCTTCCGAAATCTCACGAGATTTCGGCATGACTATGTCCCCCACTGATTCCTGGGAAATAGCTAAAAAAGTTCCCAGGGACCATTGCGAAGCCGATAAACACGCCTACTCCCACGGGAGGAGAGCCCGGAAGTTGGCATAAACTTTAAAAATAAAAGGTAAATACTGCATATTATTTTATTTCAATGGTCATAACTGCATCTATGTTCCAAAGCCATTTGAATCAGATGAACTTGCAATTTTCTGTACAAAACCGCTTTAAACAATACTAAACGATGGCAGTAGTCTCTGAAAAATGGCCAAGAAATCATAAATTCTGCCAGGGTATGTAAATTTATGAGCACAACTGTATATATTAGGGGTTGACAGATTATCAAAACAGCCAATTATTGGAAGCCAATATTAAAACTTTTCAAATAATCTGTATCGGTCAGAAACTTACCGATATTACTGATATTGGTCAGACCTCCTCCCCCTTGTCCCCTCATGGTGCTCGCTGCAGTCTCTGCCAATCTATGTCAGCAGTGCAGCGGGCAGCAGAGAGATGGCATCATCCCTCACTGCCCGCCTCGCATCACCGCTGTTCCGTCCCTAGAGCAGGGCCACGAAGGCTGCACTTGACAGAGCTGCAGCCGCGGGCAAGCAGATAGTTACGTAGTCTTTCACCGCCCACATGCATGTGAAAGTTTACCGGCTTGGATTCCGCTGGGGACAGGCTGCCAGAAGTAGTGAAAGTAGTGACAAGCTGCATATTGCTGGCAGGTGACAGTGACATGCTGCATCTGGTGGAAGGAGACAATGGCAAATGAAACCGTGCATCTGGTGGCAGGAGACAGTGACAAGTGACACACTGCATCTGGTGGCAGGTGACAGTCACAAGTGACACACTGCATTTGGTGGCAGGAGACAGTGGCAAGTAATATGCTGCATCTGGTGGCAGATGTACAGAATATCAGCACCTGCTAGCGGATATTGGCCTGAAAGGCGGAAGAAAAATTAACATCAGTGTCGGCCCTGAAAAAACTATATCGGTCGACTCCTAATATACTGTATATATCCACTTACAGTCATTTATTATTTATAGTAATTTATTAGTGATTTACAGTCATACTTCAGTCATTTTTTTCATCTTTCCATCTATTAAATCTTCTGCCCTTGTTGTTTTAACTTTGGATAGTAAAACATTTTTTTTCTGCCAATAAATACCTTATACAGCCCAATTCCTGTTTCTTGTCTGGTAAAAAGCATAAGCTTATGAATTCATGTACATCTCTCTCTCTCTCACTCTCATGAGAGATTGCCAGGAAGGGAGGGGGGGGGGGGGTGAGTAATAAGAGGGCCAATGAGAGCTGCAGAGCTGGAGGTGAGCCTCTGTGTGTCTGTGTAAATACAGGAAGTGAACAGGCAGCAGCTTCAGCTGCCCACAGTTAAAATGGATGCAGCCAGACTTAGTGGAGGGAGATTTCTGCAGCATACTTGGCAAGTACAGAGTCACACACACACATAAAATAATACATAAAGTGGATGGAGGAAAGCTTCAGAATGGCAAAGATGTTTTAATTACAAATAATGTGAGCAGAGTGCAGTTTGTCAGATCTTTTGTGTTTTTTGTAAAAATTAGCTTTTTTTTGCTAGAAAATTACTTAGAACCCCCAAACATTAAATATATATATTTTTAGCAGAGGGCCCTCAGATCAAAATAGTGGGTTTTGCAATTTTTTTATGTCACAGCGGTGCATTTGAACACAATTGTTTTGGAAAAAATGCACTTTAATGAATGTTAATGTACAGTTTCTTGCTTTACAGGTATATTCTACCCCATCGGCCAGGGTTCAAGTAAATGGTTCTCTCTCTCACAGATTTTTAATTAATAATAGTACGCAGCAGGGATGTCCCTTATACCCTCTTCTCTATATTTTAATGATGGAGCATTTAGCGGTGGCTTTATGAAATAATAACAATATCCCTGGATTCTCTGTTGGGTTGATTCAAAGTTAATTATCTCTGTTTGTAGATGACCTCTTTTATACTGTATGTTACTCAACCTCATATAGCAATGCCTTCTATTCTTCAAGAATTTAGTAAGTTTGGCCTACTGAGAAATTTTAAAGTTAATCTCTCTAAATCAGAAATACTCATTGTTTCTCTGATTCCATATATTTTCCCATTGATAGACAGTACATACTGTAGATCAATAATTCATCCATGAAGTAATGTGTCCCACCGGCGAGTGGCATCAATATTTTCCTCTGGCCATTGTCCATTTAGCCCTCTTAATATTGTCTCAAATTTACTTGGATTATAGTCCTTGAACCAACAACTCACAACTTTCATCCAATCTTTTCCAGATAGGTGAAGGTTGATTTCTCCTCCTACTCCCTCTGAGAAACTAGACATGTGCAGAATGGAAAAATTATTTTCATTTAGTTTCAGATATATTCGTTATGTTACTAATTTTGATTCCTTAGAATCTATACCAGATCTTTCAGGGGGGGACTCCACACTGTTTTTTAGGAAGTTTCTATTGTTGGTATTGTTTTGTTTACATTTCAGCTGAGTCATCCATTCTTAACCACTTCAATACAGGGCAATTAAACACCTTCCTGCCCAGACCAATTTTGAGCTTTCAGCGCTGTCGCACTTTGAATGACAATTGCGCGGTCATGCTACACTGTACCCAAATGAATTTTTTATCATTTTTTTCCCACAAATAGAGCTTTCTTTTGGTGGTATTTGATCACCTCTACGGTTTTTATTTTTTGCGCTACAAATAAAAAAGTACCGAAAATTTTGAAAAAAAAAATGTTTTTTTTTGTTTCAGTTTCAAAACTTTGTAAATAAGTATGTTTTCTCCTTCACTGATGGGCACTGATGGGGCTACACTGATGGGCACTGATAAGGTGGCACTGATGGGCACCAATGTGGCACCAATGAAGTGGCACTGATAGGCGGCACTGATGAGCGACACGGATGGGCGACACGGATGGGCGACACGGATGGGCGACACGGACGGACACTGATAGGTGGCACAAATTGGCACTGATAGCTGGCACGGATGGGCGGCACGGATGGGCATGGATAGGGGGCACAGGTGGGCATGGATAGGCGGCACAGGTGGGCATAGATAGGCGGCACAGGTGGGCATAGATAGGCGGCACAGGTGGGCACTCATAGGCGGCACAGGTGGGCACTCAGGCGGCACAGGTGGGCACTCAGGCGGCACAGGTGGGCACTCATAGGCGGCACAGGTGGGCACTCATAGGCAGCATCGGTGTTATAGTAATGGATGCCAATCAGTGCCAAACAATAATGCATGCCAATCAGTGATGCCCATTGTGGCCACTGATTGGCATCCATTATGGGCACTGATTGGCACCCATTGTGCTGACTGGCACCCTGGTGGTCTAGGGAGGATTATGGATTGTTATTACCTTTTCCCTGGTGGTCTAGTGGTGTCCCTGGTGGTCCAGTGTGGGCATCCTCGGGGGGGCTGTGCTGATAATCGATCAGCACAGACCCCCCCTGTCAGAGGAGCAGCCGATCGGCTCTCCTCTACTCGCGTCTGACAGACGCGAGTGAGGGAAAGCCGATCACCGGCTCTTCCCATTTACACTGTGATCAGCCGTGATTGGACACGGCTGATCACATGGTAAAGAGTCTCCGTCGGAGACTCTTTACCGAGATCGTAGTTGCCGGGTGTCAGACTGACACCCCGCAACAACGATCGCCGCGATGCGCGCCCCCGGGGGCGCGCAGCGGCTTATTATCCTAATCACGTCATATGACGTCCGGTTAGGATAATGAAACCACTTTGCCGCCGTCAATTTGTAATAGGGCGGGCGGCAAGTGGTTAAGGACATGGCAGCCAACTTTCTGGCCTGCTGCTTAAAAACCAGCTATTCTTCACATAAAATTTAAATTGGTCGATCATTTTTTGACTGATCCGAATTCGAATTGTTCAGAAAATTTGGAATTCATTAGAAAACAAAAAAAGGAAACAAATATTAAAGAGCTTGAGCAAAATTTGTTACTATTCATTACTATTTGGTTCGGAGATCCAGATACATCTGAATCTCCGAATAACCAATTTGTATTTGGACCGAAACAAATTGCACGTCTATGAGAAACGACTGTTTTGTGACTCCCCCTACCACACTTGGTTTCCCAAATCTATTCAACATTGTCCATTCTTACTCAACCCAATCTCTCAGCCAATACAGTTACCTGAGAAGGAAAATTAGGCATAAAATCCTGCAGTGAGGATTAGGAGAAAATATTTACTCTCTTTGGGTTGTGAGTACAGCCCAGGAAAAGATTTAAAAAATCTTACATATTGGTACAGATGTTCAGATTTTCTTCACTGCATTACTTTGATCCTGCCTAACAAATACTAGGGATGTCATAATTCAGAGGGCACTATGACTCATATCTGGGTCACATGTCCCCTTTTAAAAATGATTCCTGGGAAGCTATACTGAATAGAGTAAGAGGCACACGTATACAGCCAACCCCCCAAATACTTTGGTTATCTATGATACCAGGATCCATCAAAGAGTCCCAAGTGTTTTGGTATGGATTTGAGAGTTAGATACTATCATGAATTTGGAATATCTACTAATGGTTGAGTATGATAGACTGGATATTTATTCTAGCACATGGGCCACTTGGAGTGTTTTCTATAATTCACTTGAGCTGTTGAGTTTTAACAAACCGACACTTACCAGCTCAGGAGTCCAGCACTCTCTTTACTAGAGCCAGCTTTAGATCCCAGGCACTGCATCCTGGAGGTGGGAGCCAGCTGTGACTTCCTGATGTCTCAGAAGTGGGTCCCCATGGCACATGTGCAAGTTCGTTTGGTGCTTATAGGGCTTATTCATATTTTTAGATTGTGATAATGCAGGTAGCTCTGCAGTAGAAAAAAAGGGCCATATTTGTATATTTCCTGCAGTGAGTTCTGCTGCCAGCCCATTCAAAATGGCTGGCATAATGCAGTATACCTTAGGGCATGTATTGTGCTGTGTTAATGAAATTTATAGTCTGAAAGGACCATTACTTAGCACATTAGCATATCTTCAAGGCAATTATAGACCAACTTTTACACTTTATTAATATTCTACAGTTAGAAAAGGGACATTTCAAAAACTCCAGATTCTAGCCAATACATATTCACACTCAGCTAATATTTGAAGCAAAAACTAATAAAAGCCTCTTTCCATAAACAACCCAGCTATAACTATATAAACTGTATTATTGTTATTATTGTTTTCTGTTTGTAATGTTACAAAATTTTTGAAAAACGTAGGCCTCATAAACACACATATTCTTTAATCTTAGCATCTTAGTTGTAAACTCTAAATAACCACTTGAGCTCCAGAAGGTTTTCTTCGTTTTGGTTATAACATTTTGCAAATTAGTAATTTTTCTTTATAAATTGTGGCCAAAAGTTATACTGCTACATATCTTTGGTAAAAATAACCCAAATAAGTATATATTATTTGGTCTTTGTGAAAGTTATAGAGAGTCTACAAGCTATGGAGGCAATCATTGAACATTGATCACACCTGATGTACTGACAGCCTCATTTGTTGATACACTAACAAGCCAGGGAAGTACAAAAATCCCCCAAATGACCCCTTTTTGGAAAGTAGACATTCCAAGGTATATAGTAAGAGGCATAGTGAGTTTTTTTCCCACAATTCTTTGCAAAGGGAATATTTTTTTCTCCACAAAATTGTCATATTACCAAGTTATTTCTCATACACTGTGTAAGCATACTTGCAACTACACCCCAAAACACATTCTGCTACTCACTCTTCTTGAGTATGGTGATACCACGTGTGAGACTTTTACACAGTCTGGCCATATTCAGAGGCCCAACATGCAAGTAACCCCTCCAGGCATTCTATGAGCATAAATTACATATAATTTCCTGAAAACCACATTGTTGAAGGCCCTGGTGTACCAGGACAATGAAAACACCTACAAAATGACTCCATTTTGGAAAGTAAACCCCCAAAGTTTATTCTATGAGGCATTATGAGTCTTTCAACATGTCACTTTTTCCACAAGTTTTTGGAAAATGTGGAAAAAAATGAAAACACATTTTTTGTTTACATAAAGTTGTCCATTTATAAGATATTTCTAACACATAGCATGTACATAGCAAAAATGACACCCCAAAATACATTCTACTACTCCTGAGTATGGCAATACCACATGTGTAAGACTTTTACACAGCCTGGTCACATACAGGGACCCAACATTCAGGGAGCACCATCGTGTGCTCTAGGGACATAAAATTACAAATCAAATTTCCTGATTACCTATTACACTTTTATGAAGCACTGTAGGGCACTGATAAGCACTGTAGGGGCACTGATGTGGCATAAATGAGCACTGATGTGCCACAGATGAACACTGATGTGGCATGGATGAGGCTAGATGTGGCATGGGTGAGGCATGGATGTGGTACAGATGGGGCCAGTTGTGGCACGGATGAGGCATTAATGTGGCACAGATGAGGGATGGATGAACACTGATGTGGCATGAATGAGGCATTGATGTGGCACAGATGAGGAATGAATGTGACATTGATAAGCACTGATATGTCATGGATGGGCATGAATGAG
Source organism: Lithobates pipiens (assembly GCF_037356315.1). Classification (NCBI taxonomy): domain Eukaryota; kingdom Metazoa; phylum Chordata; class Amphibia; order Anura; family Ranidae; genus Lithobates; species Lithobates pipiens. Next base: position 447,896,712 of record NW_027507718.1, on the reverse strand, counting down.
GCACGGATGAGGCACAGATGGGCATAATTGAGGCACATATGGGCATGGATGAGGCACAGATGAGGCATGAATGTGGCACAGATGGGCATGCATGAGGTACAGATGGGCATGAATGAGGCACATATGGGCATGCATGAGGTACAGATGAGGCATGAATGAGGCACATATGGGCATGAATGAGGCACATATGGGTATGAATGAGGCACAGATGGGCTAGAATGAGGCACAGATGAGGCATGAATGAGGCACATATGGGCATGAATGAGGCACATATGGGCATGAATGAGGAACAGATGAGGCATGAATGAGGCACATATGGGCATGAATGAGGCACATATGGGTATGAATGAGGCACAGCTGGGCTAGAATGAGGCACAGGTGAGGCATGAATGAGGCACATATGGGCATGAATGAGGCACATATGGGCATGACTGAGGCACAGATGAGCTAGAATGAGGCATGGATGATGCAGGGGTGAGTGCTGATGCAGTCTCCCTCCTCTCCTCACACACTGTAATGATTGGTATGTATAGTGTGTGAGAAGAGGGGAGAGCTGAACTGGATATGCGACGGTTTGTTGATAAGTGATAGCTCCTGATTGGACGGAGTGATCAAGCGGTAAGGGCCAGGTCCAGTGAACCCGGTGAGCCCAGACACTTCCATGTGTGTGCTGGGTCCAGTGAACTTGATGAGCACAGATACTTCCATGTGCACGCCCCAGGGGATGTGCTGGAAGCACGTGCCTGGGAGGACATCATTGCACCCCCTCCCAGAGTTATCTGACTGCACTGTAGCTGTCATTCAGCTATGGCAAGTGCTTAAAAGACTTCTAATGAGGCCCTGTTGCAAATGTTCAAGTCATAAACAGTCAGCAGAGCAGCTTAATAAATACACATCTATAAGTCAGTTTTGTTTTGTTTTTACCTAAAACTGAGCTTTTGTACATCTCAAGCTATCAACTTTATGCACATTTCATAACCACTTCTGTAATGGAGTTACATCTATAAATTCAGTTAGACACTAAACATGCTTTAATTACAATGGCCAGAAGGCTAATAAGACAGATTGGATTTCTTGGATTGGATCTATACTTCAGAAATATATTGGATTGCACTTACAAGCAATCTGAACCCTCACTGAGCCAAGAGCTAGGGGGACTCTTTTGAAAGGGGTTGTAAACCTTGTTTTTTTTAAAATAAAAATAACAAACATGCCTATACTCACCTCGTTTTGCACAGAGCAGCCCTGATCCTCTTTTCTGGTTCCCCCACCAGCACTCCAGGCCCCTCCCCTTCATCGGGTGCCCCCGCAAAAAGCCACTTTCCAAGGGGGCACCAGTGTGGGCTCGCCCCCAAGTCCTGCTTCTGCGCCCATTGACAGAGACAGCGGGACTCACCCCTGACTCCTGCTCATGTCTGGATTAGCATGTCACTGCATGCATGTCACTGGATTTGATTGACAGCAGCAGGAACCAATGGCTCCTGCTGCTATCAATCTTTCCAATGAGGAGAGAGACGGTTGCTGAAGCTGCTGCACTTGTGCACATTGCTGTATCAGATCGCGCTCAGGTAGGGAAGGGGTCTGGGGGGAGAAGTCATTAAGGTGAAAAACCTTGGGGCTTTAAAACCACTTTAAGTATTGACAGGGAAGAATCATTTGTATTTATAATATTTTAATTTCCATTTGTTTATTCCATCTATGAGTTTAAGTTCTTTTTAATTTGGGGGAACTGTTTATTCCAGAATAATGGCACATATTTCAAAAATATTACTGTGTATAAATGAACTTGTGAATTGCTGATAAAAACAAAGTAAACCAAAAAAAGACAAAAAAAAAACAGGATATAATTCCTGAAGTGAATATGATTGTTTTACTTGGATATCATCTGCTTAACTGTATGCATACATAAGTTCAATATGACCTGTTTATATCTTTTAACATATGCCAATCGATAACCAATGATGTTTTTTTTCTGTATTTAAAAATATATAAACCTCTGTAATTTAGATTCTGCGTTCTGAGTGACAAGGACTATCATGATTGACTGTATTGGTCTCAGTTAGGAGGCTGCAATAAATTGCTGAATTTTTAAATACAGTTTTGGCCTGTCCAATGTTGACCTTTATTGACCAGTCTATTTTCCCCCTTTTGTTTTCATATTTTAAAATTCTTTTTATTTTAAGGTTGTTTATGTCTGTTTTTGTAATATGTTTTCTGTAAATAGTTCCCGCAATTTTTTCAGTAAAAAAAATCATTCAAGCTGAATCTCTGAATGCTCTAGCTAGTAAAAAAAAACCTTTGTCTCTGTGAAGAGGTACTGGAATTGGAATATCAGATGCTGTGAATTTCGTGTTTCCATTAAAACACACAGTGGCAACTACTGCGTGTGCGTATGTGCCTCAGTGATGATTACTCTCTGTCTGCTGGACCTTAGGTTGTTGTCCCATTGGGAAATCTCTGCTCAGGGTAAGGGTGAGTATGTAATCAATAAATGTGGATAAACAGGAGTACTAGCTGCAGCCTTAAAAGAGAAGTATGGGGTTTACAAAAAAAAATCTTATACTCCCCTAGGTGGATGCAGCATTAATCTGATTTAGCTATCCCCCACCCCCTATGCACTAGGAACTGAGCAATCTAAGACAGCTGAATGCTCAGTTCTCCCCTCCGCTAGTAGCAGAGAGCAGTGACTGTCAGTCTCTGGCTCTCTGCTCTGCCCCTCCATCACTGGAGTGCTGGACTGGGCTGGGCTGGGCTGGGGAGGGAGTGGCTGGCTCAATCTCCCAGCTGCAGAGCTGAGAGGCTGAGCCACCTGCCAGTCCAGGCACCTGGGTTGATCTCTACTGTAAGTTGGGATCTTTCCCCAACCTGGACCAGCTGAGTGACGTCAGTGGGCAGCGGGCTTTAGCCTGCTGTCGGCTGAAAATGGGACACTGTAGTGCAGAACGAACTGCGCTCCTGAGATCCATAGGAGAAGTAAAGCTAAAAATATTTGACCATACTTCTCCTTTAATAAAGATTTTAGCAAGCTCTAGTACAGCTTGATGCATTCTAAAAGCCCGCTAAAAGCATGTTTAAAGCTGTGATCAAAACTTCCTTTAATATCTGTATTCAGCATTCCCAGAGCTGAAAGGTCCTGCTCCCCTTTCTCTGCCACCAATGTACTAGCAGCATATAAACAAACTCTTGGCTGCAATAGCAGATGGTATCTTGTTTAATTCACAAGAGCAGGTTGACAGCTATGTTGTAGAAGCAGTCAGGCAGTTGTATACTATACATTGTTTTTTTCTTGCTTTTTTTACAGCCCTCCTCGCACATGCCCATACATATAAGAGCATGCGCACAGGACATATGTGTACATAAATGGCGATTGCACAACAAATCAGGCATGCACATCACAGGGGAAGGGGGTTAGGTATTGGGTGGTGTTCACAATTTTGCATCTACCACCCTGGACAAGGGATGATCTTGTTCCGGCACTGCCCCCAACCCATGAATGAGTTGTTTACTAGGCAGCAGCAATTGCATAGACACATAATGATTTATAGCGGAAGAGAAGCCCAGAGAGGTCCATGGGCTGGTTTCACGTGAACGGAGTTTGTTTCTAAGATACTTATCAAAAGCCCCCTCATTGTTATATATGTGCCTTGACTGCTTTGACTATCATGCTGTCTTTATGGGGAGTTACTCAAATTGGGTCTGGATCGTTCCCCATTAGGAAACTGGTCCTTTTATTTTAGGATTATGTGTACAAGACCATTGGTTGTTAACTGACTGTACCCTAATTTTCTATCTGAGAGGCAGAGGCTTCACCTTGGCTTACTCATTTGAACCTCTATGCCCTTGGTCTTTAGTCCCTTTAAATGACTAAAGCGCTAATATTTTGGCCCTGCCACCAATTTACTAGGGCACGATAAGTTTCTACACAATTCTATTTCTCCAATGTTGTGGGTTTTGTAGGTAGGCTGGGGTTAATTCTAGATATACATCTATAAATCTGCCTACTCCTCTCCATTTCACAAAGTAGACAAATTCCTTTGTTCATTTTTAAGAAGAATATGCACTTACTGTAAAATAAAAATTTACTTTACATTTGCAAAGCAGCACTTGGGCTCTGGTTAATGAAGAAAGTGTAATGTTCAGTCGCACAGTCTCTTTTGTTAGGTAGCCTCCCGAATTTCCAGTGTCTAAATATATATAGAACATAACTTGGTATGAGCTGGTAATTTCAAAGTCCTTATTATATTAGAGACTTTTGAGCTCCTGAACTTTAACAAATCACTTAAATGTCATTAGTAATCAGCATCCATTGTTCATGGACTTGTAAGGTATACCTACTATTACTAGCAGTTACAAGCCATTCAGTTGAATCTTGTTTCTTGTTGGCCTGCGGTAGTAATGGGAGCAGTTGAGGTCCTGCGTACAGTTTTGGCCTGCTTTGTTTCACAGGTCACTCTTTGGAAATTAGTCCAAAGCTGTGCATTCAGATTCAATACATAAGTATTACAATACACCAAGCATAATTTTAAGTCACAGAATGTAATTGTTTCTTTTACACCAAAATGAATTTATTATCATTGGATTCAAAATTAAAGCACAACATCACTTAACTACCTACATTCACAGTTAAAACAAAAGATTGCACATGCTCAGATGACCCACCCGTGCTTGCTGTATCATGTGGCTGCATTGCAAAAGCTGGGTGACATAACTTAATAGAGCCTGTAGTCTACAGGCTCCATACTACTGCCCCACCTTCTGCCTGATCTTTGGACTTCTTTATTAATTGTGACACCCACTGATAATTTTCTCTATCCAGCCTAAAAAAGCCATGTGCATATTTTTGTGTGGATATGTGTTGAGAACCCATGGAAAATGAATGGGTAAATGCAGCAACACATGTACCGCAATAAGTGTCAACACAAACACAACCAGACGTGTAGTCGGACACTTGCTACAGTGCAAACACATGTGTGAGAGTCTAAAGCAGGGATCTCCAAACTTTCTAAACAAAGGGCCAGTTTACTGTCCTTCAGACTTTAGGGGGCCAGACTGTGGCCAGTGGCATTAGAAAATGTAATCTCGTTGGTTTTAGGGGATGTAGTAGTACCCTATTGTTGGTATCAGTGGGAGAAATAGCACCAAATCATTGGTGTCTGTGGGAGGAATAGTGCCCCATCATTAGTGTCAATTGTGGATGGAATAGTGCCCCAAGGGGTTGGGTAGAGGCAAGCAAATTGCCACATCTGGCCCCAGGGCCGCAGTTTGGAGACCACTGGATATGCACAAAAATGTAAAACTCATACAGAAAACACAAGCAAAAAGAAACACTAACACATGCAAAATGCATGTAAACATGTTGAAAACATTTCTTTTTTTGCTTGTTTTTTTAACATCTTTTTTTTAAGGATCCAGGACACCTGACCTTCTGTCTGGACAGTGCTGATTGGAAGTGTGCTGATCACATGCACTGACTCTCCCAAGAAAAAACAAACAAACACTCTCTCGCAATACACAACAAACGCTGTCTATCTGGACCTGTTCAGGAGTCAGTGGAAGAAGAGGAGGACCTGTGTCTACATGATCAAACAGCCTATCTACCTAATGCAGAGGATTAACCCCTTAGGTTTCACAGTGAGTATAACAAGCATGCTTTACTGCATATACAGACTGATTTTACTGCTGTGGTTTTAGTAACACTTTAAGCCCTTGTACACGCGGTCAAACTGTGTTGACGGATAATCCGACTGTGTGTGGGCTCCATCGGACTGTTTCTGTCGGAATATCCAACCGACAAAGTTTTAGAGCTGGGCTATAACATTTTCCAACAACATGATCCGATCGGACTTTGTCTTATCATTTGTAGAGAATTCCGATCAGACAAAGTGCCACGCATGCTCAGATCAAATTATGAGACCAAAGCTATTGGCTACTAGCCTGAACTTAGTCTCGTAGTAACAAAATTACGCCATCACGTTCTGAACGATCGGATTTTCTGTGTGTATGCAACACAAGTTTCGGACAAAATCCGTCAGACAAAATCCGATGGATTTTGTTGTCGGAATGTCCGACCGTGTGTACAAGGGCTATTAGGTGTTATGCTTTCCGTCTAGTAAATAGAGCTCATAGTTTACATTTATTGTACACAGTACTGAATTATTCTATTTTTTTTTGCAGACATGTTGCAATGTAGTATAAAGACAGAAGTAATTAGTGCAGATGAATAAAAAAAAGTATGCTGTTATCCATAGTTTTATATTTGCCTGAAATTCATCTTCAAAGATTTAAACTTGAAAACATTAGTCATAGTTGCAAACAATCTTGTATTAAAAACTCATCATGTTTAATACATGGAATAAGACTACTTAGGCCCCATTTACGCCAATGTATTTCAAAATGTAGCATTTATAGTTTAATGGCTTTAAATCTGCATAGCCTATGTTATGTTACATTTTCTATGTTTTTCAGGAAGACGTGGGTCAAAAGTTTATAACCAGAACATTTTCTAAAGCTCCGCCACTCTTCAGAGCACAAAGATGCACATTAATGTGCAATTATGCTGCCTTCTGTGCTATCTCACATACACAACTGCAGACAAATGACAGATGAGGTTTAGGAGAATACAAGAAGGCTCAGTCTTCCACTTCTCTCTTATTTCATTTTAAGACACCCATCGCATTGAAATTCTTGCCACTATGTATCATGTGTGCATTTATAAAGGGATTGAAAGACTATCCATAATTCTAATAAATCAGCCAAAACAATTAGAAATATTACAATTTAATTTTAAAATCACTGATGTTTCTAGAATGTGAATAACGATGAATTTAATTAAAAAACAAGTTAATCTAAACACAATACCAAACCAATTTAAAATTTAGTTTCAAATATATTTTCACTAAAATAGCAAATCAGAGATCTATCTTTTATCTTAAATTTAACATGAGTTTCTATTTATACCAAGGATGTTAAATACCGTATTTTTCGGACGATAAGGCGCACCGGATTATAAGGCGCACTAGCAACGACCGGCTAATATAATGGATATTTCCATATATAAGGCGCATCGGACTATAAGGCGCACTGGATTATAAGGCGCATTTAATGAAACACAACTCGGATGCGGTACTGTAAGTCAAATTTTATTCAACTCTTTAGCAATAACCATAAAATGGTCTATAACAATAACTCTTAACACTGTTCAATTAAATACAAAACCAGACAATTATTTTTTCACTTTATTCTTCAATAACTATTAACACTGTTCAGTTACCGGTGAATACCGTACAAAACCAGACACTCACTTTTTCACTTTATTCTTCTCCCGCAAATCCATCAAATTCTTCATCTTCAGTGTCTGAGTTTAACAATTGGGCGATTTCGGCATCAAGCACGCCCGTATCCCTCTCATCATTCTCATCAGTATCCGAGTCAGGCTCGTTGCTGTCATCGGTACCGGTACTTAGCTGTTCAGTGATAATTCCGGACTTCTTGAAAGCTCGGATTACACTGGTGACTGATACCTTCGCCCAGGCATCCACGATCCACTGGCAGATAGTGGCGTAACTCGCCCGGCGTTGCCTCCCTGTGTTGGTGAATGTGTGTTCGCCTTCTGTCATCCAATGCTCCCACGCAGCTCGCAGTTTAACTTTAAACGACCTGTTGACACCTATATCTAGTGGCTGCAGTTCTTTGGTTAATCCACCTGGAATGATGGCAAGCACCGAATTAGTTTTCTTCACTTGGGCTTTGACAGTATCTGTCAGATGGGCGCGCATGGAGTCACAGACCAATAGGGATGGAGATTCGTGGAAAAAGCCGCCCGGTCTCTTGACGTAAACCTCTCTCAGCCACTCACTCATCTTCTCCTCGTCCATCCAGCCCTTCGGGTTAGCCTTGATGATGATGCCAACCGGAAACTTTTCTTTTGGCAGAGTCTTCCTCTTGAAAATTACCATGGGTGGTAGTTTCTGGCCATTAGCCTGGCAACCGAGAACTACAGTGAAGGATGACTTTTCGTTTCCTGTAGTGCGTATAGATACCGTACTGGTCCCTGTTCTCTCGACAGTACGGTTTACAGGGATATCAAAGGTAAGGGGGACCTCGTCCATGTTGGTGATGTGCTCTGGTCGGATTTTCTGTTCATTGATCTTGTTCTTGCAGTAGGTATGGAAAATGGCCAGCTTTTCTTCGTAATCCTTTGGCAGTTGCTGTGACATAGTGGTTCTTGTGCGGATAGAGAGATTCCGCCTTTTCATGAAACGGAAGCACCAAGAGGGACCTCCTCGAAAGTCGTTGATCTCCATGTCGCGTGCGATCGCTGTTGCTTTGAGTCGAATAGAGACAGTAGAGACGCTTCTACCTGCGGTTCTCTGTTCAATAACCCACTGTTCAATTTTGTCCTCCAACCGTGGCCATCTTGCTTTGTTTCCTCGGAAACTCAGTTTGGTCTTCTTTACCTGGCGCAGGGCATCTTCTTGCTTCCTCCACTTTCGTACCATTGATTCATTAATGTTGAATTCTCTCGCAGCTACTCTATTTCCATGCTCTACTGCATGACTGATAGCCTTCAGTTTGAAATCCGCTTCGTAAGCATGTCTCTTAACAGGAGCCATTTTTGGGGCAGCGGGTATACCGTAGAAAATGAACGAATGAATGCGCACACCTCCTGACTAAGATGGCCGTAATGCTCACGAAGCTGCACTGCTTGGATTGGGCATTACGGCCATCTTAGTCAGGAGGTGTGCGCATTCATTCGTTCATTTTCTACGGTATACCCGCTGCCCCAAAAATGGCTCCTGTTAAGAGACATGCTTACGAAGCGGATTTCAAACTCATCGCTATCAGTCACGCAGTAGAACAACCTGAGAGAGGTTTACGGTACGTCAGTTTACGGTAAGAGACCGGGTGGCTTTTTCCACAAAGGTCATATATAAGGCGCACCGGATTATAAGGCGCACGGTCGATTTTATGAGAAAATTTAGGCTTTTACGTGCGCCTTATAGTCCGAAAAATACGGTACTGGTGTGTCTCAACTTTTTTCTCAGTCAAGGCACCCCTTAGAATTGTGTACAATCTCTGGGCACACCAATGTGAGGGCTTGTTCACACCAGAAGGTACATCTGAGGGCAATTATTTTGCCACACGTTTTGTTTTTCAATGGACTGCACTATGCATGTGAAACACACTAAGCCAGCATGATTTTTTAAATTGTGCCACACAAAAACACATGGTACTGCGTGAAAACATGTGCATTTGTTAGATGCATGGGGGGTGCCATTAGAAATTACACAAATCCCTCTCCTAGAACAAATTCCCCCCAATCACCCCTCTTAGCAAAAATTCCTCCCTTCCTCACTCCACTCCTAATAAATCCCCCCCCCCCCCACCCACTAAGCAAAAATCCACCCCCTTCCAAGCACACATTTCCCCCCTCCAATACCCTCTCTTAGCACAAATATCTCCATACCTCACCTCATTCCTAACAGATCCCCAACCCCCAAATTCCCCCTGCTAGCACAACCCCCCCTCCACTCACCCTCTTAGCAAAAATCCACCCCCTTCCAAGTACACACTTCCCCCCTCCAATATCCTCTCTTAGCACAAATCCCTCCCTTCCTCACCCCACTGCTAACAGATCTCCAACCCCCAAATTCTCCTGCTAGCACAAACCCTCCCAGGTACCATCTTAGCAAAATTCCACCCTCTTCCAAGCACACATTTCCCCCCTTCAATACCCCCTCCTAGCACAAATCCTTTTCCCCTAAATCCCCTTCCTAGCAGAAATTACCCTAATTCCTTCTGCCAGGAACCCATCCCCCCACAAATATCCCATACTACTTACATTCCAAGTAAAAAGGCTTGTTACCACCCTTGCCCCATTGTGTCCCCAATACAATTCCACCTCCACCTCCCTTCCCTGAAACTTACAGGTAAGAACTCTTTACATCAGTAGCGATATCATAAGTGAGGAGGAGAGAGTCAAGAGTAGGTGCGGATCTCTGATTTGGTACTGTACAGGATTTGATTACCTGCCCCCACCCACATTTTCTGCTATTGAGAAAGACGCAGTCTGCAGAGGATATAGGGGGAGGGACATTAGACCCGACACATTCCTTACTTTATCCAATGGATGATTAAGAATTTTTTTTTATCACAATTGTCTTTGTCTTGGAAAATCTAGTAGACAACCTAAATATGAAACTACAAAATAGATGACGTATGACAAAACGGGGTGGCTTGATTTTTATTTGGGGTAAGAATGTTATACAAACTCATCGGCACGAAGGATACAAAAATCTGTAATTGTATCTTTGGCCACACTTTGGGTACAGGTATACATTTCTAAGTAGCATTTGTGGGATTGCAAGATATGGATAACATCCAGGAAATCGAGATCTAGGAAACATTGTTGTGATAGTTCCTTAAAATGCAAAGTGGAACTTTGTTTTTTAAGGTGGGTGGATTCTTGCCATAATTGTTTAAGGCGGTTTGGGTTAGGCACATTTTAGATACTCACCCACTCAGCAGATCCAGCGTTGCCCCACTAAAATCCTTTGATTCTGTGCCACAGCTCAGTCCTTTGCCACCATGTTATTGCTGACGTCAATGAGAGGTTCTCCGCCTCTTCTGGGTTTAGCGAGCGGACATCCTGATGATGCGCCACTAGGTCCACCCTCCCTCCTCCTTTGGGACATGCATATTCGAGGAGACACAGTGGGCACTGTGCACATCATGGTGATTGACATGCATGGGGGGGGGCTGAACACTTTTCTTTTTAAAAAAAAAAGTAAAGGAAAAAAGTGATATCTACAGTAAGTACAGAACAGGAGGAGGGGTGGAGTGGATGGAACTTCATTAAGAAAGTGAAGATCCACTTTAAGTATGTACAACATACTTGCACATTATGATATATTTATCCTCTACTGTATCCCTCTCCAAGGATATGGCATTCATTGCTGTTGATATCTTCCATCAATGTTTTTCCAGGCCTGGACTGCTCTGGCTCTGTCCTGGGCAGCCACTGATGATGTAATTCCAGTGTGTGCATGCTATATCCTCTTTAAGAGAGCTAATGTCTTTTACAAATAAGAAAAATCTCTGTTGACTCACTCACACACAAGAGGATTACAAACATATTTACAACATGAGAAAAGAAGACTAAAGCTCCCCCTGCTGGTTGGATAAAAGACTACATAATTTGCAACATTTAATTTTTTACCTGACTATAAACTTGTATTATATATATATATATATATATATATATATATATATATATATATATATATATATATATATATTACATTTCTTATCAAAAAAAAAAAAAACATATGTACACAACCACTATGCACTTCCTTTCATGAATTTTCTCAGACGAGTCACCTAGCACAGATTCTAAGCACATTGTTTGGCATGCAAATAGCCACAAGTGGTCATGGCTACAAATTTCTATGTAAGCTGCGATAGTAAAAAATATGAAAGAGCAAACTTGTAATAATGTAATATTCATGTCAAAAATAACTTTTAGGTAATACGGCAAAATAAATTATTACTGAAAAACACTTTAAACAGAATTACTAATAAAGCCCTTTTTGAGTCTGTAAAACCATCACTAATGAAGACGAGAAGGAGAATAATTGTTGAAATAACAAAAAAAAAATAATAGTCACAGGGAAACACAGCAGCAGTAGTGATAATTTTAGTTTCACGGCTTTTTATTGAGAACATCTGACATCCTTTATTTCCATCCAGTTTACGTGGCAACTCCAGTCCAACAATTTATCTTAATGTAAAACGGTTCTCCGAATAAAACATCAAACCTAAATCCCGATGAGTCTGCATTTTACCAAATAAGAAAAACCATGAAAGTGGCTAAATAAATAATGTATTCGTTAATTAAAAAGAGCCATTGCTCAATTAATTAGTTCATAGACGTTTATGTTTGTGATGCTATTTACACAAAACTATGAGTCACAAATATGTAATCATAAATTCCACAAAAAAAATAAAAAATACATATCTTCTAGTTAAGAAAAGTTCATGTTTGTAGTCAAATCAGTAATTGAAGGAAGATAATATTCTAGTAACAATCTTTGTGAGTCACAGGTGAGGAATTACTCCCCCTGCTGATTTACTGAATGTACTTCAATGAAAAGTTACACATAATTGCCAAGTACAGAACCTTAAGGTTGAGGCTTATTGTAGTGCAATATTACTTTATAAAAAACAGTAGATGTTTTGTGATGCACACCTAGTTTGCTATTCATTTTTATATTTAGATCTTTAAAAAGTATTGTCTTCACTAAATGTCACTAAAATCATAACTAAACTAAACCTGTGCTGAGAAAATACACAGACTGCAACTGCTGGACTTCTTTTAACCACTTGGGATCCGTGCTATTGCCAAATGACGGCATTAGCGCGGATCTACTTTTCCGGGACTACGTCTATTGACGTCGTCCCGGGTACGAGCGGCCTGCGCGCGCCCTGAGGGGCGCGCGCGGCGCGCTCTGTGATCGGCGAGTCCGTGAGACTCGCCTGATCACCGATCCGTGTAAGGGGTCGATCCCGACCCCTTATCACGTGATCAGCTGTCAGCCAATGACAGCTGATCATGTGATAGAACGGAGCCGGTAATCGGCTATTATTCCTCCTCCTTTTTTTGTTTGTTTAGCAAAAAATAAAACTCCGAGCTGTAACTAAATACCACCAAAAGAAAGCTCTATTTGTGGGAAAAAAATGATAAAAATTTCATTTGGGTACAGTGTTGTATGCCCGCGCAATTGTCATTCAAAGTGCATCAGCGCTGAAAGCTGAAAATTGGTCTGGGACTGAGGGGGGTTTAAGTGCCCAGTAAGCAAGTGGTTAAAGATGCTAGTTGTCTAACTGTGGATGGCGTAGATACTTTCTAAGCCAACAAACTGGAACAGGCATGCAGCATGCAAAGTCAGGACCTGTGATCTGCACAATTAACTGTGTTAGTGTCCTGGTTTAACAATGATTAAAGCCCAACTTCAGGCAAAGATAAAAGTTTTCCCATACGGTGGAGCTGTGCCCATACTGCACCGGCCAACTGTTCGTTTTTGTCTAGGGGATTGGAGAAAGCTCATACTTACTCGATCCTCCTCTCCACCTGCATGCGGTGCTCCTCCACGATCCAGCAGTAGATTGTTCCTAACATTCTCACATTCAGAGCAGCTTGATGGGCATGAAGATGTCAGGAACAGTCCACAGCACAAGACTGCTAGACCATGGAGACAGGAGCCACAGGGACTGGTCTTCTGTGGGGTGGATCAGAGGATTAAGTAAATATATTTCTGTTCTCCTATCCCCTATAGAAAAAAATAAAATAAAAATCAAGCAGTTGACCCATGCAGTGGCACACTGTATCGCTGTGGGTGGCAAGTGACACTGTATCTGGTGGCAGGCTGTGGGTGGCAAGTGGCACACTGTATCTGGTGGCAGGCTGCAGGTGGCAAGTGGCACAATGTATCTGGTGGCAGGCTGCAGGTGGAAAGTGGCACATTGTATCTGGTGGCAGGCTGCAGGTAGCAAGTGGCAAACTGTATCTTCTGGCAGGCTGCAGGTGGCAAGTGGCACACTGTATCTAGTGGCAGGCTGCAGGTGGCAAGTGACACTGTATCTGGTGGCAGGCTATGGGTGGCATGTGGCACACTGCAATCTGGCAGCAGGCTATGGGTGGCAAGTGGCACACTGCATCTGGTGGCAAGCTATGACTGTCATGTGGCACACTGAATCTGGCATCAGGCTTATATGTGGCAAGTGGCACGCTGCATCTGGCAGCAGGCTATGGGTGGCAAGTGGCACAAAGCATCTGGCAGCAGGCTATGGGTGGCAAGTGACACATTGTATCTGGCAGCAGGTCACTGTGGAAAGTGATATGATGAATCTGGTGGCAGGCTATGGGTGGCAAGTAACAAGCTGCATTTGGTGGCAAGTGACGGTGGCGATCTGTATGTGGTGGCAAGTGGCAAGTTCAGGGTTCCCACTGATTCTGCAGTATGTGGAGTTGAACCATTTCATTATATATTACAATGTAGTAATAGAAATAATGGAATTTGATCTTCCTAAAACCATATCAAGCATGGTGTCATGATTATTTAGGTGCTAACACCAGCCATTTGCCCAACAATTCACTGCCGCCGCCGATTTTCCCATCAACCTCGAGAATGGCATGTATCTGAATGGCAGTTTGGAAATGGGGTCACCCTATGTTGCTGCTGGTGAGAGACTGCATAGCAGGTGGTGTTGCTGCTGCTGAGAGGCTGCACGGCTTGTGTTTCTGCTAATACCTGAGCTAATATGAGTCTTTGCAGCCTTCTATCATATAAACAGATATGTCAGAGGGGACAGAGTGGTTTACAGAGTAGTAGCATTAAAACAAAGCTTCTTAGGGGATAAACACTACATACAATGCCTTGAAAAAATATTCATAGCCCTTGAAATTTTCCACATTTTGTCATGTTACAACCAAAAATGCAAACGTGTTTTATTGGGATTTTATGTGATAGACCAACACAAAGTGGCACATAATTGTGAAGTGGAAGGAAAATGATAAATGGTTTTCAATTGTTTTTACAAATAAATATGTGAAAAGTGTGGCCTAGTTAGGGGTATCAGAGTAAAAGGGGCTGAATACAAATGCACACCACTCTTTTTACATATTTATTTGTATAAAAGTTTGAAAACCATTTATCATTTTCCTTCCACTTCACAATTATGTGCCACTTTGTGTTGGTCTATCACATAAAATCTCAATAAAGTACATTTACGTTTTTGGTTATAATATGACAAAATGTGGAAAACCTCAAAGGGTATGAATACTTTTTCAAGGCACAGTATGCAAAACTCTAAATATGTTATTCTTTAATTGCTCCCATATAGGCTTTTTTCAAATGGGTGGCCAGGGGACAGTAAAAATTGACAGTTGTACAGTGGTTTTACCACCTGATCACCCACCTAAAAGCTTCCATACACCCAGAGGGGTCAGTGCACACGCCGCTGTGCTTTGCATTCTGACAAACTTATTGTGGCTTATCAAGTTGATATGCAGCATAATAAGTCTATAGGGCCATGCTGCAAACACAACCCAGATGTGTTAGTTCCTCTACAAATTGTCATTGCAAAGCAAAGAGTTACTTTAATGGGGACACAGACAATAATATAAACTAAAAGTATAATAAAGGCAAACTTTTTTTAGTTTTGGAGTGTAGATGAATTAGAATACCTGTCGAGTTTTTATTGCTACCTCTGTCCCAGTTAGGAAGATTCATCCTCTCTATTTGTCCTGTTCACCATTATCATTAAAAGTGAAAGTAAGGGAAAATCCCCCCATATTTTGGGTTGTCCCCTGGACAGTAAAAGAGGGGAAATCTTCCAATGAGAACACTGGTGACCGAGAGGGTCCCAAGGGATTCCCTTAATTTGCAGGGATTTCCTCTTTGGCTATGGGACAGAAAGTGAAGGGAAATCTCTTCAATGGGACACAGATGGCAAAAAACTGAAAGAGGTTATAATCCTCCCTTAGCCCTTGTACACACGGTCGGAGATTCCAACAACCAAATCCGTCGGAATTTGTCCGATGGATTTTGTCCGAAACTGTTGTATACACACGGTCGGACAAAGTTGTCAGAAAATCCGACGTGATGACATTATTTCGTTACGACGGGACTACGTTCACGCTAGTAGCCAATAGCTTTGGTGTAGGAATTTGATCTGAGCATGCGTGGCACTTTGTCCGATCGGAATTCTCTACACATGATCGGAGTATGTCCGATCGGAGCATTTTGTCTGAAAATTTTACAAACAAGTTGGAAAACTTGGTCCGTCGGATACTCCGATGGAAACAGTCCGAAGTAGACCACACACAGTTGGAATATCCGACAAAACGGTCCGATCGGACACATTCCGTCGGAATCTCCGACCGTGTGTACAAGGGCTTACACTGTCCAGAATGAAAAAAATTCTGCCTATAGTTCTACATTACCAGAAGTTGTAATCCTTCCCCGCTCTATCCAAAAGAAAAAGAAATATGCATACACTTTAATTTGCCACCAGCTATAGCCCAACAGTTAGCTGGCTTTGATAATGCATAAAGACGCAGGATAAAGTGTTCAAAAGATCTTCCTTGTGTCAAGATATGGACACAAATTCTCTTACAGAGCACCCTAAGAGCCCCAAACCCCCCTATTTATTATATATTATGCATATACCCTCTTTAACTTAGTTTTGGATCCTGGGGTTTTCATTTGCTTAGTTTAGTGCCTAGGGTTAGGTTCCTTCTTAACTTTGGTAAATTTCTTTGCAAATTCCCTTTGTGACTTTGAGACTTTTTATTAAATAAGTTATAGACAGCATGGCTACTTTTTTTTAAAGCTTTTTACAAATTAGCTCTATTGTTTGTCACAAGTGACTAGAAATTTGTAGAAAATCTTAACACTTAAGACTATAGGATTTTATGGATGAGTTCCACAAAAACTTAATTTCCCGGTTACATGTGTCTGAATGTAGATATATGACCCACATTGTGAAACATATTTAAAATTCTGGATTAGTTGTACTTGAAATCTTTGAATTTAAATTCCTCTACATTTATATTTTGAAAACACATTACATAGCTTAGCACTATAGAATTTCACCTTTCCTCGAACTCCACCAATTTCCATGACCCCTAAAGCTATTTTTAGCATTTTGCCATTATGCCTCCAATACACATGGATATATTGTTTTTGTAAAGCTCCTGCATGAGTGTATATAACAAAACAAGGCCTTACATCGTGTAAAAAACACCCACTGTAAATAATATACCACTCCAGCATAATGAATTATATAACCTATGGTCTTGTACCTGGACCATTCTCTATAAATTGTATTATTGTATTCTATAGCTCCCATATTTAAATATCATTAGAATACCATAGACCAGAGGTCCACAAACATTCTAAACATAGGGCTGATTTATTGTCCTTCAGACTCTAGGAGGGCCAGACTTTGGCCAGCGGGTTTGGAAATTTTCTTGGTATCAGTGGGAGTAAACATCTGGTATTAGGGGGAGGAATAATGCCCCATTGTTGGTATCATATGGAGGAATAGTACCCCATTGTTGGTATCATATGGAGGAATAGTGCCTCATTTGTGGTGTCAGTGGGAGAAATGGTGCACTATTGTCAATGTCACAGACTAGTGTCTAGTATCAGAGGGAGGGATAGCACCCCAAGTGCCGGATGAAGGCAAGCAAATGGCCGCAGTTTGCAGACCACTGCCATAGACAGGGCACAGTATTAAAGTGTATCTAAATTCCTCCAAATCAAAAAATGTATTGCAGCTTACCAGTTTTTAGATGTAATACATTTATTTGTTCTTTTTTTCAGGCTACAGATATTAAGTATAGAAACTATTTGTTGCTCTTTCCACATATTCATGTGAGCTGACTTTGTTATATCTTTTTTTTGTAAACGACTAAACCCATCAAGCCAATATGTAATAGAGATAAATAAAGGCAGTCCTGTTTAAGAACCAGCCTGTGTGACAACCATGGCTCCTTCCATACACACACATTTTCATTGTGTGTGTGTGTGTGTGTGTGTGTGTGTGTGTGTGTGTGTGTGTGTGTGTGTGTGTGTGTGTGTGTGTGTGTGTGTGTGTGTGTTTTATTCTCTAACCATTCTCATAGCCATGTATATTCTGTTTCCTGAGGAAGACATCTAAAAGTTTTTTAACCACTTAAGGACTGGAAGGATTTGCTCCCTTAATGACCAGGCCATTTTTTGTGATAAGGCACTATGGCGCATTAACTGACAATTGCGCGGTCATGTGACGCCAAACTAAATTTACATCTTTTTTTTTCCACAAATGGAGTTTTCTTTTAGTGGTATTTTATCACCTCTGCGTTTTTTTAATAAATTATTTTATCTTGTGTGTTGTGTTTTTTTTGTACTTTATTTTACAGGTGAATGGGTAGGGGTACATTGTGCCCCATACTCATTCACATAGGGTGGGGGGCCGGTATCCGGGGGCCCCCTTATTAAAGGGGGCTCCCGGATTCCGATAAGCCCCCCGCCCGCAGACCCCGACAACCAACGGCCAGGGTTGTCGAGAAGAGGCCCTTGTCCTCATCAACATGGGGACAAGGTGCTTTGGGGTGGGGGGCCGCGCGGCCCCCCCTTCCCCAAGGCACCCCCCATGTTGAGGGCACGTGGCCTGGTACGGCTCAGGAGGGGGGGGGCGCTCGCTCGCCCCTCCTTTCCTGGCCGGCCAGGTAGTGTGCTCGGGCAAGGGTCCGTTGTGGACTTTGGGGGGACCCCCACGCCGATTTTTTTCGGCGTTGGGGTTCCCCTTTAAGTCCATACCAGGCGGCGGGGCCAGCGACGTCTCCTTCGCGGGCCCTGCCTACCTGGAGACCCACTCGAAATGAGCGGACTTTTCTCCGGGCGGGAAAAGTCCGTTCATTTCAAAAGTACGGCAGACTGGCATACACACGGCCGGATTGTCTGCCGAAATGCGAGTCCGGCGGGAAGATTGAAGTGTAAAACTACATTCTAAGTCCGCCGTACTTTCGGGTCAAAAAAGTATGCCGGAGGCTACACACGGGTGGATTGTTTGGCGGACTTGAGTTTGCCGGACTTTTCCACCCGCTTGTTTGATCGTGTGTAAGCGGCATAACTGTGGGCGGATGGGTCTGACTGGAGGAGGAGACAGATCGCTGTTCTTAATTACTAGGAACAGCAAATCTGTCTCTCCTCTCCTGTCAGAACGGGGTTTTGTGAGTTTACATACATAGATCCCCATTCTGGTGCTTGATCGACATTGCGGCCACACGCAACGTGTCCCCTGCCATTCAGCAGGCATGCTTGCACCTGCTATGGCTCTTAAAGGAGCCGAGGTACAAGTACGGTGATTCACGGGAATGAGCTGACTTGCGGCCATATAATGATGGCAGCTGGTCTGCAAGTGGTTAAGCTGCTGACACACTCAGCTAGTAACACTACCTGGGGGAGGAAATTTCACATTTTAAGTGCTCTAAACGTAAAGAACCCTTTCCATAACTTGAGGTTAAACTTTTTTCAAATTGTGGCCACGTGTCCTCTCCAGGAAGCTTAGAGTAAACAGTTTATAACAGTTACTGAAGTCACCTTTCATATATTTGTACATTGTAATCATACCCCCTCTTCCCCATAGTGAATAACTGTAATCTATGTAATCAATCTTCATAGATGAGGTCCTCCACCCCCCTATTCATTTTGCTGTAATTCAACAATTTCTTTCCTGAAGATTGGTGATAAAAACTGAACTGCATATTCAAGATGAGGCTGAACCAGTGTATTGGGGTAGAATGATTGATGTATCTCCAGGGCCGTCTTTAAGGCAGGGCAAAAGGGGCAGCTGCCCTGGGCCCTGTCATTGTTGTGGGGCCCAAAGCAGCTGCCTCATACTTGCCAACTATACCAGTTAAAATTCCATTGTCCCTTGAAGTTTTAGTCCCCTGCTGTGTCCTGATATCTCAGTGTGAAGTGCTGGTACTAATGCTGCCCAGCTCTGCCCTGTTGTTGTGTACATATGTCTCACCTGCAGGCCCTGTGTTTACATGTAAATAACCGGAATCCATATGTAAATAGTGGTGTCATTCATAAGTAAATAGCTGCGGCTTTCGGTATTTATATGTAAATAAAGGCAGCATTCATATGTATATCATGTTCCCCTGCAGTTAGGAGATGATGTGCTGTAACCTCTAGCAACCAATCAGTGAGCAATATTACTGTACAGTAATCTCTAGCAACCAATCAGTGAGCAATATTACTGTACAGTAATCTCTAGCAACCAATTAACAAGCAGAAATCATGTGCTGTAACCTCTAGTAACTAATCAAAGATCCGTAATGTGTGCTGTAACCTCTAGCAACCAGTCAGTAAGCAGTAATGATATGCTGTAACTGCTGGCAACCAATCGCAATTGCTGCCTGATCTGATACAGTGAACTAAGTCTAGCTGCTATTTATTGTATGTCTCAGAGCAGGTGGAGAGTGAAATTGCATTGGGGGGGGTCCCCCCAAGAAAATGTTTGCCCAGGGTCCAATCAATATTAAAGACGGCCCTGTGTATCTCCTTTTTTTGCATGCATTTTGCTAGCTTTATTAGCTGCAGCTTGACATTGCATGTTATTACTTAAGTCTGTGCTCTACAAGCATGCCCATCAGTGGCGGCTAGTAGTATATTTCGGAGGAGGGTGGCAAACAATACACCCAAAGCCACCCCCCCGTCGGTCGGTTTTGCTATTATCACACAACTGGGTGGGCTCGGAGCGCAGTGCTCTGCACCCTGTGCCCACCCTCTTTTGAAGCCTATTAGAGTCTCTGGCTCTGATCATGTGCTTTAAGAAAAAAAACACCCCCATTGGAATCTATGCATCCGGCACCCTGAATGTAGATTAGGGGACTGGATACATGGATGGCTGGGCGCCCCTAATAGACGGGCCGCCCCTGATCCCCATATCCTTTTCCATCACCGATTCTCCCAGGGGAGACCCACCTAATGTGTAATTTGTGTGTTTATTTTTGGCATCCAAGTGCATAACTTAACATTTTCAATATCGAAACTCATCTGCAATGTAACAGGTCATCCTGTGATGATGCTATATCCTATCCAGAAGGTATATCCCAGCTAAATTTTGTATGATAGCAAACAAATTGAAATTGAGCTCTTGATTCTAACCTCTATATAACAAATTAATTAATTGAACAGCATTGGATCCGAGACAGAAACCTGGGGCACATCACTCATAACTTTAAACCATCCAGACAATGAGTCATTCATCACTGTTTTCTGGACCTGTTCATGTAACCAGTTTCCTATCCATGTACATGCAATTTCATGAACTCCAACACACCTTAATGTACAGATTTTGCAAACATTTATGATGTACATTATTAAAAGCCTTAGCAAAATGTAGATAAACTACTCTACATCCACTGGACTTCCACTGTCAGTTTTCCCACTTAATTCTTCAAAGAACATTAAAAGGTTGGTCTAACTAGAATGGCCTTTCATAAGTGTGAGTGTCAAATATGATAACTTTATCAGAGAGACATTTTTCTGTGTAGAGTTCCTTACCATTCCCTTGGATACCTTATATACTATTGATTGTTAGGCTGAATGGTCTGTAGCTTCCTATACATCAATCCTTTTGGAAATTGGTACCACATTTGGGCTTCAATTAGTTGGTGAGGTGTCTAAAATTAGAAATAGCACCTTCGCTATAGTTGAGCTAAGTTCCCTAAGAACTGGTGAGAGTAAGCCATCTGGATCTGATGATTTGTTCACAATAGGTTTGTATATTTTCTTTTTTACTGGTGTTCAGTCAACCACGGAGGTACTTTCAGTGAATAGTCAGTAGAATTACTGTTACAACTATCAAATCTGTCTTTTTCATCTATAAAAACTGAAGAGAAAAAAGTGATTTAATACATTTGCCTTTTCCCTGATATCTGTGACCAGCCTCTTGTGTTTATCTGTTATGGGGCCTGTTTGTTCTTCCATTGCCTTTTGACTATTGATATAGTTGAAAAAAATGGGATTTGTTTTATTTGCTGTAACATTGTGTTTCTTATATTCTATTTTAGCTTCCCTGGTTGCTCTCTGGCATTTCTTGTTGCATTCTTTGCAAATCTGAAATGTCCAGGGTGTCCCCTCTACTTTGTAAATTTTAAGAGCTTGTGTTTGGTTCTTGTCATACCAATATGCTGCTCTTTCTTGTAAAATAAAGCAAATGTGATTACATCGCTATTACCAAGTTGTCTCTAACTTACAAATCTGTAGTAAGCTCAACATTTTTTTTAATTAATAGATCCAACAGAGCATTTTTTTCTTGTTGGGTCTTCCACCATTGGTTCCATGAAACCATCCTACAATACTTTTAAGAAAAGACAAGCCTCTGTTGATGCTACAGTTCCAGTTCACCTAATCAATATCAAGATAGTCAAAATCATCCATAACAATACTTTTTCCTCATTTCTAGTTATTTCAGTTTGTGAAAGGAGTTGAGACCCCTCCTCATACATGTTATCAAATATTCCTGATAAGTTAAAGTGCTCTTCGAAAAACATAAGTTTGAGGTAATCTATTTTGTTTTACCAGGCTTCTTGCATTTGTGAACACAGCTTTTAATATTGTATTAGCAGTTGATATTTTATTACTACTCATTTTTGATCTATTATTTGATGCCATTACTATTTTTGTTTTGGACTTAGGTAAGGCAATTTCGCTGCCATCTAGTTTTAACCCCACTATTGCACCCCCTGTTCCCTTGTAGACAATTGTTCTCCCTTTGGCATATACCTTTTTGATCACTCAATCCTCAGACCCCAGTTTGGCATCTCAAAGCTTCTCCAGCCTTCTAAACATTGTTCCCCCATCAGAGCAGGATCCCCCCTCGCCATTTGGATTCCATCTATCCCTACATTAGGACCAGTCAGCTCAGTTCTCCAGGAATCAATAATCCTCCTTCTTAAACCAGTTTCTCAGACACTTGTTCAGCTATCCAGGCTCCCATTGCCTCTCTGGTGTGGCTCCTGAAAATACTACCTTGAAGGTCCATTTTCTTAGCTTGCTACCTAAGTCATTGAAATCTTTAGGATGCTCCATCTTCCTCTAATTTTGTAATTTGTACCAGCCCCACTCAACAATCTGTCAACCCATTACGCAATGTGTCAAACCCCAGGCCCCCAGAAACAACAAACTGTTTGGCAATTGTGTTTTTTGAGAGATATTACCCTGTCCTCCCTTCTAATAACTGAGTACCCTATCACCAGTATTTGACTCTCTTTGCCTAAATCCCTGTTCCCATTCTTACTGGAGCAGTTATTCACTTGGATGCTAGAGGAGGTAGTCCACTCCAGCCACACTTTAAGCTGATACCAGAAGTAAAATAATATGACCAATTTTTAATGGACTTTAAAGTGGTTGTAAACCTATATATACTGACTCAAGTGACAAGCCTCAGGTGATACACAGAGATTAAACAAATCCTCCTACATAAGTTGTATCTGTTTATCTGCTGCCACCTCTTATCCCCAGTGGTGTACAGTTTACACAGCATTTCTGATGATCAGAGGGCAGGAGGCAGGGATCTTATGTCACACACTGCACAGCATAAAGCAGGGAGGTGAGTGTAATCTGAGGCCTGAGTGAAGGGAACTGACACCTCCACCTCTCCAGAGTTTCATAGGGAAACATGTACAGCTGAGGCTGTCAATCATAGCCTGTGTGCTAGAGCTTCCCTTTCCCACCCCCCGGTACCATTGGAGTCTACATAGTCATTCAGGAGTGACTCAGATGGCAAATGAATGAGACAGCTGACAGAAATCACATTAAGTGCTTTGGATTGAGACAAGTACAAACAACAGAAGGAGATGAAGCGGTACTCCAGAAGGAGTTGCTGGAAATATGTCTGTATTCCTTTTCCCAGTAATTGACCCACAGGCACTAGTCCACTGTCACTCTTTGGTTCAATATAAAGTCAATAGGTGTTCTCTTTATCCAGCGTACACACGACCGGACTTTCCGGCAGACTAGGTCTGACGGAATGAGTCCATCGGGCAATCCGATGGTGTGTGGGCTAAACCATTTTTCATTTTAAAAATCCGATGGACCTAGAAATAGAACATGTTTCAAATCTGTCCGACGGACTCTATTCCTATCGGGAAAGCCGCTTGTCTGTATGCTGATAAGACGGACCAAATACGACGCAAGGGAAGCTATTGGCTACTGGCTATTGAACTTCCTTTTTTAGTCATCACGTTTAAAACAAACAGATTTTCGAATGGACTTCAGTTCGTGTGTGGGCAAGTCCCTTCGTTCGGAAGTCAGGTGGAACTCCGCTGAAAAGTCCTTTGGGAAGGCCGTCGGACCTAGTTTGCCAGAAAGTCTGGTCGTGTGTACGCGGCATAACTGTTTTTATTTTTGGGGGGACTTGGATAGGGTTGGGGAATTTGGAATATTTAAAAAAAGAACTAAGTACACGATGAGGACAGTAAACTTCCTTTGGTAGAATTGAAGCAAAAGTCCTTGCAAAAGCAAAATATGGACTTGGCTTTGTAGTAGAAGCAGTTAAAATTACAAAAGCATCTTTCTTTGAGAAACCAGAGTAGAGTCCCTTCACAAAGAATAGGTGTAAGCTCTTCAGGACACCAGCCGATGACCCCTTTACACAAACACACAGATGACTTTCTAGCATCAGAGGGATGGCAGCAGCCCAAAAGTCTCAGCTCTCTCAGAGTGATCTGTTCCCACAAATGTCAGTTGGCTGACTCTTTCCAACATCCATGCAACACCTTTCTCCTGTGATTGCAGACTATGTCTTGAGATGACAGCCCCTCAGTCAGTAGCTTCAGTATCCAGGCCCCTAGGTAGCCTAGCTGAGGCCTCACGAGCAGCAAGCTCATGGTAGAGCTGCAAGCCCTCCACGCTGACTCCTCTGCAGGATAAGACCCAGAAGCTCTGTGTCTCAGAGTATTTATACAGGCTCCTAGCAGCCTTCAGGGCCACCCTCTGTGGGACTGGCCAGGGCTGAATAAATATTCATGATGCTATCTGGTTTGCATCACACCTATGTTCCAGAGAGTCGTCTACAGTTCTCTGGAAAGCAAGGGAAACAATCAAACCAGCAGAAGCTAAAACACTGAACACACCTAATTAATCACATGCAGCTGCACTGAACACAACAAAATTTACCTAACATAGCAACTTCAGTCACACTGGACACACTTAAGCCCCGTACACACGAGAGAACTTATGTCCGACAGACTTCCAAAGGAGTTCTGCCGGAGTTCCGACAGAGTTCTGACGGACTTTTCGACTGAGCGGACTTGGCCACACACAATCACACCAAACTCCGACAGATTCGAACGTGATGACGTACGACTGGACTCGAATAAGGAAATTCATAGCCAGTAGCCAATAGCTGCCCTAGCGTCGGTTTTAGTCCGTCGGAATAGCATACACATGAGTGAATTTTTCGAAGGGACCGGGTCCGGCGGAGTACCGGCGGAAAAATTTGAAGCATGTTCCATTTTCCAAAGTCCGTCAGACTTTTGCGAATCAAAAGTCCGTTGCAGCCCACACACGATCGAATAGTCTGACGGAATCATTCCGTCGGACTTTGGATGTTGAAAAGTCCGCTCGTGTGTACGCGGCATAAGCCAAAACTAAATCTACCTAATCTTTGCACCCATCTAGGATGGTGCTACAGATATAGTTTATTCATTTTTCATTTCAAAGGTTTTCAACCACTTTACATACAGTGTGTCTAGAAAGTATTCACAACGCTTTACTTTTTCCACATTCTGTTATGTTACAGCCTTATTCCAAAATTGATTAAATTGCCATATTTATCGGCATATCTGCAGTGAATCTCCCATCAATGCAGTCTGATCGATGCCCATCTGCAGCCTCAATGCAGCCTGATTAATGTCCACCTGCAGCCCATCTCCCATCAATGCAGCCTGCCTCCCGCCTCTGCCATCGGGATTGGACCAGATCCTGTGATAGACATAACACTGGTCCAATGCTGGTGGCAGAGATGGGACTGTGTGTGTTTCATGAGAGCCGAGTAAACAGGAGATTAAGGCTCTGTGAATTCCGGCAGCGCTCGTCCCCCCTCCTTCCCCTCCAAAGTTTACTATCAGCGCATAACACGAACCCATAGTATGTGTTATATGCCAATAAATACAGTAATTATTTTCCGCAAAATTCTGGAAACAACACACCATAATGACAACGTAAAAAGAATGTTTATTTGAAATCTTTGCAAATGTATTAAAAATAAAAAAATGAAAAAAATCCCTTGTACATAAGTATTCACAGCCTTTACTCAATACTTTGTTGAAGCACCTTTGGCACCAATTATAACCTCAAGTTTTTTGAGTATGATGCTACAAGCTTGGCACACCTATTTTTGGGCAGTTTCTCCCATTCTTCTTTGCAGGACCTCTCAAGCTTTATCAGGTTGGATGGGGAGCATTGGTGCACAGCCATTTTTACATCTCTCCAGAGATGTCCAATTTGGTTCAAGTCTGGGCTCTGGCTGGGCCACTCAAGGACATTTACAGAGATGTCCCGTAGCCACTCATTTGTGATCTTGTCTGTGTGCTTAGGGTCGCTGTCCTGTTGGAAGATAAACCTTAGCCCCAGTCTGAGGTCCAAAGTGCTCTAGAGAAGGTTTTCATCAGGGATGTCTCTGTACATTGCTGCATTCATCTTTCCCTCTATCCTGACTAGTCTCCCAGTTCCTGACTACCAGCCACAACATACTGTATATAGAACCAATGTGGCAATAGGTGACTGTATAATGATCTGCCAAGGCTACTTTTAAGTTTATAGGTTGCAGTTGTTAATAACTGATCACAGGAAATTTGTAAACATGAAGTTTACATGACTAAAAGCAGGCAATGTTAGCCATTTCTTTTAGACAATAATAATATTACTACTACTAATAATAATAATAATAAATATATATATATATATATATATATATATACACACACACATTTCTTTTAGCGCCAGGCATTACACTGAAGATTATTTGTACACTGGGGCAGGAGGTAAAAACGTATCTGCTGCCACTGCATCTACTCTAAACAAAAGGTGTGGAAGGGTGATTGGCTCTTCTGTGCTGGGCTGATGTTTTGAAAGACGGCCCTTCAGCTTAGTTCTGAAAAAGCATTATAATATTAAGCAAGGCTCTTGCATGAATATTTGTGGTCCTCTTGAGGTATCACCTAGCACAATTTGGGAACTTCTTTTTTTCTTTTAAATGCCATTTTTTAAATTGAAAAAAATGGGAAAACTGGCAATAGAATTAATTTTTAACCATTGGCTGAGATCTGAATACTTCCCTGCTGCCACAGAACATTTACACGTTTAGTGGCTGGATGCTTCCTGAAACGTATGCTATGTAATTATTCTCTGTACCTCTTATTTATCTCTCATTCAGAGGAATAGTTCCTAATTTTGGATGAAAAAAATCCTCTGTCCCACCTTCCCCCAATTTTTTTTTTTTTTTACATCAACTAAATAACCACTGCAACCAATGGCCACTATGCAGTACTCATACTATTAGACCTTTATGCTGAATTTGACAACTGAACAGCCACTTCTGCTCTCAAATCTCCTCTTCTTTGACCTCCTTTTGGTTATTTTATTACCTTTTAGAGGTCCTTAGTTCCTACATCCAACTCTACCTATTCCTCTTCTCTTCTTCTTTCTGTAGAGGTCCCAAAGGCTCTGTTCTCAGACACTTTCTATAATCCCTGACCTCTACATCTATTCACTGTCCAAATTTTCTTTCTTAACCTCCGTAACATATAATTGTACAAAATGCACCTAATGAGTCATAACTAAGAAATGTATTTATCCCCTTGTTATTTCTTGCTTTGATGTCTACAGCTCCCTCCTCATTGGCCTAACTATACAAAGGCCCGTTCTGTCTATCTTGAATATCTTGCAAGACTCATCCACCCTGCCAACCTTTCAGTGTCTGTCACCAATGCCTCCCAAACCCTCCACTGGCTTATGATTGCCCAATGTATACAATTCAAAATATTAACAACAAAAATGTCCATCTACAATCACATTACCAATGTATCATAAAATATCACTCAAAACATGCTCTTTGCTCTTCCCAAGACCTCCTGCTCTTTAGGTCTCTTGTTACCTACTCCTATGGTCATGTTCTAAACTTTTCCAGTGTCAGCAGACTTTTTTTTTTGGGACAGCTTTTGCATTCCCATAGATTTGTATAGTAATACAAAGCTTGTTCAATGAAGAAAAAGACTGTTGACGCAGGCCCTAAGTCATATCACATCTTTTTGTATGTGAGAGGCAACAAGGAGTCTTTATTGAGTGTGTTAGAAATATCTGTATTAAAAATAGTGAAGCAAAAGCTGTTCACACACATAAGATAAACCACAGCTTTACCTTGATAAAAGCTGATCTGAACAGGTATCCTATACTCCTTATGTTCAAGTATGTTGCAAGTGTAATAGCAAGATTATATACTCAAGCTCCTTTGTGATTAAAACTTGTGAAATACACAATCTGATGTTTTCTAACAAGGGAGTCTTGTTATTAGTGCAGAAACCTCCAGCTTCATAAAGAAATCTCTAAGAAATGGAAACTGATTACATGCTTCTACATTAGCTGGCAATTAATGCACTGCCTGCTGGATTCTGGACCCACAGAGAGGTCATCTAGTGCCCACTCTCACAGTAATTAACGGCAATCTAAAATTGTTTATCTACTTTCTCCTAAATATTTCATTGTCCATACCGCATCTTTAAGAATACAGTTTTACCCACCCATAATGGATATTTACCGGCAGTAAATAGTGATTATGAAAACAATCTATTGCAACATCTATAATTTACCTTGACAGTTTTATATCCACTTGTACTCCATTGACTGAAGTCATAAAATGCATTACCATAATCCATTAAAAAAGGGCTGTGCATTGAAAGACGCGTGCTATACATGAGAATATAACTTATGCCCCTGTGTATTTAGTATTGAATGTTTGAAAAGACTACCAGAGACTAATATACAATATACAATATCATTAAAAGGTAGGCATGTGATATATAAAGTACCCCTAGAGTTCAGGATTGGAATTTTGCATTTCATGGCCATGAAGGTTACATACTATCTGCGCTAACAAAACAATCTAGGAAGTTCTGTTTAAAATTTAAATATTTGCATCACTGTATTACCGTAGTGCATTTTAAGAGGTGAGGGTTAGATAATGGCGACATTTTGATTAAAGTTAAAATATCTGCATCACTGTAATATTGTATAGCATTTTAAGAGGTGAGGGTTAGATGATGGACACATAGCAAGTAAACAGAATAAAGATAACACTGTCTCTACATTATAAAGGAACAAAACAAATTTAGCTTGCAAGCTTGCGAGAGCCTTTCATGACAGTTGTTAACTTTCCTAAGCAAGGCTATCATCCGAACCTGAATACTGACACTGTCTGATATCGGGGAGTAGTTCTAACTCTGATACATTAAAAAGTAGGCATGTGATATTTGGAGTACACCTAAAGTTCAGAATTAGAATTTTGCATATAATGGCCATGAAGGTTAAATACTTATTATCTGCATTAATTTAAAGTTAGAATATCTGATTTAATGTACTACTGTATAGCATTTTAAGAGGTGAGGGTTAGATAATGGACACAGCATGTAAACAGAATAAAGATAACACTGCCATCTACATTATAAAAGAACAAAACAAATTCAGCTTACGAGAAGCTTTCATGACAACGGTTAACTTTCCTAATCAAGGCTATCATCCAAGCTTGAATACTGGTGCTGTCTGATATCAGGGAGTAGTTCTAGCTGTGAAACATTAAAAAGTAGGAATGTGATACCTAAAGTACCCCTAAAGTTCAGGATTGGAATTTTCCATCTAATGGCAAATAAAGGTTATATAATAAACGATCTGCGTTAACAAAACCATCTATTGAAGTTTTGTTTAAAATTAAAATAACTGCATCACTGTACTACTGTGTAGCATTTTAGAAGGTGAGGGTTAGATAATGGAGAAATTGTGTTTAAAGTTAAAATATCTGCATCACTGTACTACTGAGTAGCATTTTAAAAGGTGAGGGTTAGATAATGGAGAAATAGCGAGTAAACAGAATAAAGATGACACTGCCTCTACATTATAAAGGCACAAAACAAATTCAGCTTGCAAGAGCAAGGCTACCATCCAAACCTGAATACCGACACTGCCTGATTTTGGGGAGTAGTTCTAGCTCTGAAACATTAAAAAGTAGGGATTTGGTAGTTAAAGTATCCCTAAAGTTCAAGATTGGAATTTTCCATCTAATGGCAATAAACGGTTATATACTAAACAATCTGTGTTAACAAAAAAATCTATTGATGTTGTGCTTAAAATTAAAATATCTGCATCACTGTACTACTGTGTAGCATTTTAGAAGGTGAGGGATAGATAATGGAGAAATTGTGTTTAAAGTTAAAATATCTGCATTACTGTACTACTGAGTAGCATTTTAAAAGGTGAGGGTTAGAAAATGGAGAAATAGCGAGTAAACAGAAGAAAGATGACACTGTCTCTACATTATAAAGGCACAAAACAAATTCAGCTTGCAAGAGCAAGGCTACCATCCAAACCTGAATACCGACGCTGCCTGATTTTGGGGAGTAGTTCTAGCTCTGAAACATTAAAAAGTAGGCATATGGTAGTTAAAGTATAACTAAAGTTCAGGATTGGAATTTTGTATCTAATGGCAATGAAAGTTAAATACTTAACTATCTGTGTTAACAAAACAATCTACTGAAGTTTTGTTTAAAGTTAAAATAGCTGCATCACTTTACTACTATATAGCATTTTAAGAGGTTAGGGTTGGATAATGGACACATAGTAAGTAAACAGAATAAAGATAATGTTGTCCTCTACATTACATATTATAAAGGAACAAAACAAATTCAGCTTGCAAGAGCCTTTCATGATACGTCACCTTTCCTAAGCAAGGCTAATATCTAAACCTGAATACTGGCACTGCCTGATTTTGGAGAGCTGTTCTAACTCTGAAACATTAAAAAGTGATAGTTTTTAGGGGTATGATAGTTATAGTACCCCTAAAGATTGTAATTTTGTATCTAATGGCAATGAAGGTTAAATACTTAACAATATGTGTTAACAAAACAATCAATTGACGTTTTGTTGAAAGTTAAAATATCTGCATAACTGTAATATTGTATAGCATTTCAAGAGGTGAGGGTTATATAATGGAGACATAGCAAATAAACAGAATAAATATAGCTTTGTCATCTACATTATCAAAAATAACAAAACAAATTCAACTGATTTCTGGGAGCAGTTCTAGTTTTGAAACGTTAAAGAGTATGCATGTTATACTTAAAGTACTAGTAAAGATCAGGAATGGAATTTTGCATCTAATGGCAAAGAAGGTTAAATACTTATTATCTGTGTTAACAAAACAATCTACTGAAATTCTGTGCTAAATTAAAATATCTGCATAACTCTACTACTGTATAGCATTTTAGGAGGTGAGGGTTAGAAAATGGAGACATAACAAGTAAAAGGAATAACGATAACACTGTCATCGACATTATAAAAAAAAAAAAAAATTCAGCTTGTGAGAACCTTTCATGATGGCTGTTACCTTTCCTAAGCCAGGCTAACATCCAAACCTGAATACTGGCACTGCCTGATATTAGGGAGCAGTACAGAAACAGTTATATGATTTTGTGTTCAGTGGGAACTGTACTGCATCTGAGCACTACAAACCAAAAACATGATGTCGTTAATTTATAATATTCAAAGCAAAATCATACATTTATCCATATTGCCACGCTATATTTTGCAGAGAAATTTTAAAAACATCCCCCTAGCATTTCTAGCCGCAGCCATCTTGAGTAAGGGCAGATGATTCATGTGCCATTAACTTCCTGGAATCCATCTGATTAATGCTTCATTGTCAGGTCACCTAGAGTGTGACAGATGCACACCGTAGGGGTTAGGAGTGCACCGCAAGGTTGTGGACCCTACGGCTGACTGCTGCAGACGGGGGACAGATCCCACTGGGGTTAGAGCGTAAGATTCCCTGGGGCGCGAAGTCTAAGAGCCAGCAGGTGTTCACCAGCGCCTCTGGTGGTGAGGATGGACTTGGCTGCAACTGGCTCCAGGTCGCGACCCTGAGGGTCCCCCAGCTCACACCCACAGTAGGCAACAGGAGGATAGGGATGGTGAGGGACAAAGCCAAGGTCGGGGCCACATGCAGACAAGAATAGTCGAGTACACGCCAAAAGGTCAGGATCACAGGCAAACAGGGATAGTCAAGACACGCCAAAGTCGGTAACGGAAAACAGTAGCAGAGCACACGGCAGGAAACAGGAAGCTAACACACAAAGGTTGATCAGCAGGATTGGCTAGCAGTGCACAGGTTAATATAGAGTTGTCTGATAGGAGCTAGGGTGGAGCCATGCCAGAGGATGGATTATAAAAGCAGTCAGGTGAGGCTTGGCTGGTCTCTAGAAATGAACACATGGAGGCAGGTAAGCAGATGAACTCTATTGCATAACCATGACATTCATTAATCGTTAATGATGCATATGAGTGGGGTGATGCAAACGAATATGTATATATGGCTTTTAATATAGTAATGTGTTATAAGAGTAGGTCAGAGTACAGATGAGAAAGGTTGGATTCAGGAAAATACTGCACAAAATAAGTAGAAAACTAAAAGAGGTTAGTGAAAAGCACTTTGTATCGCTCCCTGAAGATACCGGAATGTGAAACCTGTTTAAGACGGGGCTAGCAAGCGCTGACTTCACTTCCGCCAAACACTAAAAAATCTAATGTCTTCATAAATTTAGGCCAATATGCATTTTGCTACATATTTTTGGTTAAACATTTCCAACAAGCGTATATTGGTTGGTTTGCACAAATACTGACTCTAACTCACATTTTGACACTTTGTGGGGACCAGTGACACTAATACAATGATCAGTGCTAAAAATATGCACTATTCACAACCCAATATAGCATTACTAAACCTTTTACATACGTTAAAAACGTTCTCATCATTTTCAGTTTTGTCGGTGAATGTATCAAAATCTATAGGTATCCATCCGCACCTCATTTAATTTTACATGGTAAATTAAGTCTCTCCCTTATCTAGGCATCCATCTCACCCTAGACATTAATAATTTACCCTCCAAAAATGACCTACCTATGTTGCAAAAATTAAGAATGTTGCTTAAACTCTGGAAGCCTTTCAATATATCACTTTTAGGCAGAATAATGGCAATTAAAATGACAATTCTACCAAAGTTAATATATTTATTTAGAACACTCCCTATTAGACTTAATAAGATAATGATTACTAATTTCCAGTCAGATATTAACAAGTTCATTTGGTTATATACTCATCCAACTCATCCACGTCTATCTAAAACACACAATAACTGAGGATTTAGCCTACCAGACTTCTGGCTCTATTATTTAGCTGCCAGATGGTCACAAATTGCCCAATGGGATATCCACAACCCCAGGATCCCTTGGGTCAGATTTGAAAAAGATTCAATCCTACAATATTCTATCTCAGGACTATTTTGGGGCAACCAGATCTCAATCTATACTTTAGATACCCTTAATCAATTAGGCTCACAATCATATCAACTCTGGAGACTACACAATAAAACATTTAAACTTATCCCTGCCACTCCCCCACATGCCTGTTTCATAGGAGATCATAAACTCTTACCAAACCACCAGGGAATGGGGGAATTCACATGGTGGACTGACAATAACCTGACTTCCCTCACAGAATTTATAGAAAACACTGATTTCACTTCATTCTCTTCACTAAAAACCAAATATCAGATTCCCAATAACGAACTCAGGAGATTCCTCCAAATAAGTCACTTTACAACTCATACTTTCATACAAACAGAAACAAAATCACCCGCTTTTTAAAAAAAAAGTATGTTTGAAATCACCTAGATGCACAGGATTGATATCTGAGATATATTCAAATCTGGTTAACACTGATAGGCAGGATAAACTTTGCTATATGCACAAATGGGAGTTAAAATGTGATATCACATTCTCAACAGAAAAATTGGACGAATTTATCATCAATTTACCCAAATGCACACGATCACTCACAATTAGAGAGACAGTAATAAAGTTGTTCACAAGATGGTATTATACACCGGCAAAACTTCACATAATTTTCCCTTCAGTACTTCAGACATGTTTCAGAGGTTGCATTTCTACAGGTTTATTCTCACACATTTTTTGGAAATGTGAGAAAATATCCAAAATATGAAAACAATTGGAAAATTTTGCTTCCAAATATTCAGACAATATTATAAGACTCACTCTCCTCAATGGTCTGTTATTCTCCCCTATTATAGGATTGTCCTCCACCACATGAGACTGATCCACACAATATGTGTTTCCATACACTGGCTAATCGCCTACCATTGGAAATCTCCATCAGTACCACTTGCCCAATTGAAAGTAAGAATAAATAATATTAACCTCATGGAAAAAAATATTTCATACTTTACATAATACAAATCATTTGTATGATAAGAAATGGGACCCCTGGTTTGCACATTCTAAACACTTTTTAAACCCCAAATAACTAATATTCTTCATTAAAGGTCATTAATATACAACAGTTGTTTATCTATTTCAAGGTCACCATGGATTGTATATTAGTCAATAATTGCAATGTACCTCTATCGTTTCCGGTATACATAGTTGCAATTGTTCTTGCTATTCATACTTATATATTGCATTTTTCTTAATATATAATATCTCGTTTTGTACCAATTTTTTGTATTTGATAAAAAGTTTGTAAACAAAAACAAATATTCACTATCACTGTACTAATGACACTGGCTGGAAAGGGGTTAAACATCTAGGGTGATCAAAGGGTTAAATGTGTGCCTAACCAGTGTTTTTGTGCACTATGTGTGCTGTTTTTACTAAGGGATGTGATGGACTCCCTGCATTGCCGGGGAAGATAATCCATCACATCCCTGCTGACAGAATGGAGCTCTGTCTTGTTTACATAGGCAGAGCTCAGTTCTTTGTCTTTCCTTGCCGATCAGCGGGTGTCGGCAAACATCCATTGGCCAGCACCTGCTGATCAGCTTGTGCTGCTTCATAGCACAGTACAGCCATGATGTCGGCAGTACACGCCCTCACATTCTAGGTAGAGAGAGCCGCTCTGATGCCGTATAACTAAGTTATGCAGTCAGCAAACGGTTAAAGGTATACAACTGCTACAAAGCACTAAAGCACTTTTTATATGTGATATTTTTATGTATATTTATTGCGTTAATAGAAAATCATATAAAATAGGTTTATTGATAAGATACACATACAAGCAGTGCTACATAATTTGAATACATAGTAAAAGACACAGATGTCTGGCTGCAGCAGCTGGTTGAAAAAGCCACAGGTGCATATACACAAACCTCTGAAACACAACATAATACCCATAAAATATGAGGTTAAGGTGAGTAAATGCATACCAAATGTGTCAAGCTCCAAAATTTTAGATACCCTTGAAATGGCAAAAAATCTGTGAATGATGGCCCTAGAATATTGTGCAGAAATACCTAATATGTGTCGCAAAATTATTGTTTCTGTATGCATTTGCACCCCATATACATGTTTGCATTCATATGTGTATATGTGGAGGCAGGGGCTTTTAAATATTATTTGAGGGTGTTTTTGAATTACTTTATTAAACTTTATTTTTATTTTTTTTACCTTAACTTTATTGCTATCACAAATAAGCCCTCTATGTGATAGCACATTGCTTTGTTTTGAGAGGTGACGGGTTCTCTTTAAGGGGACATCAGGGGCATATTAGATGCCTCATGTCACCTCTGCACTATTTTGAAGCTAATTCATCACAGACTGTTGGGATTTTGACAGCTCTGAACCCGGAAGTCTGTTTACATAGTGTATGTCAGCATCAGTGAAAGGTTTACAACTCCAGGGTTAAAGCAGCAACGCTTAAATTAGCATCTAAATAGTTAAATCATATTACAGTTATTTCAAAATGCAGCTAAGCTGTAATCTTAGGAATGCAGTGTATAATTATAGCTTATGTTGACACCTCATATGACACTTTTTTTTTCAAAATAATATTCCCTATTAGAGATTTCCTCCACAGATACAAACAATCTTCAAAAATGTATAGCTAAAAAAGGTATGCTGACCTCATATAATTAAAATGAAAAAAATGTGTTGTTGCATGTGGATGAGTGCATGAGGAATTGATTTACTAAAGGCAGCTGAAGCTGTTGCACTTTAATATGGAATTTTATGGTATTGCAGGATGCAACTGCTCATGAATCCCTCTAAAACTGCCAACAACATCCTGACACACTGCATTTAAATATCCCTATTTCATTTTACTATTATATTCCAAACTATACCAAGTGTTATGCCCCATACACACGAGCGGATTTTCTGTCGGAAAAAACTTGGATGGTTTTTGATGGAGTTCCGCTCAAGCTTGGCTTGCATACACACGATCACACAAAAGGTTGCTGAACTTTCGACCCTCAAGAACGCGGTGATGTACAACACTATGATGAGCCGAAAAAATTAAGTTCAATGCTTCCGAGCATGCGTCAAATTGTTTCCGAGTTGGCCTCCGGCCTCTTGATGCTTGGCCTCCGGCCTCTTGATGCTCAGAATAGTTTGTTTGCTTTACATTGATTGTTTGTTATCTATTGTACGAGATATGGATACACAGTTCACCCTTGTGCCTGCGTTTGTGGACATTTTTCTCTGTCTGTTGTAACTCATGCCTTACATCTTGATCTATATCTCTCTATATTTACTGATTTTTCTAATGTTCTCGTGTATTGTTTTTGTTTTTGCTTTAAAAATTAATAAAAATTACAATTATAAAAAAAATAAAAAATTGTTTCCGAGCATGCGTAGGAATTTTGTGCATCAAAATTGGTACAGACGATCGGAATTTCCAATTGGAACTTTTTCCGACCGAAAAATTGAAAAGATGCTCTCAATCTTTTTCTAGCGGGAATTCGGCCAGCAAAAGTCATACACATGGTCGCATTTTCCGGCCGAAAGCTCACATCAGTCTTTTGCCGGCCGAATTTCCGATTGTGTGTCCCCTTTGTCTATATAGATTGTCTGCTTCCATCACCCATCAATAAAATATTACTATCCACATTTTTTGCATATACAGTACATATGCCTCTCTAATATCCTGAACATCATATCCCCTCTCCTTAAGCCCCCTTCTTAAACCTAGCACCTCTTCTTCAAAGTTTTCACAAGAAGTGCAGTTCTATTTAGCCCTAATAAACTGATTTCTGGGTATGGTGCCAATAACATGCTTTGGGTGGCAACTTGTGGTATGTAAAAAAAATTCTGGAAAATAGTTTCATTTATACCTCTACTATTATCTTTTAGACTCAGAGGATGCCCTTCAAAATTGTGAAAGGTGCTCTCTTTTTCCCCACTTATGAACTTTATGTTGTAATTATTTGTTTTGAAAAATTCTCCAGTGCCCCAAACTCCCCAAATAGCACTACTATCTATGTTCCCAGAATCTACCTCAAAAGTTAACAAGGGGATTTTTGGTTTCTTTTTAGTGGCTGCCAGGGCGATAATTCTGAGACATTGGAAATCCCAGCACACTCCTTCAATAATAGAATGGATAACTGAATTAAATAAGCTTAGGAGAATGGAAGAATTATCGGCGCGGCTGCATGACCGATAATCTCATTTTCAAGATGTATGGCTCCCCTGTATATCTTTTATGATAAACCCTGACTTTTCATATTTATTATCCTAAAACTCTCCCATTTGACCATAAAACCCATTTTTCCTTATATACTATTGAACACCCTGTTTTTCTTCTCTCTTTTTTACTTGTCTTTTTCTATGTTTGATTATGGCTATTAATGCTCAATTCCTAATGCACATTTGTAAATCACTACTAAATATGCTTAGGACACTTATGGGCTCAACTGTATATTTCAATGCTGCTAATTGTGTTTCCTTTTTTTTTCTCTTGTAAATTTATATACATTTCTACAATGAAAATCTCAATAAAAATATATTAACCACGTAAGGACCGAGCCTCTTTTTGAGATTTGTTGTTTACAAGTTAAAAACTTTTTTTGCTGGAAAATTACTTAAAACCCCCAAACATTATACATTTTTTCTAACACCCTAGAGAATAAAATGGAGGTTGTTGCAATACTTTATGTCACACTGTATTTGCACAGCAGTCTTACAAACGTACATTTTTTGGAAAAAATACACTTTTTTAAATCAAAAAATAAGACAACAGTAAAGTTAGTCCACTTTTTTATATTATGAAAGATAATGTTACGCCGAGTAAATTGATACCCAACATGTCACGCTTCAAAATTGCGCCTGCTCGTGGAATGGTGACAAACTTTTACCCTTAAAAATCTCCATAGGCAAAATTTAAAAAATTCTACAGGTTGCATGTGTTGAGTTACAGAGGAGGTCTAGGGCAGTGATGGCGAACCTTGGCACTCCAGATGTTTTGGAACTACATTTCCCATGATTCTCATGCACTCTGCAGTGTATTTGAGCATCATGGGAAATGTAGTTCCAAAACATCTGGGGTGCCAAGGTTCGCCATCACTGGTCTAGGGCTATAATTATTGCTCTCGCTCTACCATTCGCGGCAATATCTCACATGTGTAGTTTAAACACCGTTTTCATATTCGGGCGCTACTCATGTATAGTTTAGTTTTACACAGTTCTTTAAAAAAAAAATTGACTCACTTTTATTTCTATTACAAGAAATGTAAACATCCCTTGTAATAGAGAAAAAAGCATGACAGGACCCCTTAACCACTGCCGCTCTCTCCGATATCTGTCCTAACTTTGACGAGGGATATCATTGTTATGGCAGCAGCTAGCTGCCATAACCCCCTTATCCTCATGTTCAGCCGGCGGTTCGGTTTCTGTGGTCGACCAAGGACTTAATGCAGCTAATGAAAGAAACATCATCGGAAGATGTCCAGCAGTGTCATCAGCACAGAACTGGTGGAAACCAGTGGCGCTCAGGTACACTCATCTTCTGTCTAGAGAAGTCATTCATAATTTCGCAAGCCTCCAAATTGTTGTCAGTCATTGTCCAACATCACTCGGCACAGGCCTCGTTGCTGCATAGTTTGTATTTTCTGCAGCCTCGTTAGTTTTACCTGTCCCGCAAACTTAAAACTCATTCGTAGTTGTTGTAGCAGTTGTTGGTCGTTGTCCGACATTTCCTAGACACAGGCTTTGTTTTTTCGTATGTTGTTTTTACATCATTATTCGTTAATTTCCACAAATTCATGCACGTCAGCCCAATTTGAGTCCCAGTCGCAGCTGCGACACAGCGTTTCGAATTCTCGGCACGTTTCGACACCTCTCGTCTCACACACACACACACATACACAGCTTCTGCAGCTCGGCCTCCCCCTCGAGGCACCTGCCAGAAGCACCCAGTCGCTACTCATACTACTCATTTGCACATTCGTACTCACTCACAACTCATGTGATACTCAAAGTTCTCAAATCTGACAGTCGCCACACTTAATTTTTCGTTTTAAAACATACTACTACTACTAGTACTATTTTGCCACTAAACTAACTTTCAGCTCAAAGAGCAGTCTGTGACTTTTCAACACTTTCACTCAGTCCCTCACCTGGATCCTGTCCCACCAGGCGCAGTTCCAGAAAGTCATCCACTACCTTGACAATTTCCTACTGATCGAACGGCCCGGTGAGTCCTCCTCAGATCTGGATAAATTAAGGGTAATGTTTAGCAACCTGAACGTGATCATAGTAAAGCACAAAGTGGAAGGTCCGGCACAGTCCATCACCTTCCTAGGCATTACTCTAGATACCCGCTCAATGCAGGCCAGCTTACCTCCCAACAAATTGTCCTAGATCAGGTCGGTCATTCATGCCTTCTCCCATTCACGAGTTTGTACCAAGAGACAACTGCAGTCCTTGTTAGGAATGCTTAATTTCGCTATGAGAATTGTCTCTCAAGGGCGTTCCTTCCCTCCCATTTCACGGCTCCTGGTTTTCCTATCACAGGCACAAGACCCTGATCAAGTACTCATGCTGGACCAGGCAGCAACGGCCGATCTGGCAATGTGAGACGAGTTCCTGGAAAACTGGAATGGCGTGTCCATGTTTATTCCAGTAGAATCTGCCTCTTCACCTCATGTAGTAACAGTCACAGGGTTTGCAGCAATTTTTGGCCCTTGCTGGTTTACAGGGCTATGGTCACAAGAGATTCTCCTGATCTCTGGGTTTAGCCAGTCATCCTCCTTGTTGGAGCTCTATCACATCTTTGCAGCACCTCATGTTTGGGGCCACACCTGGGTAGGGCAAACTGTGGTCTTCTCCAAGCCCTTTGCCATTATGTCCTTCCTATGCAGGATGGTGAAGATATCCTTGCAGTACAAATTTAATGTGCACTGTACCTACATTCCCGGCAGATGCAACCTCGCAACTGATGCACTGTACCGTCTTAACTTCCCGTTATTTTTCCTGCAGAAGCCTGGAGCTGGCCTGACCACTTCTCCAATCCCATCTTGGTCGCAGCTGAGGATGGGTTAAAGGACCACCTTCATAGTGCTACCCAACTAAGTTGAAGGCCTACTACACCACCTGGAACTCTTACTGCAGGTTTTTGAGTCGTGTGCCCCAGTCTGAGGACAGGTGACATCAAGCAAATCCTGGCCTCCATGTCATTTTGCCACACACAACTGTCTACATCCCACAACACCATCAGGCTATACCTGGCTGGCATCCAACATTTTCTGTCCTTACAAGACCCCGAGAAGCCTTTCTTGTTCATGCACCACATGGTAAAAGTCATCTTATGCAGCGTCCAGAAAGATCAGCAAGCAGCCGAAAGCAAACGCTTACCCATCTCAAGTGCCATGTTCTGGGACATGTCATCCATCCTGTCACAGTCCCACTTCGGGTTTCTGCCCAGCATGGTCATCAAAGCTGCTATTTACTTGGTCTTATACGGCTTCCTACGACTGGGCAAGTTCATCTACAGTGGCCACAGTTGCCAGGTTCTACGCAAGTATCACTTATTCCACCTCCAAGACCATTTCATTCTACATCTGGAAGTATCTAAGACCCAACAGTCCAGCAAGGAGGTCAACATCAAGTTCTTTCAGACCCTCAGCGATTGGTGACCAGTAGCAGTCCTCGATGAATTGTTGACACACCTGCCTACTCAGTCTAGCTCCAGTCCATTGTTGCCA
Source organism: Lithobates pipiens (assembly GCF_037356315.1). Taxonomy (NCBI): domain Eukaryota; kingdom Metazoa; phylum Chordata; class Amphibia; order Anura; family Ranidae; genus Lithobates; species Lithobates pipiens. Next base: position 447,855,833 of record NW_027507718.1, on the reverse strand, counting down.
TTTCCTACCAGCCCTAGGGGGCTAACCAGTTCATCAGACGTGCGCATCATCATGGTTAACTTAGGCCTTGACCCCAGCCGGTATTCTGGGCACTCCTTCTGTATCAGAGCTGCGTCTCGGCACTGTATGCCAGACCATGTCATCAGAAGGTTGGGCAGGTGGAAGTTGTAAGGAACGATAGCAAGATAGACTCCATTTTGTATTAGATTTTATGTGTTACATGACAACTCTTGAATTCAGATATAAGTTTAAGATGAAACTCACACATGTTTAAAGTGTTATCTATGGAAATGTTCTCGAGGTCGTTTTAAATATATATTAAGACTGTGGAGTTTGACTTAGCTCAGGCTTACGTTTGTTTTAGATAAGATAACGACATCTGTTCAAGAATACATATATTTTGTAGTAAAGATGATGTAAAAATTTGGCTCATGGCATCAGCTAATAAGTAAAATATTGACTGAAGCTATTTCTTCTGTATACGTGTAACACTTCAGAAACTCCTCCCTTGTTATCCCTAGACAGCATATAAGCCGGCATCTGGTATTGAATAAACAGATATTACAAGTGAACATAGCAAACCAGTTTCCTGTTTCACTTATTGATATCTCCGGGCCTGGGGGTCTACGGAAGTCTTCCTGCATTACCTGAACCTATCTGGGTGGTCCTAGAAGCTGAATTTCCCTACAACTGGGGGCTTGTTGTCCGGGATTAGAAAACATTAAGCAAACATCAGCTTAAGGGTAAGTTTTTAATTTGTCTTTATTGACAAAATATTCCTTACCCCAGCTCTGATTTAATGTTTTTCTAGACCCATAAATTAGTAGGGGATAGGATCACGCCAGAGGTTAATATTGGAGGGTTTTTGGGAAATCCACAAAGATAAGCAGTACTGCATACACATATATAGATACATTTCTTTTGGGAAGAAATATGAGAAGGTTAATGAGGAAATAGACTCCGGTGACCCCAAAATCTTTTGCTTATTCTTTCTATTGCTTAGAAACTAAGATTATCTGTTGTGTGGGTCAGAAGGCTGCGTGGTAAAACAGTCGGCTCCCACTGTCAATATGGGTCAGAAACAAGGTAAAGAAGATCCTCCCCCTCTTCCCAACCCAGGAGAAACATGTAAAGATTTTGTAGCCAGAGTTTGTGGTACTAATTATGAATTTATAGTCCCATGGGTTTCAAATTTAGCGGGATGGACCGAAACCATGCACAGTGTAGACCCCTTTTCCCGGAATGGTAACAATGATAATTTTCATATGGATATGATTAAAGGATTGTGTTTAGGAGATAAGAGAACTTTCCCTTGGTACCCTGGGGATCCCCAATGGGATATGGATTATATGGAAAAGGGAGGGGAGAACTGGTTAAAATACGCCCCATATTGGTTTGAGAGGGAAAATAAGAAACAGAAAAAGCCCACCAAATGTCTAAGTAAGGAAGATTATGACCAGAAACATAGAGAAGAAGCCGATAAAAAGAGAGTTTTTCCTGACCCAACAGCCCCATCCCTGCCAATAGTCAGTCATCCTCCACCCGCATATGTACATGTCTATCCAAGTTTAGCAAAGGAAGATATTGATCTTCTGGCTGGACATTATGCAACCAGACAACGGCAGGTCCCTCCCACTCCACAACCACAACAGCAGATCGTTCCTGCTCCACAACAAGATAGACAGCACCCACAGAGGAGAGAAGCGGGAGCCCAAGTCCAGGTAACTGAACCAGAAGATCAGGGAGCTATAGGAGAGGTAGTTTCACCACCTGGCCAAGAGCAGGAGGAAGAACAGGAAAACGCTGATAGGGATAGAATATTCAGTCCCCCTAAAACAAAGAGTGGAGCTGTATATTGTAACCCTAATCTTCAAGCGCCTTTCATGACCATTGGAAATGAAATATTGAAAAAGGCAATGGACATTGAGGACATTGACAGGATAGTAAAACATTGCCCCAAACCCACCGCCTCTGCAGGAGGTACTTTAACTTACTTAAAAAAGGCCTGTAAGGGTAGAAATTACACACAGGAAGATATGCGTCTTATCATTGATGGCATCATAGGACACACCAGTTCCTGGAACTGGGCAAATGTTGCAACTATAAACACTATTGACACTAGAAATGCGGGAACATATGGGTTAAACACAGTACCAGGTAGGAACACCATGTGGACGGAATTAGAGACTGAAATGATGAGAGTATTTAAAAATAAAAGTTCCCTCCCTACTGCCATAGCATGCAAACAAAAGTCAGGAGAGACTGTAGTTGAGTTCTGGAAAAGGTTTCATGAAAATTGGACAACAGAAGCTGGATTAGCTACAACTACTGATGTGGGCGCTTTGTTTATTCAAACTTATATGAATAATCTAAAACCCCAGTTCGCCTTGGTGGTCAAACAGATGATATCGGAATGGACCACACAGACGATTGACCAATTTCAGGAAACTTTAATACAGAAAGAAGCAGCAGGGTGTTTTGATGTAATAAAAGAGAAAGCAGTGAGTACCCATTATCAGGGTGGAGTGCAAGCCCAGCCTCCCCAAGTTAATGGTGGACAATGGGACAGTGGAAATAGAGGTAGAGGCAGAGGAAGAGGAAAAATAAGAGGGAAAGGGCATGGTTTTTCCAAACCCCCCCAGCAGTCACGCACATGTTGTTTTAACTGTGGACAGGAGGGGCACTGGAGAAATCAATGTCCTTATGAATGGAATGACCCGAATACTCAAGATCAAGATCAGATGCATACACAGGGACCCCAATCTAGCCAACAGAATCAAGTTGCCCCAAAACAACAGGGTCCCCGATTCCCTATACAGTGGAATCAACAGCAACTGAAATGAAGCTGCCCAGAAGGTAGTATCCCAGCATTTCCCTTGATCTCACACTCTTACAATGAGCAACCAATTGTGACCTTATATGTTAAATATAGGCCTGTTCCGTTTTTAACCGATTCAGGAGCGACTCGGAGCACCCTCAGTGAGGACTATTACAGAGGTGAGACCAAAATTGCTGAACCTTCTATGGGAATTAATGGGATACTTACCAAAACATACAAAACACCGCCTTTACCAGTAAGTGATGTTGAAGGGGAAGGTGCAACAGTCTTGCATCATTGTTTCAGGATTATACCAAAATGTCCCGTGAACCTCTTGGGAAGAGATTTGATGGGAAGATTGGGTATAACACTGAAAATGACCACTGAAGGAGGGGTCTTCGTACACTCCAAGGTAATACCAATATATTACACTGAGGATAGTGATCTCCCTCCACCAGATGATCCGGTATGGTCTAAAAGCTCCTTGGATGTAGGTCTTATTTCTTGTACCCCATACAAGGCAACTTTAAAATCGTGGGCACAGCCGGTTTATCACAAACAATACCCCATTTCAAAAGAAAAAGAGGAAGGAGTTGCTCCAATGGTAGAAAGGTTCCTGCAGCAAGGAATTCTTAAAGAGATACTCTCACCATACAACACCCCCATTAACCCAGTAAAGAAGCCGGATGGCTCTTACAGGTTTGTACAAGACCTCAGAGCTATAAACAACCTAGTGATACACATTGCTCCCATAGTGCCTGACGTGCCATCACTCCTAACCTCCATACCATCCGATGCAGAGTATTTTTCGGTCATTGACCTTTGTAATGCATTTTTTTCAGTTTCTGTTGACGAAGAGACACAACCTATTTTCTCGTTCACTTTCAGAAAAAGGCAAATGACGTGGTGTCGAATGCCAATGGGATATGTAGACTCCCCTGTAGTATATACAGTGGCCCTCCAAGCAACCCTGCGGTCCTGGGCACCCCGCCATGGTTCCGTCCTACTTCAATATGTTGATGATTTGTTGTTGTGTAGTCCAAGCCAGAAAGCATGTAAAAATGAGGCCGCGTACACACGCGCGGACTGTTTGCCCAACCTTGTTCGTCAAACAGTTTCGGCAAACAGTCCGCTCAAAATTTGCATGAGCGGACTTGCCCACACACGAGCGGACTGTTTGACGAACAAGGTTGGGCAAACAGTTCGCTCAACTTTTGAAATGAACGGACTCGCCCACGTAAGGAGGAGGCAAATCCGCCCATTTCGAGCGCGTGTACAGGTAGGCGGGGCCCGCGAAGGAGACGTCGCGGGCTCCGCCGCCTGGAATGGGCTTAAAGGGGAACCCCAACGCCGAAAAAAATCGGCGTGGGGGTTCCCCCCAAGTCCACACCAGACCCTTGTCCGAGCACGCTACCCGGCCGGCCAGGAAAGGGGGGCGAGCGAGCGCGCCCCCCCTCCTGAGCCGTACCAGGCCGCGTGCCCTCAACATGGGGGGTGCCTTGGGGAAGGGGGGGCCGCGCGGCCCCCCCCCACCCCAAAGCACCTTGTCCCCATGTTGATGAGGACAAGGGCCTCTTCCCGACAACCCTGGCCGTTGGTTGTCGGGGTCTGCGGGCGGGGGGCTTATCGGAATCCGGGAGCCCCCTTTAAGAAGGGGGCCCCCGGATACCGGCCCCCCACCCTATGTGAATGAGTATGGGGTACAATGTACCCCTACCCATTCACCTGTGAAATAAAGTACAAAAAAAAACACAACACATGGAAAAAGTATTTTATTGCACAGCTCCGGGGGTCTTCCGTCTTCGGGGGTCTTCTCGCCGGACTCCTCCGCTATGTGTGTGTAGCTCTTTTGCTAGCGGAGGAGTCCGGCTTTCTTCCTCCCCGCCGCCGGCCTCTTCTCCCGACTTCGGGGGTCTTGTCCCCCTCTTCGGTTCTTCTGCCGGGCCACCGCGCCTTCTTGTAGCTCTTTTACAGGCGGTGGCCCGGTCTTCTGTCGCCGCTGTCGCCGCTGTCGTCGCCGCCGCCGCCGCCTTCCGTTCTTGTTCTTCTTGTTCTTCTTCTTGTTCTTCTCCTGGAGATGTTGACACGTCGCTCTCTCCGGCCGGAATGCCAGAGCCGCGCTGTGCGGTCACTTATATAGTGACAATGGGGCGGTGTCACATGGTATATGTCACATGGGTTGGTCACATGGTGACCCCGCCCCCTTACGATGTCATAGTCCCCATGTGACATCAACCCATGTGACCAACCCATGTGACATATACCATGTGACACCGCCCCATTGTCACTATATAAGTGACCGCACAGCGCGGCTCTGGCATTCCGGCCGGAGAGCTCGTCGAGTCAACATCTCCAGGAGAAGAAGAAGAAGAACAAGAAGAAGAACAAGAACGGAAGGCGGCGGCGGCGGCGACGACAACAGCGGCGACAGAAGACCGGGCCACCGAAGACCGGGCCACCGCCTGTAAAAGAGCTACAAGAAGGCGCGGTGGCCCGGCAGAAGAACCGAAGGCGGCGACAGAAGAACGGAAGACGGCGACAGAAGACCGGGCCACCGGACCAGGCGCGGTGGCCCGGCAGAAGAACCGAAGAGGGGGACAAGACCCCCGAAGTCGGGAGAAGAGGCCGGCGGCGGGGAGGAAGAAAGCCGGACTCCTCCACTAGCAAAAGAGCTACACACACATAGCGGAGGAGTCCGGCGAGAAGACCCCCGAAGACGGAAGACCCCCGGAGCTGTGCAATAAAATACTTTTTCCATGTGTTGTGTTTTTTTTTGTACTTTATTTCACAGGTGAATGGGTAGGGGTACATTGTACCCCATACTCATTCACATAGGGTGGGGGGCCGGTATCCGGGGGCCCCCTTCTTAAAGGGGGCTCCCGGATTCCGATAAGCCCCCCGCCCGCAGACCCCGACAACCAACGGCCAGGGTTGTCGGGAAGAGGCCCTTGTCCTCATCAACATGGGGACAAGGTGCTTTGGGGTGGGGGGGGGCCGCGCGGCCCCCCCTTCCCCAAGGCACCCCCCATGTTGAGGGCACGCGGCCTGGTACGGCTCAGGAGGGGGGGCGCGCTCGCTCGCCCCCCTTTCCTGGCCGGCCGGGTAGCGTGCTCGGACAAGGGTCTGGTGTGGACTTGGGGGGAACCCCCACGCCGATTTTTTTCGGCGTTGGGGTTCCCCTTTAAGCCCATTCCAGGCGGCGGAGCCCGCGACGTCTCCTTCGCGGGCCCCGCCTACCTGTACACGCGCTCGAAATGGGCGGACTTTCCGAGCGGGAACAGTCCGCTCATTTCGAAAGTACAGCGGACAGGCCCACACACGGGCGGACTGTTCGCTCAAACACAGTTTCAGCGGACAGTTTTTCGGAATTTCCGAAAGACTTTGTCCGTCCAACTGTCCGCTGAAACTGTCCGCTGAAAGCCCACACACGAGCGGACTGTCCGCCCAAACACTGTTCAGCGGACAAGGTTGGGCGAACAGTCCGCCCGTGTGTACGCGGCCTCATGGTTTAGATCTGTTACATTGGTTAGCAGACAATGGTCACAAGGTTTCTAAGAAAAAGCTACAATGGTGTCAGGAAACTGTTGAATACCTTGGTTTTGTACTCTCCAAAGGAGAAAGGAAAATCAGTCACAAGAGAGCTGAGGCTCTCGTGGGTCTGCCCCGCCCACTTACTAAGAAGGACATGCTATCCTTTCTTGGTATGATTGGTTACTGCCGCCAATGGATACCTGATTGTTCCTACTATGATAATCTCCTGAGGCAAGCCACAGGTACTGACATGCCAGATTGTGTGAAATGGAATGATGAAATGTACAATGCTTTTGTGTATCTTAAAACTGCAATGGTCACAGCTCCTGGACTTGGACTACCTGAATATGGGAAAATGTTTCACTTGTTTGCAAGGGACAATTGTAAAACTATGGCGGGGGTCCTGGCCCAGGAGCATGGGGGCAAACTCCGCCCTATTGCGTTTTTTTCAAAGGTTGTGCCTATGCCGGTACAGGGCATGCCCGCATGTCTCAGAGCTCTTGCGTCGTGTGCGATGGTCGTGGAATTGGCTACATCATTCACTCTAGGACATGCCACCACACTGCATACCACTCACAATGTATCCATCCTACTAAAAAACATCCATACCCAGCACATGTCAGCCCAGAGGCTGAGCGGTTATGAAGTCATTTTACTTTCTAACCCAAAACTTGAGATAAAATATGCCTCTCCCACTTCTGGCCCAGTTCCAATCCTAAATGCCTTGCTAGGCTTGAAAGGTGGAGAAGATGAGGTAGTGCCTCAACATGAATGCATGGACCTCATCCACCAAGACACATCCCCGAGACCAGACATGTCTTCCACTGCTCTCCTTGGAGCACAGAATGTCTTTGTGGATGGGTCTTGTTCAAGACCAAATGATAATACATACCATGCAGGGTATGCTGTTGTTCAGCTGCCTGATAAAATACTGGAAGCAAACCCTGTCCCATTCCAATCAGCACAAGCTGCAGAACTTATAGCTCTTACTAGAGCTTGTCAGCTTTTTGAAGGGCAGGATGTCAACATTTACACAGACTCCAAGTACGCTTACGGCGTTGCACACGATTTTGGAGTTATATGGAAAAGGCGGGGCTACATAGCAGCAGATGGTAAATCCATCTCACACTCCACGCTTGTCACAAGTTTGCTAGAAGCTATACAATTGCCAAGGTCCATAGCTATATTACACTGTAGGGCACATACAGGGCAACAGGATGACATAGCCAAAGGCAACGCCTTAGCTGACAAAGCAGCAAGAGAAGCAGCATTCACACAGCCTGCAAACACACAAATGCCATTACTCTCACCAGAAATTCCTCTTTTGGATCAAACATTGCGTGATCTCCAAGCATATGCCACAGACCAAGACATCCAGCAATGGAACTCAATAGGTGTGCAGACAAGCCCAGAAACTGACCTTGTCTGCCAAGAGGGGAGACCATGTATCCCTGTAGCCAGCGCACCCATTTTTATTTCACAATACCATGGGATAGGTCACAGAGGGTGGAAAGTCACATGTGAACTTTTGGATAAGGATTTTTACATTCCAGGTCTTCCCTCTCTTGTAAAGGCATATGTTTCCAGATGCATCACATGCATTCGGAATAACCCTAGGAACCCTCACAAAGTAAAACATGAACATCTGATATATCCATCTACACCATTCACTCACCTGCAGATAGATTTTACACACATGCCCAAACTAGGTAAAAGACAAGAATACTTGCTCGTTATTTTGGACGTATTTTCAAGATGGTTGGAGATATTTGTAACTACAAAGGAAGATGCACAAACAGTAGTGAGGATTCTGATACAAGAAATTATTCCAAGGTGGGGTTGCCCACTACAGATCAATTCTGACAATGGTCCTGCATTTGTGGCCAAAGTTTGTCAAGACCTGGTAAAAACACTGAAAATAGAATGGAAATTTCATATTCCTTACCACCCCCAGAGTTCAGGTATAGTGGAAAGGATGAACAGAACCATTAAGGATAAGATCAGGAAGGCCACTGGAGGTACGTATGCAAATTGGAAGAAGGTCCTCCCAGCTGTACTAGCCGAGATAAGAATGACACCCTCTAAAAAGACAGGATACTCTCCTTTTGAAGTCTTAATGGGTAGGCCATTCCCCACCCCATGGGCCAGACAGCCACTTATGATAGAAAGAGGGGACCTAGATCTTATTCAGGAAGAATATGTAAAAAAACTTATTGAAACTTTGGATCAAGTTGAAAGGAACGTTGCTCGCACCTCTCCTTCTTCTTCACAGGAACCTACACACCCTTTTCAGGTGGGTGACACCGTGGTGGTCCAGCAATTGAAACGCACCAAGAAACAGGAGTATCCCTTTGGACCCCCAACCACAGTGATCGCAGTTACCCGCACAGCTATTCTGGTAGAGGGACAACAGGCCTGGATTCATGCAAGTCGTGTAAAGAAGGTCAAACAGGAACCTAAGAAGCAAGGCAAAGACAAAGATAAAGCACAGACAAGTGAAGCAGATAGTCAAGACTCTGAACAAGATGACTTTGCTTATTTCACCACTGACTTCTGGGAAGGCCTTGTGCCTCTTATGCTGGGCTGCCCTGATTGTGTTCCTGCCAACTTTGCTGATAACTAACTGTATTTATCATCCTGAAGATTTGGGACCCATAAAGAGTATTTGTGGAGCCTCTAACACTCTACAACAGAATAATATGAATAACACACATGACAGACACAAGAGAAATGAATACTCAGAAAGTTTTACCGATAAAATGTTATTATTGAAGTTTAAATATAGCTACGCCCAGAAGTCTGGATTTGAAAAATGTTGGATATGTAGTAAACTCCATCCTAGCACGGCTAGGATCCCCTTAATGGCCGTACCTCTAAACTTCACCCCTCTCCTTAATGGCACTCCTCCTGTCGTTCTTACAACTGTCACAAGAATGCTTTCAAATAATACCCTTACTTTCCAGATTATTGGTAGAAGTCATTTCCCAGACTGGTGTTTTAGGTTGGGAAACTCCACAAACGGAGCTGAAGTTTGCCAACAAGCTAACATTAACTTTTCAATGACATCAATTGAAAGTCCTTTCTTTCACACTTCAGAATCTGACCTAAACACCACTCTGATAAACTTTCTTAGCTCCAGTTCCGGTTCCACAGTAGGACAATTATTGTCGAGTTTAACCTTTTCCAGTCTTTCTGATGAAATGATGACAATATTCAACAAACGATCTTTAGCTCTAGGAAACAGTATTTATATTTGTTGTGGAAAAATCTGTCACCCTTGGATCCCCACTGAACCCCAAGGATGGTGTTATCTCGCAGCCCTAGTCCCCATCATGGGTGTAGTAGGAGATAGCAAGGGAAGACACCTCCTTGAAGCTAGCATGCATCCCAGGTACCCCCTCAAACACCGCAATAAAAGGGAGTTATTTCTTGAAAAAGATATGGCATGGGCTTGGTTCCCCTCATGGACTGGGTGGGGAATAGACTTCATGAAAAGGTTGAATAAATACACTGGAATCATTGATGAAGTAATGGAAAAGAATTCTGAGGATATTACTAAATTAAATATAGAAACTAGGGCAATTAGAAAACAATTAGAACTACACGAGTTAGCCATAGAAAGCATGAGTGCTGCTTTAACAGGGATATGTGAAAACACAGAAGATTATGAGTGTTGTACCTGGTTTCATAACACAAGTATTGAGGTACCGGATTACTATGATATAATTGCACAACACCGGAAAGAAGTAAGCAAATTACAAGATGAAGCTAGAAACATTGCTAAGACATGGGATCCTTTTGCAAACCTAAGTTCTGGAATAGGAATACTTACATGGTTAAAAAGTGCTGCCATAACTATAACTATGATTATTCTTTTTGTTTTGTTCCTATATGCCTGTTATAAGCTTATAATGTGCATAATTGTTAAGGCATCCCGAACCCCTGATCCTGCTGCTGCAAATAGAGTTTATCTTAGTATGTATTATGATAGAAGAAAGATTACATAACTGTGAAAGGTAGTGAGTCATATAAATGTCTCAAAGAGGGGAACTGTAAGGAACGATAGCAAGATAGACTCCATTTTGTATTAGATTTTATGTGTTACATGACAACTCTTGAATTCAGATATAAGTTTAAGATGAAACTCACACATGTTTAAAGTGTTATCTATGGAAATGTTCTCGAGGTCGTTTTAAATATATATTAAGACTGTGGAGTTTGACTTAGCTCAGGCTTACGTTTGTTTTAGATAAGATAACGACATCTGTTCAAGAATACATATATTTTGTAGTAAAGATGATGTAAAAATTTGGCTCATGGCATCAGCTAATAAGTAAAATATTGACTGAAGCTATTTCTTCTGTATACGTGTAACACTTCAGAAACTCCTCCCTTGTTATCCCTAGACAGCATATAAGCCGGCATCTGGTATTGAATAAACAGATATTACAAGTGAACATAGCAAACCAGTTTCCTGTTTCACTTATTGATATCTCCGGGCCTGGGGGTCTACGGAAGTCTTCCTGCATTACCTGAACCTATCTGGGTGGTCCTAGAAGCTGAATTTCCCTACAGAAGTCTGCTTGCTTTGCCTGGTATATTCCAAACCCACAGGTTGAAATGTCACAAGCCTTTCCCAAAATTGCTCAGTAATGTCACATTATTTCCCTATCCTGGTATTTTTGCCCCCTTTTTTGGCATGCCGATCAGCTGACCAGGGCACACCTCAGGTCTGTGTCATGTTGTTAGTCTTGTGACATCTTTATGTGGTTCCATGTCTGTCTCAGTTGAAGGTCTCTGATTTTATATATATATATATTTATATATATATATATATATATATATATATATATATATATATATATACCGATCAACCTCAGCCATAACGTTATGATTACCTGTCATAACCCTTCAAATCATGGACAAAATAATTAGCACAAAGGACATAACGTGCACTCAGTCAGCAGATCCTTACCCCTTGTCTGCTCCTACATATGGCCTCTGTGCTTTTAACACAGATATCGCAATGCTGTACTGGGAGCAGAGAGAACCAAGTGACGTACCACTTGGGGATGTGAACAGCATGGAGTCTGAGTGATAAGACACTATTGAGAATGCTGATTTTGACAGCAGTGTTAGACGCAATGTTTTGATTTAAAAAAGAAAAGGAAGCATTGTTGTGGACATTTTGTGCACATTTTCCTAATGGCAGGGTCTCTTTTAGGACCACTGAGTTAGGATACTGAGTATATTAGAATTTAATACAAAGATTAATTTACTAAGCACTCTATATTGATGCATGCAGTTTAGATCCAGTTAGACTTGCTCAAGGAGAATAATAAATCTCTTCTGTAATCAGTGAGAAATCTTCTTGCCTGTGGCCAGCTTGACAGTTAACTGATCCATGGAAAGTGGCATTATCTTATATAACCCGCTCTATGCTTGACTGGGAACATCCACTGAAGTAGATGGCAATCAATATTGCCTGTTGTATTTATTAGGAAAAAATGTTCAAAAAAAAAAATATTCAAAATACTAACAATAACTTACAAAGCCATCCACAATTCGGACCCCACCTACATCACTAGCCTAGTCTCAAAATACCAACCAACTAATTCTCTTGATTCCCCCTAAGACATCTTGCTATCTAGTTCCCTTGTCAACTCCTCCTTTGCTCGCCTCCAGGACTTCTCCGAGCCTCTCCCATCCTTTGGAATTCTCTACCCCAATCGGTATTACTATCTCCTATCAACTTTTAGGTGATCCCTAAAAACGTTTCTCTTCAGAGAAGCCTATCTTGCCACCACCTAATAACTGTACTTTTATATTCATTATCAGCTCATCTCCCACAATTACTACCTTTTGTATCACTTGAGCCTCCCTTTTAGATTGTAAACTCTAAGGAGCAGGGCTCCCTGATTCCTCCTGTATTGAATTGTATTGTAACTTTACTGTTTGCCGCTATATAAATCCTGTATAATAATATTACAGATACTTATATAGTCCTGACAATTTACAGAGCTCTTTACATACAGTATATATTTTGGACCAACACATCAGTCCCTGCCCTCAAGGGACTTGCCATGTAAGGTCTCTAACTCACATTCATATGAAAAAAGTAGCTGAAAAAACAGCGACTAGTAAACTCCGCGCCACTCAAAAATAAAAAATATAGACTAATAATCAGTGGATCAAATAGACTAAGTGAAACACTAATAGCTGCTCCCTAACAAACAAGAAAAAAACTTGTCGTGCTGAAAATATAATAATAGTAGGGGCGCTGAGCAAAAATAAATATCAATCACAAAATGTGAAACTTTGATAATCATATAACATCTAAAGTGATGAACAACCTATCACCAAAAACGGTAAAAACAAAAGATTACAAACAAATATATGATAAGAACAATAATAAATAAAGTCCCAATTGAATACTGAAACCTAAAAAGAATATATAAATATAGATCAAAGTCCAAAACAGTGATTCTTTCAGTGAAAAACTCCTTCTGAATCCATATACCAGAAAAAGGCTGGAATCTTCTACAAAGTAGTGACACGTCCCTTCACCAAAACTTATGGACATAGAAAACACCCCAACTGTGATGATAAAGTTGTCTTCTTACCAGATGCTGTTGACTACTTTATTTAAAAAGATAGTCAAATAGGCTTATGCAGGTAAATCCCTGCTCACATGGAATAAGGTGGACCTCGTATGGACAGAAGCTTCTCCTCATAGACTCAGACAGGTCATAAAAAAAAGCCAAACAAAATCCATAGCGTGACACCGTTTAATAATAAAAGTAAATTTTAAAAAACATAAGGCCAAATGGCTGCTTACATATGCCTGTGCCCGACCTGGCACTGGGGCTGCTCGCTTGTAAACAATCGTTTCGTAATGGATGCGTAGTTCCTCGTGGTGTAGGGCGTGCGTTCTACCAAGAAACAGCCGACAACCAAAGACGACCGGAACTGTGCGTGTACGAACGTGACTGGGTACCGCGAGTTGTTCATCACTTTAGATGTTATATGATTATCAAAGTTTCACATTTTGTGATTGATATTTATTTTTGCTCAGCGCCCCTACTATTATTATAAACTCACATTCATACACTTACTAGGGCCAATTAACCTACCAGTATGTCTTCAGAGAGTATCTGGTGGAAACCCACACAGGGACAGGTAGAAGATGCAAATCCAGGTAAGTAGTGCTAACCATTTAGCTACTCTGTTGCCCATTGTGCTGTTGTTTTCCATTAAACATCCAACTCCAACCAAAAATGACATTTTGAGTAGATGCTGATTAAACAAATAATGTCCTAATATCTACAAACATTTCAATATAGAGGTCTTCTGACAGAACTCCAGCACTCTCCGCCTCTCAATGCCTCTCCCTAAAGTCCGTAGCAATAGTGCCACTCTTAGAGCTGGACTTACCATTATATTATGTAGAATCCATTAGGGAAGGTGATACTATCATTTGCCATTTCAAGGTCTTCTGGCTGTGATATTACATGTCAAGAAATGAATGAAGCCATATATGACTCAACTAGGCAAAGCTGAAATGTCAGTTGTGACATGTGTCAGTTATATTTTATAAGGCATATCCATAGGTTTCCTCCTATAGGTATTTGAGACCCAGTAAAGGAGTTTGCAATATGAAATTATTACCAACCAAAGCAAAACTTTAAATTATTTTTACAACGGGTACTGGTAAAGCATTATGTCCTGTAACATAAAGGCCATTTTTAATCAGATAAAATGTTACGCAACATGCATCCTCTCACTGGCATTCTTCTGAGCTATATGGGTTATCTATGTCGCCTGGAAGGAACTCTGGGTAAGTCACAGGAAAAAGGTGGGAGTATTGTTGGTGTTTCCTGATGGCCACAAAAAAACAGAGTATTGTTCATTTTTTATTTTTTTAAGCTTTTTACTTGAAATCCCAATGATTCCTGTTACATCCTCTTTCCATCTGCAGGCTGAAACAACATTTATTGACTTGCAAACCGTGTCAACATGTTGAAATATTCTGAGAGTAAAGCTATGAGGAAATAAATATTGCAAGCAACTATAGATAGGTTTAAAAAAAAAAAAGAACATAGGGAAAACTGAAACGTCATTAAAAGTGCAATATAAATCGCTATTTTTCTGCATCTTCTATTTGGTCTTGGATGTGCTGCACAAAGTACTGATCCATGGGATTGCAGCCAAAAAAGAAAAAAAGACTGTATGCATGTAAAACCACGGTTTGAGTCAACAGTGTAACCTTTTTAATCCATATTAACCACTTCAGCTTCAATGGGTTTACCCCCTTCCTGACCATTTTTTGCAATAAGGCACTGCATTACTTTAACTGACAATTGCGTGGTCATGTGACACTGTACCAAAAATAAAATGGATGTCCTTTTTTCCCACAAATAGAGGTTTCTTTTGGTGGTATTTGATCACCTCTGCAATTTTTATTTTGTGTGCTACAAACAAAAAAGTACCAACAATTTTGTAAAACAAAACTATATTTTTTACTTTCTGCTATAAAACAGATCCAATAAAAAAAAATGGAAAAAATCTATTTTCTTCATCAATTTAGGCCAATATGTATTCTGCTACTTTTTTTTGTAAAAAAAAAATCCCAATAAGCGTATCAAATACCACCAAAAGAAAGCTCTATTTGTGGGAAAAAAAAAGGACATTGATTTTGTTTGGCAGCCACGTCGCACGGCCGCGCAATTGTCAGTTAAAGCGACGCAGTGCCGAATCACAAAAAAGTGCTCTGGTCTTAAGCCAGCAAAATGGTCTGGGGCTTAAGTGAATAATGACAGCATCTGCATCCCTTTAAAAGTTATTAACCCTTTGGGAGTATTTCACCAAAAATGACATTTTTATGGCAGAGGATGCCTAAAATGGAACTTGTATCTTAGTGCAGCCTTCTGGGGGAAAACGGCAAGCCAATCACACAAGCGGGAAATCACATTTCTGGGGAGTTCTGCACATCAACTGTGTATGGAAGGTCTCCAGGTTTCCATATTGCCCTATTTTTGCACAAAATTCAAAGTTGCAGATTAAAAAGGAAAAGTAATGCTTAATAATGTTAAGTTACAATATGACTTTTCTGTACAGTATATACTATATATTTTTTATTTCCTATATCTTTTCTCACAAAAGTACTTCTAATTCTATAGCTTACGACAAACAATGTCAAGAACGTATAGCATGTTAATCTCCCTGGTGGTATGATTATTTCCGATTTTAGGTGGTGAAAGCGGTACAATTATTTTGCATGGAAATTTGGCATTTTATATTGTAGGCCTGTAATTCTTAGAAATAACTCACTTAAATTTGTCCAAACCAGAGTCTAGTAGACATCCGGGTATGATAAAGTTTGAAACACAAAATCATAAAATATAATAAATAAGTATAAATAATCATAACAAATAATAATATAATAATAATAATGTAGTGCTGACATCCTTGCATTCTGATGTGATTATGCATGCTTTAATGTAAGGTATATGGACATTACTTTGGTTTTGTACCAGAGCCATCTAGTGACTAGGGATGAGCTTCGTGTTCGAGTCGAACGTACGTTCGACTCGAACATTGGCTGTTCGTGCGTTCGGCGAATTCCGAACGTTTTGGCCGTTCGCGTCAAAATTCGAGTGACGCGCGCGCGGACCACAATGCACTGCGTTAGCGCAGTGCATTGCTGTCCGATGATTGGCCAAGCATGCACTGTGACCCCGCATGCTTGGCCAATCGCAGCGCCGGCAGCGAGGAGAGCATCCTGCCTGTGGCCAATCATAGCTCAGACTGTGTAGTGCACGCCCCACACTATATAAGGCCGCCTTTAAGGCGGCCTCCTGTAGTGTGTTACTTTGCATCTGAAGCAGTGGGTGTTCTGTGTACCTTCAACACAGTACACACCAATCGTTTTTGGCTGATTTCCTATCTTGCTGCTGTGTAGTGGTTGTTGTCTGTGCCCTGACTGCAGTATACACCACTATATTCACCTCACCTATATAGCTAGTGATCTAGCTTTAACCACTTAACAACTGCCCATTGCCGATTAACGGCTTCAGGGCGGTTGTTTAACTCAGAGAGGCCGTTAATTAACGGCCTCCCAGAATTCTGCTCTCGCGTGCCCCGAGGTGTGCGCACTCGAGAGCATCCGTGACCGCCGGGTCCATAGGACCCGGCGCATCACGGTAAACGGCCGCTCATAGCGGCCGTTTACCACGTGATTGCTCCGTCAAATGACGGAGTGATCACTTGGAAACAAACCGGCGTCATGTTATGACGCCTGTTCCTCCCTCCCCTTTCTGTACCGATCGGTACAGCGGAGGGGAAAGAGATCGGTGTCAGCAGCGATGTGGGCTGCATCTGCAGTGCCCACATCGCTGCTCACCGAATTTAACCCCTCAATTCCCTGCCAATACTCTGCAATACCAGTGCATACTCTGCAGTACCCTGCCATTACTCTGCAGTACCCCGCCATTACTCTGCAGTACCCCGCCATTACTCTGCAGTGCAGTACTCCGCCATTACTCTGCAGTGCAGTACCCTGCCATTACTCTGCAGTACCCCGCCATTACTCTGCAGTACCCCGCCATTACTCTGCAGTGCAGTACCCCGCCATTACTCTGCAGTGCAGTACCCCGCCATTACTCTGCAGTGCAGTACCCCGCCATTACTCTGCAGTGCAGTACCCTGCCATTACTCTGCAGTGCAGTACCCTGCCATTACTCTGCAGTACCCTGCCATTACTCTGCAGTACCCCGCCATTACTCTGCAGTACCCCCCATTACTCTGCAGTAACCCCCATTACTCTGCAGTACCCCCCAATACTCTGCAGTACCCTGCCATTACTCTGCAGTACCCCGCCATTACTCTGCAGTACCCCCCATTACTCTGCAGTAACCCCCATTACTCTGCAGTACCCCCCAATACTCTGCAGTACCCGCCATTACTCTGCAGTACCCCCAATACTCTGCAGTACCCTGCTATTACTCTGTAGTACCCCGCCAATACCCCGCCAATACTCTGTAATACCCTGCCATAAATTGCCATACCCAGCCATACTCAGAGATACCCAGCCATACTCGGTGATACCCTGAAGTACCCAGCCATAGACGCCCCCCACCCCTCACCGCCCTCCGGTGCTTCTACCAACTCGCCAGTACGATCAAAGCCAGAATCTTTTTTTTTATTTTTTATTTCAGGCTTCCCAGCCTAGAGGTGAGATGTGGGGTCATATTGACCCCCCAGATTTCACTGTAAAGAGGACCTGTCACCCCATATTCCTATTACAAGGGATGTTTACATTTCTTGTAATAGGAATAAAAGTGATCAAAAATATATTTTTGGGAAAAAAAATGTCAAACTAAAATAAAGTAAAATGAACAATAAAAAAATAAAATAAAAATTAAAGCGCCCATGTCCCCATGTGCTCGCATGTGCCACACATGTGAGGTATCGCCGAGAATATTAGAGCGAGAGCAATAATTCTAGTCCTAGACCTCCTCTGCAACTCAAAACATGTAACCAGTAAAAAAATATTTAAAGCGTCGCCTATGGGGATTTTTTAAGTAGCGACGTTTGGCGCCATTCCACGGGCATGTGCAATTTTGAAGAGTGACATGTTTGATATCTATTTACTCAGCATAACTTCATCTTTCACTTTATGCAAACATTGGGCTAACAAGTGGTTAATAATAGAGCTTGCAGTCAGTAGTGTTAGGAGATAGTGCGTGCTGTCTGCGTGCTCTGTACCCAGTACATACCGCTATAATATAGGGCAGGCCCCTACTTTCAAACATCCAACTTACAAACATCTCCTACTTGCAAACGCAAGGAGACAGCAGCAAGTGAGATGAAAAAAGATGGACGACAAAACAAATTATACAGGGGTGATAACCCTTCCCTATGTTTTCCAAAAAGCTTAAAGATATTTTTTTTGACTGGAGCTACACTTTAAAAATGTACCGGTTGAAAATGACAAACAGATTCAACTTAACACAACAAACCTACACAGTCCCTGTCTTGTTTGCACCGCCTGTATACTGCTGTTCTGAGTATATAGGGCCTGGGGGCCACACGCATTTCCTTTTTTTAATATGGGTACGGGGTTCCCCTTAATATGTGTACAAGACCCAAATAGGCTGGTAATGGGCAGGGAGGGCTACCCATGCCATTTTTCTGAATGATTTTCAACCATATTGCAGGAACCAGATATAACATTAAAACCGCAAGCAGTTTTAAATGGTGTTATTTCCGTTTAATGTCATTTTGTGCAGGGACTGTTCTAAACACGGGAAACACGTGGCACTTCACAGGCATACTATAGACACCCCCCAGGCACCATATTTAAAGGAATATTTCACTTTTTTTTTTCACTTTAATCGTCATTAAAATCAGTGCTCCCGCCAAAACGGTAGTTTTTAAAACTTTTTTTGCAGTGACCCATGTCCCCTGAGGCAGGAGGCAGGTCGCCAAACCCTTTTTAGCACACTATCTTGCATATTAGCCGTTAAAATTAGCACTTTCCAATTCGAACGTTCGAGTCCCATAGACTTCAATGGGGTTCTAACGTTCGTACCGAACGCGGGGGTCGTTCGCAAGTTCTGGTGCGAACCGAACCGGGGGGTGTTCGGCTCATCCCTACTAGTGACCAAATATGGGTAACGCACCTGTTTATTAGTACCTGAGAACAATCTAAAGACTTGTACAGGAAGTGACTGTTTAGATTCTGGAGATTGACCTTGTTATCCAGGAGTTTGTGTGACCTACCCATGAACACTCTCTTATGCAGTGCATGCTGGGTAGAGAATAAAAAGGACCCGAGCGGCCATTTTAGGTCTCTTGGGACCATGCTGCCTGCCTGTGCGGATCTGTGGAAAGGTTTCCTGAGAGACAGCGGCTGATAGCTATCATGGAGTGCGAGCCTGTTTGTTTTTGTGAAGTGACCTGATGGAGCCTGTAAGACGGTAGCCGGATTGAGAAGGTCCAAAGACACTCAGCGGAGAATTGGACCGATTCAGCGGAGCGATACAGAGCATCTGGCCCAGCTGACGGAAAGGCAAGCTACAGTCACCGGACCAAAGTGATCACGCGGAACCCTGATCCAGTTGGTGAGCGGGTTGCTGCCCACCCTTTGTTAACTTTGCACGCAGTTAGGCTCACAAACAGGCCTTGCTGGAACCTGCAGTTCCACGGAGGTGTAGCAGAGCAACTGACACTGAGCAGGCTTGAGGCCTATCTACTTTGGCGCCTCAGCGTGTGTAAATAAGTTACTGGCGTTACACCAGGAGCATTTCAACTTAATCCTCCATGAACTTTGGATTACAAATACAAAGGAGTGACTTTAGCTAGCGAAGAAAAGAAGACCCCGGATTAAAGTACTTTAAGTGAGGCCTCACATATAGACTTTAAAGCAGTAGGAGCTCCCAGGTTTATATAAATACATACATACATATTTTATATTGTGTTATATTAAAATATATTGTGCTGTCGTCCTATGTTGGGATGACAACACAATTACTGTAACCACCTGTTGAAATATTTTATAGTAAACAATATTTCTGGTTAAGTATCCAGTTGTGTGGCATATTGTTTCTTCCCCACCAGGTGGAGCCAGTGGATCTTGAGGGTACAGTGGTGTGAAAAAGTGTTTGCCCCCTTCCTCATTTCCTGTTCCTTTGCATGTTTGTCACACTTAAGTGTTTCGGAACATCAAACCAATTTAAACAATAGTCAAGGACAACACAAGTAAACACAAAATGCAATTTGTAAATGAAGGTGTTTATTATTAAAGGTGAAAAAAAATCCAAACCATCATGGCCCTGTGTGAAAAAGTGATTGCCCCCCCTTGTTAAAACATACTATAACTGTGGTTGTCCACACCTGAGTTCAATTTCTCTAGCCACACCCAGGCCTGATTATTGCCACACCTGTTCACAATCAAGGCATCACTTAAATAGGAGCTGCTTGACACAGTAAGGTCCACCAGAAGATCCTTAAAAGCTACACATCATGCCGAGACCCAAAGAAATTCAGGAACAATTGAGAAAGAAAGCAATTGAGATCTATCAGTCTGGAAAGGGTTATAAAGCCATTTCCAAAGCTTTGGGAATCCAGCGAACCACAGTGAGAGCCATTATCCACAAATGGCGAAGACATGGAACAGTGGTGAACCTTCCCAGGAGTGGCCGGCCGCCCAAAATTACCCCAAGAGCGCAGCGACGACTCATCTAAGAGGTCACAAAAGACCCCACAACAAAGTCCAAGGAACTGCAGGCCTCACTTGCCTCAGTTAAGGTCAGCGTTCATGCCTCCACCATCAGGAAAAGACTGGGCAAAAATGGCCTGCATGGCAGAGTTCCAAGGAGAAAACCACTGCTGAGCAAAAAGAACATCAAAGCTCGTCTCAATTTCTCCACAACACATCTTGATGATCCCCAAGACTTTTGGGACAACATTCTGTGGACCGATGAGACAAAAGTGGAACTCTTTGGAAGGTGTGTGTCCAAGTATATCTGGCGTAGAAGGAACACTGCATTTCATAAAAAGAACATTATACCAACAGTAAAATATGGTGGTGGTAGTGTGATGGTCTGGGGCTGTTTTGCTGCTTCAGGACCTGGAAGACTTGCCGTGATAAAAGGAACTATGAATTCTGCTGTCTACCAAGAGATCCTGAAGGAGAATGTCCGACCATCTGTTCGTGTACTCAAGCTGAAACGAACTTGGGTTCTGCAGCAGGACAATGATCCTAAACACACCAGCAAGTCCACCACCGAATGGCTGAAGAAAAACAAAATCAAGACTTTGGAGTGGCCTAGCCAAAGTCCTGACCTAAATCCTATTGAGATGTTGTGGTATGACCTTAAAAAGGCCGTTCATGCTCGAAAAACCTCTAATGTAACTGAATTAGGACAATTCTGCAAAGATGAGTGGGCCAAAATTCCTCCAGGACGCTGTAAAAGCCTCATTGCACGTTATCGCAAACGCTTGGTTGCAGTTGTTGCTGCTAAGGGTGGCCCAACCAGTTATTAGGTTTAGGGGGCAACCACTTTTTCACACAGGGCCATGATGGTTTGGATTTTTTTTCACCTTTAATAATAAACACCTTCATTTACAAATTGCATTTTGTGTTTACTTGTGTTGTCCTTGACTATTGTTTAAACTGGTTTGATGTTCCGAAACACTTAAGTGTGACAAACATGCAAAGGAACAGGAAATGAGGAAGGGGGCAAACACTTTTTCACACCACTGTATATACAGGTACTTTGCATTGCTTTATATTGTACTGTATTACATTGCACCACAGCTGTGCCAAGGGGATTGAGTCAAGTTAGTGGGGTTTCTAGGTAAAGTACAGGCCCAATACAAACCAGCAGTCAGTGCTACAATAAAAAATATTCAATAATGTAATCAAATCAAAAACACTGAAATGTGCTCAGTGGCAGAATTGTCGCTGTCATTACTTTCAGTGTTTGATGAATTTCCCTACTAATTACTATCACTCAACTGTTTTCTAGCTGGTCGAACAGCACTTTTGACGTAAACGGACATTTTTAGTTTGCTATGGACAATCTCCTCTCTGTTTCCTGGCAGAAAGAACAGTATTTATAATATAAAACTGCATGCAGGACACTGGACAAACCACTAGGGACAAAAGGGATGTGTAATTATGTGATACAGTACAGTAATCTGTAAGATTACAGTATACTGTATCTATACTGTGTTTCTTACTTTTTGAATTTGGCGCCGAACTCCGCCCCCGTGCGTCGCAACACTCGCAGGGAACGGAGCTTGGCACTGTGACAGATCGAGTGAGGCACGGCGGCTCGCAGAACACAGCGGGGAGACATTGCAGGATCCAGGGGACAAGGTAAGTAAACCTCTACATGGATCCTGCGATGCGATCCCGAGTCTGACTTGGGGTTACCGCTTTTGGTACTGAAATCTCACCCCGAGCCAGACTCGGTAATACCGCCAGGGAGGTTATGGCCCCTTTCACACTGAGTTTTTCAAACACTTTGGTGTTAAAAAAAGCGCCTGAAAAGCTCACAAAAACTGTTTCCCATTAAAATCAATAGATGCTTTCACACTGGGGCCCTGCGCTGGTGGAGAGGTAAAGAACCTCCTGCAAGCAGTATCTTTGGAGCATGTTTAGAGCACTAAAAATGCACCTCAAAAGCACCCCTCTCTCCCCTCTGAAAAGCACCTGAAAAGCTCTTCAAAAGTGCCTCAAATTTGTTCTTGAGGCAGTTTCTGAGTAATGGGACCTTCCAAAAAGCACACCGCTGATGCCTCAAAAGAACTTGAAAAGCACCTGAGAAGTGCCGCAAAATCGCTCAGTGTTTTATGAGCAGTTTTCAAGTGCATCAGTGTGAAAAGGTCCTTATGGAATACAACTAAACATTTTATCAAAATGCTGCAGTACTGTGACTAAATCTACATCCTTTTTTACCACTACTTCACAGTCGTCCCCTTCAGAATAAGAGAGGGATTTGGTTCCAAATAAGGGACAGTTTGGAAGTATGTATTGAACATACACTAGTCAAGTATAGATGTTTAATTATACTCTGAAGACATTTTGCTGTGAGGGCGGTCAGATTGTGCCCTTAACAATCTGAATTCAACAAAGTGTACAACTAACTTTTCGGTCTATGAGCAGCCTTACACATAAGGGTTGATTTACTAAAGGCAAATAGGCCGCTTACTTTGCAAGGGAACTTTCACTTTGCAAGGGAGTTTTCCCCAGAACTGAAGTGAAGCTCTGCTGTCTTCTGCTGGCTCTGATGTGAAGCTCTGCAGGCTCTGATGACTGCATGTGCAAAGAAAGTAAAAATTTAAAATGTCATCACATTTACTAAGCTGTTGGGAAATTTCCCTTGAAATGAAACTTCCTTTTCAAATTAACTACTTCCCGACTGCCTCACGCAGATATACTGTGGCAGAAGGGCATGTATGTGCAGATTAACGTGCACGTGCAGATTAACGTACCTGTATGTTGCCCTTTAAGACCCGGTTTGCGGGCGCGCACCACTGTAATTCGGGGTCCCATGGACTCGATGTCCGCGGGGATACCCTCGATCGTCTCACGGTGAGGAAGAAAGGGGAGATGCTAATGTAAACAAGCATTTCCCCGTTCTGCCTAGTGACAGTGTCACTGATCTCTGCTCCCTGTAATCGGGAGCGGTGATCAGTGTCGTGTCACACACAGACCCTCCCCCCCACAGTTAAAATCCCTTCCTAGGACACACTTAGCCCCTATAGTGCCACCTAGTGGTTAACCCCATTCCCTGCCAATCACATTTACACAGTAATCAATTAATTTTGAATTGCACTGATTGCTTTATAAATATGGTCCCAAAATCGCGCCAAAGGTGTCCGATGTGTCCGCCATAACATCACAGTCAAGTGACATTTAAAAAAAAAAATCAATAAAAATGGCATAAAACTATCCACTATTTTGTAGACGCTATAACTTTTGCGCAAAACAATCAAAAGCCTATTGCAATTTTTTTTTACCAAAAATATGTAGAAGAATATGTATTTGCCTAAACTGAGGAAAAAAACATTTTTTTATATATTTTTTTGGTGATATTTATTATAGCAAAAAGTAAAAAATAATGTTTTTTTTCAAAATGTTCACAATTTTTTTGTTTATAGCGCAAAAAATAAAAACCGCAGAGATGATCAAATACCACCAAAAGCACCAGGCTTTGCACTTTCAAGTTTTAGTAAATCAACCCCTATGTGTTTATTACATGTTTATGGGCAAAGTCCCAGTCAATAAACTTCATGGAAAAAAAAACACTCACAATATTTTTCCCTAATGTCAGAAATGTCTAGCAGTGGCTTTGTTTCTTCTTGATACAGTAGAAACATAAATCTTTGGTGAAGCTTAGCATGAATGTTATAGAGCAGATACACGGGCCTAAAGGTAGTCATCCCTGTACAGAAGTGGCTACTGGTGGTTTTTGCTTTTGGGGGGAGGGGGCGGCAAGCAGCCACCCCCGGGCGGTCTGCGTTTTGCTTTTGGGGAGGCCAGCCACCCCCGGAGGCCAGTCAGGACATCAAAACTCCACACGTACCCTATCTAGGAAGCGGGCAGCATGTCCAGCAGCTTTCTTCCTCCTTCTGTGGTGGGGGGTTAACAGCTGCTTCCGCCATGCATCCTCCTCCTAGGCATCCAATAGAATCGTCTCACCTTTCAGCCAATCAGGAAACAGGTATCAGACCCACGCTTCCTGATTGGCGGAGAGGCGACTAAGTGGTAGAAAAGTGAATATTCATTTGCTTTTCCAAAACACCTGGGTGGGCTCCGATGCAATGCTCTGTGCCACAAGTCCACCCTATTTTGAAGCCTATTAGATCCTCTGGCTCTAATCAGGTGCTTAAAAAAACACCCTTGCCGCTGTAATTCATGTACCCGGGCATCCTGAAATGAGCCGGATGCTGTGGCTGTGGATAGATTCATGTTATGCATAAATCTATCTATTAAAGTGGAAGTAAACACATCGATTTAAACAGTTAAAAAAAAAAGGCATGCCGGGAATGCTAACTGCACATTGGCTGTGCTCTCACCCAAACTATCAAACCATCCAATGGCTGGTGTCATAACGAATCACATGTGCAGCACCATAGCAGTTGAAGATTAAACAGAGGCAAAGATGGCAGCTTCCTTGGCTGAAAACGATAGGGGAGTTTACTTCCACTTTAATCATATAGGGGGTGGTGTGGTTTGAGTGGGCGGTGCCCATGTGTCCTTAATGGACAGGCCGCCCCTGCTGTACAGTGGATCTTTTTATTGCCTATTGCCAATTTGGTGACATGGAGATGAAATAAACAGTAGTCGGTTTTTTATATTCATATATTTATTTCTGATGAGGCCACTTTTGATGCAATAACATTCAGAGTTCTTTTTTTAAAGTCATCACCTATTCCTTATGCTCATACAGGAGCTTGGTAGACCATTACCAAAGCATCACATCCAGGAAGACACTAAAACAAACAGGTTTATAATGCAGATCTGTGCACTGAGGTTGGCTGGAAATCCACTGTAATACATCACTGATATTGGAAAGCTGCTGTATTTATTTGGATAAGACAAGCTTATACCTGCTTGACTGGGTCACAGTGTAACACTGTAAAATCGGATTTTCTTTTTTATTATATAATCCGGTAACCATGTATTTTATTTATCAGAAATGTTCAGAAGTAGATTTCATTGCTGCAGAGGAGACTTCAAGTTTTGCTTGCTGATAGTACGTTATAACAAGGAGAAGCTATTATTCCACACTCACCCTATCTAATTCATTAGTGGTGAGGATTTGCTAAGCTGCAGAAGGTAAATCCTGTGCTTGTGCTACTGGATCTCTGAAAGAAGCCTAGTCTTTTCTAGACATGTGCATTCGTTTTCGTCCGAATGCATTTTCGTCCGAATTTCAGCTATTTTCGTTTTCGTTTTGACAAACGATAACGAAAGCACAAAATCCGAAAAACGAAAGATCCGACATAAATAAATGCTTTATTTTCGTTTTCATTGTTACAACAGTTCGATATAGAATAAGAGATTCGGCATGACTCTGACGATAACAATCTGTCTATAGAACCTGTGGTCGAATGTGCTTAACCTTACCTCTATTAGTC